>NC_136840.1:2424451-3117346 GCF_951394365.1 Tetrao urogallus | reverse complement strand
TCTCCTCTCCTCTCCTCTCCTCTCCTCTCCTCTCCTCTCCTCTCCTCTCCTCTCCTCTCCTCTCTTCTCTTCTCTTTTCTCTTCTCTTCTCTTCTCTTCCTCCTCCCCTCCCTTCTCCTCTGCTCCCCTCCCCTCCCCTTTCCTCTTCCCAACCTGATGAAAATCCTATAGCAATATTTCCAGAACGTCATATCATCTCATTTCAGTGCTGTCCAAACATTGGCTGCACTCAAGCATAAACTCTTTGATTCTGATGATACCTAGATGTTATGATGTGATAGCAGAGGTTGGAGAGAGCTGGAAGATCCCAGCTCCATATGCAGAGCTGTGCCACACAGATCCAACCACTTGTACATGGAGAACCCCATGAAATACTCAGGGAAGATCCACTGAAGACCCATGGAAAACCTATGGAAGACCCATGGAATATCTGCCCTCTGCACAGTGCCAGGATGCTGTCACTGCTGTAGGGATGTCAGCGTCCAGCTGCAGTTTTCTTTCTCTCTCTGTGTCATTTTCCAGCCATTTAGCAAATTTTTGTCCTTGGATTCCAAGTGCGAGATGCACATCAGGCAGGGATGTGCCTGATGGGCTGTCAGCAAGCTGAGCCTTGATTTTCATCCAGGAGGGGGGAAGGCGGTGGGATTTGACTGGAAATTAGGCTGTGGCTAAAGTGCTTTTTATTGAAGCTTTCAGAGCCATAAATGTCATCGGACCTGTCAAAGAGATGCGGCAGGACAATAACGGGGCTGCAGCCGTCCCTTCCCTGCAGATCCCATCCCCGGGGCTGCAGCACCCAGGGAAGCTCTGCTGCTCCCTGCAAGCCCCAGAGATGCATCTGTGTGTGGGATCAAGGCTGGGTGGGCATGCAGGGAGACAGAGCAAAGCTATCATCAAAACAAAACAATCCCCTCAAATGCATCCGGACTCATTTAGGGCTCCCTGTTCATCCAGCTGCCTTCAGATACACCCATCCATCACGCAGTCCTCCCCACGCACTCCTATCCATCAGAAAGAGTGGGAATGAAACATCTTTATTGATCTCAACTCTTTTTAATTCCCCGTGTTTCTCGGGAGATGTTTCCATCCCTTCTGGGCTTTGCTGGTTGTTTCCTGGGGTGCGGACACCTGTTTTCCAGCAGCCCCTTTTTTGCTGTCCTGTGCCATCCAGACACGTTGCCAAATTTAGGCTCCCTTGTGGCCATGATCCAACAATGCTGTCTGAAAGCATTTCCCTGAGTATCTGAGGAAAAAGAAGAGGCATCGAGGGAGGCTTTTTTGCAGGGCTGATACAAAATCCCCAGTAGTTGTGCCAGCGCTTTGGAGGGGATTGCTAACAACGAAGCAGAAATGCAGATCTTGAATGGAGCAGCTGACTTGCTTTGTGCCAAAAGAGCTGATTGGAGTTGTTGGCTTTGGGCTGGGACCTGAGGGGCTTGAAGCCTTCTAGGTGCCTAAGGGTATTGGGGACGACCCACAGAGGGCTGGCATTGATTTCCCAAACAACACCCACCGCTGTGACACCTTCGAGCCTTCCTCTTCCCAACAGCACCTCGCTCACATTTTGGAGTGCATCCCACAAAAAGCTGAGCTTTCTGCTTTTGCTCAGCCTCTGTCTCACAGCTTGTTGCCGAAGGGGCCTTCAGGTTCCCCTCAGGCATTTCATTCCTTTACAGAAGTTTTCCCTTTCCCTTCTCCATGCAGAGCCAAGGAAACACCGCAGAACGAGCTGGCGCCAGGGGCGAGACCGCCGGCACCGTGGCCTCTTGCCAGCAGCACCGGGCCACATCTCTACATCTCTACAGCTCCCAGAGCATCTGAGGGATGTTTGGGGATCTTTGGGTCAGGGATACCCCGTGGTGAGACAGAACCTTCATGCCTCAGTGTCCCCATCTCCGAAATCAGGGCACTGCTCACCGTATCCAATGCAATGCGGCACCGTTGCCCTGAACACAATGCTCTCCCCAGCAACGATTCCATCCTTGGGGAGAAGGCAATCACGCCGTCACGGGTAATTTGCTCTGAGCACTGTCCCCAAAGCCTCCAGATTCAATTGCACGTCTGTCGAGCAGTACCTGCTCGGGGACACGCCGAGCAGAGCCCATTAGCACTCAGCCGCGTTCGGCTGCTCGTTCTGCTCTCGTTCCTTTCCCAGCATCAAATTAAATCTCTTTTATTAGTTCCCTTTTTGTACACAATTCCTTGCACAATTAGTGAATAATTTTCAAGAGCACAAACTAATTGCCTTGCTCCATCCTCGCCCTGCAAAAGCTTTTTGCTTTCATTTCGCTTTCGCTTAGTTTTTATTAGGATCAAGAGAGAAGAGAAACTCAACCAAGAGCAAGAAAAAGAGCTCAGTGCTCTGGAGCAGAGCAAGGGCAGCTCAGTCCAGGAAGGTTCTCTGCTTGCAAAAGGGGCTGTGATGCTCTGTGTAAGTGGATGCTCATGCAAAGATGCCAAACCTCTCAGTTTCTGTGCGCTCTCAAGGATTCTGCTTTGCTGGAGACTCAGTTTGTTTTTTCACTGCAGGTCAGTGCTTTCCATTGCTTCTTTGTGCTCAGGTGCAGGACAAGCTCTCTTCAGGGCTAGGACAACCAAATTCCCTTCCCATCCCACTTCTGCTTTCCACGCAGCACACTTTCAGGCATCACTTTTGCCTATTAACCACCGCTGTGGCCGTGCTTATCCCAGCTCGGGGCTCGGACCGACCGATCGATGCCATCCGTTCTCCCTCTGATGGATTCCCGAAGCTCCAGGGACTCAATCAATGGAAGGCGACATAAATCACACTAATTAAACCACCCTGCAAGCACAGGGCTGGCTGCGGTTGCAGGCATCCCCTTGGAAATCTGAGCGCGGGCTGCCGCCTCGTCGCTGAGTTTGGGATAATTGATTTCGGGGCTCTTTTTCTTCATAAATGTCACCGTGACCTCAGTGGGGTCAGTGGCAGTCAGGATGGGTACAATTAGCTCTATTCAGGTCCCTACAGGTTGTGCCACGCAGCAGAGGGACCCGAGCATCGCTGCTTGCTTGGGCTGCTCCTTCAGCGCTGCGAGGATTTGGGGGCTGAAAGGACATGAGAACCCTGAACTTCTGGCTGAGCAGAGATGCCATTTCCCGCGAAGCTGCTATCAGAGCCATGCCATTGGCTTCCCTTTGAAAGCAATGCACTGCTGGTCCCTTCGCACATGAATATTCATGAGGCGGCTGCTGTGCTTCAGCCCGTACTGTGCAATTATCATTTTAAAGCAAATGCTTATCGGACTGGAGCATGATTTGAGGAAGCATCGAGCTGGAGCCTGAAAGGGGCCGGAGCTGCGTGGTGCTTCTATCTGTCTGTCCTCCCACCCGCAGCTCCGCTGTCCCCACGCTGAGACAAACCCAAAGGGTTTTGTGGCCACCTCCCCGCAACGGGACGGCCATCGTCCCATCCCAACCCACGGCGAATTCTGGGGTTGGTGGCTCACACAGGGACCTCGTGGTGCTGCTGTCACCGCTCTGCCATCATCTGGGAAGCACTAAAAGCCTCTCGGCGTGCCGATTCCTGTGTATGCATGAAGGTTTTTTAATCACTGCTAAAATGAATTTAAACCACATAGCGGGCAGAGAGCTGCTGCGGAGGGGGGGCTGTCATAAGAGAAATGTTGCCACCAGATTTCTTGCTTGCTATGCTAAACGCAGACACACTGATGCTGCTTTTTGCAGCCGGGGTCCTGGCTTATGCCTGGGGTCTCTAAGAGCTTTTACAAGACAAAAGATAAATAACAGAGTGCTGTTTAATTGTTAATAGCTCCCAATCATAAAAGCTAGAGAAGAGGGGCTCCGGTAGCTCAGCAGAGAGCATGTGGCATCACAGCTTGCACCGCTTGGCAGAAGTGCTGAGCATCCAAAGCCTGAGCTGGGGAAGGAATGGGAAATGAGAAGATGATTTTGCAAAACTCACTGCTGTTCTGGGCTGGTTTTGTGTTGGGCCCTTTCCAGTGCTGACGGGGGGAATATCTCCCCACTGGCTGCCGCCCCTGCCCCGCTCTGCTTGACATATGCTGAGGATTTTCACTAAAACACCAAAAAGCTCGGGTAATCAGAACCAGGTCAGTGTTTTACTTTTTCCATTTTCCCTGCAAAAACGTTTTCCCCCACCAAAACGTGAGGAAATACTCTTCCACCACAAATCTCTATGCGGAAACCCTGAATGTCTGACTCCAGAGCCTTGGCCCACTGTTATTTTGGTATGGGGGAATTTAGCTCTAGGTTCACCCTCAGGATGCCTTGCAAGATCTCACCTGCTGCTCCAAATGTGTCCTGCAGAGAAGGAGGACCACTTGCAGAGCCATGAGAGGCATCGAGTCTCCCAAAAGACCCTTCCACTGTGTTCTGTGGGCCAAGAAGAGAATCTCCTGCTTTCCATCCGTTCCCCACGGATGGAGAAGAGCATTTTGGCAATGGGAAAATCTACGGGTTCTCTCTTGAGCGCAGAGCACGCAGGAAGGATGTTTGCAAGCGCGCCGCTGGCCTGGATTTGCTTTCTTACATCAGGTTCCCTCCAGCCATATCATGAGGGGTTTGTTCCTGCCAGGAGTGCTGGCTGATACAAGTGTCCTCTGAATGCGCAATCACAGCCGGTGACTCCCCTTTCCCTCCCTTCCCACGCGCCTGACTCGGGATCTTGTCAATGATTAAACTCAGCGCCTCATAAATTATGTTTCACCAAATTGCTACATTAATAAGGGGCCGTGCGTTCTTGGAGGATCATTAATTATAGATACATTTCTATTTCCCCTGCAAAATTGCCCGCGTTCCTCGCAGGCTTTGTTACGCAGCTGCATTGGGTGAAGGCTGAGTTCTCCAAACCCCAATGGGGATCGACGTCCCCCACGTGCCCTGGTCCCCACCAGCTCTCCCCGCAGCACTTTGCACTTCAAAGCCTCCTTCTCCCCAGGATGTCAGCTGTGATTCTGTTCCTACCAACAAGCTGCCTCTTGTGGGAGAAAGGCTTCGGAGTGTGGCACGGAGCAACGGGGATCAATGGGGCTGGGGACACTGTGGTGACAACAGCCATACAGCTGGGGATTCCCTGGAGCCAGAGGGGAAGGGATGCATTCTCTGAGTGATGATAAGTTGCCAATTTGCAGATTTATTCTAAGAACTCAGAGGGGTGGAAAACTGGATCACGGGGGCATTTTCTTTCCCTTTTCCTTTTGGTTAAAGCCATTAAAGTTTTACGGCACGCCGTAATGGTCAATGGAGTGATGAAGTCGGTGCTGAAGTTTGAACTGGCACTGATTAAATACTTCCCACTTTCTGCTGCACCAAAGCATGGTGTGCTCCAGCCCTGGCATCCTCCTCCATCCCATAGGGTTGGTGCCATGGGTGGAGGCTCTGAAGGCCAAACCCTTGGGGCTGGGCGCAATCCCAGCCTGTGCACATCCCTCTTCTTCCCCAGCTCTCATCAAAGATTTAGCAGCGAAGAGACAATGATATTTGCTGTGAGCTCACAGCGGCTTCGCTCTCTTTGCAAATTATTTTCTACAATACACTTCTTAGGACATTAGGAAGCACTATAAATATTTAAAGCTCAGCTGTCGTTGCCCAAATAAATAAGCGAGCTGCTGGGAGCCTTGTGATTGCTCTGTGCTCATCCTCATTCCCAAAGCCCAACTGATCCCAACTGGGGACAACCAAGGGGTTGCTGCTCCCAGTGCGTTCCTGGGGAGCTGAAAGGGATTTGGGTTATAAAGCCATCATCTGAGAGAGAACTAAATATGAACAGGGGGAAAACCTAGAGATCGAAGAGCTGGTAAGGCTGAGTGAAGCCTTACGCACAGCTCAGCTATACATCAACAGCAAAATAAATACATTGATAGCTCCTCACTGAAAATATGCCCATAAATGATAGTGCTGCTAACAAGGTGATGTGATCGGCACATTTGACCTCGGCTCCCAAGGCAGAGACCTGCAGGCTTTGTCTCCATCCCAAACCTGGAGCAGCCCCGGCACAAAGCAGGACCCACAGTGGGGCAGCTTCCCCCAGTGCTGCTGCAGTTTAATATCGAGTGATTTCCTGCTCCAAACAATACTTAATGTCAATTATTGCATGCAGCGCAGGCAGTTTTTCAATTAACTGCCCTATATAATTTTATGTTTCCAGTCTACTCGTATGTGGTTTGTGCATAAACCTTACAAAATGATGGGCCGGGCAGGCAGGAGCCATGAATTCATTTTTAAGAGGACGCAGTGGGAGCCACAAAGCCTTCTCCTGGTCTCTGCCCAGAGCCACCCTGGGCCCTTTTTGGGGGATATGACCCCATTCCTGAGCAGCTCCTGAAGAACATGGGGAGGTGGCTGATTTGGGGTAGAAATCACTGCTGTTAACCCTTCACGTGCTCTTTCAGTGGCAACTGAGCCCGGCTTACGGCTATTTGCTTCTGTTTGAACATGAGTTTGGGTTCACATAGGTCTAATTTCTGCTATTTCACCTTCATCACATCCAAACTGATTCTTTTTTGTTCTGTGCTCCACCTGTTGCCATCATTCCTACGCTGTGGTCCCCACCAGGCTGCTCAACATCCCCCTGCACTCACATCCATTCTTGCACCCATCAGGTTTTGGGAGGAAAAGCCCCAGGTCCCCATTAATGTCAGCTCCAAGAGATAAGGGAACAACAACAGCTTTTCCTTGGGAAATGGGGCATGGAAGAAGGGAACCTCCTGCTCCTCTGTGATGTACGATTGGGGCATCCCACCATTCTGGAGCAGTGGAGATGCTCCCAGCACGAAGGAAACAGCCGATGGCTCCGTACAACGGGAGCTGCATGGTGCTTAGGGCTCAGTAAATACGTTCTTAATAATCAACCCGTGTTTATTCAATGCACAATAATTCCACTGAAAAGCTCCAGCGAAATGCACGGTTAATTAAAAAATGCCTTTGAAATGGGTCCTCGTGGGAGGGTTTTTTTATATTGGAGTGGGGTTTTTTTCCTCTCTTTTTGCTGCCCATTCCTTCCCTACACTCCAGTGCTGCCTGGGGCCGGGTGCCTTCAACCCTGCTCTCCCCTTGATGGGGGGCTTGGCTTTCAGCTCCCAGCCCCAGGGCTGGCTCCTCTCCCCACTGCACTGAATTTAAGCACCAGAGCTGCTCAGCGTGGCACTGGGGAGGCACAGCATGCTGCCCCACACCGCACTTTTCCTGATGCAGGGGGGGCACAGGTGATGCTGAGAGCACACAACCCCACTCACCACCACCATTCCTTCCCCAGCACACAAGCGAGGTGATTAAAAGTTAATATCAGACGTGGCCAGAGGCTGTAAGTCGGCTGTAATTACTCGGATGTGGGGATATTAAGGGCCAGTGTAATTATAATTCCAAGGTAATCGAGAGAAAGCGACCGAGTGGGCTTTGTGCTAATGTTGTGTTTTACAACTGGTGCTGAGCAGGGCCGGCCTCATGGGCTCTGTCCCTGTGCCACCCTGTCCTTATTGCCTCCATCCCAGCCTTGGGATGATCCCAGCTGCAGGACAGGAGGTTGGTGCTGCTGTGCTTGCTGCAGGCAGGGGGAGGAAAATAGCAGACGAAAAGCACCTGATGGATTTTAATAGTGTTATTTTATTTCCTTGTTTAATGAATGGAAAGGGTGGACGTGTCTGCAGCTGGCCTCAGAGCTTCCTATGGGACTGCGGGGACTGCAGTCACCGTGTGGGAGGAGAGACTCATGGGCCCTTTCTCCACTGGTCAAATTGGGAGGACGTCTTTGGCAACCCAAAGGATGCTAAAACTGGGCCAGGGCAAACCCAGCACCTGTGGCTTCAGATGGAGGGTGCTGGTGGTCCCACATGAAAGCGAATGGCATGAACAAGAAAACGAGGATGGGGATGCAGGGGGGGGGGAAGAAATGAGGATGGAGCCACTGCCTCTGCTCCAGCATCCCAGGATTAGCAGCACTGCAACCTCAGAGCCAAGGCAGCTTGCAGAGAAGGGGCAGGGGGAGAGGATTGGGGGGCGGGGGGGTTTCCCAGTGATTCGATTAGCATTTGTTTCTTCCTTTCGGCTGCAAGGCTGCAGGGAGCAGGGAGGGAGAGCTGATTAGAAGTCATTTGAAGAGTAATTAGGTTTGATCCGGGACCCTTTGGGATCCCAGGTCTGCTTCTGCTGCTCCTGGCTTGTTTTATTTTAGCTCTTGGAAATGGAATGGGGGCAAAACACGGGTATGTGTATGTGTGCGTGCTGGAGGCACAGCTTGGGACCAGAGCCAAGGGGGCAGGACACCTCTATTTCACCCTACATGCCATAAGGACAGACTGCCTATCCTGTGTGCTTTGGCACAGTACTGCATGCTGTGAGCCATTGTCTCTCCTGGAAGGTTTCCACGTTCTTATTTATAAGGCCCCTCCAGCCCACAACAACCCCCTTTGGAAGATCAGTAGCACAATCATCACTGGGCCATGAAATAAGACCCGAGGAAGCACGATGAAGCATAATTTACCTACCACACCACCAAACCTGCTGAGAAATAAACCCCCATCTGCAGAGAGCGAGGCGCCGTCGCTCCGATTGCTCTCTTAGATCACAGAGCCATCCCCGCAGGCAGCCAGCTCCTGTATATTCAGCACAGCCTCTTCATCCAGCTCTGAGCATGATTCTTCCTGATCGCCCCTAATGTCTTGTACACGGGCTGCTGGGTGGGGATTTTCCCCCCCTGTTTTATTTCTCCATCACCTCTAGTTTACATCAGTGCATCTCTGTGCTTCTTCCCAGCTGCTCCCATTATGCACGGGCATGCCGAAGATCCCACCCTCCTTCAGATGCTCATTGAAAATCCACCCCGCTGCTTTCTGTGCCCCCTCTTGTTCTTGCCATGCAGAGCATCACACCACCGCTGCTGCATTCTGTTCTGCCAGAGCATCACCTGCACTGCACGCATTGCATGCTGCATCTGCATCCCTTGCATCCTTTGCATTGTGTGCATTGCACGCATCACCTTGCATCGCCTGCATCCCATGCATCGCCTGCATCACCTTCTGCCTCCTCAGGAGAATCTGCTTCATTATTGACAGCCAAGGCCTTGCACACACGTGGGGACCACAGTGGAATCCAGCTGCTGTGGGTTGCAATGACAGCGAGGACACTGGGGCTTTCTCCTCTCTCCATCCCCATTCCTCGTGCCTGAACAGCATCACCTGCCCTCAGCTGGGACCGTGAGGACAGACAGGGATGGAGAGGGGAAGAAAACCAGAGGAACCCCTTAGGGAACCCACACAGCCCTGCAGAACCCCAACACCAAGGCCATCACAGCCCAAGCTTTGCTCTGAACCAACAGTATTGCATTGAAGCACAGCTCTGCTCCCCCAGGCTGCGCTCTTCTCTGTGATGTGAATGGGCCAAGGGGGGGGGAAATCTGCCTTTTTTTTCCCTGCTCTTTCCTTGTACTCAAGAGAGAAGAAAAAGAACAAAACAAAAAATGTTCAAGCTTCTCTCTTTTTTTTTTTTTTTTTATTCCCCATTTTTTTTATCCAAACACTTTCAAAGTTAATTTCAAAAAGCTGGGAACACTTGATAGTTTTAATTAATCTGCTGCCTAGGGAAATACAATTTGTGTAGCCAAAGCCTTTCGCCTTCCTCTGGATAGCTATCTCACTCCGGGTAGCACTGACAGCTCCAGCAAAGGCAGCGATTGCAGGACGGGTGCTTTTACTCCATTTGATGACAGCGTTGGGTGGGTTGACCCTGCAGTGGGTGCCTGGGTTGGTGCTGAGCAATCCAATCGTGATTAAGAAACAGGGCAAATCATGCTGTGTGCTGCAGGTTGGGACAGAAAGAGGGGCTTGACTCCTCCTAGCAGCGTAAGAGCCCCCATTTCCACACCGTTGGAGCCCTAATATCTGCACCATTGAATTACCAGTTGCTGCACAAGAAACCCCAACTTCTGCACCACTGGAGCCTTATTTCTGCACCATTTGACCACCAATTTCTGCACCATTTGACCACCAATTTCTGCACCAAGAGGCCCCCGGCTTCTGCACCGTTGGAACCCTACTTACGCACCATTTGATCACCAATTTCTGCACCAAGAGGCCCCCAACTTCTGCACCATTTGACCACCAATTTCTACACCACTGGAACCTTATTGCCGTGCCAGGGAAGCCTCAATTTCTGCACCATGGGAACCCCCAGCTCTACACAAAGCCAGTGATCCAAACTGCTGCCCCTTCCCATCCCAGTGAGCATCACCTGCAGCCCCAGGTCCTCAGTGGGACGCTGGGTTGGAAGCCAGGCTGCAGAGTGCAGGAACACAGCAGCTCGGCTGAGGTCCACGTTTGCTGCAAGCACTTTTTTTTGCCACACTTGAGCTCCCACACGGAAACTCATTACCGCGTTGGCTGATGTGTGCAGATGCACAAAGGGGAGAAAACAAAACCGCCTGCGGTGCACCGAGCCGTAACCTGCAGCACAGCCCTGGTTCTGCACGTGGGGATGTGGGGCTGGAGATGCAACTGGAGCACCCCAACATGGGGCAGGTCAACGTGGCATCTTTGCCTTCTCCAGCACTCGCTGTCTTGCGGCCATCAGGAGCTGAGCAGCTCAGGCCCATTGCTCCCCATCATCGAGAACAGACACGGCGTTTTGTAGCCACTTAGCTTGGACTGGCATTTGGAAATGACATTTAAAGGTCACTGCCAATCTCCCAGCACAGCGAGCACAGAGGATTGGGGTTGCTGCACGGCTCCTGTGCAGGGCTGGGGGTTTAGCACCCCAAACCCTTCCCTGCTGCCATCCCTCTGCCCTGGGCACGGTCGGCAGTGCAGGGCAGCACCGGGTAACAGGACCCGGGGTGCAGATGGTGGCTGCATGCAAAGGGAAAGGTGCTGAGCCTCTCCAGATCTCCCCACCCTTCATGCTTCGTGCTGTGCATTCCTCTCTCCCCACCCCGTGATGAGTTTTTCATCCCTCTGCAAGGAATTCATGGGGATGAATGTACAGGTGAGCGTGCACACAGGTGATGCAACTGCCCTGCAGATCTGAGCTGGCAAAAGCCATTCCCAGCAGCTCAGAGCCTCACTGCCACGGAGCAGCACCAGCCCTGACATCTGCTTCCTTATTATGGTTACTCTTCTGCTGGCATTCAGTGAACTGCATCTTCACTCATCCAGCCCACTTCACAGCAACTCCTTAAGTGGGGTTATAATACACATTTTAAAGCATCGAAAGTCACACTCCACAATTTCAGCTCCCAAAAATAAAAATGAAGAAGTCAATACAAATTAAGTAAGAAAGAAGAGACAGTCTGTTTCCATTCTTTAAACCAGGTTTCCAGGCAATTATTCTCCTATCTCTCCCATAAAATTAATAAGAATTCTGCTTGAACATTCAATAGGCTTTGGTTTTGCATAGCATCTTTGAGGCGAAAGGAGGACAGAATTCTTAATTAGTTTCCTACAGCCTCTCCTGCTTGCTCAGTGTGGAGATGGCACTGCCTACAGGAAGCTGCACACACAGAGGGCAAAACCATTGGGGGCTGCACTGCAGGAAGGGTTGGGGCTGCTCCGTTAAAGGGATGGGGTCAGGGGAGGGGCGAGGTGGGGAGAAGGGTGAGGTGGGGCTCAGGTCATGAAGCGTGGCATCAGTGACTGCTGATTGATTTGGTTTTCCCCAATGGCGAGTGCTCCTGCATTGACGACTCCCAGCTTTGCGTTTATTCCTCTTCCTCTGTTCCCTTTGTCTCAGAATCACAGAACCATGAAAACACAGGATCCTTAGGATTGGAGAAGTCCTCTAAGATCATTTGGTCCAACCATCAACCCATCCCCATCGACCCACGCTCACTTTGCAGTGGTGTTTTTTCCCCTCTTGAACCTCCTCTCCCCCATTTCCATGCTCAGACCCCTTTCCTTCCCCCCCTTGCCAGCATTTCTGCCTCCTCCATGAGTGGAAAAGAATCGTATCCTGCAGAAGTGGGAGTCTCTGAAGCACAGAGTGACGGAGGAACGGATGCACCCATATGGAAAAGACAAATAGACGGAAGGATGAGGAAAGTGGGGAGCAAACGGAGCCTGAAATCAAATTAAGAAATTTCTCACATATGTCTCATTCCATCACAACCTCCAGTGACGCAGACCGCGTTTCCTACCTCATCGCCATGAATAAAGCACAGTCTGCAAGAAAAGACAACAATAACATCACACCAATACTATCAGCCACCCACCAACGTGCAGAGCACTGTTGGCCTGGAGGTCATTTCCCATCCAACCTCGTGAGGTCACTTCAAATCCAACCCCACGAAGCCACTTCCAACCCAACGCCACACCGTGGAGCGTGGTGGCACAACACCTGCAGCAACACAGCGCAGGGTCAGCCCCTATTCCATGTTTTGCAAGAGCCAGGTTATTGATACGGATCCAATTAACTGCCTGCTCCTGACTGCATCTGAGTTGGGTGTAAATCACCATAATCCCATTGACAGCAGTCAGAACACAATGATCCACAGCCACGAGGGAGCCATCCATCCGTGCACCCTCGCCCTTGCAACGTGTTTGTAAATACATATATCTGCATACGTGTTTATTCCTGTTTAGCTCTATTTATACATATGCATATATAATTTTCCCTCTTTAAAATATTAAAATAAATTACATCTTTTCACAGAATACAGACATTAATTCCGTTTCCAGGAGATTTGTCAAATCAGTGGTCTGTGTTTGCATAACAAGCTCTTTGGTTATGCTGCGCTGCATATAAATTACCGCGCTGTCAGGCTCCAGATCAAAATCATTGGGTTTTAAGCAGAATCTCTCACATTGATTAAGATGTGCTTTACGTTCTGCGCATCCATTACATCTGGTGGCGAGGAAAGCAGCCCTGGAAGTGAAGCCCTGCAATGCTGCAGCCTCACGTGCAGTTGGGCTCGGGGTGTTATCACACAGCCACATGCACACGCAAGGAGTCTATTAAATGTGCAAACCCCAGACTGTATCTCCTCCTCTTAAAAGCTCAACTTATCTGCTAAGGCAGTAAACAGCTTGGGGTTTATAAAGTGTAATCATGAAGCGCGGTCCCCCTGCCGACACAGGCAGCAGTCATCTGCTCGTTTGTTTTAATGAGATAAAGCCCTCTCCAGAAGGCAGGGAGATGGGTTCCAAGCTCTCCGCTCGCTGCTCCCTCTCCTTGGTGCAGCTTGCCCAAGGCCACAGAGACCAGCAGCTGCTGAAACGCATGGGATGCACAGCTGAGATGCTCCAGCAGAACAAGTCGTGCTGGGATTGCACCGACGCAAAATGCAACGCAAGCATTGCCAGCTCCCACAGCCAACTGGGCACTGCTGTTACCAGGCAGACCTGCCCCAACCAGAAAGACTATGATCAAAAAAAGCACTTCCCCATTGAAAAATTCAGAGTCACTCCACACCGGAGCCTGGCTTGCTGCAGCCTTCAGGCTTCCCAGAGGCTGCCAAGAAAGAGGGTCACTTCTGGCTGTATTTTTAGCTCGCTGGCACCTGCCCATGAGGGATGGATGGAGGTGAGCTCTGCCAGCACAGCTCTCGAGTAGCAGCAGATGGGAGCGGTTTCTGGATGCTGACAGCAATGTGAATAGAAGCTTAAATTAAAGCAGTGAAGTTGTGGGTGCTTTTTCTGGTAGTCTGGCCACGTGTGCTGGTAGTATTTTTCCCTTCGTTTGCACAGAGGCACCGGGGAGCCAGCTTCAGTTTAATTGTATTTCTTTAATTCTACCAGCCAGAAGCCTTAAGGCAGAGCCACATGAAAGGAAATTATGATTTGGGAGAACTCCTCTTTTTGTTTACCTATTTAAAGTGCATTTCCTTGGTGCTTTTCCCATTGAAGAAATCCAGCAAAAAATCAGCTTGCAAATCCCCCACCAGCCATGCACAGCAGACGCGCTGCTGCCCCAGCACTGTGCACCACGCATCTATTTTCTAGGAGGGTGGAAGAGGGGAAACAAAGGAGCAGAGAGGCAAGCTGATTGCTCCAGGCATCCTCAGGGTCAGAAACCAAACCCAAACCAATGGATGTTGACTATTAGCAGTTTTGCATCCTTCAATTGCTATCCCAGACAGCAGAGCCCTTCGAATAACCCAAGGCCACCGAGCACAGCCAGCAGGAAGAGCCCTAAGGGCCAATACTTCTTCAAAGAGCATCTCCCAGTCCATAAATATTTCGACCGAACTGCAGGACAAAACATAATGTATAAAAGATTGAATAGAAGATGTATTATGCTGTTGCATAGCAATCCTGTCCTCGGGAATTTATGGCGTCGGCGCATCTCCCGTTGCAAAGCGGGATGCTGGCGGGTGGAGGGTTCAATTCATCTTGTGTCTGTTGCAGGCCATCAATACCATGGTTTGCCCATTTAGGCTCAAGTCTTTCGGTTATTTATAGTAAAAAGAATGAAATCAATTAAAACCCACTGAACACCACTTTCAGGGCGACTGCTCTGCATCTCGGTTATGGCTGAAACTGGCCCAAATTTGACAGTGGCAGTGCCCGTTTTTGTTTGCCAAAGCACTGCTGGAAATCTCCCCCATAGCACCACGCATTCATGCCCACGCTGCCTCCTAAACAGGGCTGGCTTCCCTCCCACTCCCCAGTTTTATGGCAGCCTGTGCCTTTATGCTCCATAAAACCTTCCCTGCATGGCTGTGCTCGCTGCTGGAGCAGCTCAGGACTCAGGGTGTAAAAGTCTAGGATTGAAATCAATCTATCACCACTGGGTTTATGACATCCCCACCTCACACCACACATTTTAATCACAGCTGAAATCGTATCTGATATCCCCCAAAAAAGCAAGTGTAGCATCTGGGGGGGCATCGCCGCCTGCTTTCTGCAGCAAGGCGCACCAGAAGCCAAACCAACCTGTGGCTTTTCCTTGCCTTTCTCCTTGTGCACGTGTGGAAGTGGACGGGTAGGAGGTTTGGCTGCTGCTGTCAAGTTGCAGTGCTGCAGTTTTGCAAATGCAAACACAGCGAGGGTGATGCATCGCATCAGGATCCCTTTGCATCCTCACCCATGGGTGCAGATGCAGCACGACCCTCCCGCGCTTTCTCCTTGCTTCGCTCCCAGGAAGGGCACAGAGAAGGGATTTGGGAGAAAGCAGGTTGTAAAACACTCAGCAAAGTTCCACTTGCTGCTTCAGGACTAAAATTAATAGGTGCAACCCATAATCCTCTCTTGGAGAGAGAGAGAGAGAGATGCAAGGGGAAAGCAAGAGAAAAATAATGGTCAAATCCTCACGCCTTGCTGTCGGAGAGTCCTGCAGGTCTGGGAAGTTCAATGCATAGGAAATGAGGTGGAGACTCAGCACGTCTGAGGAGCACAGGGCAGGAGTGACCTTCACAAAGCAGGGAGGAGTGTGGGATCTCTGCTTGGGGCTCCTGCACAGAGGAGCTGTGAGGAGGGGGATGAGGATTTAAAGCCTGTTCTATCCAAGCAGGGAGGTGGGCAGCAGGAAGGATGATGCTGCATGCTTCTCCTTCATGCTCTGCTGCAATGGGGACGTGGCTGCAGCTGCGCACTGCGGCTGCACGGTGATCTTGGGGACAGCTGAGCTACAAAATGGAGGCAGAGAGCAGAGGGGAAGGGCTTTTCCAGGAGGCTCAGTGCAAACCTTATATGAAAGTAAATAGAAATTGCAGGTGCCTGGTTCCTCTCCAACACCTCCCCTGAGAGCTCCATCACCACACCTCAGTGCGTCCATGCACCCAAGCAGCCGTGCACTGCAGCACTGATTGCAGCAGGGATGTTTCTATGGCCCCCATGCCCCATTCTTGTAGAGAAGCCATCAGTGGGATGCTCTGAGTGATGCACTGTGCTGGTGGCATGAGAACTAAAACACTCCTGAACCTGGTGTTGAGTGGATGAGCACAACCAGAATAAAATAACAGGGAGTGGGCTTAACCAATGCAAACCAGAGCCCAGAGGATACTTCCCAGGACCCACACAGATCCCTGCAGCTCACAGCTCCCAAGGACACGTGTGCTGAGATGTGGGGATGGGAGCACAGCACATCAAGTGCTGGAGATGGAAAGGAGCAGCTGATGCATCAGGAAGCTTGAAATAAAAGAAAAGCTGTGTTTTCTCCCTGTACTGTGACAGAAAGCACAGCAATGATAGCAGAGCAGCAAGGTCCCAGGACGCAGCAAGTGAGGGTTTGCTCAAATACAACAGCCACAGAGATAAAAGAAAGAAGCTACTTACATTCAGAAGGCCTCAGATACACAGGGATCCCCAGGAAAATACCTTCACCTCCACTGCCAACCCTTAAATGAAGGATGGGAAGGGGTGGATCCTGGTTCCAGCCCTTCAGGTCAATCAGTGCATTGCATTGCATGCAGCTGAGCTCCCCTGGGTTGGCCCTGCCTTCCCACCAGGTGCTCCATCACTGCTTCAAGCCATGACTTCGCATTTCTGCTACATTCCCACCCCTAAAAAGCAATCTATTCAGAAGCAGTTATGCCCCAGCAGCCCTGTTGCACTTCCTTGCTCTTTATTACTGCTGAATTTGCATAAAAATGGGATCAAAGCATGCTTTCAGGTAGCAGTTCCCACCTGCTCCCACTGCTGCTTCTCACCTGCAGGGCCTGGCTGAGCTGGGGTGGGCAAACAGAGGCACATCCACATCCCCCTCCCATCCCTGCAGCACTTCTCCCTCCCAAACACACGCTGCAAAAGAACCCAACCAACCCAGCAAAAAAAAAAAACCAACCAAAAACACCCTCGCTGCTCTTTTCCTATTTGTTCAGTAATCATATTTGATTTAATTCCATGTTTCCCCCTCATTCTTTTTGCTGCGCTCACCGCTGAGGAATAATGACGGCAATGTGTTGCTATTGCTCTGCCCATGTAGCTGATTCCTCTCTTTTCCTTCCCCTGTCATTTCCAGCCCCGTTTGCTTTTTTTCCCCCCATCCTTTCATGCAATGACTTCGGCATTTCAGCTTACTCACCTGGAAACTGCTACGTTTCCTGGTTCGTTCTGATTAGATTGTGTCTCACTGCTGAGCCATTTTTAAATAAGACGTTCGCTTAGCACCACCAATTAATTAGTTGGGTTTCAGTGCCATTGTATTTTTACATAAGCTTTGAGGGGAGGGGGGAAGGAAAGAGGCTGTTCCCCCCCCCCCTCCCATTCCGCACCGATGTATTTCATCCGCGTTGGGCTTTGTGTGCGTATCACATATTTAGAAAATCAATTTCTGGCCGTGGATGGATTTTGTTCATCCCAAGATGGAGCTCTGGGGGTGGAGGAGAGCGGAGGACCCTGCTGGGGGATGGCACAAAGCCCCTTCTTGTGCCACAACCCAACAAATGCTCTGCATTTCTCTCTGTCCCACATGTGCCCAATGCCCTCTGCACGGGCTCTTGCTGTGCAAGCTGATGTGTGACAAAAGGAATTTGCAACGTGCAGCATTTCCTAACCCTCAAAGCTCCCTTCCAGCAACGTGGGACCTCCCCATGTCCCTGCCTCAGTTTCTCTGTTGCTATTTATGGGGCTGTTTCCATTGCCCACCATGGAGAGCCCAAGGAAATTCAGGGCTTGGATTCACCCAAGTGCCAGTTTATGAGCAGGAAGAAGCCAGGAGAGAGGGATTTATTTCCTCTCCAGCTGAAGACTGACAAGGACGCAGCTTGATCTAGGACAGGCAGCCTGAAATCCTTCTGCTGTGAAGATGATTTAATGGCGTACATTTTTGCCACACTGGTGTAAATCGCCTCGGGCTTGGATCGCATCGGCCACGCTTTCAATTAAGTGTGATCACGGATGTAAATGAGGAGCAGCATCATGATGTTCTCTGGTATTGTGTGGTTGTCACCGTGAGCACCGGTCCAAATCAACAGCATCCCATAAAGCCACATTGGCAGCAGGAAGGGAAAGGCTGGGGCCATTCTGCTAAAGAGAAGACCTGGTTTGGAGGCAGCGGTGGCACACGCAATGGAAGCTCACCATCCTTAGTCAACAGTGATTTCCCTGCACCGTTGGGTTCGGGGTTGGGAATCCCACCCCGTGTTTTGGGATGGTTTTGCTGGGCGCATCATGCAGCTCCAGGCGTGGCTGAGAGCAGTATTGATCAGTCTGCATTATGGTTTCTGAGTAATTCTCAGCAGCCAACAGCTTTGTTAAGAGGCAGACAATGCATGAACGATTCCAGAGGCTGGGAGCTGCCTGTGAGCTCTTTCCCATGCAGTGCCCTTCATCCCCAGCCTTGCAGTTCTCATTTGCTGCACAAATGAGAAACTCCAAACAAAAAGGGACTGAAGTTTCCCCAGCGTGTCATGGCATGGCATGCTCCGTGGTTCTTGGTCCCCCCAACCCTTGGGTTTGGTGCTGTTGAGGTAGAAAACTGGGATTGGGGGTGGGCGCTCCTTGGAGAACCCGAATTCCATCACCAGCATGCAGCTCTGCAGTCTCTCTAAGGGAAAAAAAACCACTCAGCTTGCACCTCTAGACCTCCTTCCTGTTAATCTGCCATGAAAATACCAGCCTGAGGACCAGCAGGGAGGGCTCCATTCTTCACGTGGACAGTGGGCTGTGGAAACTGCTTGGCTGCTGTGGCTGAACTGATCTCTTTGTCTGGGGCTGGGCTGACCCCCACTCCCTGCACGCTCCCAGTGGAAGGACACTGAGTCGTAGCTCTGCATTGCTTCTAATTTCAGCAGATGCTGAGTTTTCCCCCATTTGGTGGCTCCTCTCCCCGAATGCGGGTGGGAAGGAGCCCCCTGGATCTCCTCCCATGCCCAGCTCTCCCCAAAGCCACCGCAGTCACTGGAGAGCTACTGGAGAAAAGCCTGCGGTGCCAGCAGAGAGCTGCAAATCAGGGCTCGCCATTCGCAGCATATACATATGGAATGAGGTTTATTTATGAAGGGGAAAGAGCCTATAAAGAAGAGTTATTATGTCCAAGAGGAGCTGATTTATAGAACGGCAAACTTCAGGCTATAGCTCAGAGTGGGGAATGACAGCCCCTGACAGGTGGCCATGAATAAATCCCAAAGTTTTCCTGCTGCTGGTAGCCGGTGGCCAAACACTTGGGTGGGCCGGAGGAACCTCCACCTGCCATGGTTTCTTATAGGCATGGGATGGGGAGGAGAGCAGCAGGGCCTGCTGTTCTTTGGTGCAAGCTCTGGGGTTTTGCTTTGTTTTTAACACCCACAGCCCCGCATTGATCTGTATGCAGGAGCCCAGCCCGGCTGCTTGCAGCTCAGGTGTCTGCATCGTAATTGCATGGAGCCAGCCGGCTGGGCTAAGGGGGGCACTGACAGTGATTCATGAACCCACTGCATTCCCAGTGACCAATGGCTTCTGACACACACGTGGCTGCGTGCAGAACAACCCATGTGTGCTTTGGGTGTGAAACCACCGCCCCGTGTCCATGCAGGTGTGACGCTGCTCGTATCCACTGGGCGCACGGCCGGCCATGGCAACCCCAGGGCTTTCCCAAAGCACTGCACAAACATCCTGACATCCCCAGGGGATGGCTGGACTCTTTTCCCTCTCTGAAGATGGATACAGGAAAGCAAGAAACGCTCCTCATTCTGCTTCAGCCACTTCAAGTGCTCATAAACAGCTCCGAAGCACCGCGTGCGGACGGGAAGTTTAATGGCCAGCACAGTAAAGCTGGATCTGGGCACAAATGCCTGGTCCTGATGTTTTTCAGCTCACGCTACCGCCAGATTTATTTGCTTGTAAACCCTCCCATAGTGTAGACAAGGCTTTTTTTTGCGAGCACATAAAGCAGAATCCATAACAACCCAACGCATCGCGGTGCCGGGGCCGTCCCACACCTCCACCCCAGCCCCATTGGGCTCAGCCAGGTGACTAATTAACTCCTGAGCGCTGCTGCAATCGCACAGCAGACTGCTTTGGATGTGATTAATGTGGGGCTTATGCAAGGTGAAGCCACGCACAGCCCTGCTTGCTGCCCCCTATCCGCCCCGCTCTGTTAGAGGTGAGTGCAGCCGAATTTCTCCATCTGTGAATGAAGCAGACGAGGAAACATCTGCACTGAGCAGCGGATGGAGAGCTGCCCATCCTCAGCCCATGCTTCCATTGGAGCTAATTGTACCCAAATATCTGCAGAGGCATTTTGCAAAGTTTGCAGAGGGGAAGATCCTTGATTCTTTGCAAACACAATGCTCTTTAGTTCCGATTAGCACTGTGATCCTCGCTGCCAAAAGAGCCCATTCATTTCAGTGAGCAAACAAAAGAGGGGAGCAAGAAGGTCTCCGGGCTGATAGCCTGCAAACAATGTTTTCCGTTTGCTAGATCTTTCCAGCTTAGGATGGCATTAAAAAGGGGGGGCGAAAAAAAATGGAGCATTTTTCAAAACTTCGCTTCTCAATTTATTGCATGGCATTCTGCAGCAAACAGCAAAATGAAATAGGTCCTTGTTATCTTTCCCCCCAAAAAAGGAGACAAGCTCTACAGGAGAAATAGATAATTTCTATCTGCTTTTTTTATACGCTTCATAAAATGCATTGTGCAGGCATGTAAAATATATGTGGCCTGTGTAAATATGTTTAGAGGTGTAATTTTAAAAACGGGCTGCTGGAATGGTTGGGGAAAGCACAGTGCACAGCAGTGGCATCACCTGGGGATGGTGCTTAGCCAAGGGCTGCTCACTGCTCCTTATTCCCAGCGCCAAACGTTGGCACGTGGGGAAGATGCTCCTGATAGCGCCTTCCTGCATCCTGCATGCACCCTTCCCTCTCCACCTCTGTGCCCCCAGAACCGTCTGCCCTGCGACACCCCCAGGGGAGCCTCACGTCTTGTTCTAAATTACAATATGCGAATGGCCAAGTGGAAGAAAAAGTCTTTTCTGAGCCAAAGTCGAACAGAGAAAATATTGCGCTATGCGAAAGAGATAAGGAGAAGAGCTGTTTATTCCCTCGGTGGCACGAGGCCTGCCTTTGAAGCAGATAAATCTTTGCTGGTAATACAGTACTTAAACCAGAACTGACACCTTTTTATATCAATTGCTGAGAATTGCCTTTGTGAGGCTCTGATGTAAAGGCTGCCGGGGCCGCTCCTTGCATACCAATGCCTCTCCACCTGTTGGCCCACCCTCCTGCTCTGCATGGGAAAGGTGTGGGGATGCTGTCCCCTCTGCCCAGAGGATGCTGCAGCATCTCCAGCTCTTGAAGCCAGCACGATTCCAAAAATCCCCAGCTAATATTGCCTTTCGTCTCTTCTTCTGCCTCAAAAGCACCCGCTGGGTTTCCAACCTTGGTGCTGATGCAAGCTTTTGTGCGAGGGCGATGGAGGAGCAATGGAGCCTGCGTTGATACGAGCTGATTTCATGTCTCTGCAAGCTCCAAGCTCAGCCTCAATGAACCAACCTCCAGCAGTCCCCAAGCAGTGTAGAGCTGTCACCATTGGAGATGCAGAACTGTCACCACTGGGGATGCTGTCACCGTGTCCCCATGGGGCTGCAGGCTCCATTCTCCTCATGTAGCATTGACACAAAGCATCGTACAGCAGGGACACGTTTAATTCAGGTGATTATTCCATTATACAGCACACTTCTAAGTGCTACAGGCTCCTGAGAGAACAAAAAAAAAAAACCCCAAAAAACCCAAAACCAAAAACCACAAAACCAAACACAAAAATCCCCTCCGAAAATCACATAATGGCTGAGAAACGCTGTAATGAGCAGCAATCCACCGCATAACGAATAGTGCAATTAAAAGTCCTTGAAGCAGTGAGATAGCTGGTTTTATTCAGATCACACAGCTTTTTTGTGAGGTGGATGGGGATGATACGGGACTTTGGAAGACCGATCCCTGCTGCATGGGCTGGGGAAAAGGAAGGGAAAAAGAGAGATTTTGGAGAACAGAAATGAGCCAGATTGTTATTTTATGGCATTTTTGCTCCTAAAGCAGAACTGAACTTGCTCCAACTCCAGTTTCCTTTTGCTCTGCATGGAGTCGGACCAGGCAGCCCATAGACACCCTGGGGAGCCCACGGGGTTCTCCACCAAGGGAAGGACCAAGCCAACAGATGATGCTCTGTTAATAAATGATGGCACTTCTCTTGGAGAGCAGCTCACTGCAATTGCGCTGTTATCGCAGGCATCTTCCTTGTAACCCTTATCTGACTCTGCCCAGCCACGGGTGGGAAGCAGGGATGATAATTAAGGATCTGTAAACCCATCTCTGCTCTCTTTTCATACAACTGAGCGTGGAGAGCTCCTGAATGCTACGAGCATCAGGGGAAGAAAAGCCATTGTCAGGATGCAGAACTCCATGTGTTTTACTGATTTTCCTCCCCACAACCGAAACTGCGCTGCTGCATGCTCTCTGCCAGCCCCTGTCGTGTTAACCAGCACTGCTCTGCTGCTCTGCTTTTCCCTTTGGTGTGTGGCATAGGGATGGAGAGCTCTTGGACCGGGTGGAGAAGCGGTTGCAAAGTGGGAACTTTGTGCTGCATCCCGTTGTTTTGCAAGCCAGGAAAGCCAAGATATCTGAAAAGCACAAATCCCTCGGTGAGCACGGAGCTGACGAGTTGACTCTTTGCCTTGCGGGTTTCCAGGGAAAAGACAGCATCAGGAAAATCACATTTGATTATTCCAGCTAATATTTTCCCACTCTCCGTTAATTACGATGATCAGAGCGAATCGCTGCTTAGAACCAGATTTATGAACGGGTGCATCGCGAGATGCTGGCACCCAAAAGCTCAGCATGGGGCACAGCGCCCAACCGTGGAGATTTTCTGCCTCTTTCCCCTTTGGCTTTGGGCAGATCCCTCCTCCCCATGGCAAACTCCTCCAGCGCCCATTTTGGGACAGTTGGAAGATGGAACCACAGCGGTGTCAGCAGCAGGGACACAGGCTGCACAATGCTAAAGAAAGCTGCTATCATCCCTGTGCAGAAGGAGGGAGGGATGGGAGCCAGGGGAGACACAAGGAGAGGAAGAGAGATCGAACAGGTAGTAAATTTTCAGAATTGCCCCCAAAAAGCATATCTGCTAAGTAAATCCGATAGAGTGGGCTGTCTGTCTACATGTAATGTAGTCCTTATTAATAATGTAGCCATGATAGAGCCTTTTATTGATCTTCAATATATAAATCTAACCTCTCTATGAATAAAAAATGCAATAAGATCTTGGAAATAGACTAAATAATAGCCTACGAACCATAAATGACGGGGATAAATGGCAGCACTGTGGAAATTGCTAATGGATGGCAGCTGGGATCCCAGTAGAGACACCACACCGGGACATAGACTGGATCCCCATGATAAGCTGAGCCTTGCTGGGGTTCTGCAGGACCCAAAGCTCCCAGCATTGCTTTCAGCTGAGGATGCTGGAAGGGCTCCTGTGCTGTTTGAGCTCTCCATCCTTCGCACTGCGCTCACCAAAGTGCCAACCAAAGCCCTTTGGGTGCCCGCAGGGATGCTACAAGCACTGCTTGCACTTTGATGCCTGCTCTGCTCTGCCCCATCTGCCTCTGCCCCCCATCTATTTTAATGCCTGAGCGCAAACCCAGCCTGAGCTGCTGCACTTCCCCTGGTTTTATGCCAAAGCTGTAAAGGGGCTGAGGCCGTACAGCGAGCTTTTCCCATATAGGGAGAAATAGCCTTCTCCGTGTGTTTGGGCCCTATAGCAGAATTATTCCCCCTCCACGTTGCTCTGAGCACTGGGGATGTTCTCCCACCTGCAGAGCTGGGACCGCAGGGTCTGGCTGTGCTCAGGGAATGGCTAACAGATCCAGCCGGCTAATGCACAGCGTGATGATGTTCACATGTCACACAAAAACTTTTTCACAGCTCTCGCTTTTACTCCATGAAATAACCTCTTTTAGTGTTTAACTTTTGCTCAAGAAAGAATTATATCCCCAGAAACACTGCCTGTGCAACTTTCTTAATAGCAGCTGTCAGCATGGTCAGGCATCCTTTGCAGCGGAGACGGGAGATGCAATAATAACAACATCAATAATATCTCCCTCTGACAGAGTGCTTTCTTTGTCAGTGCATTGCAAAATATTTTACCAGACGGCCCCATTTGCGGGATGGAAAGAGCCACGCTCGGCTCTGGCAGCGGAAGGAGATGTGGATGGGGGAGGAACCACGTCCCCAAGGAGTGGTGGGGCCAAGCAGATTGGTGCCAGGCTCTAACATCAACACATCTGACTTAGCATCCAGCCCACAGCTCCCGGGCAAGGTGATGGGGTGAGGAAAGCACCCAATCTTCCTCTTTCCCCTCCCCAAACATCGGTGCACCGGAGCAATGAGGACGGGGAACTGGAGAATATTTATCAGCTCTTTGCAAAGCAAGTTAATCTCGCTGCACAGTGCTTATTGCCGGGGTTATAAAGCCACTCGCATGGCTGCTATTAAATCTAGTCATTAGCAGCATTGGGTGGCAGCCACATCTGAGCCCATTGAGCACTTCATAATGGGGAAGTCCGGAAAGTGCCCAAAGCGTGGCAAAATCTTTTTGCTACAATGGTTTTTGTCCGCTGCTTTTTGTCTCTTTTGCAGGGTGTGAAGCTGTCCCAGCAGGATCTGGCTGTGCTTCCACACCAGATGATGGATCCTGTTGCACAGCGTCTGCTGCGGAGCGCGTTGGGATTCCATCGGGATGGAGTGTGGAACATAAACGTGACGGATGATTATGGCCAATGCATTTGGGTCTACTCATGGTGGGACAGATGTGCATGCACGATTGCCAGCAAGCAGCAGGAACACCTCCCTGAAGCTTTATGGGCTGCAGAGCCCTTTGGATGGTGATACTGCAATGCTTGAAGTGGGCATTGCTCCATGCAAACGGCCCTGGGCAGGACGGCAGCAGCTCCAGCAGTTGCTATAGCAGCACAGGTGAAGGGCAGGGATGCTTCGAGTGCTGAGCCCTGAGGGTGCTGCAAGACACAGAGCTGCTTGGCACCTCCAAGAGCATCCCTGCAGCCAACACGGAGTGCAGCCTTCCAAGCTCTGTCTGCTGCATGCTGCCTACGATGCACCATACCCCTACCCCAAAACACTGCACCCTGGGGCAGAGCAGCAGGGCTCATCCCCCCGGGTGGCTCTCCCTGCTGCGATCCACAGCGTTGGCTCATGGCACAGAGTGACAGCTCATTTCACAGGACGGGCTGACTTCACAATTGTTTGCTCAAGGGGAAACCTGATCCAAAACAACAGGCTGTTCTTTTGGAGAGCAAACCCGTGCATTCTAATTCCCATTTGTGCCTCGCTTACTGTGTCTTTTCCCACCTCCTGTCTCCCTTATTTTCATTTTCCAACCCCAGCATTTGCGGTGCTGTTGCTCACACCTGACACCGAGCCTGGGGGACGGAGGGACCCACCACGAATTGGGGATATCCCACAGCAGTGGCACTGGGTCCCTCCATCAATGCCATCCATCTGCTTCAAGCACATAGTCCCCATGTGCAGAGCAGAAGAGGGTTTCTGTTGCAAAGAAGAGCTGGGTCTCTGGATAGAAGCTAGCTAATCACAGAAGGATATAGCCAGCTCCATAAGGCTTGGAGAAAAACATGTTCTGAGGGAAACAAATAAGATATTGAGCTTTTATGGAAACCTTTCTGCGTCTCAGAGACAAAAGCCCGAAGCTGTGGCTTTGCTGTCTGCATGTCCTGCTCCAGCTTGCAGCAAAGCCCCAAAGTCTGGTGGGGCTCAGAGCAATCTGCCCCATACAGGGACCTTCAGGGAGCCGTAAAATGCTCATAGGACATGGATATCCATGGTAATGCCCATCATTGAGGGCAGCAAGGGGAAGCGGCTGTGATTGCTGGGCAGATAGCAACAAATATATATGTTAAACACATGGAAATAAGAGCAAATAGCAGGGATGGGAAGCAAATATCGAGAGCGGGGTCCAGCGCTCAGAGCAAACAAACACTGGGAAATGAGGAGCTCGTCTGAACGAGATGAGCAGCAGGAATGGAACAACACTGGGAACTGATCGTGGGTGAACTGGGGAAGCTCAGGGTGCCCAGGGGGGCTGTATGGAGTCAGCCACAGAGCACAGGTGAAGGCAATCCCTCCTTTTGGAGTTTTCCAGAGAGCTGGGACGAGGGTAAGCCCTCTATCTATTCTTTTTTGGTGCAATAACCTGCTTAGCCAAACTCTCTCATGTATTTCTTAATTAGAACATCTGTGCATTGATTGTACAGGGGGTGAGGAATGCAGGAGGGCACTGCCGGACCGCTCCAAGCCATCCTTTTCTCAGAGCATCCCCAATGGGCTGCTTCTTCTTCCACTTATGCGAGGGCTGAAGTACATCTCAGTGCTATGAGAAAGCCTGCATGATGTCTTCAGCAAGGACATCCAGTTACCCATGGGCGTAAGTGACTGCAGGATCAGAGCTTAATTCTACTGAGCGTTTGGATACAGCTGGCTTGAAAGGGTCTGAACAGTATTTCTGCGTTGTCCTCATTACAACCCAGAAATTCAAGAGAGATCGTTCCCTGATTTAAATCAGCTCTGTTATTTGAATGGAGCTGGCAATTTATTTTCCGTTTCTTTTCTAGATTTTCCCCTCTGTTTTTTTTGTTTGGTTTTTTTTTTTGGCTGCTGACAAAGCAGCATTCATTTCCAGGGGAGTTAAAGAGCAGGGAGCTGGGTGAGCCGTGTGGGAGCTCACAGTGCCACTCCAATGCTGTGGTTGCACGGGGAGTCCTATTCAGCATGAAATACTTGGGAGGGGAAAGCAGAATGCATGGAAACAATCTGCCCCAACCTGGATTCAGGAAGCTCTTGTCTCCCATAGCCATTGATCTTCCCCACGTTGAACTCAATGGAAGAAATCCATGGACGTGAGTCGAGGTTTCCATGAAACCCATCAAACGGGGCGAATCAGTGGGATTTCTCAGTGAGTTTTTAATATGGATGTGGTCTCAGGTCTTCCAAAGATGTGTGGCCGTTTGGTTGAGGGTCAGCCTTTCCCAGCCCTTCCCATTTACCCAAATGCCCACCCCCACATTTCCCCTGCTGCAAATGAAGGCTGTGGTTTTTGTATCCCACCCATAGGAGATATGGAAAACTTGCAATTAAGAGCCACGAATGTCGAAATTGTGATTGTATTTAGTCAATAATGTAAAAAGAAAGGATTTAAACGAAGTCATTTGCCTCCACTGCTTCGTCTAACTTTACTTCTTCCTCTTTTCCCCAATTACTTGGTGAGAGATTAATTTTAAAGGCAGCGTTAGGGAACAGCAAAGGTGCAAGAGTTTATTTACCAACCTAATGAAACCACAGGATAAATATTTAGAGGCCTGAAGAGAAGGAACACGATAAGGAACCGCTTTGCAGAAGCAGCCACAAAAGACAAACAAGAAGGAAAACATTCTCACAGTGGCAAGAACGCAGGAAAAGGGTAAATCAATTAGTACATCAGCCATGAAAGGGTATTGGGCTGAAGGGAAGTTAATGTTACAAGCAATCATTCCCCAGGGCTTGTTTCTTTGGAGCCCATTCAGCTCGCAGCCAAATCTTCCCCCGGTGATAAAACCAACCCTGGGTGTGCAGAGCATCCCAACCTCTCCGCCTCCCTATTTCTCATTCCCTTGGAAAGCACAAAAAAATGCACACGGATGTAATCCATCCAATGACTCAGGTCATTGCATCGTGCACCCATGGGCACCCATTGCATTCTTTTTCATTTCCAGCACCCTGGATGCCAATTGCTGGGGCAGAGCCAGCTGCTTAGGCACGGGGAATTGTACGGCGGGGGCGAAAGTGAGAGCATAGGAAGCAAGGGGAGCTGAAACAGAAAAAATTGCTGAAAAGCCTCCTGGAGCTTGTCAGGAGTATTAACTTAGGATGATGTAGGGGAAACAACTAAGTGGTTTTTGTGTCAGCTATACTGAATCAAACTTGTTCAAATATATGCAGGCGTGTGTGCAGTGAAGAATATAACCTATCTCCGGAATGGAAAGCAGGCTCTTAGTTGGAAGAGGGCTTTTTTGTATATATATATATATATTTTATGCTTTGCAAATCTGAAGGAAGCTTTGCAGGAGTTAGATTAGGAGTGATGGGAAGCTGCAGGTGGGGATGGCAGCGGGGGGTGGGTGCAGCCATTGGGGAACCCCAGGTCTCAAGGTGCACGGAGCCCACCTTCACCCTCACCTGTACCCTCTGCAGAGGTGCTGGGCTCTGCAAGCACCAGTTATGCTGTGCCTATGCACACAGAAGCCTGAGTGCAACGCAAAGCCAGGAGCTTGAAGGCCAGCAGTTATCTGACAGTTCAGAGACTCCTGGAAGAGTTTGTGGAAGCAAAAGGGCATCCGCTGTCCCAGAGGAGCTCTCCCAGAACTGCTCTGTATGTTGTCTGATGAATACGCTGTGTGCCTTTGCCTGCTTTCTGCTTGGGAAACCCTCCCAGCGCCTTGCTTTGTAAGGCACAGGTTTTACAAACAGACGGAGGGCATTAAGGTGCAGAAATGATTGCGGTGGAAGATTCAAAGCAGAGCACGATCGTGGGCAGAGAGGAGCCAACAGAACCCAGCGTTCTGTTCATGGAGCTGTGCATCCCTTTCTGCTACACCAAACCCTGTGGCTGCTCTTGGATAAGGTCTCCTTTCCATTCCCACTGCAACATAGATCTCTTACTGCCTGAGCTCTGCAGATCAGGCGAATATTTCATGCTCTTCCCAGCCTCTGACTTCTTTCCCAGTGCCTCCTACTGCAGCAAAGGAAAAGTGGGAGTGGATAGTCGCCTTCCATCTTGATTGATTAACACTAAAGGGGCCAAGTCTCAGCCCTGGGACCAAACCTGCTACCCAAAGTCTGGCTCTTTTTTACGCAGGGTGATCCAGGAGAGAATTTAGGGGGGGATTGGCTGGAAGAGCATCGCTGTGGTTCCTGCATGGGAGATGCTCACTTGTGGCACCCAATGCTGCCTGGCACTGAACTATCCCCTCCAACACAGCCTCACAGGAGAAGTCCTCTCCTCTTCCCCGCTGTTTATTCTCTTTAAACTCACTGTTGCTTGCAAATAGAGGCAGTGTCAAGGAAACGTGCAAGCACGCACTACTTCCAAGCACTTCTTTAAGTGCTTGTCTGAATCACAGTCATAAAAACATGCTCTGCAGCTCGGGTACGTGCGGGAGGGCGATGCTCTTTGCCAGCAAAAGCAGCCCCTGGAAACGGGGCAGAGGGCATAGTTATCCTAAAGCCTATGGTGCCAAGCGGGGAGCATCACCTGCCCCCACCACCATACACTGTAAGATGGATATTGCAAAGGTTTTTGCTTCTTTCTGCTGGTGGCCACGTATCCCAGGGGATGTGGGATGATGGGATAACGGGAAGATGCTGCGTGCTGGAATGACAACAGCAGAAAGTTAGGGTAAAACACAGTGCTGAGGTTTGCTTGAGAAACAGATGGCTTAATGATGTTTGAAGGGCTTTAGGAGTAAGAATGACACTGGTGATAGCACTTAGTCATTAGCAGCCTCGTGCACGTGAGGATGGCACTGTGCGATGGGATGAAGGCTGATTTCTGAGCCCCAGCATTCATTTCATGGCCTCTCCCAGGAGTGCACTGCAGAGAATCATTTGGTTTTGCTCCAACTCGCTTCCTCCCTGGGAATAAACTTGGAGGAGATGCTTTGTGCCGGAGGAGCAGCGGCGTGCTGCGCTTCCCATCCGCGCCTTTGTGGAGGGGAAAGAGGGAGGGAAGCACGAATTGTTTCCTATATTTTTTTAATAACATCTCACCAGCTGACACGTCGCTTTTTGTAGCAATTACGGTTCCAACCCAGCTGCTTAATTGGATTTGGGTTGGACTCGAGGATCCGCCGCCTGCTCCCACCCGCTGGGGTGCCACCATCGTGGGCACCATCACAGCCCCACCTCCAAGGGATCACCTTTCCCTGACACACAAAAGTCACTTCGGATTAAAAAGAGCCCTAAAAATCCCTGGCAGCAGCATTACGTTTCTTCTTTCTTTTTTTTTTTTCCCCTCCCTTGGTAAGACAGAAATTACAGCAAGATTGAAAGCTGAGATCCTAATACGTTTTCCCTCAGGTGTTCTTAAGCTCTGAAAGGTGCATATGAGGACTTGTTTAACAGAGATAACTGTGACACCATGCCAAATAAATTCAGGCTATAAGAAGAGCTGCTGACACTTAGACAACTTTGAAAAACCTTCTAGTTAGAAACAATTCTGCCAATAAGACATGCATTCCCCTCTTCTCCCTTCCTCTTTCTTGCTGTGGAGGTGCTGTCACTTAAGCCCTCTCACCTGGGGATGCGTTTGCCTTATAGGAATAGAGGGAGAGGGGAAAACCCCGAATTTCTGCACGGTTTTGCATCTCCTGGATGGAGGAGGATGTGGAGGCAAAGCAGCTGTGATGAGGGCAGGGCTCGTCCTGCACACCCAGCTCCATGCACAGCACGCAGCCACCCCACTCTGCTCCTGACCATGCAGGCTGAGAACATCTGCCCTCATTCCTCCTTCCTGCCTCTGCTCAGCCATCGCTTTAATTACCCAATGCTGTTCCCACTGCACAACTTTCCCCCCTGCAGTCACGCAGCAGAAGCTGCCGCGCAGACGCCCCGGAATGATGAGCTGGGTGCTAATATTTCAAAACCCAACAGGAACAAATATGCAATTATATAGCTCAGTGATGCAGCACCGTATTGGCAGCCGGGGAGGGGCTGGAGTCCCCACTCCAGCCTCAGGAGAGCATTTCCCTGCAGAATGAGCCATTGGCTCAATTGCTTTCCTTCAAGCAGCCCTTGCACCGTGCGCCGCATCCGGCAACGAGCCGTGCCTGGTTCTTGCACAGCCGCTTCCCGGAGCACAGCACGACACAGTTGTTGGGAAGTTAATTAAATGTCATGTCGCATTAAGTGCAGCAGCGGCCTCACTGCAGCTCTGCGCTCGCTCGGAATGGAGGATGGTGTTTGCTTGGGTTGGAGTTGGGTTGCGCTGTTTGCAAGCATGTGCTCGAGCCGCTCGGAACAGAAGCAAAGCTCGCCCTCTTTGCAAGCTTTCTGCACCAGATGTGCATCTCGTGTGCTTATCTGAACTGACTTGCAACAACCCTGAAGCATAGAATCACTGAAAGGCCGTTAAGATCACCTCATCCAACCGCCCACCCATCGGCACCATGCCCACTGTCTCTGGGTTCTGTGAACCAAGAGCTAGCGTTGACTTGGGTTGGGAGACTTTGTACTGAATTGTACTGAAGTACACAAACCAGAGCCATGGAACAAAACTGCCACGGCTTGAGTTAGGCAGCTGCTCATTAAACCAATACAAACCTTATTTCCAGCACTACTTGGCTTTCCCACTCGGGTCCCCCTATGCAAATCCAACACAAATTCACAATTAACCTCTGAACATCGCCTCCTCACAAGAGGGCAATAGAAGAACACGTGGCACATGCATATCCTCGCCCATTTGTGTTTTTATTCCCCATATTATCTACTGATTTGCAAAGGGAAAACTGCACTGGATGACTGCAAGAGGAAAAAATAACGACAGTATTTCCAGCCTGCCTAGAAGAGGAGAGAGCTGGTTTGCTCATTTCGGTTTCCCTGACTAATTGACTATAAGACAGCCCTGCTGACCTCTTACTTAAGGGCTAAACACGTAATTGCAGCAGGCAAGCACACCAACCCATGGAATATTACAGTGTGTGCTCGAGCGTTAAGGCTCTGCTAAATAACTAACCACCAAATAGAGCTCTTAAGGATGTTTGGAAATAAGTGTTTGTTTTTCTCCGCTGTTTGCCCCAATATTCGCCCTACACCCAGTGCCCCAGGCGAAAGAAATCACTGTAGGAATGTTTCTTCTCTTCTTCCCTCGTTGGGCCTGATGATTTGTTGTCAGATTAAATTTAGCATCCGCTTAATGTGAGCTCCATCATCAATGGGAGGATCCCAGCCCAACCCGCGGGAGGTCAGGCTGGGTGGGCTAAATTGGGCTTGAATGTTTCTGCTGTGATCTTTAAACATATTTGCCATCGCCGAGAAACCGCGGCAGTGCCTCTGAATATGAAAAAGAGCAGAAAGGGGAATTTAAGGAAGAGCAGCCGTATCCCAAAGGCTTGGATGGGGGAAGGGGGGGTGGCAGGGAACGGGAAGCCCTCCCTCCGAGCAAGAGCAAGGGCATGGTGATGCTGCTAATTAATGGGATGAGTTGGACTAAGCAACTGTCTGGAATTAGCAGCCGAGTGCACACATTTCTCCCTGGTGAGAAGCCAGCACATGGCTGAAGCCCCAAGTGTTTTGATCTATTTGTAGCAAACAATTTATTCATGAATTTAGCTTATTTGCTGTGCGAATGATCAGAGAGGAGAGACGCAGTGTTTTCCTGCATATCTCTGGATTTCTCTTCTATATTCAGGACAGCAGTGCTGCTGTAGGATGTTTGGCTGCACAGCATCCCTACTGCCAGGATTGGGTACCACATGAGCGCAGCCCCACAGCCACAGCATCCCCCATAGGAGTTGCTTTAGCAGCACAGTTCTGTGCTTGGGGATCCTTTGCAACCCGCAGTTCTCCGCATCCTTTGAGTTTGACTCAAAAAACATCCCATAAAAGGTCAGATCCCACTTTTCAGTTTTGGTGACTTTGGCACGCGTCACCAGAAACCTCCTAATCCTGGGGATTTCCATCCGTTTTCATCTGCCTTCATTAGGTCTTTACTCATGTCCCATTTATCTCTGCCGCATCCTCCAGATGAGAACACGTGGCCCTGCCCTCCATTTTTTGTGTTGTTCCTTATTTACAACCGTATTTTCAGTGGAAATCAGCCCATTTATTCATTAACTTTAATACGTCTCCTTTGGTGCTCCGCTACCATTCAGAATTTTATCATCACTTACCGGGCCTCTTTCTACATGTCAAAACTTTATTAAATATGTTTCTAACAGGGTGGAAACGTATAAAAGACACTGAACGCTTTTAAATTGTGGCAGTTTTGCATTTTGTTGATACCCTACCCGAGCAATAAGAGATGACAGGCAGGCAGTGCTTTCAGAGGCAATTATATCACACTTCAGGAGGCGGCATGGGGAGCGATAATATGGAACGGGAAGGAGATAAAAGAAAACAACTTGCTTGCTCATTCCCTCGCACACATCCACAAACCCACCGCCGTCCCAATGGGACCGAATGAGAGAGGAGGGAGCGCATCCGAGGCGTTATTAAGGATGATACAAGGCAGGATAAAGAGCAGAAAATCAAGGAGGGGGAAGTCAGCAAAAGATAGCTTGATGTAATTAACAGAGATATTACGGCTCGGGTCTTGTGATGCCAAAACAACGGCGTTCTATGGCGGCCAAGAAGAGGTGCTGCTTTGGGAAGCGGGGAGCGTTGATGTGGAGTATCTCCCATCTCACCCCTGCATGACTCAGCCACCATAGGAACCATGAAGCAGAGATTTATCTATTTATCCACTTAGTGACCCAGCCAGTGTCGGAAACAAAATGTCTGTTTATCTACCCATGCATCCACACACACTTTTATAACTACCATCTTCTCCTCTGCTTCTCTTTCTTCCCATTCTCTGACACATTCATCATAGAAAACAAGAGAGAAAAGTATGTTTATCTACCCAAAGGGCATGTTTCCATTTGCTTTGTTTTTCCCCTATGCTTAAAGAAAAAAAGAAAGAAAGAAAAAAGAAAAAAAAAAAAAGTGGTCTTTCTGAGATAAAACATCTTTATAGCCCCGTGAGGAAATGAAAACTACATGAAATTAAAGTCTCCTTGGAGCTGAAGCGAAGGGGATGGAGATGCTGTGGGTTGGATGCAGTAGGGTGAACCCAGCTGCCGTGCTCCATTGGACACTGAGGGAATAAAGATGTGATTGGAGCCCCAGGGTGGGATATGGGAGAGCTGTGGGGGCTTGGGGGTCCGTGCGTGCTTCTAGGGGGGAGCAGGAAAAGAATCTATGTGGTACATCGCGTTTAGCTCATCAATTCATGGCTAATTCCCCAGTGGCCATACAGTGTCGAATGAAGGGTGAATGACGCTCCACCCAATGCTCAGAGTTGGGTTTTGACCCAAAATCAAAGCCTACAACAGGAAGGGCAACGAGCGCGGTGCTGCTGCCTGCCTCTTCCCCAGCCCAGCACGCACCGCTTGTTATTAGGTTAATTAAAACCGTAAAAGTGAATGCCGATTTGCACTGAGCGTTTGGGAGCAGATGGCAACAAGTACCGCGCTCCATAAAAGACGATTGGAAGTGGTGAAGTGTCTCCTGCTCATCTGTCTGAAACGCCGGGGGGACTGTGGGCAAAAAACGTGGGTCCCAACAGCATCGACACTGCCGCCCCACGCGGACCTCTGCAGCCACAAAGTCATTAATTGTTAAGAATGGAACCTGAGGTGGAATCCTCGTCGTGTGAGAGCATTGGGAAGCTGTGGGCTCCTCTCACCTCCCCTGGGCGAGGGGCTCGCAGCAAAGTCTGTGCATCCTTCAAATTTAGGGTGAGGCGACGGCTGATTCCCATCCTGCAAAGGGACAATGCGGCGTTCGATGATTTCAGCTGTGTTTTGCTCTGAAGTTCCCCCCCACTTGGAGCCGCGCGCTTTTGGATACAGCTGGTATTTTCAAAGCACCCCATGCAGGCAGAAAAGTCGCAGATACCCAGCAGAGCAGCTGGAGGGAGGCGGCACTCAAAAATGCAACAGAAAGCAAAGTGTTGCGAGTGCCACAGGCAGCAAAATGTGCCCCAGTGCATTGCTGGACCCCTGGCATCCCTCACCACTGGGGGCCTGCAGCTCAGGATGCTCGTCCCACTTCTGGTGCACACACAGAGCCAGGAGAAACAGTTCGCAAGGCAGGAGTGTTGAATGGAAAAAAGGCAGCAGGAGGAATGAAGACAAACAGCTTGAGCTCCTTTGTTCCTACTGTACATTCACAAAAAGAGCAGGCAGGGATGCTAAGGGGAAAAAAAAGAAGAAATCCAATAGCACAAAGAGATGGCACACGGCGCTCAGAGGGTGGCACTGCTGCGGGAACAAAGGCGCTGTGCATCCCCAGAGCAAAGTCACAGATCTCACAGTGCTCAGTCTGGGACACCCTCAGGTGGGCTCAGCTTCTCCCACCTCGCAGTGAGAACCAGGGTGCAAAGACTGAAGTGCAAGCAGCACAGAATCACAGAATCATTGAGGCCGGAAAAGACCATTAAGGTCATCAATCCGTCACCACCATGGTCATTCCATCACCACCGTGCTCACTAAGCACCTCCCAAAGGGACACGGTCCTAGCCAAGATCCCAGCTGAGCTCAGCAGGTTGCAGTGTGCAGACCCCATGGGCTGAACCCTTCCCTGGTTTGGAGCACCTTTGGGTGCACCACTTTTAACACCATTTGTAGCGACGTCGCCACGAGCAACGTGGGAGGATGGAAAGCAATGGGAGCAGAGCCTTGCTGCTTTTGAGGTGGATTTCCAGGGAGTTGTAGGTAGCTCTGGGTGCAGGACCCATCGGCAGGGGAAGATTGATGTGCTTTGCAAGGAGGCTGCGGCAATCGGAGCCAGATCCTGAGCACAAAGCAGGGGTTTATTAGCAGGAACTGCGCTGCAACAGCAAATCCTCCCTCTCCGAACAGCACAACGCTTCCATCCAAATGTTAATGTTTTTTTGTTGTTGTTTAATTTGCGAACTTATTTATCTGCTAGTCTAGAAAGGCTGCCTCGTGTTCGGGATGCTGAGCACAGCCGGTCTGCGCGGCTATGATTAGATGGCTAAGACCCAACCTCAGCAGCTGCTAATCCTGACTATTAATTAGAAGATTTGGGGTAAGGATTCCAGCACAGAGGCTCAGTTAAGCTCGAGCAGTTTCTGCATTTTCTTCCTCCTCCTCCTCCATCCCCTTACAGCCACCCATCCCTGCCATAATCCCCTGCAAAAGCCATTGGGGTCCGGCCCATGTTGCGGGCTCCGACCTTCATCCCTGCAAAGCAAAATAAGGGAGACACAGAGGTGACACAGGGAACTCATCCCAGCCTGAAACGACAGCATCTTCTCCTCTGGCCAGTTCATTAATTTTTATATCACAGTGGCTTTGAGAGGCTTCAATTGAGGTCAGGGCCCTCTTTATTGGGTGCTGCAGATGCGCGTGGCAGCGTGCTGCTCTGCTCGGGAGAATTGAGGTTCTGCTCACATTGCTTTGCCTTGCTGCCTGATTTTGGCTGTGTCATTGCTCCTCTCTGCCAGGCAAATTGGGGTCATGGCTGCCTCCTGGCCCCAGCACTGCTCTGTGTCCCCAGGCTGTCCCCAGGCTGTCCCCTCTGCTCCGACCTTCGTTCAAGCTGCATTGGCAAGCAGGATGCTCTCAGGCATCTGCCAAGCCCTGTTTAAGCACTGAGAGGAAGGTGGCATCTTGAAAGCTGGACAAACACAGCGCAGGAACTGCCGCTTTCCAATTATTTATTTGCAATGGAAGCTAATTTGTTTTAATTGTGTTTAGGGCAGCATGCGCTGCACGCATCCTCAGGATGGACAGCACAGGTGGCAGCGGTCCCCAGGACGCACTGCGTTAATTCTTTGGGTATCTGCCATCCTGGTACAGCCCAAAAGGATGTAGGATGCTCTCAGTTATCGGGGAGGGATACAGCTGCCTACTGAGGTCCCGTGGGATGGGTACCACTGTGGTTCAAACATAAAGAGCTTTTGGGTGACTTGGGAGGAAAGAAAGAAAGGCTGAAGAACTGATGGCCATGGGCATCTTCTCTGATGGCTTTGAGATCCTCAATGGACTCTGAACGGGCAGAAGCATTGCAGGGCCGTCTGCACCCAGCTGTTGGCTTCATTGGGCGTTAGGGGAAGGTCGGAGCCTGGTGCTGTTGCCTCTGCCAGAGACTGATGGATGGCACATGAGCTGTGGGATGCTTTTGCCAAGCCTTGGGAGATGGGGCTGTGAGCCGCTTGCTTTGAGCAGCACAGGAGCAGAAAACCCAGTGCTGAGGTTTCTGCCATCCCTGCTACCCAGGGGCCTGTTTTCATGCCCCCCTTACACAGGATGGGTGCAATGAGAGCTGTCCCAGTTTGGGGACAAGCACGCAGACACGGTGCCGCTGAGCTGAGGGCAGAGGTTCGCCTTGGACTGCACCCAAGAAAGGTGCTCAAAGCCATTAACATCTCTGAGAATGAAATATCGATGGCTAGAAAGCTGTTAACAGGAACAAGAGAACTGGCAAAGCCAACACCTGGGATCCTGCCCATTCGGCCTGAAAAAATAGAAATAAGAAGAAAAGGAGGAGGGGCCCATAGAGAGGGAATGGAAGCGAGACAGAGGTGGCAGCTCCAGGAGGTGAGGGACTGTGGGCTGACAAGGCACAGCCAGGCCTTTCCCTGTGTTGTTCCTCCCCTTTTGCATTTTGTAAACTGAATTCATGTCAGAAGAGAGGCACACTTACCACATTCAAAGCCAGTACCTCTCGCTTTCGAAAGGAGGCAACAGCTTTAATTGAATTTCTGAGGATTTGCTTTCTCCGTTTCTCTTTTTTTTTTTCCTCTCCCTGCCCTCCTCCTGTAAATCAGTATATTGCATCTGAATGAGAGGCAGGCACACGTCCAAGCTCATGCTTGGGAATGCTGCCACCAAAACCTGCCCATAGGAGAGAGCAGGGGGGGATTTCCCCTTTGCTTTTGCTGGGACCCCTCAGCTGCTCTCCTCCTTGGTGCAGCCCCTGCATCCCACAGCCTGTATGTTAGGCATTTGCAGATGATGGCAATGGGAAGAGGAAGGTTTGCAAAGCAAGACCCCAGCGGCATCCCCATCCTCACAGCGCCCCAGAAGACCACAGAGCCCAATCAATGCTCACCATCTGGACAAATTTCAGCCCTTTTGTTCCTTTGTGTCTTTTCCTCATCCCCCCATCTCTCCACTGCCACGATGAGTAGAGAAAGTTTTTCTTAGCAGGAGATAATTAATTCCAAAATGAGACAAACATTTAACCTTGGGTCAAAGGAAAGACTGAGTCGATCCCCGATGATTTCCTTTTTTTTTAATCCTTTTCCCCAAATAAGAATAAATTACTATCACTGAACCGAGGAAAAAAAACCACTGCGATTCGCCCAGCTCTGCTGCCAACAGTTCTGCTCAAGGAGCCAAAGTGAAGGAGGAAGTCAGGAGTTCATTTTGTGCATCTCATGAACTACGGCAGCTTCCCAAGCCGTGGGGACCAGAGCATCTCTGCATGGTGACATCTGTATTTAGCACAAGCTTTCTTATTTAATGTCATTGAGCACAGTTCCCAGTTTGGGGCAGGTTGGACAGAGCTCCATTGAGAAAGAAGTCTTTTCTTCCACCCCCACCACAAAATTTGCACTTTTGCTGCCTGGCCACAAGAATAACAGAGCAACACTATGGATTGCAATGGATCAAAATCAAACATGCAGAGAAGACCTCCATGCAGTATTTTCTGACCATGGAGAAATCAAATGGATACACTTTGTAAGAGGTGCAAAAGAGGAAATTATCCTGTTTAAGGATGCTGCAAAAGAAGCTCTGGAAAAAGCTAAGGAAGCACATAATGGAAACTTACAGCTTCGGAACAAAGATGTTACTTGGGAATTGCTAGAAGGAGATGCAGAGAAAGAAGCTCTGAAAAAAATACTAGAAGATCAGCAGGAGTTGCTGAAACAAAAAGGAAAAGGACGCAAACTTAAAGGAAGAGGGGGGAAGATACCTCAAGGTTCACACAAAGGGAAGGTACAGTTTCAGGGCAAGAAAATGAAGTTTGAGGATGAGGAAGAAGGCGAAGATGATACTAAAACAGAACCAGTAAGTCCTAAGAAGAGACCACTAGAAGAAACAGAAAAAGAAGAATCTGCACCAAAACAACTGAAAACAGAAAATGGAGATGGAGCTCAGTAACACTAAAGTAAAAATACCATTGTTTTTATTAGTTCATTATTATGAACTGTATATTCATATATATATGAACAATATATTCATCCATTAGTACATTAGTTTGTTTCCAACGGGATGGAGCTGAGGTGGGCACACGGTGGCCGTGTGGGTGCTCGCAATGAACCAGCACGATGCCATCACCTTTGGGTTCCTCTTTTCGTTCCCCCCTCCCCTCTGCCCATTGTAATCCCATTTTGCAACCCGACTTTCTGCCTGACATTTGAAGGATGAGCTATTAACGTTGCTAAATTAACAAATGTTATGGAGTGTATTTGAGAAGATCATAAAAAAATCAGTAATGTCATCGTGTCAAGCAAAGTTTCTGCTTTTTTTTTTTTTTTTTTAATTATGCATGTATTCTATTTTTCTCCCTTCCATCATTGATCTGAAGCTTTCAGAGGGCCATTATTATACCTGACCACATCAGAATCTGTAATTATTGCTGCTCACCAAACAAACAATCCTCCAGGGGCTCTGGAGGAGCTGCAGCTGTTCCCATGCACCTCGGAGCTCTCTCGCCGAGCTCACCCTTTCCCTTTGCTTTCTGCATACATCAAACAGCGACTCATCATTTCCAGCCCTCATCCCTCCTCTGGGAGGCTGAGCAAAGCCTGAAGACCAAAGCACGTGCGTGGGGATGGGATGTTGCCTCAGCATCAATGGCCAACGCCAAGCCGCCTGTTTTCTCCATTTATTATAGTTGTCCCCGAGGTAAGTTCTGCCATTTATTCCAACGAGAACAGCTTCTAGAGAGCAGAGCAGACGTGGGCAGGGCTGTGCAGCGCCGGCAACCACAGCACAGACTTTCAAAGAGCAAAAAAACCTCCTCGTGTTCCTGCAAGAGGAAGGCAGGGAGCCAGCTGCAGAAGGAGCGGGGCAGCGCGCATCTGTCGGCAGCACAGCAGGGAAGCAACGCCTTCCACCTGGCACAGCAGCAAACCGAGCAGAAAAGGGAGAAGGGAAAAGATGCCGTGGGCTCTGCGAGGCTCTGGGTGCTTTCCTCTTCTTTTTTGAGCTGTTTCGAAGAACGGTCTGAAGCTCTGCTCAAAGAGGGATCGGCCCAGAGACGCTTTCCTCCTCCAGCTGGCACCAAAGGAGGGTGACCACCAGCCAGATTTGGGGATATATTTGCTTTGTTCCATCACACAGCTCCATGTGGGAACTCATCCTATTGCCCCAGAGCCCTGTGGTGACATGGGGGCCATGCACAGACAAAGCAGATGGCTCTGGGGAGCAGCTCCGTGCTGCTGCCAGAGATGCTGTTTCTTCCCAGCGACTGTAGAGGGAAGTAAATGACTAAAGAGACTTTTTGCCTATGGCTGAAGCAAAGTGGGCTGAATCCAGGGCAAGCCCAGATCAATGCCTTCCCACAAAACCTTCCATTCCAAGTGTATTTTGGGGACCAGCATCGTGCATGGGCACCCTGTGGCTGTTGGCTGCCTCCATCCCTCAATGTCTAACGCCAGCCACATGCATAGCTCCAGTCCCAAAAAGCACTATATGCACCCAGAGCATCTCCTTTGCCCTTTGCTTGCTCATGGCATGAGAACAGAGAAGTCTCTCCCCCATCCCCAAGGAGGCAGCCCCCATTGGGTGAATCTCCACTGTATCTTCACCCGGCACAATAATAGCGATGGTTCATTCAGTGCTTTTCCTGCTATTGTAACTCATGGCTGCCACCTTTCCTCACCTTCCTGCCCATCCTCCTCGTGTCTCACAGCTCTCACCTCCACCCTTTCGAGGCACAGTTCAGCTCTTGCTGCCTACACAGCAAAACACCAGCACCGAAACCTCCTGTTAGCGCTCTGGCATTTGATACATTATCAGTAAAGGTACACAGAGGGAAGAAATATATTGTGCAAATTACTTGATAATGCACAGCAAGCAGGCACCATGACCTAAAAAAATGCCTGTTAGCAGGAAAAGAAAAAGGGGGAAGAAAAGAGATGAGAAGACTTTACTGGGTGCCTTGATAGTCCAGGTGGAAAATGGAATCTTTTCTTTTTTTTTTTTTACGATTTCCAGCCTGTTTTAACTCTGCCCTCCAGGTCAATAATCTCAGTAACAACCTTTTCCTCCAAGAAAATGTTAGAGCTCGTGCTGGTCCCCGTTGGAATTGAAGTTCAGGTGGCTCAGCACAGAGACGGTGCCTGGAAGTCAAAATAGCACCAGAATGGCTGCGATGGGCAGTGGGGCTGACACTGGGGGCTGCCACCACCTCGTTTTGCCCAAACGTTTTCCTTCTGCCTTTTCTTGTTTCCAAACTTATTACCCACTCCCTCCCACTACAGGTCCCCCTCAGAATGGTGGTGCAGAACGTGGTCAAAAAGGAAAAGGATGGGTTTCCATGGCAACCCCTTTCCCACAGGAGGGATGCAGGCACCTGCACCTCGCTGCCAACACAGGAGCAGGTTGGGGACGCCCCTGTGCCACAGCTGTGCAGAGGGCAGTGCCCCATTGGGGAAAAGCAATGCAACAGCACCTCCAGCTGCCAGCTGCTCCAGAAGCACCACGCATTCCCCAGGGCTCCCGGAGGGCAAGGGTTTGCCACCCTATTCTCTCCCACAAGGGCACATCTGCAGTCCCAACGCAAATTGAAGCCTGCCTTTTCCGCTTCCCGCCAGCCAGCCTTAATTCAGAGCCACGGTGACGCTAATTGAGATTTCGGTGCGCTGCTCAGCCCTCGCCGTTTGGATTTGGGATGCTTTTCTGGCGAATGCCCATTGCCAATTTGAATTTCACCCCGCAGTTCTGGCTGTGCAGCTCTGCCCCGAGGCCCACGCGCTGTGTCAGTATTTAGAGAGATTCAGCGTAACACAAGTTGACACCCAGGAGACGAACTGGAATGCGAATAATGCCCCTCTGGTGTGCTGATCCTCCATACCCCTCCCCTATTCCCTTTTATGTATGGGTCTTCTTTATTTTTTCACACTTCAAATCTATAGAAGAGGGAAGGCAACTCCCAGAAAGCAGAAATCACACCAAGAGAGAGAGAGAAGGACGGTTCCAGCAGCTCCCTGCATGGAACCAGCTCCTTGCCATGCCAACACCACATCATCCCCATCCTGCACCATCCCCATCCCTCTCTCTGCAGGGTTTCCACTCGCTCCCTATCCCCCGCAGAGCCCCCGGTGCCAGGAGATTGGCCCAGAGCTGCTCAATAACGGCACCAGCGGGGGTGTGAGCAGAGCTTCAGGTTCTGGGGAACTGAAGATGAAAACATCTTGGTGTCCAGAGGTGAGGGTGATAACAGCCTTGAAATAGATCTGAGATAGCGTCAGAGGCTCAGCAGCACGTCGGGGCTCTGGGAGGGGTGGAAGGCAGGGCAGACATATGGTGATAGAGGGAATTTGGGGATGCAGAGGGCAGCACTGGCAATGAGCATCTCATTTTGGGATGTGAGCCACGACCAGGGCATCCAGACAAGCTCCTCCTGCAGGATGCACTGTGATTTTGATACAGGATACAAGCACAACCAGCCCTGCGCAGAACCCCCTTTTATGACAGCAATAAGTTCCTTGCTGCCTAGGCTTGTTGCCTCCATAGCCATAGGGATGTGAATGAAATGTGATGGATGCGTTGGTCCTCTGCATCACCATCTGCTCTCAGCCACTCTCCAGGATCCCCACAGTGGAAGCAGAGTGCAAAGGGCTGAAGGTGAAGCCAGCAAAGCAGCCCAGCTCCCAGCAGAGTCACGTTTACAATCCCTATCTGCTCGTGCATCTTTAATCCTGCAGGAAGGATGCTCTCCTCCCTGCATCCTGATCGCTGCCGCCCGAACGCCAGCGCAGGACTCCTCCTCCCACAAATCAAGCCCAAATGGGATGTCAGAGAGAAATCTGCGGGGCAGGAGGGTAATTTTTATTGTCTTTGAACAGCTGTGCACACAAGCAAACAATTGGCATGCTGCTCAGGAGAGCCAGCTTGCTCACCCTGCCTTGCAGTTGCAAGGACAGACATGATCCCAGCAGCTGGATGCACTCGTTGGAGCATCACTGGAAAGTGCTGCAACCTCCTGCCTTATCCCTAATGAATGCTTTTCCATCTGATTTTTAAGCCCCAGCAGCAAATGTTTGCCCTTTCCATCCATAAGCAACCCCAGGGAGGGATTTGGATTTCCCCTGCAGCCCAGTCGAGCATCCCTTGGGTCCAGCCCGTTTCTCAGCTGCAGATCTCCCCCTTTGCAGGAACATTTCCGTCCCAGAGCACCCTCATATTGCTTCAGCACTTCTCATCTCCAGCTTCAAACCTCTGGGAAAAGCTCAGGAGTAATTAAAAGGAAAAGTTGGATGTGCTCAAACTTCTCCCAGCCGCGGTCATGGTGGCCTCTGCTGCATGGTATATTTCATGGCAGCGACAGAGACCTTCCGTGTGTCCTTGCTCTGAAGGAGCGTGATGGATCTGGCTTTTACAAGGAACAAAGAGGCCATGATGTGACATCAGCGTGATGAATCGCTCTTTTTTTTCTCCCCCAAATGATTACTTGAGAAAACTTTGCAGTCGGAAAATATTTACCAGGGAGACCACAACCATCACCTATCCTTAGGATGCAATAAAGCAGCGCTTCGTTAAGAGCTGCACCACTCCCTGTTCTTTATGGGAAGTCATAGGAGTGGAAGAAAGGAGAGTTTCCAAAGCTATTTGCTGATCTGGGAGGAGGAAAATCAAATAGCAGCTCTCCCAGTATCCCAAATGAGAGGCGAAATCCAATGGCTCATGGAGGAACCAGCACCAGCCAGAGGGAAAAAACCTTATCTGTGGGATAAAATGAATAGATCAGGAGAAACAAATGGAGATGTATACGAGGGGAGGCGAATTTATAAACAGGAGCTTATCAGAAGGGAAAGCAGATAATGAACAGCTCTTCAGATCTAGGTCTGGAGCTCACAGAGGACAGAAAAGAGAATGGGATTCCTCGGGAAATGGAAAGGGCTGATAAGAGCCCGCGGTGACTTAGCAAACATCATTTAAATTATTATTATTTTTTTTCCCCCACACAAAATAAAAACACCAAACCACAAAACTCCTTTGTCTTCACACGAGAAAATTACCCACAGCCCCTGAACAGACTTTTGGCTCTAAACCACACGGGCTGGGAGAGGGAGAACGGAACCCCTGATGCCTCCCAGTAAAACTGAGCACAAATGGGCTGATTGGAAATTCTCTTTCAAGGCGGCTTCAAAGCAGGAGGGCAGCACGGTGGGGGCTGCCAGCACGGCAGCATTTGCCTATGGGGCATCCCAAAGGGCAGGAAAATGGGGGTACCAAGGGATCCACCCCAAACCCCTGCAGGATGCAGCCAGCATCACCCTGGGGCTCCTTGGCACGGTTCACTGCAGCCCTGCAGTGTCTCCAAGCCCAGGCTGTCACCCAGCTCATGTCTGATGGCTTTTGTCTAATCAGACAATTTTTTTTTCCCTTTTTGCTATCGTTCTTGTTACCTGTGCATTTATTTACAGTCAATTGTTCCCTATTTTCGCTCCATTTACGTACCATCTTGTTTATGATTCTGCTTAAACGCCTGCCGTCGAGGTAATTATGTCACTCAGAAAAGCAAAGGAAAAACACAAGTGCACGCACAGAAAGAGAAAAAAATGGCTTTCATCCTTCAAGAGGAGTTGGAAGGCACAGCTGCATGGGGCTGTGCTTGTCCCCATGTCCCCATGCCAACGTTCAGCCTGGATGGGGCTGGGGATGAGCCTTGACACAGGGACGTCCTGCCCAGGTCCTGCAGCAGGGTGATGGGTTCCTCCATGTTACTCAATGCGCTTGGTTCATCTGGATGTGGTTTTTTTTTCCTCTTGCTGGGGTGGACAGAGTGGGAGAGGGTCAACAAAGTGATGGAGAGACCAAAGGGAGAACACAAAAGCCACGTCAGCACTCGCTGGCTTCCCTCTGCTAATGACCGAGCCATAGTTGTTCAGCCCGACAAATTCATTTATTCCCATTCAGCTTTTCTCATTATTATTATTTTTGGTCCTTATCAAGGGGCGATTCTCTTTAAGCCATCCTAATCAAATTTGCAGAGGCGGACCTGAATAAGCTGCCTGCCACAGAGAGCTGCAATCCCTCCCATTGCTGCCAGCGCCACAAAGGGCTCCCAGCCCTGCAGGGACAATGGGGAAAAGCTCATTTCCTTCATTGCTTGGCCACACTCCTGCAGCCCCACTACCATTCCCATCCTGCAGCATCGCCCCCAATCGTGGGTGCCGCCTCCTCCATCGCTGCTGTTCCTTCCTAAGTAGAATTTAATTGAATTTAATTGCTTGGGTGTGATCAGAAGCGAACGCCACAGGTCAGCAAACTGCCCACCCCAAGCCTGGGCTTTGCTGCAGCGTTGGGTGCCTTGGAAAGCTGCAGAAAGGGCGACGGTGGATCGTTATTATTTATTAATTTATTTATTTGATTCAGCGTTTCGGGTATTTTACAGTGAATTACCTCAGTTTATGGCACTTCTTCTTCCTTACATAATTGTTATAAATAACCTTCAAACAACATAAAAGCCATAAACATTGCAAGGGAAGGAAGAGCAAATTGCAGAGATTTCAAAGCAGATGAAGGAGAACTGGAGCGCCGATAAGGCAGCGGATGGAGGCGGCCTCTGCTGCTCTGTTTGTTCTCGTCCCCACCCCCCCAAAAAAAGATACCTATCTTCTATTTCTTCAATAAATACCCAACTGCAAACAAATTTTTCCTCCCCTTTGGGATACGGGAAGCTGCATACCAGATTGCACCATGGGTGCATCGTGAAGGCGTTGCAGATGGGAGCAGTTTGCAGTTTATAGGGGGAAGAGGGGATGTTCGCATGGTGCCCACCTGAGCTGCCCCAAAAGCAGCATGGGGCTCTTTTCAACCCTCGGCTCTTTCCCCTAACAGAGCCCCTCAGGGCTGGGGACAGGCAGAGGGGATGGATGCTCACAGCTGCATCCCCGCTTTGTGCAGGTTGGGAACAAACCACATCCACGCGAATGGCACAGGGCAGTGGTGGACCTCAAGTAGCCTAGAAGCCCTTTCACCTCCAAAAAAAGAAGAAAAGAAAAGAAAAATAGGAGAGAAAAGAGCTGGGACAGTGCTGCAGAAGAGTGCTGTGGCATCCCCACGCTGCGTGGAGCATCCTTTGATACCAGCACCATGATGCTCCTACCCCAACATCACCAACCCTGTGCTATCACCCCAATGCAACCACCCTGATGCCACAGCCTCAACGTCAGCACCCCAAAGCCATCAGCCCGATGCCAACCCAAACCCTGAAGGCTGGGGATGAGGGATGAGGCAGCAGCTCAGAGCAGTGATGGGGGGCGATTCCTGCACGGGGATCCCACCGCCTTCCTCCAGCCTCTGGGATTGTGAAATAAATATTTGGTCTTTAAAGATCGTTTTGTTGCTCGCGGCAATCAGCTCAGCCAGGTTTTTAGTGTTTGTTTATGGTTTGTACCATATGATTCAATAAACTCTGGCTGAGAAACATGTGCATAATTAAGTTTAAAAGGCAGCCTCAGCTCCACTCCACGACTTGGATTTCAAGCCAGGCTTTATGCAACAAATTCTGTTTATTGCTGACATCGATTCATCCTCCCCTCCCCTTCATTCATTGAATCAGAGCTATTTGAAAGATCCGAGGTTTTTTGCAAGCCTGCCACAGTATGGATGCTATATGGGAAAATGCAATCTCCTTTCTGCCTTAAAGCTGCTCTTGTCATGATGAGGGCTTCCAGCTGATGGTCCCTGCTATGGAACATCCCAATGCAGCCTTGCAAACCTCCTCTGTTTTTTTGCCTGTATGAATTATTTATTGCAGTTCAAGGCATTTCTAGGGCAGCCTGCATCTTAATTACATCTGGACACAGTTCCCAGCACTGAGTGTGGGTTGAGAGCTGTCTGTCTCGACACACATTGTCCCCATCGCTGCGACAGCCCTTCTTTAACTCTGAGAGCAAACGGAGCCTCACCGCTGGTAGTTTTTCCTTTAATTAAAAAACACTGTTTTATCAGAAGCAGAATCAGCACTGAAAAGGATCTGTTTCAATGAATTCTCCCCCACTTACAAAAGAAAAGAGCTGAAATAATCAGAACGTCCAACTCCGATGCTTGCAAATTGAGACCTCCGGCTTTTTCAGCCGCGAATGCCGTCTCATTTTGAAATGTTAATTGATGGTAAGAAGCATTAGAAGGCAGACAGGCAACAAAACCCTTCCCTGTTCTTTGCAGGGAGCTGCGCTGTTGATGGAAGGCGCTGCTTTCTGGTCCCCACCTCCAGGAGAAAACTTTGGAGGTGTCTTTTGGACAGCTTTGCTGGAGGCACGAAGAGAGGATGGGAAAAGCAGCGCCGTTCCCATCCAGTCCTGCTTCCCTCCCTGCAGGCAGTGCTGGGCTTTTAGAGACGTCCATACAAACATCTACACCAATATGTGGGCCTTGTGTTGGTGTTCAGCTCGGATGTGACAGCATCCTTAAATTGGCTGCAGTTTGCACTGCTCCACACGCTGCTCCCACGGGATCCCAACTCCTGCAGCTGTTTTCCCTCTCATCCCTTGGGTTTATCTGTGAGGCTCTGCCAACCTGCTCCCCATTTCCAGGCAAATCTGTGCTCTGAAGAGCAATTTCCCTTTCCATCCCAGTGCAGAGCATCCCTGGTCCAGGTCTGGGGTAAAGCACTGATTCTGCATCCCATGCTATGGGCTCAGCCCAAACTTTTCAGGTTTGCAATAGGACGGAATGGTTCCTTGTTACAAAGATGACAAACTCCACCAGGTTTGGTCCCTTTGCCCTCTTCTCCCTTTTTCCCAACAACACAGAGGGAAAAGGAAACAAGGGGGAAAACGGGAAAAGGGAAACGAATGGACTCCCACCTCCACACTGAGCACATCTCTGGCTCTGAGCACATCACACCACTCCTCAGAGCTTACAGCAGCAAAGCCGAGCTCTTACCTCCCTCTTTACATCCCCAAGGTGCCATACAAGCATTAAAGCAATTAATTGTGTTACACTGAAGTGCCTTTTACTCTCTCCCGGAGGCGCAGGGCTCCATCCCAGCTCCTCTCTCCTGCATCCCAAACTGCCTTTTCCCACATGCCCATTGCCAAGGCTGGAACAGGAGGAGCAGCACCGGCCTCTGCTTTGCTGTTCATGGGGTGGAAGGGCCAAAAACCCACAAGGATTTTGCAGGATGTGGCCACAATTCCATTGGAAGGGTTGGTGGCTCCCCAGGCTGTAAAACAAGCACCCAAATGCAGAGGCAAAGGTTAGAGCCACATTTCAAGGCGGGAGGGGGATCCTCAGCAGATGAATTATTCAGCTCCCGAGCTGCCTAGTGAACATTATCAGCTAATGATCTGTAATTATTAATAAATAATTTAAGCTTTAATAGTTAGGAAATGAAATGCTTAATTGCATCATAACATAATTAATGGAATTAGCTACTATGAATAAAATGAGAAGTGGTAATTTTTAATTTTTTTCTTTTTTCTTTTTTTAATTTTTAAGTAAAAATCCTTTTTCCTCATACTGCTTGCGGGTGATTTTGCTTGATGGGAGGAGGAGGAGGAGAGGCTACAGGAGCACAAACATGGCTCAGCTCTCCATCCACACAACAACAAGGGCAGGAAAACAGGAGACGAAGTGGACAACGCCACACAATCCGGCACCAGACCCTCCTGCAGCCCCAGACTGGGATCCTATGTGCCCCAAATGGGGGGCAGTGCCACCCCTCCAGACCTGCTGCCATCACAGCCTCCATTCGGCACCGCTGAGCGTTCCGAAAGCGCAGCCGTCGGATACAACCCAGCGTTGGGCTTTTTATTATTTGGCAATCATATATTTTCATCCGTTATGGTGATGAAGCACTTTGGTTTTACGGGGTGTTTTAGTGCGTCGTTTCGCTGCGTCTCCCAATTACTCCGCTAAGGTTTCAGGGTGACATGGACCGTTTTCCCCCTTTTGCTAAAACGGAACGCCTTCAGCAATGGGATGGCGGTGAGCACACGCCTGCTGGCGGAGGGAAACAGCCCATTAAAGCCAGGGAATTCAATTCCAAAGCCTGCTCATCATTAATATGCCTTGTAACACACGCAAAAAACCAATGTTACTACAAGATAATGGCGTGAGTGCTGCAGTGATGGGCACAACTGGGGTTGAGCATCTCGCTGCTTTGCTTGCACCCACCCTCACCCCAAAAGTAAAGCAGAGAGGTTTCTCAAGCTCATACTCTTGGTCAGTGCAGGCTTAACACCACGGAGACGAGGCTCTTTGCATTAATTCTGATTTACAACAGCTACGTAAGGAGTTCCCTGTGTTTGGATGCTGTCTGAGCGCCATCCGTAGATGCAGCTCTCCCCAAAGGTCACAGTTTTGGCAAATAAAAGCTGAGTTCATCAGCCCCTCACCCAAAACTGCAGTTAGATTATTTCTCTCTGAGCTGCTGGAAGAAAAGAAGGGATACAAAATAATAATAATAAAAATAAAAGAGCAGACTATCTGACAAGCAGCCAAAACAGGAAAAAAATCACGAGCCTTCCAAGAGTGACAGTTTGCAGTGCGTTGCCAAGCTTAATCGTCACCATTAAGCAATTATTACAGATGAAAACAGAAAGCATCGGCAGCCTCAGCTTTGGGAATGAGACAGGAAGGGGTGAGACAGCAGGAGATATTTTCTAGTTGAGGGATCAAACCGCATTCCTATCACAAAAGGCTCCCAGCCTCACAAATAATAACGTGAGCGACAACTGCAGGGCTGTCTCCACCTCGAGGTGCCACCCAGTTGTCCCCCATCCCCAATCCTGACTCAGAATTCATTGTGGAATTAATGGGGTCGTGGTGGATCCCACCCCATGGTGATGGGGACGCGGTGCCCACACGTTGGGACACAGGCACAGCCGCTATGGGGGGAAGGGAAAACGCTCCATGAATTGGGAGTAAACTGATTTGATTCAGTCCAGAGTCTTTTTTGGGTGGTGTGTTTTTTTTCCCCCCCCTTCTCTCCTTTCATGGTAAATTTTCGGCAACAAGGCAGCCAATGGGGACAGAGCACAGGGATTGAAAATGGTTTCAAAGGAGCCTTATCATGCCGGGGACATATGCACATTGAGCCTTGTAGATAGGATGAGTGTAGGTCCCTTCTGCGGGAGGCAGACAAATATATACTGTTTGCATTTGCTTTTGCCTTCTCCTTTGGGTTGCATTTTCTTTTTCATTTGGTGGGGGGAGGGGAGGGGGGTAGAGGGGTGGGTATCCAACCTGTCAGCATTTACTGATTTGGGCTGAGACTTCAGGAATTCAATAAATCTCTTCCTTAAAGGGACACCGTCACCGTAAAAACACACCAGCGGAACGCAGTGTGTTTTCTAAAGATAAAACCCCAAATCCTCACCGACATTCCTCATAATATCAGAAACGCTGAGGAGGAAGGGGGGCTGTTTTAATGCACAGCTTTCCTTCCACGTGCTGCAGGCAGAGCGAGGCCACAGGTGTTTGGTTAAGCAGATAAGGGGGTGGGTGGATAGATGGTCAGGTGGATGGATGGAAGGGTGGACGGATGGACAGACAGATCAATGGGTGGACAGGTGGGTGATAGATGGATGGACAGATGGACAGGTGGATGGATGGACAGACAGATCAATGGATGGACAGATGGACAGGTGGATGGATGGAAGAACAGATCGACAGAAGGACAGATGAAAGGATGGATGGACAGGCAGATGGATGGATAGATGAATGGGTGGACAGATGGGTGGATAGACACACGGATGGATGGAAGGACAGATGGATGGAAGGACAGACGGTTGAATGGATAAAAGGAAGGATAAATGGACAGCTGGGCAAATGGGTGGATGGATGGATGGATGGATGGATGGATGGATGGATGGACAGACATGGACAGGTGAGTGGGTGCTGCCTCAGTACAAGAGGAGATGGACAAAGAGAGAGTTGGACTTTGCAAAATAAAGGCCTGCCACTACTCCACCTACCATACAATACAATAAATGCACCAAATACAAGCATACAGCAACAGCAACAAGCCCCAAACAGCAGTTTTTACAAGGAAAAGAAGGCAGGTTTAGCACACCGGGTGCCATCGGGACGCTGCGGTCTCCATACCTGCTTCACATCCTCCTCCCAACCCAGCTGTGGCTCTGCAGCGCCCTTCACGCTCTGGATCACCCAGAGAGCTGTGAGCTAAGGAGGCTCCCGAGGAAGATTTAAGGAGGAAAGGGCAGCACGGAGTCCTGCAGCAGGAGGGATGCCCGTCAGGATGATGCTTCCCCATTCAGTTGACCGCAAAGGAAAAAGCTTGAGCAGAGGAATTCTGGACCAGTAGCCCCCAGACCCGCACCTCAGCCCTGCAGAAGCATGAGCACGGGGTTTTTGGAGGGTTGCTATTTGTTTTGGAGAGCTTGCTTTCCTCTTTTCATTTAGCTTGGCAGAATTTCAATACTTCTGCCTTTCACCTCAATAAAAACAGCGTGTCAGGCGGCAGGTTTTGATGATGGAGTGACCTTTTCCACATGCAGAAAACCCATACATTTTCTTGTATTGGGGGGGAGAGCAGAAAGCTGCTTTTGATGAAAAACAAAGCCTCAAACTCCACGGGTGATATCACCACGAAACAGAAAATTACAGTAATGCTGATTTTTTTCTTTTTTTCTTAACTATGCAGAGTGACAACAGGATGCAACTTCCATTACCGCTGAGCTATTTGCACACATAGAAAATTGCCACCACCAACACCACAGCCCCAGGGATGCTCAGACCCATCCCAGCACCAGGTCAGAGCCCGAGGCACTACATGTGCCCACATGCAGGAGAATTTCACATTGCTCCTTGCCTGCTTTGTCCTTTCCCATTTCCAACTCTCCACAGAGCAGCCTGCAGATAAATAATGGTGCCTACAGAAACTCATTGAAAGCCGTGCGAGCGCATCGTGTCCACGTGCCGCCGTCCCGTTCATTAGCACATTGTTGATGTTCATTAATCGAGTGTAAAACTGTAATTAAAAATAATCTCCTTTTCTTCAAGCGGCGGCAGAAGAGGAAAAAAAAAAAAAAGAGGACGCCAAATAAGGGGAAATAAAACTGATGCATGAATTTGCTAATTGCAGCTGTGGGAGCACGATGGCAAAACAATTTGATGCCTTGTGCTGGTGCTGCAGGGATACACGGGGGTCTGGCACCCACTGTGTGCTGCAGGATGGGCTCTATACAGGGGAGATGTAGGGCCAGGCTGGGTTGCTCCTCCCCCATTCCTGCTGGGACCAAGCAACGAAGGATGGGGATGAGCATCCCAAGTGATGGAGAGGAGGCGGGAAGGAAGGATGCAGAGCAGAATCCTGTTGGGATCGCTCTTCCTGACCCTGCTCGTGCTGTGCAGGGCAGTGCTTTATGTTGGCTGATTTATCTCCTCTGGTGGAGATTTCATTTCAAGTTGGAGGATGTTCAAAGTAAAGCCAGCCCTGTTACAGACTTAATTGGACCATATTTCAATCCTGGTTCATCTATTCAGCGTGGATTCCTTATCCTAGGTCCATAAACTTTTATTAAGTTATATATCAAGGAATATACATACAGGGTATAGAGATACAGCCCCGCTTACGTGTTTTTGGAGATGAGAAAGGCAGCGGCTGTGCAGACGTGGGCTGAAGGTAATGGGGTGTCAGTGCTGGGATGGAGCAGCAGTGCAGTGCAGTGGGGCAGCGCCGATCCCGCTGGGAACATGATGGCACAAAGCCATCAAAGGGTGAAGCTGCATGAGGCCTCCTAGCCCCTCCCTGCCCTCTGCATTCTCATCCTGCCTCCCTGCTCGCCCCTCCTCTTCGTCAGCTGAGCTTGTGTTGCAGACAAGTAATTACCAGCGTGTTATCCGCGCTCAGCCGCGTGTCGTAGCAGCGCCTGCTGATGTACAGTAGCAGGCAGCTTGATAATGGGACGCATTTAAGCTGATTGCCACTGCAGATAAATGATTCCTCTGAATGGATGCACTTTTGTTAAACTTCTGAAGGCAGAGGGAAAAGTTACCTCCTTTTTCCAAAAAAGCACCCTTTGAAAAGGCCGTGCCTCCCCCGAGATTCTCATTTCAGATTAGGATATCAGGTGTACGGCGAGAGACGTCTGATTCCCCGGCTGTCAGGGCTGCTGTTTGATATTCAAACCTGTCATTTGATCGTTCCTGAATAGCTGCCTTGGTGTCCTTGAGGATAGCTCTATTAAATGCCGAATTCACTCCCGGTCCCGCTGTATCCGTGATGAGACGGAGCGACTCTCACGCAGGGCAGCATTAACACAGCAGTGAGAGTGGGTGGAGAGGGAAGGGGACGGGCAGGGGAGGGAGAGACTGGGAATAAAACCCACTTGAGCTGGAGTGCCTGGTTGTGCTGAAAGGCAGACTGCAGAGAGCGGCCTGAAGATCAGAAGGTGATGATATCTTCGTAAGAAACGAAGAGGAAAGGATGAATTCGGTGCTTCATGCAAAGAACTCCGTTGCAACGGGCTTGTTTGGTGTGTTTTTTTGTTCAGCAACTCATCAGCAGATATTGCATTCTGGTATCTAAAGAGCTGGAAAGCATGAGATGCTGCCAAGATCCCATGGGCTGCACGAGGACCCAGCCCAGCTGCTGTCACCTTCTGCTGTTGTCACCATGCGCTGACCTGCCCAGGCATAATGGCACTCGATGCAACAACTTGTTCACACCAGATCTCAGTCTTGATTGCTGAAGTCTCTTCCTGTTAATTACAGAGTTAATTACCAGCTAATAAGTTTGTTGCTAATAGCTGTAACGGATTTTTTGGCGAGAGTTGTCAGGAGGGGCTGATTGGATGCTCTCTTGGGTAGGATCCTCGTTACAGAAATGGATATACTGAAGGCAAATGATTCCAATCTTTTTTCTTTGATGAACAGTAAATTATTCTAATATCCTCCACTATTGTGTTCGCTTTTTATCTGTGGGTAATTAGAAGCAAAGAGCTGCAAAGCTGCCCCAGTTGCAGATAGGAGGCCACAGCAATTGCGCTGCCTTGATTTCTGATGCTCATAGATTGCTTTGTCAGCTCTCATCTTTCCATTGCTTCCTCAAGACCTGTGGTGCCCCAGCCTTTGCCTTGCACCCCCAGCCATAAATACACCTGTATGGTTACACCATCCCATCCAAAGGCATATGATGGCCTCTTACTGCCCTACATCCTATTTTGGCTGCTAAAAAACTGTGCTTTTGATTCTGTTCTTCCAGGTGCATCCTAGACTGCTTCTTTCCTCTTCTTCCTCTCCACATCACAATCTGACTTTGCACTCGTGAGCATCAGCACCTTGCAGCTTCCCAAAGGCACTGCAAGCCACTCTGGAGACAACTCCAGCACCCAGGGCAAACATGGCATCAGATCAGCATCATGATGGTAAAAGATGCACAGGGAAGGAGCCGAGCCTGGGAAATGCAATGGATGCATGAAAACAAGGTGCACAGTTACGTCTACAAACAACTTCTTAACAGCCAAAATCCCTCATCCCTCAAGCATAATCAAGGGATGCTGAGATCCTGAGCATCTCATGTATGAGAGTTCTGTGAAGAATTACAGTCCATTCCTCTGATTCTTAAGCAAACACCTCCACATCTCCTTCCTGGCAGCCAGGACGTGGCACGTTGGCACATGGGAGGTTCTGGAGCTGCCTCCCTGCGAGCAGCATCCCTCCTCTCCCATTGTGCCCCAGTTCATTGGAAGGCAATCTGTGCTAAGCCCTTAAAAGCTGTGCCTGAATGCCGAGCAGCCACGAGCCACACTTGATTTGGATGGAAATTAGCAGCCAGCAGTTGCAGTGGGGAAGGAAGCCTTGGAGACCAGGGGAGATTATCAGAAAACAAATGAACAAAACAGCGTGTTGTCCCCAGCACGGAGGCGAAATCAAAGGCGCAGGCAGGAATCCTAATGCAGGGGAGGCAAGGTGCAATGCAGGGCATGTGTCCCATCAGCTGTAGCCCCAGCAGGGACAAAGCCACTGCCACAGGGGAGCTGCAGTGCACTTGGCAGCACTTCCAGATCCTCGCAGCTCTCAGGGTACAACACAAACGCACTGCAAACATCCGAGGCAAAGGCTTTATCGCCTCCAAACAGCAGATTGATGGGAGATTCCCAGGGAGAGCAGCCAGGCTCCTGCCTGGCAGCCTTCTTCAGCTCCCATCCCTGCTGCTGAAAGGGAGATAAAGGCGACGGAAGTCACTGTGGATGGATGGGAAGGGAGCAGAGACACCAAGAAGGAAAACATGGCACGACCTCATACCAAGTCACCACTCCCATCAGCATCCTGTGATGCTGTTTGCTACATCACCTGCACTGTCACAAGGTCCTGGTGAAACCACTTGGGAGGTGCGAGTGAAGGCACCACATCAGCAGCCTCTTCCTTCCTCCTGCTCCTTCCTCTCCCACCACAAGAGTGCTTTGCAACAGCATCACAGCACCAGAGCTCTCCCATGGATGCACAGTTTGCAGATATGTTCCCACCACAGACCACAGCACAGCGCTGGGATGGAAGAGGCAACGTCGCCTCGTGCTCCTAACTCAACATCAGTGCATCCTGCGTCCCTCAGCTGAATTTTTGTCACTGCTTTTGGTCGCATTATGCCACCAGTGCCAGGCTCCTTGTGCACAGCAAGCTCAGGAATTGGCTTTCCTCCATCCCCTCCTTATCAACCAGATGCATGCACTGACACTGGGGAGAGCGGGGATCCGGGGGAGGCAGCAGAACAATGCTCGATCTGTGCATCACCACAGGGCAGGAGGATTTGGATCCCATTCCCTGAGCAAATATAGGGCCGGGGATGTCAGGCTGAAAGCTGATTTCACGGCAACGGTGGTTAAGAGAGAGCAGCATCCCACTGCCAGCACTCCTACAGTCAGCAGTCACTGTGCACATGCCATAGATATGGATGCCCAGGCAGCAGGACACGTGCCATTGGGTCACTGGGTCACTTGCTCTCCTCCATCACAGCAGACTTTGCTCCTCGTGAAGATTTCTGCTTCTTCCCCCATCAGAAAGCCTTTTCTCTACCTGTTCCTTAAACGTCGCCTTTTTCCTCGTTTCTCCACTTCTGTAGTGCATTTCCATTTCAAAATACCAATGGGGAATCTTTCCCTCCCTCCTGATTCTCCTGCCTTTGCGATAACAAGATGCAGGAAAGAAAGAAAAATGGGAAACTCATAACAGAGTGAAGTTGTGCAAATATCCCACCTCAATCAGCTCCTGTAGCATCACCTTTCCACTGGGCAGCCTTGGGGGAGAGGGGGTCCATATAAATGTGACCCCCAAACAGGAGCAGCCCCAGCCCCTCCTGCTTTATGTTCTCCCATTGTCTCAAGCTTGTTTGTACTGAGCTTTGATTTATCCAGCCCCAGATCTGAACGGAATAGATAACAAGAAGCTTTGGATCAGCAGCTGACCCCGACCACATGAGTAATTCTGCAGGTTGCTGTTATCTGGATGTATAGTAAAATAATGATCTGTAAATCAATAAGGCCCTTACTATTATACACCACAACCATAATACGTATTCATTACAATTTGTAAATGCCACGTCGAGAAAACTAATTCAGAATCCATTCTGGCTTTCCGTGAGCATTCAACCCCCATCACACACTCTAAATATTGAGCTTTCCTGGAAGCTGTGCACAGTGCAGGTCCTGACAGCTCAACACGCTCCTTTCAGGCTGCTGCAGCACGCTGAATAGATGCAGCTGTAATCACCCCGCAGTGAATGACACCGAAAATTGCAGCTCCCAGAATGCAGAAGGGGGGGGAAGCGGAGCCGGCAGCAGGTGACGGTGTTTGAATGTCACTTAAAGTTCACTTTCATTATTTTAATCTCCCATTCAGGCCTGATTATGCTCTAAGAGAAATCGGAACTTAAATCCCAATCAGGCGGACCTGGGAGCGTTGTTGGGCTGACATGTAAAGCAGAGCCTGAGCCGCGATTAAGCAGCAGTATTAGCGAGCTCTGAACAGCTACCAGGAGACTTAGGAGCACACAGGATTAATGCTGACTAATTTACACGGCCAAAACCAGCACGCTGGCGGATAAAGGAAAGCTTCACCCCTCGGATGGGGTTGTCACAGCGTTGCTTTGCCCCACTTTCTCCCCTCGATGGAGCAGGAAGGATTTCGCCTTGAGTTGCCAGGCACGGGGAGATGCCACTTCTTTAATGCAAACAATTAAGGAGATATAAAAAAAAAAGGAAAAAAAAAGATGCTTCATAAGCTGAAGTGTAACCTCCTTCCAGACAAACCAATTTGCAAAGAGAGAGAGCCAGTGGGATCAGGCAATAACTTAATAAGCGTCTCCGAAAAAAACAATGCATTTAAGAACATGCTATTTTTTTTTTCCCCCTAATGGAGAAACATCAGCTCTGTGGGGAAATAAATGTAATAAACTAAAGTCCAATCTCCACAAACATTTGTTTCCTTATCTCTGTAAAATCAATATACATGTTGCAATTATGTCCTCCGATGAATCCCCCAAACTTCTAGCTCTCTCAAGGCTTCCTGCTCGATTCGAGTTCATTACATCTCCCTTTCTTCATCGAGATAAATTTGTTTTTTTTTTTGCATTTCTAAGCCCAAGTCGTGTTTCTTTTTTTTTTTTCTTGAGAGGTTTCATTTCTCTTTTCCTTACATAACAGAGGGAGAATAGCGCTTCCCTCAGCTTTAATCTAATCAAATTAAATGTAATTTAATTGCTGTGCAAGCTTATATTTGTTAGGAACCCTGGCAGCAAATAAATGAGAATAAAATCAAGGCAAACACTCTGCCTGTCAGGGGTCCTCCTTGCTTTGCAGCAAGCTTGCAAGCTGCTCTTCCAAATCCTTCCTCCAGAAGGAGGAGATGGAATGCGTTGTTCTGCTGTTCCACATTGGGCCACTTTGCTCCCATACACCCCCAGCAGGAGATCATAGGATCACTGGGGTGAGAAAAACCACTAAGATCGTTGAGTCCAACTGCCAGCCCATTCCTTACCATGCCCATAGGATCACAGAATCATTATGATTGGAAAAGACCACTGAGATTCCCAAATCCAAACCCAACGCATTGCACCATGCCCACTAATCACGTCTCTCAGTGTCACATCCCAAGGCTCTGGAACACCTCCAGGGATGGTGACCCCTGGGCAGCCTGTGCCAACGCCTCACCACACTGCGATCCCTTCGCTATTCCCAAAGTATCAATTGAAATTTGGGTAACAGACCCTCAGGACAGTTGGATCAGGGGACCTTTACAGCTCCTCTCCAACTCAATTCCACAACTCTGTGATTCATGCCTTCTGATGCAACACAGCAAAGGCCCTCCTGGCTTTGGAGCACAGAGCAGCACTTCTAAAACCCAAAAGACGATGCTGGTAAAAATCTTCCCCCATGGGTGGAAAGCAATCCCCTTAAACAGCTGTTGATTTAAGCCTCGAGAACACATATCTTGTTCATTTTGATGTGCTCAGAGAAAAGACTTCCCTCTTGTGCCTCTCTCATCACTAAAACCACAGCAACAGCCTCTTCAAGAACAATCACTCCGAGCAAATATTTTGCTTCCATTTCCAAATGACCCAAGTTTCCTCGAAGGAGGCTCCCCACAGCTGCCTGCAGAGGAGGTCACGGAGAAATCCATCATTACGCGCGCCGCTCTCAGGAACTGAATCCCTTTTCCCTTCCTCACCAGGCAATAAACGACCCACAAGTCCTCCCTCTCTGCAGCGACGACCTGCGTTCCACAATTCCGCATGCAGACAGTGCTGCAAGACAGATGAGATCTGTCAGGGGAGCCAACACGTTGGGAGCAGAGAGAGACGGCGCGCAGCGGAGAAGCGAGCGGTTCTGCTGGGATGCACGGGGTGTGCAAAACCCCCCAGGGCTTTAGCTGCATGCTGGACTTGCTGGATGAGATTTTACCCTTACTTGATAAAAATCACTCGTTTTTACACTTTTTTTTTTTCTCTCTTCTTCTAGCCTTCTGTGTAGATTTGTGTGGTTTTTTTTTTCATGCTAAGACTCCACAGTGCTCCTCTCAATCAGGGCATCTCTCCAAGATGCTCTCCCCAGCACTTGCATGTGGCTCAGAGGGCATGGAGCTGCGCCTGAGAGCATGGGCTCAGGGCTCAGTGTTGGCTGCTTTCAGCATTTTCAAGGGCCCCACGGCATCTCCTCTCAGTGGCGCTGGTCTCCAAGCAGACACAGTCACCACAAGCATCACACAGCATTTTGCATCAGGGCAAACAGAAGTCATGTTCTGATGAATGACGGGTAGATCCTCCTTCAGTTTCCAGTCCAAGGAGAAAGGCAAAACTCACTGAACCCTCCTTGGCACCATGAAACAACAGCTGCCCCCAGCCCAGCATTGTGGGGGGTTTTTTTTAACTTGGAAGGGGGTTGGCTGAAACAAATTGCATTAAAATGAACACGCAGCAGCCTGCAGGGCATGTGGACAGCAACGATTATCTTCTTTAACGGAAGCTCCCTCGGGCTCACGGAGCCAACGCGCCGTGCAGCCAACTAATGGCTCATTTGTAGGATTCAGTTGGTTCAGAGAGTTCATAATGTCCCAGTGTCATGGCAGCTTAGCTTAAGAATATGGATCTTCTACTTAAGGAGACGTTGCCATACATCAAAGTGTTTAACAGCCTTAGGTCAGCATCCTTCTGTTGGGTAGGTCTGGGAAGGGAGCCAAGGGAAACCACTCCTTTCATTACAGGACTTTGCAGAGAGATGTTTAGGAAACTGTTCAAATAACACGTGAGAGCAGGCATTTGGCTGAGGACAGCATGTTTCTCACCTGCAGAGTGTCACAGAGGGAGGAGGAGGTGGAAACGGAAAGGTTTTAAAGCTCAGGGCTTTTTCCATCACATCCTCCAGGTCCAGAGCTGACACCGTGGGATTAGACACGGCTCACGGATGCTTATGGAGAAGGACAGGGTGGTGGGGAGGACATGGACCAGCAGCAGCAAAAATGCATGCTAGGCAGGGGAGGAAGGATTTGGTAGGCTGCGGGATGGACTCAGAGCAGCCTGGCTGAAAGTTGACTGATACCTCATTTATTTGAGGTTTTGGGAACACCTGCCCCATTCTCAGCATCTCACCTTGAAGCCAGGCTTCCCTTCCACCTTACTGCAAGCCACTGAAATCAAACCTAAGTTCTAGCAGCAAGAAAACTTGGGAACTTCTCTTCTTTGTCCCCCTTGTCTTTCTCTTGGCTGGTGGGACCAGCAGGTCCCCGTGCTCCATCCCTGCCCACCACACCTCTCCATCCCTGCCCACCACACCTCTCACAGTGCAACCGGTGCCCACAACAGAGAAATGCAATGGAAAACACAGAGCCTGAATAAAACATGAAGCAGAAAGTAAATCCTTTCTGGCACCTGGTTACTTCTCTTCCGAGTGCAATATGCGAGGCTGCTAATTGCTTGATTTACTGTAGCAGTCACTCTGCCAACAGCAATAAATAATGTTAATTAATATAAGGTAACCCACTGACAGAGAGGCTGGTAATTACCAGAAAACCAGAGAGATGGGCCTTTTGTGGGGCTGTTAGAGGAGAGATGAGCACAATTTCCTCTCCCGTATTTGGTTATCTATCATCCTTTATTTGTTTGCCTTGAGCACTATGTGAAAAGATCTTGGGCCCAATTTCTGTTTGTTTTCTTTTCCTTTTTTTTTTTTTTTGCTTTTTCCTTCCCCCAAGGATACTGTACGTTCATCAGAGAAGAGTTTCCTTGATTGTACACACACACAAGTGATGCTCTTCTTTTTCTGAGCAAGCGCAGCGAAGAAAATCTGACGCCAAATGTTCAACATTAACATCCTGGTGTGCCTGATGCAAACAGGCAGCTGCTGTTGCAATGCTGCTGCATCCCTCTGACCCTGCAAGGAGCCACATGCGTGCTGAGCATCCTCCTCCACGAGGCATCAACTTTGCCTTAAATATCACTTCTGAATCTGTGCCTAAGGAAATATAGGCTAATCTCTGACCCGGCTGCATCCCTTGGAGAGATGCAGAGAGAGGGAAGAATCTTAACTACACAGCAGGAAAAGATATGCATTGATCTCTTACAAAAAGACAGCAGCCTCTGTGCCGCCCACTGCATCTGGGCTCCTTTTCACTCTGGCCAAGGCATAAATCATTGTGAGATCTGTGCATCACGCTAAAGATGAGCAAGAGATCAAAAGCTTAGGGAAAGGAGATGAAATGAGTGCGATATCCCTGAGCACAGCCCATCTGGAGAAGAGAGCCTGTGGCTCTGGGGTGCCTGTTGGAGAGCCTCAGGTGCTGTGTTAAGGGAGTGGAAGCAATACAGGAACCAGGATTCCCCCCAGATGTAGGGGATGCACAGAGCATCTCCTGGAGACCTTCATCCCAGCCACAAGCATCCAACCTGCAGCCGCCAGGAACACGCAGGGGAAGTTTGCTGTGCACTGCTTGGTTGGATAACTTCCATTATATCCACCCAAATATTCAGCACTTCTTCTTCTCTCTTTTTTTTTCTTCCCTCAAAACCCAGAGCTGCACCGAGCAGCATTTGCTCTGTGCTCACGGGCAGAGGAAGAGCTCAGGACATAGGAAATCAGGGCAAGGGATGGGGTTTGCTCACAGGCAGTGCTCATTGCACTTGCTCAGCATTTCGTGGAGAAGTGCCTGGGAGCAGCAAGAGGTGGGAAGAGCCCCCACTTCCACAGAGCAGCTGTGAAACACCCGAGCTCACAGCCTCCCCCCAGCTCCCCCCGCTTCCTCCCTGTGATAGGCTTTGGGGATTTAATAGCGGGTTTTCAGCCCTGAGAGAAGCTGCCATAAAAACATCCCAGATGTGATGAAATTACGAGCCCTCCTCGCCGCGTGCAAGTCGAGAAAAACTCATTTGGATGATTTTTGCATCGGATTTTACCGAGAAAGGAAGTTTAACACTGCAGCTCCTGAAGGAGAGGAGAGCTTTAGCACCGCTCCCTATTAACCTAGAGGTACAATCCTGCAAATCGTGCCTTTTGGCCACGGATGCTGATTCTCACATCGTGATGCTCTGACTGGGACGCATCTGCAGCAGCTTTTTCACAGCAAGTTTTAAGAGCATCTCCTCTGGGGAAGAGCTTCCTGAGCATTTCCCCCTACAGCATCCCATCACCTCGGAAATATGGTTCAACATATGTCATCATGACTACACAAAAGCCATTTGCAATCATTCACGCGCTCTGCAAAGACACAGTGTTTGTTAGCAAGATGGAAACCTGTCCCCAGACTACAGGGAAGGCAGAGGTGGGCTCTGATCTTTTGCTGTTACACAGCATACTGCCCACCCCTATGCCAGTGGCTATCAGCAGTGTTGCATTAACCTCGTTTGCTGCTGCAACTCATTTAGTTAGCACCTGATTTATCCTAGTTAATGACTCCCAGCATTGCACGCCCTGCTCAGGGCTGGACACAGCACATTTGTGAACCAGCTGCCCCCAGCCCTAACCAATAACAACAAGCAAAAGTTGGTGCTTTGCTGTATTTGTCTTTTTCTGCATGCTGGAGCCACCTGTTTGAGCCAAACCACCTCTACTGCTGCTGAGCAACACCACAAACTTTATGGCAGCTGCAACCCTGCCTGGCTTTTTGCAGCTCTTTGCTCGTGTCCCTTTACTGCAGGGTCTGCAGTTGCACATCTCTGCCTTTTTCTGCCCTTTTTTGGCTGGAAACAGAGGGATATAATGAGTGGCACTGGATCAGAGAGAGCTCAGATTAAACTTTGGGGGAATTGTTGTGGATTTCACAGATTTGTCATGCTGAAGGCTGGAAGATGCTCACACCTCACCTGACATCGTGTTTAATGAGGGTGTGCAAATTCTCCAGTAATTCCCAGCTCAAGTACAGCTGCCCGCAGCCTAATGCAGTCAGAGCGTGTTTCTACGACAGGCTCTGACCTTTGGTTGTGGATCCCATGATTAATTACCAGGCCAGCTGAGAGCACAGCTTTAATTTCAATTAAAAAGTGGTCGCCTTCAGCTTTCAGACACTGGGGCTGAACATTGCTCCATCTGCTTGGCTTAAAACCCAACACTACGCACAGGGCACTCACCCTTGCCTCACTGAGACCTTCACATTGGCTTTCTCCAAAGGGTTTCTGCTGAGGTTTCTAAAGTCCCATTAATCCAATGGCATCCTTTAATTTTAGGCACCGTTCTCGGCTCATCAAGAACAAATCTACCCAGGTAGAACCCTGGGAGAGATCAGAATGGGTGAAGGACATCAGTAGTGGGGGTGATGGGTTGATGGTTGAGCTTGATGGTCTTAGTGGTCTTTGCCAACCATAATGCTTCTATGATTCTATAAGCAGGAAGGAAGACAGAAAGCACCCTGCAGTCACCTCCAGGCATTTTGGGGAAGAGAAAGTCCCACTGCACACCAAAAAGGCTCGAGGTGTCACCTGCAGTTTGTTGGCAGCATTAGGTTCCCTCTTGATTGGGGAAGAGATCGCATGCTTTTCATGTAAATGCTCTTTAATGGGTGTTTAGCAGGAAGCTGACAGCAGTATGACAGATAGGATCCTCGCAGGGCTTTCCGCAGTCGCGCTGATAGTTTACTCCTTTCGATGACAGGAGATCTTGATCTCTCAGTCTTTCAAGTGCTGTGTATTTTGGGTTTGGTGGGTGTTTTTTTGTTGGTTTTTTTTTTTTTTCCTAAACATTGTTGTCCTTGACAAATACATGGAAAATAACACAGAGCCAAGAAGAAAATACCAGGCTGCTATGGGGATAAAAAAAAAACCAACAGAGCCCATATAACAGCATTACATTAGATGAGATGAACCCCACTGCTCTTCCCTGCCTGCATGGGGGTATTTATTGTCCCCACATCCCAGGGGGATGAAGGCTTTGATCACAGCCTTCATCGGCCAGGATGAGAGGAGACCTCCAGGCAGAGCAGTTGGCCAAGATGGAACCCAGGAGTAGAATTCCCCCCCTTCCTCCATTAGTGTTTGCACTGACTATGTCATTATTTCCTCAGTGCAACACTGTGTTGACAAAGCAGAGAGGATTGTTAACAGTTTTTTTTAAAAGACATCCCCCCTTATTGCCCCCAATCTCTTCCCAATGCCTCAGCTACAAGAATTCAATTCTCTCCTGAATCCTAAAGGGGGATTAGAAGAGATTGGAGCAAGAAGAACAGGGGAGAATGAAGGAAACCCAAAAAGAAATTAATGAATTAAACCCAATCAGAACCAACCTACAAGGCCAGATGCAATCAAGGAGTACAGACGTAGACATGCAGAACTACTGATGTTAGCTAATGGGAAGGAGAGAAGGATCTCTCCATCATTTCTATTTTCTAACATGCTGAGACTTAGGACAAGCTATTAGCTGACATTTGCAAGTGTATTTAAGCCCTGCTTAGATTAAAGCTTTTTATTTCTTCCAACTCTCTCATCTCCTTTCTATCACATTCTGTAACATTTTTGCCTTCCTTAGTGGATTTATTTCTCCGGAGCTATTCCATATCTCCATCCATATCTACACATCTCCTCCAACCCCCCCTTTTTTTTTTTATCTCCCTCTATTTACAACGAAGCTATCGATGAATAAATTAAGAGCAAAAATGAATATATTCCTTCTATAAATAATTGATGGACATCTCTGCTGCATGAAGATCCCACACAGGTTCCTGGGCACAGAATGTGCAGAGCCTGGGGAAATCTGTGCTCCTCATCACAGGAACTCAGAGTCTGATGGGAGAAGGAAGGGGAATATTCCTGCCTGCTCCATTCATCCCAAAGCAGCAAAATTAAGGTGCTGTCCAGATTTGAAATACCTGTGGGTCAACATAAGAGACTGCATGGGGCAGTGCTGGACCAGTACTCTTTCCCCAGATGTTTGCAGGGAAAACTCTTTTTGAGGGGCTCTTCTCCACCTCCACCAAGACTTGGAGGTTCCAGACCCCCCCAAGAGCAGCCAGACCCCCAAAACCACAGCGCCACCCCCAGCCCCTGCTCAACATCACCATCCTCAGTCACTGTCGGCATCCCCAGCCTTCACTCAGTGCATCCTGGACACAGCCACATTTTCAGCAGAACAGCTGAGGATAATTAAACTTTGCAGTTAAGAGATAACATGTGAGATGTGGTTCTTCCTCCGAGCTTTTCACATCACAGCTGGAGGCATTAGATAAGGTGGAAATTGGCCTATTTTCCAGCTGAACGTAGCTGAGAGAACACAAGGAAATTTAAGTTTTTTCCTCTCTGCTTTGAAACAACAAAAAAATGACATTTCCTTACAGTTTTGTACTGCAATACCCCCACTCCAGAATCACAGAAATGCAGCACCTCCTGAAGCCAATACCGTGGTTGGAAAGAGAACATTGCATCCTAGAACCGGAGAAGAAGCTTTGGGGCCATTCTTATGTTTGAGGAGGATGAAGCATGGCTGGGGGACCTGCTCACATCCATAGGAGTGCAGATGGGAAAGGAGGAGGGATGGGAGCCATGTGCTGATTGATCAGCTTTGTGCAAGCCTATCATGCATCCAGCCTCAGCCAAAGACCTAAATGACCACTGTCCCACAGCTCACACACAGCATCAGGGGAAAACTCATCTTACTTGTCCACCTGAAGATGGTTCCCTCTGCTTTTCCTAGGATGCTGTAGTTTGGGTTGGGTTGGAGCTACCATTGGGAACAGAGCCACCCTGAGGGTTTGGGTTGGAGAAACCATTGGGAACAGAGCTACCCTGAGGGTTTGGGTTGAAGATACCATTGCTGTAACGGAAATGAACACATAGTCCAGCACCACCCCATCTCTGTGCCCTGCTAACGCCAATCCCAAGCCCCCGACCCATGGCACCGATGGCTTCCTGACCACAAGGAAGGGGAAGCAGAGGGCAGCTGGCACCCGGCGTGGCCGTGCAGCAGCAGAAGTGACAGCGCAGGGAGCCGCGGGCAGCCAGTCAGTGGGAATTAGCATTAAATGCCACATCTGCTCACTTCAGTGCATGCCGGGCTGGGAATGCATCTCACCAGGCATGAGATGCTCGGCAAAGACGAGCGGGCAGATGTGAGTGACATCAGGCTGTCCCCCTGCCCTCCCCAGCTGATGGAGCATCTCGATAACGCTTTCTGACACCTGCATTAAAAACTGCCAGCTTCAGGGGGATATTTGTCAACTGTGGCTCCAGAAATAACCCCACATGGTGAGGGGCACCGCGTGCCCACAGGGGAGCTCATTGCCTCAGGGTGAACGCAGAGCACGAGAGAATCCAGAGCACTGAGAGCTGGCACTGAACATTATACATCATGGAGACGGCGGAAACCCTCCTAGCTTGTTGCTAATCATAATTAACTGCAGTGCTATGCGCATGTATTACTTATATACAGACACACACGTGTCCTCTTCCTATAGATGCACACCTGCAATGCCCTCCCCTGGAAGGCTAAGCAAAGCCAGGTTTCAGCCCTGTCTCCTGACACTGAGCTCCTCAGACAAATGTTGTGACTTGGAGTTAGAAAAGGCACTTTCTTCATTGTTCTCCTGCCTCCACTCCCTGCAAGGTGCCACAGGCTTCTCCAAGGCAGTCTGCACCTCGCTCTCAGCGGCAGCAAGGCACCAATAGCTGTTTACTGGGAAGGATGCTTTCACACAAGAGGGAAAAAAAAAAGTCAAACGACCTCAATCCAGGATATTGCTTCCTTCCTCCTGACATTTATGAACTATGTATTTCACATCTCTGGTGCCGTGTTCCATAAAATAACATCTGTCATAGCCGGCAGCCTTTGGAAAGTGCTCTCGCTGGGGTTTGCTTCGCAGATTTAGTGCTGGTGGAAGGGGGCACGAAGTGGGCGGGGGGGGGGGGGGGGGGGGGGAGAGGGGGGCACATATCTGCAAAGATTTACATCTAAGCGATGTGTGAGGAGACCAAACAGCTCAGGTATGAACAAGCGTCCCCATTTTGTGCATAAAAGTGCACAACGGGGCACGGCCCTGTGCCCACCACTGCTTCCATTTACAGAAAGGCCAGGTTGGCTGGACACTGGATCACCTGAGTTCTTGATTTAGTGGGTGGCAGTGAGCCCATGACAGCAGGTTGGAACTGTAAGGGCTTTGAGGTCCCTTCCAAGTCAACCATTCTATGGTTTCATGGCTCAGGACTGCAACGTGCAGCTCCCATCCCAGAGCATCACATCCCAGCACCACAGATGCTCAACAGGAAGGGAATAAAATTCATTTTTCTGACCTGAACACAACACTTCCATGTCTTCCCCACCCCAGTGCCTTTTCTTCTCGTTACTCACTCCTACACTCCTTTCCACTTTCCCCCATCTCACCCTTCCTTGACACCACACTGTCGCACTTCCCTGCTCTCCAGAGCCCCTTCTTGACACCTTGAGTCACCATAAATGCCTCCTTACCTTGACTGCAAACCAGACATAAATGTTTCCCTACCACCAGAGCCTCCCATGCCACGCATCTCCCTCCTCTCTCACCTGAGATACTGCCAAGGTCTGGAAGGGACTCATTTGCAAAAGCACAAGATTATCAGGTTGGAACAAGGACAGGTGCATGGAGACCGCTCTGGTTACCAAATTAAGTTCTCTCTACAAAGCACATGGGTCTATTTAGGGAAGATTCAGCACCTTCACCAGGTGCTCAATCGTTGGTTCAGGCTGTGACTTAGCAATTCTCATACAGTAGTGATGCCCAGAGCTGTGGTGGATGCCCCACATTTGGAGACACCCGAGGTCAGGCTGGATGGGGCTCTGAGCACCTGACAGAGCTGTGGGTGTCCCTGTTCACTGCAGGGGAGTTTGGCCAGATGGCCTTTAAGGGTCCCTTCCTACTCAAATCTATGATTCTATTCCCACTTCCTACAGCAACCTTCCCATCCTCCCCTGTGCTAACCATCTTGATGCCTGCTCAGATACACCTGTCCTGTATTTTAACCCCATCATAACAGCTTTGGAATATCTCTTGATCGCACATGGACTCTTAGCATCAGCCTCCAAAGAAATAACTTGTTGCAGCACAGCATCTGCACGTATCCAACCATCAGGCTGTCGGATAATTCCCACCAGAAGCAATGCAGAGAGGAATCGCTCTGCAGACAGAGCCTCAACTCTGGACCTGCACTTACAGCAGGCAAGCACAAATGCAAGAAGGCAAGCTCTGGGGAAGGAAAACATCAATTCTGCCCCAAACTTTCATTCATTAGAAAGGAAAAATAACTTCTTCTTGCAGCAAACATACCGACTCCATCCGCCTGATGGGCACCGTGCAACAGGGAGGAGACTCACGTTTCCAAGAAAAACACAAGAGACCTTTCAGCTACATTAACAGCCCCGATGAGAGCTCCTGCAGGCTTCAAGGAAAACATGCCATCGAAGCCAAGTGCATTAATAACCAGGGGAATGAATGAGAGCGGAAAGCTGAACGCTCACATCTCCCTGTTGGCTCCTTCGGGGAGCACAGGCGGCTCTGTTAATGGAGGGAAAGGTGGAAGAACTTGGAGCTTGATTTCAGCAGGAAAAAGCCAGGAAACAGCATAAATATCTGTATAGCCTGAATGTCTACAGGTAATTACAGCAGAGCTGGAGGGAGGGAGGGGGGCTGACACTGTTCTGCAAGCAGGAGCAGCAGCAGGAGAGGCCGAGTACTTCTGGAGGATGCTGAAATCCAAGCAGAATCTGAACTGATCTGAACTTCATTTGGATTCCCAGCACTCAGAGCTCAAGGTCCAGCTTCCAAATGTCAGATTTCACAAAACAAATAGGTCTGAGTTTTGGATCTAGGAACTGGTTTGCATTTCAGCCATCCCCGGGGCTTGCAATTTCGTAATTTTGGACCTGATCATTGGACTTATGCTATGTTCTATTTGAAAGCCCCCATCTCAATCAGTTTTTACATTAAATTATCCTACCAGACTGAAGCAAGCTACTGTAACACGTGTCAGGACAAGGGAGGCAAGCGAGGCAGTCCAAGTACTTTGTGATAAATGCAGACAGACAGTGCAGGGCATGGGCATGCCAATGCACAGGGTGTATATTGGAGGAGGTCTGCAAGCAATGGCACCCAGCTCTTGCATTACCTCTTGCTTTCCATGCTTGGCCTCTTCCTCAGACTGTTGACTTGGCTTTGAGCCTTTATTCTGCTAGCTGTGTGTATTTAAGTCAAAATAGAAAACAGCCCATTGGCTGAAAATCAAATGATTTTCAGGGGTTTTCTCTCTACTTCCCATTGCTTGCAGAAGTCATTGCAGAGCTGCTTGCTGGTGCCAACTCCTGGCGTTGAACACACCTTCACAGATGAAGTTGTTCTGTTGCAGATCTCCCCTTGAAAATGCGAAATAGCTTTAAAAAAAAATAATAACAACAAGAGAAGGAGAAATAACAGAGAGAGCTGCCTGGAAATGAATGGAGGGGCATTGCTGCTCTGTGCTGGAGCTGCTCGGAGCTGCCCGGTGGTGGAAGCATCCCAAGAGGGACACGGGCATCGGAGCAGCCTGACAAGGTCAGGAGCTGCAAAGACAAAAATCCCTCTGGTCTGTGGCCATTGTAGAGCAGAGAGTAAAGGGGGAGCAGCCAGGCTGGGTCCAGGCTCCAGTGCATCCCAATGCTGCCTGCATCGCGCCGGAGCAGAACGCTCCGTCTCACCACTGCTGTAAAACTGGGGATGGGATCTCCTTTGAGGTTTAATTAATGGAGGCTTGCACAGTGCTCAGAAATCCTGAGGGGGAGGAGGGAAGGCCGTGTTATCACGGCAAGGAATCTTTCTTTTTTTCTGAGTTTTATTCGCATTAGCTGCTGCTCGTGTTAAATTCATACAGCGTTTTGTAGGCGACTGAAGCACTTTCTCCGCTGCGCATCATTCACCACCGCTCGCAGCCCAAATCAAGTTGCTTGAAAGGATGCTGATGTCTCCAAGAAAAAAAAAGAAGAAAAAAAAAAAAAGGAAAAATCCTTGAAAGAAGCATTCTGTGCCAAGATAATTCTGCTTATATAACACATTATCTGTCTTTCTTTTCTCCTGGATTTTATTACTAAGAGATATTTGCATGAAAACAGGGTCTTTGTTGCTTAGGAAATTCATCTGCTACCACTCATGTCCCCATTCTGCTGCGGTCGAGTGACAGCTATTGTGCTCTGCTCTCAGCCCTGGCTATTTATACACTCCCAGAGCAGCGCTGCCCGCGTGTGCTTCCGCCTCCACGGGAAGAAATATCCCTGCTTTTAAAGGGGAAAAAACAAATTAGATAAAAGCTGCTCCTTGGTCTTTATTGGCTCAAGGAGCTGGAAGAAGGGAACAAATGCTGGCTTTGTGTTCGGCGCCGTTTTAGAGCTCAATAAGCCATCGCAGCTCAGGGCTGTTCTGGGTGGAAAGGTGCTGCTGTAGGGATTTTAATCCAGCACGGTGAGAGCAAACAGCTCAAGCCAAACGAATTGAAACAGGAAACAAAGTGCTCGTTTTTATAGTGGTGGCCATCAGTTGAAGGAACAAATGGGGGTGGGGGGAAGCTCCAGGGGTGTCATAGGAATGGGTGGGTTCCTTGGGTCAAAGGGGGATATAGGGATGGATGTGATGATCTCGTTCCATGATGCCATTAGAAAATTTCAGTGTCTGGATTTCCTTTCCTCCTCTAAGTGGGACTGCTCCTTGCAAGAAGCGTAGGCATTTGTTTTAGCACAGAAACACCAAGGAGAAATAAAAAAATGCAACCTTCAGCCACTTTAAGATCTCTCAAGCCTGAAAGGAGAATGCAAATGTTTCTGAGGGTTATAAAGATCTGATTTCTCATGCTTCATCTCCTCACACCAGCCCAGCAAGCCCTACCAGAGCCATTGAGCCAAGACAAGAACAAGCACAAGGAAATGGGTCACTGGGATGCAGTGTGTGATGGGGAAGAGCAGGGAATGAGAGAGCAGCGCTAAGGAGTGGGTGAAGCAACAGGAGAACCCCATGCCAAGAAGCAGGGGAAGCCAGCTCTGGGATGCTCAGCTCCCTGCCTACAGATGTATAAATCATAGAGGTCTGGTGGAGGGCATCCTTCCAGCTCCAAGCATTTCGGAGGAGATAAAAGTGAGCTGCGAACCCAGGGACAGCATCGGTGCCACCTTTGATTAAAAATGAAGTGGTGCAAGCAGGGAATGGCCGCCTGCTGCCAGCACTCCCTGCACAGCCTGGGCTTGGGGAGCTGGCTTCCTCCTCCTTCCCACCAGCATGGCAAGAAGGGAAAGGTTCATTGAGAAAAGTAATTCTGGTCTGCACTGATATCAAGTTGGTGCTCACCACTCGGGTGTCCTCGGTCGTTCTGCAAACATGAAAGGAAAGCAATTAAGTTTTATAATGGGCCAGGCACAGGTAAGAAGTGGTGGGAGGGGAGCAGATTGTGCAGCTCAGCAGGTTGGGGACCTTTCATTGCTTTCTATTCACTGATGCTTTGAGGATGCTGCGCCATGCGCTCCAGCCCTGATTAAAGGAAGCCTAATGCTGGCTTACCAACAGGATGGAGTAAGGCAAAGGTTATTTCTTGAGGTCTCCACCTCTCTGCCAGGTGGAAGCTGTGTTCCATCTTCACACCTCTCTGCCAGCCAGCCCTTCTCAATCCATCCCATCACCAGCTCTGGGCTTTGCAGGACGCAATCATGCTGTGCACATCTCCCTGCTGCTGATATTTTCCTAGAGAGCCTCTGGGCTTTTTTCTCAAGCCTCTATTGGGGAAAGCCTCCTTTCAATTCTCTTCTCGTTAGCTGCTCCTTAATGTTTCATATTCCTGCCTGGGATCCTGGGCTTAGCATTGCTTCTGAACAGCTCCTCTCGCTGCCCTCCCGCAGGTGCTGGGATCAGGAGAGAAGCATCATTAGAGTAAACCCGGGATAAAAATACAACAATCCAGTATCGCTGGGAGATTTGTAGCTTTTCCTTCTTAGGAAGCCCTTGAAAAGCCAGGCCTTGCTGAAATCATCTTCTCTTAGAACCACAGCCCCTGCTCTATAAGCAGCCTCTCCCATTTCATACTTCAACAAGTGAAACACAAATACGCCCTGATTTGTTTAACAGAAGTGATGGGAAGGAATCAGGATAAGACTCCAAGAAGTGAATTTCTTCTCATCGTATGGCTTAGCATCCTCTTTGTCCCTTGGATAAGCAAGACCTCATCCTCTATGGACTTTTGGTGGGGTGCTGGCCCAAACCACACTTTGTTTCCTGCCATGGATGTATTTCCTCTCTTTCACAGCTCTCCTTATCCTCACAATCTGTTCCCCATTGCTCTGACGTCCCCATGCAGGTTGGTCCCTTCAGAGCAATGGGATTTTTGGCTCGCTTTCATTTCCCTGAATGCCTCTCCTCTAAGGTGAGACCTTAATGGCAGGAGTCAGCCACCCCCCACCCTCCTTCCTCAAACAAACCAGTGAATTGGGACCTGAAAAGCTGTGAGTTTAATAGCAATTATAAGCAGTGATTTGCACTGGGGAGACAGAAGTCATAATTTGACCTTTTAACAGCAGTCACAGGGGCTGGAAACTCGCTCTCATTTGAAGTTATTAATTATAACTGTGTAATGAAAGCTGGGAAGCTCGTGCAGTATCATGCCCCCAGCTTTGGGGTTTTACCAAAACCCCCCCGAGGCTGAGCCCCCACGGTGTGCAATGCCCCATCACTCTCCTGTCTGCCCTGTGGGACGTTCTGCTGATTGGGAGGGATGCTCTCATGGTGCTGGCGTGGGGCTGCAGGTGATGAAGTACTGATGTAAGGCAGCATGTCCATCGATGATGTGAGATAACCCTCGCTCCTCATGGGGATTCCCAGGTGGGAGAACCCTCATATATTCCCATTATTCCACCTTGAATTTGGGGCTATCCAGCCCTCACCCTACGTGCTTCTGCAAACCCAGGCAACGCTTTCCTCCTTCACAAAATTATTCTCGCTCCCCGGAGGTGCAATGCCATAGTAAAGCTAATTATGGTTAATTTTCTAAGGCGTGGGCTGAGGCTGGCTCTGGAGCTGGCTGCAGAACGCCAGAGCACTGCACTGGGGGCAGGGGGAACATTATTCACTTTGCAGTGGATAAATCCAGAAATTATTAAAGTTGGATATACACGAGTGCGTAACATCGCATTTACACAGTCCCTTCTCCAGCTGCAGCCTCGTGCCTTTAATGCATATGGGAAACTTTGCTCCACGATGATCCAGTTTAAAGACTTTTATTTAGGAACTAAAAAGGAGAGTTAAACTATCGCTATTTCTCCCTCTTCTTCCAAAAGCTTTTATGACAATACTTTGAATTTAAAGAAAAAAAATCCCTCCAGGCTTTCTAATTGTGCGAGTGAATCTCAGAGAAACATACGACTTATTTCTAAATGCTATTAAACTTGAAAGCTAATAGCACAGCCAGCAGACTCGGTGATTTATACAGCAGCTTGGCAGCAGCGACCTGTCTGCTTGCATTAGCATGGCCAAAACCCACGCATACACCCGCTGAAGGGTTTAACAAGAGAGGTGCCAATGGACCCGTGCTGGCCATGGGGTGCCCACCACCATTTTGCTTGGAGGGTGTTCCTCCCCATTACTTGGAGGCATTTCTCTGCCCATTGTGCAAAACCACGCATGCAGCACCATGCAATGCAATAACAGTCGTGCACATGCGTTGCAATACATAGGAATTGATCTGCTCCTTGCACAAGCTCAGCCTCCCTTGCTTCCCCTCCAAACCTACCTACTGGCACAGCCAACCTACCTTCCCAACCTGAGATTTGCACACAATGCATCTCTGTGCTGCAAAAGGGCAGCAGGCTGCTGTGGCTGAGCATCCCCTACCCTTGAGCTCCTCACCCTGCTATCCGAGCTGGCAGATGCACGGAGTGGCAGCAGTAATTAGTCTCCAGGCCTCTTTTAATTGCTTACAAGTGGCTGCAAGTGGGCACTCCAAGTTGCTCTGCTATTTGCCCTCTCTGCTCTGGCTGCCAAAAGAGGGTTGGAATGAGTGACACTGGGGACCGCAGGGCTTGAAATCCATCCACTTCCTCTCCAAAAGCACTGACTCAGGAGCTATGGATCTGAGTTAAATTAGTGCCCTTTAAGGACATCCATCCAGATGGAACATCGGCACCTGCTGGCTGAGCTCCCCCAAATCCTGGGGCCACAGATCTGAGCTTCACGGTGGCAAAATTGACTTTTCAGGAGGAGACCCGCAGGCCTGAGTCCATTCATCACCCTCCCTGCTATAAGCACCTCCAATGGACCCAACTCCCTGCAGTGTGACTGCATCAGGCTCTGCCTCCCTGCTCGGCAGCTAAATAATCTATTTCTTGTTCCCAGCCACCCCAGGGTCTCATCTCCCCCTTTTTCTGCTGCCATGCCAGATGCTGGCAAAGGGAGAGGAGAAGTCAGGAGGCAGCAAGCAGCAGTGGCTGCTTCACCCCGTGCTGAGGGAGGTCAGCAGGGAGCTGGCAGCACCAGGAGAGCATCAGCATTGCGAGCACACCGCTGCCCTCACCTCGCCTGCAGCAGGTTTGGAGAAGTCATGCAATTGTGCTGAAGGAGGGGTTTTTCTAACAAGCCTGGGCTAAGGGGAAAAAAAAGCACAGCAAAAACAACAGACATCCAGATCCATCCTAAGATATAAAAAAAGATCAGTGCAGCCATAAAGAAAGAGGGAAAAAAAGAGAAAAACCTGAGTGCCTTTGCTTCTCATTGGGGCGTCAGGGGTGTCTTGGCTTGCTGGCTTTGCCTTGTTGCTGGTGTTCCGTACAGCACAAATGTATGTTAAGGGGCCAAAGTGAGTCTGCAGCTGGAGCAGATGGCCGGGAAGGGAGCAGGTGGAGCACACTGATGCATCACATCCCCTTGTGCATTGCATCCTCCCCAGTGCAATGGCACAGGGAAGCAGAAGGGCTGGTGTTACAGGCTTGGAGGTGGAGGAATGCCAGGGCACAGCTCCCTGGGTGCTTGGCTGGCACAAAGCAGGCTGGCAGCAGCCAAACTGTACAAGTTGAGACCCTCATGCATCCACCCTTCAGTGCATGGATGTTAAGCTTCATCTCAGAGCCAGCACCCAGGTGGCAGAGCAGAAAGAGACCCACATCTGGGCCACGGGATGCTCTGCGCCCAGCAGATCCGTCCCCTTCCTGCAGTGACACCCAGGTGCAGGTGGGACGGGGACAGCAGACGGTGCCCACCCCGCTCCCCCCCCTGGGATGACACACACAGGCTTTGTTTCTACGCACTTCCCTCGCATCAACTCGTTATTTCCTATGCAAACATAATAAAGACAGCATAATGACTTCCTGGAACATTCGCATTTTAATAAAAATTACAGAGGGGAAGAGATATGAGGTGGCACCTGAAATTGAAACCCAGCTATTTCTTCCATCTTTATCATCCCCCCAAAATGTAATATTTTGACATTTATAGAGAATTGCAGCGTTGTTATTCTTTTTTTTCTTTTATCTTTCCCAGTATGATATGAGGCAAACTCTTCTCCATTTTCTAATTTCATTAACCAGCGCTGTGAATAAACCCCTTTATTTCCACCTGAATCCACCCACTCAACATTTTTTTCCTTTCAGCAGAGACCCACACACACGTAAGGCATTTTTCAGTCTGATTGCTCAAAGAGAAGCAGGCGGAGAGCAGCGATGTGAGCCCATGGAGCATCCCATGGCACCAGGGCAGGACACTATGGGGCTCACAAGGAAAAGATGAGCTCATAAGGAAACAATGCCAAGCTTGCAAAGTACTCTCTTGAAGGGGAAAAAAAAACCACCAAAACCAATCCAACCCCATGCCAGGAAGCGATGGGACAGGGAGAGCAAAGCAGCAGGAGCCCTATCTTCATGTCAGCCCTGCAGAAAAAGCACTTGTAAGGGCCCTGATGTGTAAGGAGCTCTGTGATATACGGCGAGGGCTGAGAGCACCGTCTCATCTCGCTTGTTTGTGTTTAAAGGAGAAGTCACAGCTCTCGGGGATGACAGGTTTTATTTTTAAGCTTCGGCATAGCAGGATGGCACGGCTGCTCCTGTGGGGCCCCGGAAAGGCGCAGACGCACGGAGTGCTGCTTTGAGCTTTAATGAGGGGGGACAGAGAGGAATCCTTCACAGGAGCACTTTTATCTGTGGGATCTTCAGCTCTGGAGCTGAACGGGTGGTAACAAAAACAAGCCTGAAGCAAAACCCGTCGTTGGCGCTCACCATTTGCAGTGCATTTCAACACTGACATCCATCTAATAGAGCCATCCCTATTGGAAGGGCCTTATTTTATGGGATGGGACCACAGCTGCGTGATGTCTTCCATGCTCGGGACCACACAAAACACACACTGCAGCATCCCCAGACCCCTGCACGTGTTTGCTTAAAAGGGATCAGCTACTGAACGCCCTTTGCTTTGTGGCTACGCAGCGGTTGCAGATCTCAAAGTACGACGCATCCCCAGCCCAAGGTGGGATTTGGCACAGCTGAGCTGCAAAAACCCACCTGCGCTCCCCAGATCCACATTACGCCCATGTTCGTGGCTCTGCAGCCTAAAAAAGACATCAGGGAATTAGGAAGAGTAGTGAGCTGGGAGGAGGAAGGAGAATGATTAATGCTGCGGAGGGGATGGGGTATGATATGGTGAAGTAATAAAAGAAATACAGATGGAATAAAATCCTCCCTTGAAGTCTCATTCATCCAGATCTAAAAAGGTGGAACCTTGCCACCTAAATCATGGGTTTCTTGGCCAGAAGAGCAGAAAGATAAGTAGATGGATAAGGTTCCTGTTCTATCTCTCTCCCCTCCCTCCTCTCCCTGGGTCACAGTGAGGTTTATCATGCACACTGCGCCAGCTCCTGCGTGTCCCATGCTATCCATCACTCCAAAGCAGCAGGAAATAGCAGCCATGGGTCTGCCACTGGCAGAATTTTGAAGGATTGCTGCCTTCAGACATCGTGCTTTGGCCAAGAGTCCAAGGATGGGGTAACAGGGCAATCAGAGGGGCAGTTCATGCTACGTCAAGGAGCCCTGGCAGCCTGGGAAATAAACAGATCTCTATTTTGTAGGAAATCATGGTATTCCAAGTCATTCTCTGGCTTCTCATTGAAATAAGTTAGAAATTCCCATCCAGGGAATGGATCTTCTGGAAGAGAAGGGTTGGAAAGTTGGGATGGGAAACAGTAGCATCAACCCTTCTGTTCCTGTTCAAACCAACTCAGATTTTCTAAGGCAGCATCAGATGGTTGGACCTGATGGTCTTAGAGGACTTTTCCAACTGTAATGGTTCTATTTGGAAACCCCACTCTGTTTCGGGGCTATTTTGAGAAAGCAAAAATCCACGTGCCTTCTGATGTAACAGCACTAACCACAAACAGCCAACAGACACCACATCTGTATTCCTCTCTCACGGAATCCCTGAGGTCAGAAAAAACCTCTGAGACCATCAAGCCCAACCATCTACCTACCACCAATACTGAGTGCTGAACCTCGTCCCTAACGAGAACGAATTGAAGCCACGAAGTTGAAACAAAGCATTTTCAGTTTCCTATTGCTTCCACTTTGGGGTTTTGAGTTGAACCTCAGTGGCCGGGCTGTGGGAGCACAGCAGTGGGGTGAAGCATGGGATGTCACCACTGAAGAACCCCCCAAGCCCCGCATACAGGCAGCATTTGCCCTGGGAACCCCATTGATTTCTCTGCTCTGCTTTCTGATGCTACACACAGCAGTGCTGGCGTGGGGATGGGGATCGATAAGACAAGGAGCTTCTATTAAAGCCAACACAAAAAACTACATTTTTGAGGCAGGAGGTGTGTTGTTGGGTTTTTTTTTTTGCACTTCAGGAAAAGCCTTTTTCCACCAATACCAAACAAACCGTGGGAAGAGACGCTTTGAACGGTGGCAGCTGAGGAAGCGTAATTTGCCAAGCAGGAGGAAAGAGACATGGAATGGAATAAAGCAAAATAAAACAAAACCCAGGTTGACAGAACAGGCTTCCTGCTCACCCAGCAGGTGCTGCCTGCCTTCTCCTGCCATAGAGCTGCCAGCCCAGCACCCCACACATCCTCATGCTGAGGTCTCCCTGCAGGGGTGCAGGTTTGGCACTCACTCACACACATCCTGGACAGGTGTTTTTCCCAGCAAATCAACAGCTTTTAGCCAATTTGCTCTGATTTTGCCCAATCTGCCCAGCCCAGAGGGGCTGTCCCAGTAGGAAAGGGCAACAGGGGCTGCAGTGTCCTGCTGAACGCTGCCTGTTGGTTTTGGTGATGGGGTGATTTATTGCCACCATTTGTGTGGTCGTGGAAGACAAATGGAGTAAATAAAGCCACCCATCTCTGCCAGGGACATTTCTTGTAGTGTTGATGCAATCCTTCCCTTAGCTGGGATGCAGCCAGTGCATCTCACCCCCAGCATCCTCCCACCCCCCACACTCCCTTCAGCATGGGGATCCCCCCGAGGTTGTGCAGAAAGCGACGGAGCAAGAACAGAGTGGAGCACCAGCCTTTCCTTGCTTCTTTTCAGAAGCCTGGACTCACATTTTGGCAAAATGTGAGAGCAATTTGGCATCGCTCTGCCCACGCTGGACCCAACAGAGGAGCTGAGCCCATTGCTGCAGCTTTTCCTGAGACAGAGACACGACAATAGCAGCGCAGCCCTCAACAGCCTCCGATAGGGATCTTAATAATTCTATTCCCGCTAATCCCCACGAATTAGTAAATACAGCTTCATCCTATTTGGAGATATTGCACTACCCAGGGGTTTCTAATAAGCTGATAGAAAGAAAGAGCCAAAGCAGCTCAGCTAACCGTGCTTCTGAATAGCAGCATCAGGTAGTGTGTCTAATAAGCCCTTCCTGGTCCAAAGGGAGCCCCTGATCAATCCACATTAGGCAATTCCCTGCGTTACTTTCCGTTTACCTCTTCAATAATCCCCTCCAGCAGTTAATCAGTGCTTCTCGTTCGGAGTCACTTAAGTTCCATTGGCTTTTCCTAATGTTGCTGGCACATTAATATGTAATGCCGTCGCGCTGCACCTTCTTGGAGCCAACGGATCTGGGATTTTGTTCAACTGGAGCTTTTGTTTCAAGGCAAAGCTAATGGGTCCCAGGAATAGATTCTGGGTACAGTGGCAAACAGCCTCAAACAGCAGCCGTGGGCAGGCTGAGTGGCCATGGGGCTTCTCCAGAACCCTTCCAGGGTTCCTCTGCATCACTCAAACGCCCCACAACGTTGGGACCCTTGCAGAGCTCAGTGACTGCACTCAGACAAGACCCCCGCCCCCATTGCTCTTCAGGGATACAAGGCGAAAGAGTCTCAGAAAAGCAGGATTTGGGTGGATTTGGGGTGTTTCGCACCAGCGGTGCTGCACTGAATCCACATTTCAGCATCAGCCGTGCCATCCCAATGGGACACCCCCATCCCTTCCCAAAATGAGAGACGTTTAGGGCAAGAAATACATTATCCAGCTGCAACAATGACCCATACTAGATACGAACTGAGAAAATGAACGTTTCAATTTTAGGTATCCCCTCTTTCTCCTTTTCCCCCAACGCTTCTTTTTAAATAAATATTTCAGCATCTTTCAAATGGCGTTAGAAGTGTGGGGCTGAGCAGGTTGATCTAATCTCCAGCTCCCCCCCCCCCTCTTTGCCAAACAGGAAATCTCTCATCTGTGGCTTGCAAATCTTTGCCAAGGGAAGGAGGGAGGATAAGGAGCCCGTCCGTCGCTCTCTTCCTTTCTCATATTCTACTGGAAGTCCTTCAAGGGACGTTCTGAAAGCGTGATTCATTCTTTTTAATCTCTCTTCTCCCCTCCCTGCTGAGTCTGATTAACTCTTTGCCACACGAGCCCTCAACCCCTTCTGCAGCAGCATTCCCCCACTTGGGGTTGAACCCTGAGCTGACGTAGAGATGTTGGGAACAGCAAGATAGTCCAATCCCTTATAAAACTCCCATTGCAAAGCCTGGGGAGCACAGGGAGGAGCCACCAGGACCCCAGCCAAGCTGACCTGCAGCACGGCCCTGAGAGCAGAGCTCAGCACTCAGCTCTGCTCCTGCAAAGGTGTCGAAGAAGGGATGCACCGAAGGAGAATCATTTGTGTTTAATCCCCGCAGTACGAAAAATAAAACAGCAACAGGAATGGAGGGAGAGGGTGAAGAAAGCGTGGAGATCCGTACAGAATTAACAGCGCTGGAAAATCTAAATAATAACCATGCAGCTCGATAAAAACCTGCTGGAAAGCCTTAATCAGCAAAGCCCTTAAGTCTTTGAGTGGTCAGCTGGAGCCAATGGGGCTTTGTGTGCTGAAAGCCCCTCTCAGTGTCAGCTGCTGCCAAGCCGGGCTGGAAGCAGAGCAATCTTCCACTCTTTTTCCTTGGCTTGAGGAAACCTTCCAGGGAATTGCTGCCCATTTTCTCTCCAATTCAGCCAAACGCTTTGGTGGTTGTTTTTTTTTTTGTTGTTGTTTTTTAATTTTACATTTTGCGCTCCAAACCTTCAGTGAAAGATGGGAAAAGGTCACAGATTGGAAACAAAGCGCTCTGCTCTGCTTTATGGCTTCTTGCCGCCCCTGAAATGCAAACACTTGGAGTCTTGACCTACCCAGCTCTGTCCATAACTGGACGTATTGCAGCCACTGAGAGCCTTCCTGCAGTAATTGATACCATAAACCATCTGCTGCAGCACCATACTAAGAGATCGTTCTGCTGCTGCCCTAATTCTCCAATAGAGACCACACACAATTTCCTGACCTGAAAGCTCCATGCATGAATGTCACTCTGCAGGGTACAGTACACAGGTGTACAGACAGCAGGTCTGGGGGCAAAGGTCCGAGTGGAAAAGTGCAACCGCATCACCTGCCTAGGGCAGAGGCTCCCATCGCCCAAAAGCAGCTCTGATTTGTGGCTTTGGCTCCTTCTACAGTGTGGCAAAGAGAAAGAGGAAAAAGCCCTTTGGATTTGCCACGCTTGAGGCATTTGGGAGCACTGTGTCATGAACACTCGTTGCCTTGTTTTGCACGAGGATGCTCATCTACACTGGGACAGCCCTCACCGGGCAAAGCATCACCTCTGGGTCAAGTTGACAGCATGGAAATGAGTTTCTGTGGCTCAAGCCTGCAAGCTGCAGCACCTTGATTGCATTCAGTTGCGTGTCTGTATCTGCACATCATTTTGGTTTCCTCTTCTTATTTAAGAAAAAATATTATTGCACTTAATACAAGCTATTTCTTCCTTTCAGTTTATGCTGATGAGTTCCCATTCAGTTCCTGTGGGTGCTTTTACCAAAATGAAAATTACAATATCAAAATAAAAATCAGCTAATGTGGTAGAATAAATGGCCCAGAGAGCATCAAAGAAAACGTACCAGGAGCGAACAATAAACCATCATAATTCATCAATTCTATCTGTCCATCCATCTAACTATCTGCCAGCCAGGAGGAATCTCAGTTAGCTGTTAGAAGGACATTGATGACTGTTTCATGGGCACTGCAGTGCTCTCTCCCTTCCCAAAAGCTCTCACAACTCATCCTGAGCAGATATATGGACAGAGGGAACCTTGGATGAGGAAAGCTGAGATCCCAACCAGGAGAGCAGAAAAGCAAAGAGAAGAACGCAGTTTTCTGCCCTGCATCTCACCCTCACCCCTGAAGTCATCACCATCTCCCAGCCCAGAGGATGGGGAAGCAAACCCCCAAATAAAACCATTCCCCCCCCCCCCAGAGATGCTCAAGGCTGCGTTGGATGGAGCCGTGGGCACCCTGATCTGGTGTGGGGCAGCCAGCCCATGGCTGGGGGTTGGAAATAGGTGAACACTGAGGTCCCATCCAACCCAACCATTCTGTTACTCTATGAGATGCTCCAAGCCCCCTCCTCATTCATTCCTAATGGAACCGCTCCCATTTATCAAAGAGGACAGAGCCAAAGCAAGCTCCCAAGCGACCCATTAACTCCCGTGTATGCAATTACCCTCAGCAGCCTAACGAGCTGACCTCCCTGCCTCAGCTCCCACTGTTCAGAACAATCAGCAGCTGCAATTAGCTGTAATTAGGAAGGATTATAATGACTCCACTGCATGCGTTTCTACACGCACATATCAAAAACCTGAATTTTTATTTATGGCCCCCCTGTACACGTGAGTGTGCACGAGGAAGGGACACAAAAGGACAGGCTTCTTTTTGTCATGATTTGTGTCAAGCCTTTACATCAGGGCTTTCTGTCTGCGGCTGATTATAGACGTCAAATTGAATTCTAACTGGAGACAGAGGGAGAAATTAAGCAAAAAAAGCAGTGGCTGTAATCCCTACCGAACAACCTCCCTGGGACTGCTACGCACTGCATCCATCTTCTGCTGCCTTTGTTTACCTAACAGTTTGACGATGCATATTTATGCGAATTGGAGCCCCGGCAGCTTTTTGCTGTTTATTAATTAGCATCTCATTCTGGCCGTGCAAAGCAAGCTCGGACAGTTTGTCTCGTGTGATCAACAGTTGGATTCCTCCTCCACCACACCCATGGCTTTAATGAGGTTTGTAGGTTGAGGGGAACGTTGACCTGGAGGGGCTCCAGCATTTGGAAGGAGAGGAGGGAAAAGGGGAGGAAAGAAAAGGGAGAAAGAGGGGGAAAAATAGGCAAATTTCAGGAGCAGGATGCATGAACAGCACCCTGTGTGAGTCTGATTTCCCCCCCATTTCAGATAGGCAACCCTCCCCCAGAAGTGGTCACGGAGTACTTGGCACCCGTTGTTGTGAATGAAGCAGTTTTGCAACCAAAATTGCATCCCTGTGCACGGCGCCCCTGTGCACCGCATCCAACAGCTGCAGGGCTGCATCCTGGGCAGGGATGCTTGGGCCAATAATGAAGGGGGTGCACAAAGCACAAATGAGCAACTGATGCTGTGCCTCCAAAAGAGATGCACATTGGCACCGACACCTCGGTAAGCGCTCGATGAGAGCACAGCAGAGCACAGATAGGTCCTCACCAGGCTCCTGCCTGCGTTCCCCTTCTCCTGGTGCCTCTGCCCTTCCTCTGCTCCCTTCAAGGACGATTTATTTCGCTCAATTTACGCATTTGTTTACAAATACGTAATGGCTGGGGGGGCACCCATCAGAACAGCAGCACGCCTTCCCCGCTGCCGGCCTCTCTAGCCGCCTCCTCTGCAATTTCTGCACACACACGTCCCTGCAAAATGAGTCTAAACACTGCAATTTGCCAACCATTTTCAGCCAAATTGTCGGCAATTTCCCAGTGGCCCTGGCACCAAATTGCAGACGCGCGGTCGGCGGCGCAGGAGGGCAGGGAGTGCAATGCTGCTGGGATGCAGGAAGGATGCAGGAGGGATGCAGGAAGGATGCTGTGGGTCCACACAGTGCCATCACCCAGCCGCCACACGCTGCCCGTCATTGGCAGCCACATCCCAGGTGTCAAATCCCTGGGGTGAAGACGAGCATCTTTTTGATGGTTTATCTCAGGTAACACAAGCCCACCTGGCAGAGCAGCTCTCTGCATCACATTTGTGGCTTCAGAGTAGAAGCGGATCCCAATAGAAGCTGAACCACTCGCTGGGCTCACACTGTGGCTTTCTGATTCCTTTAGCATCAACATCTCCATCCCATGCTGGAACATACAGTCCTGCAATGCCTGCCTTAATACAGTGATGGGAAGCCCTGCTCCAGCTCTGCACTCTCACCTGGAAGCTCTCTGTCCCCATCCCTCTCCCATCACATTGACCTATTTTGTTCTGCATCTATCATAGATTCATTAAGGTTGGAAAAGACAGCTAAGATCACCAAATCCCACTGCCAACCATCCCCACCCTGCCCACTAAACCGTGTCCCTTATCTTATCCTCTGCCAGATTTCCCCATTAGACATTCATATACATTTATCACAGACGGCCTTCGTTTCAGAAACGAACCTCTCTGCACTCAGAAGGAATGTATTAATAATTACACAGCGCAGGATAATTACTTCCAAAGCAGTCTGAAGTCTTTTGTCTCTCCTGTTCTGATTACGCAGTTATTTCACCAGCGACTGGAAAAGTCAAAAAGTGTCAAGGATGGTGCTTAATTCCTGAGCCGATAGCATTTATTAAAATTGCTAATGAATCTAATAATTAAACACATAAATATAAGTTACCTCAGGTATTAAATCTAATTACTGGGCCTGCAAAAATCAATTTTTGTGCATATGCATAATAATGTATGGGCAAAGTTAATTAGAAATGTCCAGATCAATATTTGAATAATTCTTAACCGGTGGAATCCCTGTCTGAGGAGCGGGGCCGGGCGCTGTGAATAAGTTATATTTCAGAAATGAATGCGTTTTCCTAATGGAGTTTATCCCGGTAAATTAATAATACTCCAGCAAATCTGCAAAATAAATGACAAACCCGTTTGCCTGAATATTGCCCTCGGGGAAATCATTAATATCCTCTGTCAGCCGCCTCCGAGGTCGGATCCTCAGCTCGCAGTCAGCACAGCTGTGCGCCCACCTCTGTGCTGGGGTGGCTTTGGGGGCTCATTTGCAGCATCCGGGGCGCTGCTTTGCGTTGGCACAGCCCAGCCTTTCTTTTCTTTCCTCTGGTGGGAATCAGTGCTGATTTATGGAAATGCAACTGATCCGTGCACCTCCTCCCCTGGCTCCTAATGTCAAGTAAAGACTGGAAAAAGAGCCCGAGCGCTGCGTGCTGCCTGGAGCAGGTGCTGCAAGACGTTGCAAGCAGGAACAGCACCTCTTCCCCCAGCCTAGCGTGCTCTCCCTCGATTTCCATCTCAGCTGAAGGGAGATAAAACAGATGTCAGGCAGCGTGGGACTGGCGCTCACATCCTAAATCATCCTGTCTCTTTGCACGCTGTACGGGAGCGATGCTCGCAGCCAGCCTGGCCGAGCTGATTCGGTGCACATGAGTGGTTTGATTGCTGGATTTCTCCTGCGTGTTGCTGGCACGGCAAAGGGAAAGTTACTCAGTCATGGGTGAAATCACTATGGGTAAATCTCTGCTCTGAATTACACGGGGGTAAATCCATTGAAGGGTAACTCAATTGAGATCAATGGCCCAAGTTTTTTTTTTGCTTTCCTTTGCTCCGAATAAAGGCCTGTGTAATATTTTTGGAGTCGCAAGCCGCGTTCCCCATTTTCACAGCTGATGGGCAGATCTGATCCACCGCGTTTCCAGTGTTTTGCACAATGTGTTTCACACAAGCGGCACTTGGCAGAGATTATTCCATGTGAAACCACCCCGGCCTCTCCCCACTGCCATGTCAGAGCAGTGCCAAGGGCAGCTCTGCACCCTAAACGGGCAGACAAACCACGCTGAGCACAATTTCCATCTCATGACCTCAGCCAAGCGATGGCAATGGGGACCACAGGGAGATTTCACCCACCGGGACGCTGTGCCTCGTGGTCATGGTGAGAACAGAGCTTGGAAGTAAAGATTTCTGCCTTTTCCCAACAGAAGGTCACCCAGAGCCCCCCCAGACACAAGCTGCAGCTTTGTTTTATAGCTGCACAAAACCAAAAGCACAAAAATCCCTCTCGTCCCACAAAACAACAGAAGCAGCAAGGAGATGATGTGCCAAAACACCAAAGAACTGCAGCTAGCCATGCCCCATGACTTCGCACAAAGCAGAGGTCTGGTAGGTGCCAGGGTCACTGCTCTGCTCTACCCAACAGCATCACCCATAGTCATCACCCACCTCTCGCAGCACTTCCCCCTCTAATTGATCCTTTCCAGCTACTTTGCAGCAATTGGAGTTTCTGGCAGTGTTCATTAAGGGAGAGAGGGACGAAGGCGGAGTGGAGATGCTGCTAATTGTATAAAGCCCGAGGAAAAGAATGGCAGGACTCTGGAGGCTGCTAAATTGGAAGAGCGCAAAACAACCTGGGCACAGCCAATTGAGCAAAGCCACCAGAAAATGGGTGTAATCCAGGGCCACTTTCTTCTGGAGTGGATTTTATGCGCTATTCAAAGGCAGAGGCACAGCTGCTGTGGCTCCATGTAATTACAGACACAGGGAGCAGGTAATTTGTGAGGAAAAATGGAAACCCAAAAGATGCTCCTATTGTCAAGTGGGCACTGTGGGGTTTGGAGTAGAAGTTCCTGGCATGGGCATGACGGTGAGCAGCTGGAAGGCAGCTCCACTGTGGTGACAGATCCCTGAGGAAGGCAAAACCATCACTTTGTGGATGTGCCAAGCACCGTTGAGGCACGGACAGGTGAGGACAGAAGCTGTTAAGCCTCATTCCGCGGTGGCAAGAAGAAATGAAAGCCCCAGAGACTGCAAAGCAGCAAATTATTGAGCCGTTGGGTTCTCTAGCAACTAATTCTCCATTCATTAAAACATCGTTGGCTTTTATTTACCCTTTGTGTGCTGTTTATATCGTTGTTCCCAATGAGGGCTGTAGGGATGCATGGGTCCTGCCCATCCCCTGCAGGGCAGCATCCCCAGCTCCATTTGTTTGTCTCTCTTTCACTCTCTCAGGATCACACATCTTTCAATCCTCCCTGACACATTCGTTTCCTGAGGGCAATTTAAGCTGAGAATGATTCCCTGATTGCTCGCTTTTCTTCCTCCTCTCTTATTCTGCAGGGTTGGTTTCATTCTTTTTTTTTTTTTTTTTCCTGAAGGATCATAAAATAACACGTTTAGAAATAATTGCATGATAGGGATGTTTCCTTGCCATGTGAGTATTGCTCATTTCCTCTTTAGACAATACATTCTGAGCACATTTTTGCTGAAGTTTTCCCACAATGGGAGCGCGGGGCTGAGCCAGGCGGTGCTGCAGCCTTTGAGGTTTCAGCATTGCCTCCAATGGAGCCAGGATCTGGCCCCAGATGCCTTCCCATGGCAAGGGCAGCCAAATAGACCCAGAAACAAAGAAGCTTAGCTGAATGTGGCATGGACATCAAGAACCCCGCTCCACCACCACCGCCTCAATTCTACTCCAAAGCTCAAGAGTGCTTGTACTTAGTTGTCAATTTATACGTATTAGATTACACACTGCAAGTGCAAATAAATTCCATGTATTACCCAATGCCGTTTGATTTAGTCAACAATGAGCAGCTATACTTCAAAGCACCACGCAATGCAAGAAACACGAATTATGCACAGCTCTGCAGCTTTTCCCCTCTTTTTCTCTCTCTTTCTCTCTCTTTTTTTTTTTTAACCTTTTCCAGGCCATCCAGACACCATCATCTCCTAATAAATCTCCCCCTGACACAGCCATCATGCAGCTCATTATGGCCCCTGCAGTGCGTGAATTACATGGCAAAGGTTTATATAACGATGAAGATATTTATGGCAGGCCATCCAGCTCCTTTGGAAAATATTGATTTGTTAACAACCCGACGACTGTATGGCCATTAAATCAGAGTGCTCTATTGCACACCCCTGGGGCTAACAGGAGAACAGGTTTACTTTTTACATTTTTATGCCTGTTTTGTTTTAAACCACCGAGGTGGGAGTGGAAAAGCACAGGCACTGAGCAGCCATAGAACCATTAAGAGCTCCACGTTCATCAAGTCCAACCATCCACCCATCACCACCGTGACCGCTAACCTACATCCAGACAGAGGATATTGGGGTTTTATCCTCAAAGCCCAAGTGGGAATCTCTGTGCTGGGGAGCCCTTTGTGTCCCAGTGGAGGGAAGGTCCTCATCTGGGGCAATGGTGATGCTGGGAAAGGCAGAGTTGGTCTCAGCCATTGGGATACTGTAGATTTAAAGGCAGCAAGGCTATGTAAGGTCACCTTGAAGAGGACAACGCTGCCATCCTCCACTGATCCTGAAGCAGAGCAGGGAATGTGCCCACGTGGGATATTTTCAGGCACTGAGAGGGAAACTACAGCACCATCTCAGGATTTCTGAACCACTAAAACAAGGTTTGCATTCACTACCGCAGTGCTAAGGCCCCAGATAAAAGCACAGGCAGACATGCATTTTTATATTTTTTTAGATATACAACTTTCTTCTTTTATTGATTGCTTGCTTTTCATTTTATGTCCTTTCCCCTTGCCTGAAATGAGAAAAATGAGTCCCTGCCACAGGCCCTAAACTTTACACTCCCTCACTTCCTTCTCCCTCATTCAACGCCATGGCAGCAGGCATAGGTGAGAGCAAACCATGGGCTGTGCCATAAAACGTGGTGAGAAGGGCAGGGAGCAAGCAGGGATGCATCCCCCTCTGGTCCAGCAATGCTTCCCATCAGGCTGTGCTGCTGTCTATTTCTGCCTTTAAAATTTGATAGCAAAGACAATGGTTTCCTTTGCAGAATATATATATATATACACACACGTATTTTGCACACACAGTAACAGTGGGAGAGTGAAGAATGAGGGAAGCATACCCGAGATTTGGGAAAAGAAACAGCATCATCATTGATCCCAATCCACAGGATAGCTTTGCGTTGCTCTACTTCTTGGCCAGCCAGCATCATCCAGCTGAGAGATCAGAAATGCCTCCAGCAGACAGCACAGCACGCCTATTGATCTCTATTTGTTGTCCTTCTTGACTCTAATTGCTCCCCTTGATTAAGGCATTTCATGCCCAAGCATGCAAAGGGTGGAATGCCATCAGCATGCAAAGCATCGCTCTGCCAAAATCCCCAATATGGGCACATAACCCCACCCCATTGGGAATTTGGGGTGTGGGGCTGGTAGGGGAGGGAGAGAACGTCCTCAGGGGGAGGACAGTGAAAGGACAGGGATTAGCTCAGCCCTGTGTTTACCTCTGCTGTTCGGCTATGAGAGATAACGGCACGCAGATGCAGCTGGAGAGGATATTTGGTGCAAGATGTGTTAATATGGGCCTGACTCTGATGGTCCTTTTCAATACAGGCGTCCCTTGCTTGTAGGGTGCTACATACAGAGGTGTCTTGTCCCCTCCAAGGACATGGAGGAGACAAGAGCAATTATCAAGGCTAGGAGTGCTGCAGTATCATCACTGAGGTCAGGTCAGAGTGTCCTGCTGGCCCTTGCAGAGCTCCCCAGCAGGAAAACAGCCCCCATTTTCCCCTCCAGCACAAAGCAATGCTGCCCATAGTGCAGCTCACATCACACCCAGCATGACCTGCTGATCCGTCCCCACGTTTTATCCCACATCACCATGGCTGAGTTCACTGCAGATGCAGCACAACCCATGCAACCACCTCCCAGCAGCCCTAGAACGCTCTGGTTCAATCCCATCCCTCATCCCAGGTGGAAAATCTGGGAGCAATGTGTTGGAAGCAATCCCTCAGACACCTTGGTTCTCTCCAGCCTTACTGTCCTCACAAACGGCTTTCTGCATCCCTCCCTACCCTGCCTCCTTTCAATTGCCACTCCAAGGTCAGCATCAACCTGCTGGCCAAACCCCTGCAGCCTTTGGGAGATGCTCCACTCCAGGTCCATGCCTACCCCACTTCGGCCATCGTGGTGGGAAGCTCCATTAAAATAATTAATCTCCTTCTTTGCCTTTCCCAGAAAGACCCAATTACCAATATTTTCCTCCTACTATTGAGATTCAGACCCTTAGGGCTGGACTGGGACCAGGACAAGGGACAGTGCATCCCTGCTCTGCACGTTTCCCATTGCCTCGCTGCAGCCCAACAGGGATGTCAGCAGCACTCAGACTTGAAGTTTTCCAAACACACGCTTAATTTGGAATTAATGGGAAGATTTTTCTTCTCCCTTATGTTAACGGAAGGGAAAAAAAATGATTATTAAACACAGATTCTCTGAGCTTTGACAACTAGGTAGTAAATATCCACCCAGCACATGGCTGCTAATTCCCAATAAATATGTTTCTTTCAATAACCAGCTGGTTTTAATTTAGCAAACAAATAGCTGTCTGGTAAAATCCAAATTAATTGACTGTTTGGAGACCTTAATGGAAAATAGCAGCGTGTTTCAGCCCCCACCCTGACCTGCGTGACCCCCCTTCTTGGCACAGCAGAAACACGGGGCTGGGAGCTGGGAGGGAAAGCAGAATCACATGGAGCCCCCAGGCCCCTTCCTCACAGTGCATTGTGCCCATCTCACAGCTGGGGACATAGAAGGACTTCTGGGTGCTGACAAAAACCTGCTTGCCCACACCACATTGCCTCCTGCTCTTATCTCTGGCTGCATTATGAACAATGGTACCGATAAATTAACAGTATGCTTATTAGCACGGCACAGGATGCCAACGCAACAGACTGCTGCCAGCTAGAAAAGAATGAAACAAAAGCAAGCCAAAGCATGAGTTATTTTTCATTTATGACTTTTCCAGTAGCAAACTGCAACACTTTGTGCTGTCTCAAGGAGAAAAGTCCCAGCAGTGCCCATGGGCATTCTGACCACACGCTCATCCCGACCTCTGCTGTTACCAAGCGAAATTAGGGCAGATGAAGCCAAAGTCATTTAGGTTGGTGAAACCCTCTCCAAGCAATTCTTTGTCTTGGCCACAGCTCTTTCCCAATACGTTCTCATTACAGCTACACCAAGGCCCTACCATGCACTGTTCGTGCTCCCTGTGCATAGGAACCTTGAGAAGCAGCAGGCAGCGGTTCAAACCCCAAGCACATCAGCAGCACTTTGCAAGGGGAAAACAATATTTCCACATGCAAGAAACAGCCTGGCCCCAAAGTCCAAGCCTTGAGCTGTGGGCAATGCCCTATCGATCCAGCAGCAGCACCAGCACGGAGTGCATTCAGCCCTGGATGATATTCACATCCTCTTTTACAAGGGGAAAGAGCACAGAGCTGAGGTGACAGCAGTAATTCTTTATAATCCTTTTGCTGCGGGTTTGGCTTCACCTCCAAAGCTGAAGCAGAGGTGAAAGGGAGGGAGGGATGGGGCTGAGCACCGCTGCTCTGTGCAGGATCAGTGGATTAAGCGCCGCACAAAAGACCTGCCAGACATCATGCAAAAGTGTTTAATCAGAAAATTGCCTCTTGACCAACCTGAGACTTCCCAGCTGCCACGGAGATCCCTGCCTTTGTGAAAGGGCTGCAGCAGGGCAGAGTCAAACATCTCGTTATTAAATCCCCGTGTCAGGGATACAACGCCTGCCTGTTTGCTTATTGCAAAGAACACGCGGGGACCCTGAGGTCCTGCAGCAGCAACAGAGCTGCGAATGAGTGGCAGACACCTGAGAGCAGCAGTGATGGGCTGTAAGTCAGCACAGACCCCTGCAGCCCCCCCAGGCTTTTGGCTGCTGTGCGAGCAAATAGGAAGGGCCAGAACCACAAGACCCCCCCCCAAGGGGAAAGATGCCCAAGCTGCTTCCACCAGATACAAAATCACCAGGAGGTGCTGATGGCAGAGAGCAAAGCTTTCCCTGTTTGAAAAACCAATTCTTCTAGCTTTGCTCTAAATCCTATGAGAAAGGCGTAAAAAAAAAAAGTCCTGGGGAAGGGAAAAGCACACCATTCCTGTCCTGCTTGCTGAATGTTGCATGCAATGCATTGAACTGCCATCCACACAACCACAGTCACCCCTTCACCTGGGACACAGCAAAGCCAGTGCCTGGGAGAGGACCCCAAGCTTTCCTTACACCTCATTTAGCAGCTGCAGTCAATCTCTGCTGCACTTTAATAAACAGGTTGCGTGAGCCACGAGTGTGGCTTGTTAATTTTCCATGGGAAAATTGAAGGTTTGGTGTTTTGGTTTTGTTTTACAATCGTTTTGGCCGAAGGGCTGATCATAACAATTAGGATCAATCGGTGAGACATGGAACACAGCTGCAACAGAAGTTTGGGACAGAAGGATGTCAGTCTGTCCAGACAAGTCCAAAATTGTGATTTTTTGGTAGTTTGCTTTTTCACACTCAGGGTTGGAAAGTGGTTGAGAAGGAGATGTTTGAGATGAGGAGCTTGTATGCAAATCTGAGCTTTCCTTTGCATGCTGCTGCACGCAACCATGCAATTATTTAGAAGAAGAAGGGGGAAAAAAAGCCCAAAAGGAGGCAAAGATGCATCTGCATTAGAAACGCCAGACCAATACAAAAAGGGCAGAAATAATTGCTTGATCTGCTGAATCCCTCCTTCTGGAGCAGGTTTTTCTGACAAAAATAAATGCATCTGATGCATGGAGGAGATTCTGCACCGCTCTGGGGCAGGGCTCAGCATCCCTCCTTCCCACCAGCAGCTGCAACACCAGCGGGCCCTGAATTCAATGGGATCCCAGTGACTGGGATTCAAAGAAACTTCAGCAAAGGCTCAGAGTGATCAAAACAGATCAGCCAAGAGATGAAAGGAGAAGGGGTGAAGCAGAGGTGTGGTGCTACGTGAGTGGTTTTTATGCTTCTCTTTGGGTTGTTTTTTCTCCTCCTTTGTCTCCATCATTTCTTCTCAGATGATTAAGCTCAGTCAGAAGCAACGTGGTGATTTTGATGGCCAGGAGGGCTGAGGTGTTGAGCTGTCAGGAAGCACTCGGTGTTTAGCATCTGTAATAACTCACAGACACTGAGACACGGAGCTGCTGTGCACACACCAGCCCCAACCAAACACTGAGCTTTGTCAGACAGGAGATGCAGATGCTGCTGTTGAGCCTGGTGGGTGATAGCAGGAGATCGAGGGTGAAGACTTCCCAGGTGGAAAGACGTTGAAATGGGAATTTGTAGCCATATAAGTTTTAAAATGACCCCAAGATTTCCTGGGGGAGGAGGCAGAAAGCAAGGAAAAAGATGAGACACCAGCTTGGAGCCTCAGCGCTGCACCAAGCAACGGCGTTATGCTGCAGATGGGGCAGCCCTGCAGGCAGAGGGGGTTCAGGCAAGGAAACAAACTCACTTGGATATGAATTTAATCCTGAAAGGAATGCATGTATTCCATATAACCTTTTCCAGCTGGTTAAAGCCCAGGAAGCGCCTCATAGCACATTGCTACAAAGACCAAAACACCATTTGACCCCCTGTGAACACCAGGTTAATCCCTCTGCCACCGTGAGCATCACCACATAGATTTCAAGCACAGTCCTATTGTGAAGCTTCAAAGGAGCCCAAATCCACCCCTAGATTCCTCCCAGGTAACACGAGCAGCAGCTGCAGGATGGGTGTTATGGACCCATCCACTTCAAATGCAATCTGCTTCATTGCCAGAAATGTTCTGAGCACTTGGATGAATTGCAGCTCTTGGTCACTTTTGCGAGAGTCAGGCAATGCTGGAATTCAGTTGCTGCTCATGGGGACGTGGGGACACGGTGCTCCCCAGTGCCATAATGCAGCACAATTGGCTAATATTCTCCATCACTCCACTGGGAGCAAGAACCATCATCACCGTGGTAATAAAAAGGGAGGAAACAAAGGGTGAGAAAATAAGAGACTTTTAGCAGAGGTTGGCACAGCACTTCCAATGGATGCTGGCACTTGGGCACGCAGCTCAGATGAGTGCATGGAGAATTGCAGCACTGATAAGGGAGCGATGGATGGAGATGGCAGCAATAAAGCAGCGGAGAGCCCCACCTGCACGGCTCACTTTGACACCTTCTGCATACAGAGATGGGAAGGGGTGTTAGCACTCACCTGGGTGGGTTTGGTTTGGTCTTTTTTCCCTAAAATTTAGAGAAAGCAAAGCCTGGAGATGGTTTGAGCTTCGGTAGAGTGAAAGTCATTGCAATTACAGATAGATGCAATTACACACAGGCAGGGCCATGCAGGGAGAAGCGATGCTCAGGGCTGCTCGCATCGGTGCAACCAGTGGTCCTCCCATTCCCATCCTCCCAGAGGGGTGCAATGCTCTCAGCCTCTGATCGGGACTGAGAACAAAACAAAGCTGAATGTCAAAGCAAACCAGACCAAAAAAAAAACCACGACAAAAAAAAAAAAAAAAAAACCCAAAACCAACAAACAACAACTCTGCTCAGCCTCACTTCCTTGGCACTGCTTCCTCTTCGGAGGCTTTTGAAGACGACTCAATCATTTCATCTCTCTGTCCAATCTGGCACTAAAAATAAACTGCTATTTTCCTACAGGTTTCTCAGGTACAAAGCAGTAAGCCTGCTTTGTAATTTATTTGAAAGAAAGGAGTGATTTTCTTTTTAATCCCCTAAACAGCGTTTTTCCCCCCTTCTGCAATGTGCCAAATCTCAGGGATTTTTTTATTTTATTTTTTTTTAATTTTAGAAAAGAAATTAATGCATGGAACAAAACACCAGCGCAGAACAAAGCAGAGAGGGTTTATTTGTCCCCAGCAAAGGAGCTGAGATGACAGACAGACGGCCTTCCGCTGCAGGTACAGACCAGATTCGCATTTTTCTCTTTGTCTTTGATGCTTCAAATTAAAAAAGTGGCAGAAGACTGTAATTAAAAAAAATATCCTGAGAGCCAGCAGGATTTTTTTGCATTCATCTGATTGCCTCAGCTGTTCTGCTTCAAGATTTAACCCTGACAATGATAACTCCCCACGCGGTCACACCTGAAGGTGGACTCACCCTAAGGGACAAAGGTTGCCAGCAGATCTCCCACCCAAATCTGGCCAAGCCAAAGGACTGAAGGTCATTTTCCTCCCCTTCTCCACCCCTACGAGCTCCCAGCCTTCGTGCCACGCGACGCCTTGCTCCCTGCAGCCATCCCTGCTCTCGTTTTCCATCTCAGATATGAGCACAGCCCCTTGGCTGGGGAACATGCCTCGTGCATGGAGCCAGGGCTGCTGAGAAGTCTTCAGGCTCTATTTATGGCTCTACAAATGATTCATTGAGCGACCTCGAGGAGAGTCCTTCCCCCCAGTGTGAGTCAAACCCTGCACAAGTGCATCTGCCGTCAGCCTGAGTGCACTTATCCTCAGTCCGTGCTGGTGTAAATACGGAGATAACTTGGTTCTCCTCTCCACTGCTACCCTCTACCCTGCTATAAAATGTGACTCACACTGGCAATTCTCCCAGCGGAAGGTTGCAAGGCTAAATTAATGTGTGCAGAGCGCGTTGAGATGCTGAAAATTGTTTTATGAATGCAGAGTATTAATAATATTAGTGTAGTTACCATAGAAGAGGGAGGTGATTTAGTGCTATTTGTGTCTGAGAATTGCCATGCACAAAAATGATGCCATTACCATAATGAAGAGGGAAAAAAACATTATCGAGATTTATATGGAGCGAAAGGAGGCAAGGTGTCCTCACGGAGTGCCTCTTCCCATCCCTGGTGATTTGCACATCACAGCAGTGCTGAGAGACCCACCAGAGACCCAAAGCCCCATCGGGCTGAGAGCTGAACTGCATCTGCCAGGGACAAACTGCTTCAAAGAGCTGATAAAAGGCAGTTAGAGGGGGCAAAAGCATATTGCTCTGCATTGCAGCAGCTCCCCAAGTCATCCCAAGGCTTCCGAGTGAGACCGCGCTGCTCCAAGCATCACCCACGCTACTGATCCTTGAAACGTCCTTTGTGTCTCTCTCAGAGGCTTTAGGAAGCATTAGTGAAGCAGATAGGGATGCAGAGCCACATCCAGCAAGGTTTTCCCACCAAGGAATCAACGCTGAGGTCAAAGACACAGACTGGGGGCTGCTGGGTGCCCACACTGCAGCACGGGGTGCAGGAGATGCAGGACCAGCTCCCAAAGGTTAACCCCAGAGTGAAAACCAACTCACACGACAGAATGGGAAGAAGCTCTCTGACCACAGAAACCACAGCTTGCTGAAAGCTGGAGCAAAGCAGCAGGATGAATCAGCTGGGGAAGTTTGCCCATTAATAACTGATACCAAAAGAAAATTAAGCAGAAGATCCGTCTCCTGTTAGCCAGATGCTTCAGCCCATGGCCTGGGGACTGCACAGCAAAGAGGAAATGCAAGCACAAATCATATCACAGGGAGCAGCTAGCCGTTATTTATCAAAGCAGAGTGAACAAATACATTTGCATCCATTAATAGCTCCGTGATCAATTACTGATAAGAACAAACTGCTCCATCCTTCTTGATCACTGAAAGCTCGCTGCTAATTTGGTCATAGACTGCACTTTTCAGCTAATGAAACCAAGCAAATATGAATCAATCCGCCCAGGGAAATAATAATGCCTGAACTTCAAATGGAAAAGAAAGAAACCTCCTCTTCTCAATACAGCAAATTGATCATCTGTCACTTCCAAGGAGGTTCTCTGGAGTTAAGGGGATACGGCGAGATATCCTGATACCGAACGGCGACAGAGAAAGAGCCTCTTTCTTAATTATCTCCCATGGGATGGCAGAAGAAAACAGTCCCATAGTAAACACTTAAGAACTACACACATTAATTTATGCCGGCTGCTGCCTTCGTATTTTGGAATGAGTTGGACTTCATTTTTGTTTTCCTAATTGCTTGATGGAGTGCCCTATCAATGCTGTCAACACAAACGATGCCACTCCATAACAGATGCCCACGTGCCACCAGCGCTCATCAGAGCCCACATGCAGATATGGAGGAGACCCCTGCACCTCCCCACCTCAAGGGAAAAGGAGGCAAAGAGCTCAATAAAACCAACAGTATTTCTGGGTATGTTTCATTTGTGCTGCCTCTGAGTGCCTCCAGTTGAAAGAGGATAATTCATTAACTTGCTGTCTGTACGGTTGGCTTACTCCTTGCTTTGACTGCATTGCTGCAGCTGATTTTTGGCAGCGAGAGCATACAGGTTTATTGCTTTCTGGGAAAGGTAGGCCAGATCATTCTCCTTGGAAGCGGCACTGAATTGATTTGTCATTATTCAAGGGATAATTTACCCAAACGGTGTGGGTGGGGATGGCTAAAGGTGCCAGGCCTAGAGCAACAGGGTACTGTGCAACAGGGCTGGAATGCCCAAAATGCAGATATCCAGCCCTAAAATGGGTTCACTGCCCCTCCATCTCTTGGGTCACCATGGAGCACCAGGCTGAGCATCTTCAGGGCACCACTTACAACCCCAAATTCCAATCAGAACAACCCAAATCCTCCACGTTTCAAGCCATTTTGCTCAACTCCTGTTCTTGCAGGCTCGTATCTATTTCCATGTGCTCCAAGATGTAACACAGGTTCCACGTGCGCCACCATCAGTGCCTCCATCCATCAGCATTGCCCAGGGGCAGCCGGCGCTGGCAGTCCCAGCTTCATCTCCTGCTCACTTCCATCCATCAGGCTGCTCCGAAAGATGGTTGAAGGCATCACGATGCACCCTCTGAATGCAGACAGGGCTGCAGAGCAGAGCCAGAGCTCAGGATGGCCCAGAGCACTCAGCCTCATTAGGAACAGCAGCAGCATCCACACTCCTTACCTGTGCATCATGCTGTCACCCGGAGAGGAGCCCACGGACTGGCACGTGCACCTAACAGAGATGTTGTTTAGCAGCTTGTCAGCAGCTGTAAATTGGCCGAGGAGCGGAGCCGTTTGCATTCTCCACGGGGCTTGAACTGAGAATTAAACAGTGGCAGCGACTGCAGCTGCTGCCTGATGGAGCAAATCAATTCTCTCCCAGCCCGGGTTCATCGTGGCAGCGGCCACGTAGGACAACATTAGGCAGAGTCCTTCAGGGCCAGCAGGAAAAGGCAGCGAGATGTAAGGGCAATTAACCTGAAAGGCCCCCGGAGAAAGAAGGAAAGAGGCTGGGGCAGAACTCCGGATCTGAGCCCTCCATCTGTCCGCATGCTGATTTAATTGATCTGGGAGTCAATCAAAGCAGCAGAAGCTTTTACTCAGCTCAGCTGAACTCGGTGCAAAGCAAGCAAATAGAGGGCGAAAGGGCAGAAGCAGACCCTCAGCATCTCTGCCCATCACGGCCAAAGGCTCTGGCATGGGAAACAAACCCATCAGCTGTGTTGTGCTCCATGTACGTTGATACCAGGCTTATAAAGAACTTCAAGTACACCTCTGCATCCAATCGGATTGGCAGCATCTGACCACACACCATCATTCCATCACTAAACACCTCCAAGATGTGTCCCGGTGGCTCCGGATCTGCTGTCCCCACACCACAGTGGGTCAGGGGCTTCAGCTCCTCCTGACAGCCCCTACGCTGCAGCACAGCCCTCTGCCCTCTCTCCCCATCCATCCCCGGCAGCCGTTCCCAGAGCCAAAAGTAATTAGGAGGAACGGTTTGTGAGGAGGGCCATCAATAACCCACCTTAACACGGCGACGCGTGGGAGCCGGGCAGTCCGTCATGAGGCAGTGACAGATCGCCCGGCCAGCAGACCACAGAGAGAGGAGTCCTCAGGCACATTAATCATCCCCAATCCCAGCATAACCCCAGAGACCTCGCCAAACATTAGCAACACTTGCCTTCATCCCTTCCCTTTGCTCTCCCTCATCTTTAATGTCCACTTTTTCATCACACCAGCACTCCCACGGTGCCTCCTCAGCGAGCCAAAGCAATAGGCGCAGTTGGGAGCGCTGCCCGTGGGCTGAACCCCACACTATTTGGGTTTCCCAATGCTCACCCTGCAGGAGCTCAGCTCCTCATCCCATCACTACTGCACTCAAATCATGGCAAGCTGCTGCCTGGCTCGCTGCTGACCCTGCAGCCTTTGTGCCCTGCACCACGCAACTGCACTCAGTGCCCTCCGCAGTGCCTCCAGCCCAGAGCCTGCAGCCTCATTGCATCCGAACCTGTAATTAGTTTGGGGTGGTTGCCTTTTGTTCAGCAACACCTGTTTAGCATGGGTGAGGGAAAAGGAGGGAAGTGGTAAACATATCTTTATTTTAGAAGGCAGGCAAACATTAAAAGCCTCTGACTGCCCCTTCCAAAGCCCTGTGGCTTTCTGATTTCTCTTCAGAAGACAATCCTGTTATTGCAACCAGCTCCGGGGAGCTGTTTTCTTCTTGTGAGTGGTGCACATGCAGAGAAATTACGCTTCTCCTGAAGAGCTCTTACGTGCATAGAGCTGCTCTGTCAGTGCCCAGCCTGGATGATTAACCCCAGGCTGTGGCTCTCCCATTCACTCCCAGATGCTCTCTGGAGGCATCCGCCCTCCTCCTGCTTCAGTGAAGGGAGCAGATGGAGCTGCTTTCCCTCTGGTTCTTTTCTTTATGCAAAGGTCAGCTCCAACACTGCTATCACCATGTGAAGGTGCTGATAGGGGTAGGGGGGAGGAGGGGTGTTGGAGGAGTGAGGCTTCCACAAAAGCAGCCATTTCACCACCTCACTCCCTAATTGGGAACAGGAAGAACACAGCTGGGTAACAACCTGCAAATGATGCTTCCCAGTTTAGGGATCTCAAGGCACTGAGTCAGGGGGGAAAAGGTTCACAGTACCGTTGTCCGTACGTGCTTGTGCCTGACGTCTGCAGGTCCCAGGGGATGCTTTCTAGGGACAAGCATTCAACCACCTGCACAAGATGCCTCTTTCAGACCCCTCAGGCAAGGACCAGCCCCAAACCAAGCACACAACCATGCCCTCTGCAACCCGCATTTGTGTCCCCATCCCTGCAGGAAACAAACACAGCACAGCCTCACATCTGTAGGCAACAGGGACCCTTATAATAAGTGTGGTTACTGCAAGATGAAAGATTGTATAGCTAAGATCACAGGTCTGCTTCTACTCCTGCACCACCACCCCTCCTGCATCCAGAGCTGCTCACAGAGCTCCCGGCCTTGCTGAGAAGCATCAGGTTTAGAGATTATGATGGGGCTAATTCCTTCCCAGAGGAAACATGTGCCTGGCTGAAAATAAACATCCCATCAGCAGCAGATAGAAGCCTGTATCCTGCAATGCGATTCCTATCAGGTTTAATCTCATTCCTCAGGCACCAAACAGTTCATATGCCTCCTCCCCTTCAGAGGATGTCTGAAAACTGCCATGCAGCTCTGCCTTTGCTTTTCAGCATAGAGAAGGCTTCTGGGGAGGCCGTAAGCTCTCAGCAGTGCAGTGGGACAGGGGATGGCTCAAACCTTGGTACAAACCCTGGACTATGCAGGAGGGTTTGGAGTGATGGAAATTCAGTCTCAGATGCTCTGTGCTGTGCTCCCAGTGTGGGCAAAGGGAACATCGTTTTACCATTACTGGTCGACAAAGATTAGGCAGCATTAGAGGGGATAACTTGTCAGAGCAAGACTTGGAAGCCTGGATTAGCACCAGAGGGTTATCTTCTCTTAGGGCTGGCATGAAAGGAACAATTAGATCATTAGCCATCCTTTCTAATTGTGCTCTGATGAAAATAACACCAGTGCCTGGTGCCTCCTGAGCATCAGCTGCAGGGGACAGCTCAGCTCTTTGCCTCCCAGAGCACAGAGCAGCTCACACTCACATCACAGCATCTCCTCTCCATCCCAAGAGGAATCCTCAAAGGCAGAGAGTTTGAGGAAGGAAGTGTTCCTTTTGTTGCTACTACATCATTTGGTACGAATCTTCTCTTTTCAGGTGCTCCAGGGATTGATTTTGCATCATCTGTCTCTCAAACCTCAGGTTTCTGGCCTGATAATACCACGGCACAAGCAACAGAAAGGTTACAGCATGCTCAATAGGGAACACCATTAGGGAGTGGGATGTGACAGCTGCTGCCTTCCTGCTGCTGCCTGCAGCTGCTCCTTGCCACCAGAGCATCTCAAACAGCAAAGCCACAGCACGATACAAGTTCCAGGACTTGGAACAACATGGTGCAAGCAAACAGCTGTCAGGCTGAGCTGCACACAGCAGTGCCCCTGCAGATCCTGCTCCTCGATTTCCTGCTTTGGGCAGAATTGCAAGAGGTCCAAGCAAAGGTGGGCTCAAGATGTTATTTAACTGGAGAAGTGGGATTTGCAATAGTGCCCACCCTGGGTTTAAGTTCGTTAATAAGAAGGACACAATTGGTATCTCCTGCCTAAAGCTGCAGTGAAGGATGAAGGTATTTCAGCTCAGTGCTCAGCACCATCCAAGTGATGCAGGAGGGCTGTACCTCACCTCATCTCCTGCCTCCCCCCTCCAAATAAAAAAGAAATCCCCTGAAGCAATCACAAACCCCCAAACCACACAGCAATGCCACATCCAAACCCTGTGCATTACGTGATGTTATGATGCAGAATACTGAAAACCAAAAAACATAAAACCGTGACACCCACTCTCTGAGCACACCCAAAATGCAAACCTACATTCAAACCAAGCCACCCCTTGTAAATCCTCCCCAAATCCCTCCATCCTCCAGCTGAGCGCTCCGGGATTTGGGGAGCAACGGGAGACACCGTCCCAAAATGCGGCTGCAAAAGGGATTTTGGCTCAAAGCCTCTCCGGGCTGAGCTGCGTTTCTCCCATCCCGAGCTCCGGCCGTTCCTAAGCAGCTCGGGCTCTGCGCGACTGACTCGTGCCACCTAGCGCTGCCAGCGAGGCGATACATGCGGAGAATCGCGACATCGGGATGCGGCTGGGAGGCCAAAACCCCAGAGAGGCACTGGGAGGTCAGACAGAGAGCAGAGGTCAGGGGAAAAGCGGCTTTGTGCCGCTTTGTTGTGCGTGGGATGGACAACAAGGGCTCTTTCTCCGCTGGCTGCTCGGTGCAGGATGCGGCTCGGGGGGGAGGGGGAGAGATGAGCAGCCCCAGCGATCCACCCCTGACCCCTGTTTGATGTGGGGGTATAACTTGTGTCTGGAGGAAAAGCAGCCACCAAACACCCCAGGCTCCCCTACACAGGTCTGACACCATGGAGGTTACAAATCTGGGGCAGGGAGACCCCCGGCTGCACCTCCTCCATCCCCCTGTGCACTCACACCTGTTGGTGCACGGCTCTGTCACCACAGATGGCAAGGGCTGCAGCCATCCATCCATCCCCAGGCTGGGTGCTCACCTCTCCCCATCCACCCCACGACCACCTGGACACCCTCAGCCCACATCCACATGAACCCATCAGTCATTCAGATGCAATGAACCACCCAAGCACAGACTTATGCTGGTCAGTGGCTCACCTCAAATCTCCCCTCTAATTGCCCACCTGCAAAGCTCTCAGCCTTTTCAGAGCCACAAGATTACAGGGGTCAGAAGGGACCTCTGCAGATCATCAAGTCCAACCTATCTGCTTCAGAAGGTTCCCTACAGGAGATCACCCTTTTGGGATGCTCAGCTCCTTCCCAACTGACAGGTTGGCAGAGCCTTTCTCCCAGTGCTTCCACTGCAAGCAAAACTATTAGGCAAATTTGTTATTGACTGTTTCATATTAGGCTATTTATTTTTTTTTTCAGTACTTTCATGGCAACACAACTAATAAAAATGCACTTTCTGGATTTATGGGTTCGTAAAAGTGCTTTTGTGTACCTCGGGGAATCAGGGGATTAGAGCTGTATTAAACATCTCCAGTGAAAGTGCCACTCAGGTGAAAAAAGGGGGAATTCAAGGGCAAGGAACAAGTGAGAGCAAACGCGGCGAAAAAAAATATGGTTTTAATATATTATCTAAAGAATAAAAAGCTCATAAAAAGTTATCACCAGGCGGGAGGAATTCATAATGCCACCGCTTGTGGGCTCTGCCTGAGAGCTGCCTTGGAGATGAGAGCCATTAAGGGAAAGGAGGGCACCAACGTGCTCCAAGCTGGATGGAGAGGGAACACAAACATTCCTCCCTCCTCAAAATGAAGGTCTAAGGAAAGCAGCAGGCAGTTCCCCATGGAGGCAGAGGGACATGGGGGGCAGAGTCAGGACCCAGCACAGCAGCAACCCAGTGCTGTGGGTACCACAGGGCGCCGTGCTCAGCTTGCAGCCTGTTGGAAGTCAATGTGCCATCTCACCTCTGACCCACAGCCTCGAGTTTTGCCTGGGGAAATTCTCATTTGAAATATTTAAGGCTTCTTCCTCAAAAAAAAAAAAAAAAAAAAAAAAAAAAAGTAGAAATGAAAAAAGCCTTTGAGAATGTGGTTGAAAGCATCTTTTTCACCAAGCAATCATCACTGCTGACATATCATCGTGGAGGCTTTGATTTCAGCCAAACTGCTTTTCCACTCTGGTTTAAAGAATTCCAAGCTCTGCCCCCATAGGTGATCTCATCATCAATTCAGGGGAGATAGCTGGGATTCGCTGATATGAGAGCAGAATCTACAGCACTCACTACAAAGAGCTTCAGGATCTGTTACCACCTATTAATTTTCTTTATCTTCCAGCCAGTTTTCACATCATTTTCTATTTTCTTTTCCACCTATTTATCCATCCCTCTCAGGCTTGAACCAACTCCTGCTGACAGCCCTATGCCCACCTCTGGCACGGAGGTCAGCTCCTACAGCACAGTGCTGCATTTCCTCCTCCCTTCCCTTCAGCAAAGGGAGGAAAGTTGCCCGCAGAAAACAACTTGATTTACTCCCAGACATCTGAATAGAGGGATGTACATCGCTGTAATTAATCCTCCGGGGGCACTAATGGCATCGGCAGCACTGCTGGCATAAGTCAGTTGCTACTAAACAGCCTGTGTTATCTAACAAATGCATTGCTCGCCCAGTAAACATCCCTCGTGATGAGTGCCACTAAACTGACTGTAAATCTGCCCCCACCTCTCAGCACATGCAGACACATGCATGGGAGCACACCCAGAGCAGCCCTCCTCTCTGCATCCATTGCTTTAACCAAAACTGGCATTTTCCTCCTCATTTCACCATACAGGAAGGTGATGATTTTGCTGCTGTCACTGTAAGCTCCTTTGGGCAGGACACAGCTTCAGCTACTTGGGGACAATTATCCCCAACATACCACAACGAGGACAAAATCATCCCCACTACAGCTGCAGTCATACCCCACAGCAACGCACCCCATCCCCAGACTGATGCTTAAGAGGAATCTATGCTCCTTTTCCTTCGGAATCCTTGAATTCTACCTTCCTGTGGCCATAATGCTTTAGTACTGGGATTTTTCCCAGCCTGTTGAGCACTTGGCAGTGATGTGAGCAGTGTTCCAGCCCCTATGAATGCCATCCATCCAAACACCTGCACGCAGCTGGCTGCTCTCAGCTCTCCAGCAGAGGCCCTTTATAAATCTCAGCTGGGCATTTCCCTTCACCTCCTCATGCACTGTCACAGCACTGCAAAGGACTTCCCACTGAGCAGCACGATCTCCCTCTGAGCCATATCTCATGGAACTCACAGGGATGGAGAAAAGTCCCTCAGCCTTTTTTTTTTCCTCTGCTTCAGAAATAAGACAAAAGACCACGTTGTGCTTAAACCCCACGATGCAGTAATAACAGGCTTTCTGACGATGAAAAGAGGAAGAGAGAACTACATGAAACAGCAGGTGAGAAGCATCCCTTCTCAGCCCCATTAATTTCACTTATGACAGCCCTATCGTCCCCATCACAAGATGAACAATAGGACACACTGAGAAATATTATCTTCCTCTTGCAGAAAGACAGTGCGAGTCCCAGAGGCATCTCAGCCATTTGCCAAAACCCCCCAATAAAGAGAAAATCTAATGCAGGATTGGTGAGAAGTGCTTCCCAGAGCCACCGCTGCATCCAGCTCCCCCGCAGCACATGGCCACAGCTCTATGGAAAGACTGGAGCAGGCAGTGGGCTGCAACAGCCACCCACATGGCTGCTGTCAAGGAACGTCATGCATCTTTCCATTTTCCTGACTGTATGTTAAGAAAGTCCCTGTTTGGCCCCTGGCAATAACCAGAGCGTGCAGAGGGAGCCATCTCCCCTCCATCGCTTCTAAGATGGGAGTTTCTTAAAGCTGATACCAAGCTCTCTAGATCTGGAAATGCCTTTTGCTCACCTACAGCCTTTGCTATGGTGGATTGGGGTAAAGAATAATTCAAGATGGTGTGAGGCTCTGCTGTGTATCTGTGAATACAGCGTAGCATCCAAGCTCGTGCCTTCCCCAGTGCAGGCACTGGAGGTCAAAGGGAAGGGAAGAGCTCTGGCGGATGTAACACAGCTATGGATTATATTAAGGGAGACCATCAGCTGTTGGAAACAGGGATCTATTTCAATGGCACTGCGCTGTTTTACACCTCAGACATGTCAGTTATACATGTACACAGAATAAACGGTGGATTAAAAATCACTAGGGTATTGATTTTCATGTTCCAGGCCATAAAAACCATCTGGGGTGGGAATTAATATCTCCCAGCTGCACTGATGTCAGTGCACGGAGGACAGAGTAGGGCCTGCCCTAGACCTGGGCACTGATGGACTGCTGTCCTAGGCACTGCTATGACATGGGGCAGCCACCAAAGGGCTGCAAATTTGGGGGAAAAAACACTCAGATTTGGTCTGCGTGAGGTTTAGCAGGGAGATCCCCACCGCGCACAGCACAAATCCACCTCATTATCAAACTCGTGGGCTTCAGAAATGGAAGTCCTGGAGCAGAAGACAGGCAGAGAGATACCAGGACTTCCACACGCTGGCAAGCAAGTGTCAAACAGAGCGATAAAAAATGGAATATGCAAATAGTTGTCATCAGCTGCAGGCAACCAGCCGTGCTGACGCCTGTGCTGCAGTTCTGCTCAACTTCCAAAATCGTTTTCTCGAGTCTCTTTCTCTCTCTACAATTACCTTTTCTTCCTAACAATCAGCAAACAATCACCCAGAGGAAGAGCTGTGCTAAATGCAGGATGGTACTAAGAGAAATTTCTTGTTAAAACATGACATCACTGCTCAGATAGGCACAGTGCCACCAAGAACGTTCATAACGCAGCGACACAGGATCACAGAGAACCACATTTTGCTCTCCAGATCAGAATCCCACTGTGTGCATGCACTGCTTTATTGTCCGATTACTCCAGCAACACCTTCACTCTGGACACACACCAAACTGTTTCAGAAGCCTTGAAGTCGTACACCATTACAACTGAAGACAATTCCACTGGGGGATTTGGGTAGCTACGTGCATTTTATGTGCAGGTCTGAAGTGCAGCCTCTCCAGATGGAGTTTCCTTGCATTGCCAGCTAGGGGGGTTTTGCTGAGCGTTATTTTAACTAACAGCAAACCTGCTGCAAACGGGTGGCTGTGTCTCTGTTGCAAAGCGTGCAGGAGCAGCACAGGACCCAGCTTGCAGCCTGCGTGCACCAGCACTGCGCCGAGCGCTGATGCAAGCACCGCGCACACGCGATCCTGACACAACAGCAGCCACTTCGCTCGAGAAACGCATTCTCTGCTGGTTTTCTTTCTTTTTCATAAGCGGGAACTTAATTACAGGCCTTGCAAGCCTTTGTGAGTGCTCAACCCCCATTCCCGTTAATAAAAGAGGAGTCGGAGGTATTTGCCTCCAGGGGGTAACCGCGGGGAGAGGAGAGCTGGGAAGTCCCAAACACTGCAGATAAAGACGAGGGGAGCAGTCACTGCACCCGGCAGGGAACTTCCCTGCTGCTTTCAGTCAGGACTCTGCCTCTGGGAGCTCCCTTTGTGGCTTCACAGACAGAAACGGAGGCTCCGCTGGTCTCTCCCGGATTAAAAGAGCTCTATTGCCTCCCGGAGACAGCTGGAACAGTTTCTAAATACAACTGCCTCCCTCTGTCACATCTCTCTCCTTCTTCTGCTTCACAACAGGCAGAGCATCACCGCCCCATGCTGCTCCAGGCACGCACCCAAATGCTGAGCACGTGGATTTGCAAAGGAGAGGGGTTGGAGAGCCCAAAACGCGACCCTGAGATATTAATACAAGGAATCGCTCACTGATAACTCCCATTACTTCCATGTTACTGTAATTTCATGCAAACTTCTCAACTGACTGCCACTACACTTGTTCAGAGCTGGAACTGCCCCCCAGCAACACTAATAATGGCTTCCGGATCATTTTTATTCATTTTGTGTGTTTCACTCACAGCACTTCATGTGACTTATGTATCCCCTGAAGCTCATATTTCTCTTTGAATTGCAGGGCAAGCCGTGGGTTTTAACATTCTGACTGCACATGCATTCTCCTCTCCCTCAAAATGAAAGATCATTTGAACTTTGAATTGCATTAGCATGACATTTTTCTACTAAATTACCCTGGCTGAAAAGCAACAACCCCCTTTTAACTCCGTTACACCAGCATCTAAACACAGAGGGCAATGCACAGAGGGAAGGGAGAGGTCTGAAGCACAGGGGAGAGGTTTTGCATCCTCACCCCAGGAGAGGCAAAGGCCATCTGTGAGCCCTCCAGATCCGAGCCAGGCTTTGTTTGATCCTTATCCAGGACAGACTTGGAGCACTGAGGTCTGAGCATCACTCACTGACTGATCAGCAGCTCCAGCTCCATGCAGCTGGGATGGCTTCATGCCCGACTCCTAGAGACCTCAAACACTCCACATCCATCCTCCTGCCCCTTCTGTGGGGTGGCAAACTGCAAACACCACTGAGACTCCACGCTAAATGCCCACTGCTTGGGCTGCAGCTCTCGGGTGGTAGGACACCAAGTCCTGCTCAGAGGCCTCTACACACATAGGAACCAGGACAAGAACCCCATGCACCAATCCATACCATAACCTGTACTCAATTCAAGACAACCACGTGGCATCAACAGGTGACCAGTGGTCCCCAATGCAGAGGACATCTCACCCAGCTCTATCCCCATCCTTCACTGATTGAATCCAATGACTCAAGCACTTGACCACCACATTTTGTATGAGGAGACATCTCCACCATCAGACTGCCTCCTTTCGGATGGATCTCCTGGCTCTGCAGACCTCTGCCTCTCACATTTACAAGCAATGCATTTCCATCTGAAGAGGAATTTAAAAACTATTAGTCAGGGAACACAGCAGATAGTAACTATAGCAATGCATCAATCACAGCATGGTAATTACACACCACCGAGTTGCCTGTAAAAGCTGGTCTACCTGGCAGAAAATGGCAGTAATCAGCCTATTGGCAGCAGACAATACAGCATCATTTGTAATTCTTATGGCTGCCTGTTCCTCATTTCGCAGGGGCTGGATGCTAATCAATGAGTTGCCATGGTTACCCGACATCCCCAGCCATCAATACACAATGAGATGCAAGGAAATTAGAGGGGCTTTGAGTCACCGCTGCTGGGGCACCTGGCTGGCTGCAGGCTCCCTTCTGTGCCACGCACACACACAGGTTGGCAGCTCACAGCATGGGGAGATGGATGAGCTCTGGACCTGGCTGCTACATAGTGAGCAGAGCAGCAGGGAGCCAAATGGGAACAGCACAACCATCACCCAGTGGAGAGGTTCCCTAGGAGAGGGTGAGGGTGGCAAAGACGCAGAGAGGGAGCAAAGCATGGCCTCCATCCTGCACAGTACAGACAGGCCTGGGGTTGGAAAATTGAGAAATAGGGAATAAATGGTGTTCTCAAAGTCTCGCAAGGAACCACAGTAGTAGGCAGCCTACGGCCTTTGTAATGCAATACAAAGCACAGCAATAACAGCAGAGCAGCAAGGCCCTAAGCTGCAACAAGTGTGAATTTGCTCAAATGCAAAAACTGGGGAAATAAAGAAGTTGCTTACCTTCACAAGGCCACAGGAACACAGGGAGCTCCAGCAAGATCCCCTTGCCTCCACTGCCAACCCCCAAATGAGGGCTGGGAAGGGGGTGGATCCTGGCTCCAGCCCTTCAGGTCAATCAGTGCACTTAATTGCATGCAGCTGAGCTTCCTTGGGTTGGTCCTGCCTTTCCACCAGGTGCTCCATCACTGCTTCAAGCCATGACTTAGCATTTCCACTACAGCCTTGCTCGGGTCTGAAGTAAGACCTACCCCAACATCACAGGTGTTTCATCCCAGGCAGGCTCATATTCCCAGGAATAGCAAGGCTTTTAGCTAATAACCTAATTACTTTAATGTGAAGCAGTATTAAAAGAAGGAAAATGACACTTGGAAGTTTGCAAAATTCAAGCCTAGTTAGGAATCAATTTCCCAGGCTGTTCTTATTAAAGTAATTAAAATACCTGTTGCATGCTGGAATCTCCTGGGAAAATGTGACTGTATTTCCTCAAGGGGGCTCGGAGAAGGAACCACAGCACCAACAGTGGCCATGGCAGCTCCTGCTCCAGCACTGGGAGAGCACAGAGCAGTTTGCAGAGCAGTTCATAGAGATTGAGTGCTTTTTTTCCCTCCACCATGGTTTAAGGATTGATGCTGTCCTCTTACTTGCCGTCGCTTCTCATCTAAAATGAAGGCTGATTTCCACGAAGCTGCTGGCCACCACGAGAAGAGCAAGCTGGGCCCTGCTGCTTTATCACCCGTCGGCCCAACCTATTCACATGCAAAATGCTTGAGAGCTCCCTCTATTAGCGGTGCGGCTCTCGGCAGCCTTTTTGGCACAGCTCGAGGATGTCGCTGTGCAATAACAAGGAGCAAACACATCTCGGTATGCAATGAGGAGCAGAATCACAACCCACTCAAGGCTTTGGCCGTCCTCACCTTCCAGCCAAACCCTCCATAGCGTGGCTTTGCCCTCCAGGTGCTGTAAATGAGGGTTTGGCTTCGGCAGAACCACTCGGGCTGCTCAGAGGTGGAGAAGGACTTTCTTCTCTCCCTCCACCCTCGTGGAAATGCAGGTCCCAGATCCTGAAAACCCTACAGAAATCAGAGCAAAATGGAACAGCACAATTTGGGGCCCAGCCCAGCTCCTGTTCACCCAGCACTCAGTTGCTTCACTCTTTATACAGAAGCATTTTTCCCTTCCTGAAACGCTTCCCCTCCTGTCCATCCCCCAGGATCACCCCCACATTCGCGGAGCGCACCTTCCCTCCCACATTTGGCCAGGAAGTGACTTCTTCCTTGCTTTCCTGACTTTTGTTTTGTTGTCATCCTTCGGTTAAAGCAGCTGGACGTTTGCAAACAGCACCAGCAGCCTCTTGCGGGCACGGCGGGTCCTGCAGCCAGGAGCGCCCGGAGGGTGCGGAGCTGTTTGCTCTCTCGCACGCTTTGGGCAGGGAAAGGCAATGCAACCGTGCAACCCTCCCCTTCCCATCCCCCTGCACCACTACACAGCTGCCCAGATCTGATCAGCAAACTAACAAAATCAACCAGGAACGACCTGACAAAGTTGCCTTGTGACTAAGCAATTAAGCCAGCTCCCAACGAGCTCCATCCCCACTTGGTTGCTGCAGCTGAGTGCTGATTTGAGCCACTCTGTGCTGATAAGCCAGGCTGTCTTCTCAGCGATCCTATTTTCTCTTCTGGTGTCTCTGCTCCAGCACAGCACAGCCAAGATGTTATCTCACAGCAAAGGGCTGCTGAAACCAGAAGCAGCTCAGCCTGCTCCCAGCTCACCTGGGACTTACTCAGAGCACTGCCTTTAATTTGCTTCCACTTATTAAGCATAGATACAGAAAGAGATGACCCACAAGTGCATTAAGGACCAAGTAGATGTGAAAGGGGTAGAACAGCTTGCTAAGTTCATCCAGATTCAAGGAGTGGGCCAAAAACAGCACAGCGCACTCATAGCTCAGCTTTTTGGGGATCACCCAACTCTGCAGAGCAGTTTTCACCCATTGCTGCTGTGCTGTGCTGGTCAGCTGCTGCTTTCCCGTTCAGGCTTGGTGCCAATGAGCCTGGAGCTGATTCAAACTCTTCTGGAGTGAAGACAGAGAGGAATGCTGCTTTGGGTCTTGTCCTGATTTAGTGAAACCAGTTTGTATTGGTGTTTACACGGAGCCTGCTCCAATAAACCTCCAGATTACCACCCGTGTTTATAAGGGTTTTGAATTGGTTTAAGGGATTCTACTTTGCAACAGCAAATAAATAGGCAAGTGCTGGAGGAGAGCTCTAGTCACTCAAACTGATTTCAGGTGTGCTGCTCCAGGAATTCAACATGGGAGGAGGGGGGGGTTCCCAGACCAAATCCCCCAGATGTCCCTGTGAGCCTTTCAGCCCAGTTTAAGCATCCTATATTTCAGCTGGGACAAAAGCTCATTATGAATGCTCTTCTCAAAGCCCAGCAGTAACCTGTTTTCTGTATTTCTGCAGCGCGTGCATCACAAATGCGGGTGGAGATGGGGTTTTAGCAATGCCCACAGAGTGCTGTGAGCCCCCCAGGAGCCTCAGCATAGGATGTGGTGTCCATGAGTGCAGGGAAGGACAAATGTTTGTTTGGTTTTTTTTATGGGGGGCACGCACTGAATTAACAGTTCACAGTTCCCCTTTGGGTGATCTCTGCTGTTAGCTCACCTCTGCTGAGGTCTGAGCACTCCTGAACTCTGTGCTGGAGCAGAGACAAGGGTTGAGTCACAGTGCACACAAAGAAACAGCCCTGCATCCTTCAGCCCCAACCCAAAACTCAGCACTCCATTTTGGAGCAAAGCAGCCCCATCCCCATGCAGTACTGCTCCCCAACAGCCCCCAGTCCCAGCTGCCCTGCTGCATCGGGACCACGTCCTCCATCAGCTGCTCCCATCTCGTCTCTGCGAGGTGCTGAGCTGCATGAACCACAGCCCTGGCACCCCATAAAAGCAAGCAGAGAGACGCATGTGATCATTATGCAAAGGACTCGCTCCTTTATGGGATTTGGATTATGGTTTGTAACAGACAGAGCTTAACAGCGGAGCGCGTTTGGTTTTATGGGCGCCATAAAGACGAGCGGCCTCACAGCTGGGAGAGAGCAAAACAAACTGGGCAGAAGCAGCGGGAGGGCATTGCAGCCCAACAGCAGGGCAAGGGACGCCAGGAAAACCCAAAAACAGGGATCCCAAAGCCAGGGTCCCAAAGCCAACAGTCCCAAAGCAAGGATCCCAAAGCAAGGATCCCAGAGCCAGGATCCCAAAGCCAAGAGTCATACCCAAGGCCCAGTGCTGCAGGAGCTCTGCAAGCATCGTGCCTGGAGGAGCACTCCCCAGGTGTCTGTAAGGCTGGGAGGCTGAGCAGGAGGGTGACACGGTGTCAGGCCCGGCTGCAAATCCCTTTTATTGTGATAATTGCCAATGCTCCCGCTGCTGTGAAAATCAAATTACGCGGTGCAGAGATAAGGGTCCAACCCACGCCGAGGGAGGAAGGGGTGGTGGGGTGCGGGTGCGTGGCAGCTGCTTATCACAGGGATGCAGAAAGGATGGAAAATACAAGCAGAGCAGCTGGGGGTGAGGTGACTTTTGCATTTCTTGTTGGGAAAACGAAAAGGACCTGGGGATGATCGGTATCTCATTGCCACGCTCGAGCTCTTTTGCTCCCTCTAAGATAAACGTTACCCTCAGCCCTTCCTCAATCCCAGCCTTGGCCCTCCTCCCCTTGGCCTGGAAGAGGTTTGATAAATATTTAAGCAAAATGCTTCCAGCATGATGCATGCTACGACACAGAGCCCTGAAACCACGACGCACGGGGATTGCACCGCGCCGCTCCGCTTGCACAGATGCCCTCTGCAGCCACACCATCCTCAGCTGGGCTGATCATCTCTGCTTTGCCCTGGGAATTTTTAATTGAAACAGCCCCTTGGAAAAACAGCCCATATGTCTGCTGTTCCGGAGAGCAGCCGGCTGCTGGCAGGAGCTGCTCAGTGATACCCCATGGGAGAAGTCAGCTTCGTGAGCAGGGTTTGCAAACACAGCACTGCGCTGTGCCACACTGCTGCCTGGCGGCCCCGACCCCACCACAGCTGCTCTCATCCTCAGCCCCAGGAGAAAATGGGAAACAAACCTAAAAAGCACATCCCTTCTCGTTTCCTTCCCTCTGTCTCCTGGAGACGGCCCAGGCAGCCTTTGGTGCTTTTAGGATGGAGCAAAGGAGCATGGAGTTGTTCCCTCTTTACTCCCCTTTACTGCCTTTTTGTTCCCTTTTGCTCCCTTTGCTCCCATCCCCGATGCATGAGGTTGCACAGAACTCCACTCCTCACAAAGCCCTCAGCACAAGCAGAGCATCCTCTGATCAGAGGAAATCTGCTCAGGAAAGGCACAGGGAGCCCCAAAGCAGAACTCTGAAGGGTGATGTAACCACATTTTCCTCCTCAAAGCTCCAGGATGAATTATTTAGACATGCAAGCAGCAGCTCTGCTGAATTATTGAGGGGGATTTGGGTTTGGAGGCTGATGAAGCAGAAGCAAACGGAGCTGAGCTCTGTGCTGAATAGTCCCAAGAGGAAGCTGGGTCCTTTTTTTCTTATTATTCCCCCCATGCTCAGTACAAAATCCTAAGCACTAGAAACTTTGTTTGCTTTCAGAGCCCCTGCAGTGAAATGGTGCTAAAGAGGAATCCCTATTGCAAGAGACCTGGGCTGGGAAAGCAGGACCTGGCAGTGTGACCAGCACAGATCCTCAGATTAACACCACAGATCAATACTGAGAAGCCATGCAATAACATACCCATGTTTTGCAACATTGTCGGGCAGGGAGAAGCTGCTTTGTTTAACTGCAAAAGCAAACTTTGCTTTGAGGCTCTGGGGATGTGGTCTGGGCTTGTCTCTGTTTTAGCATCGAGCAAAAGAAGAAGCTGCGGAGCGACCAAGGAGCTGAGAAATGGATGAGCTCTTATCATTAATTTTAATGGGAAAGGAACGGATGAATCCCAGAAGTGGGAGAGGAAATTTAAGGCTGTCTTTACGAGCTTGGCTGTGATACCATTTTCTCATGACCTTTGGTCTGTTTGTTACTGCTAAACTGCCTGGGAGCGAAACCCCTGAGCACAACGCAGTGGAATCAGGGTCTGAACGGGGCTGGGGTTGAAACTCAGCCTTCATCTCCCCTGATGAGAGCACTGCTGGGCTGGGAGAGCTGTGCTAAGCTCAGTGCTCAGCACAGCTGCCATTGGGAGTGCTGAGCGTGGTCCTTGCCCTTCCTGTGCTGCCCAGGTTGGGTTCCTGCACCGCTGCTCAAAAACCACGGGCTGAAGTTCCTCTGGAGCACCACGAGGGTTCGGTTCCTTTTCCCATCCTTGCTTCCAGTATTGCTTCCTAGGTCTGTAGGGAGAAAAGCCATTAAATACACCTACTCCTTGATTTTAGTGCTGATCTTATTCTCTTGTAATTCCCTTAAATTGGCACAAACTTTTTTTTTTATTATATTATACCTAATTTCAATGGATTTGTAAATAATCTGTTAGCAAAAACAACAACAACAATAACAACAACAAAAACAAACCTGCTTTATGATTACTGCTTATCTTTCAACCTAAAAAGGACATAGGACTTGTATTCACCCTACAAAATCACTTAGGGACTCAGGGCTGTGTAGGGGCAAGTATGCAGGAGGGTGAACAGCAGCATCTGCCCAAGCAATGGCTGGGAGTGCCAATGAGTGCTGCAATGATCCCTGCAATGATCCTTGCCATGATCTCTGCAATTATCCATGCAATTATCCCTGCAATGAGTCTTGCAATGAGTCCTGCAATGGTCCATGCAATGAGCCCTGCAAGGATCCATGCAATGAGCCCTGCAATGATCCATGCAATGAGCCTGCAATGATCCATGCAATGAGCCCTGCAATGAGCCCTGCAATGAGCCCTGCAGTGAGCCCTGCAATGAGTCCTGCAATGAGCCATGCAATGAGCCCTGCAATGATCCATGCAGTGAGCCCTGCAATGAGTCCTGCAATGAGTCCTGCAATGAGCCATGCAATGAGCCCTGCAATGATCCATGCAATGAGTCCTGCAATGATCCATGCAATGAGCCCTGAAATGAGCCCTGCAATGAGCCCTGCAATGAACCTTGCAATGAGTCCTGCTCCACGAGTGCCCTTTGCTGCTCTTCTCCAAGCTGCCTCATGCTGGGAAAGATTCCATGTGGCTGAGAGGTGAGGTGGCCCCACGAGTCAGACTCGTTTGAGGGGGTGAGGGCACAGCAGCTGGGACGAGTGCTGGCTTGTGCAGGACGGATGGGTCGGGGAGGGCAATTTACAGCCCAGGAGGAGCTGCAGCCAATGGGGCTGCCATGCCAGGGGGACAGCGAGGTGACACAGCATCCCTCCTCCAGGATAAGGGCTGCACGCTGAGCTCCATCACTGCCCAATCTGCCCCAAGTCAGGACGATTCCTGAAAAGCTGCAGACACAACCGCTGCCCCATCTGGTACAGATAACTTCTTGGCTTCGCTGCCTTGTTTTGTTATGACTTACTGTAGAAACATGAAGCCCCATTCGTACAAAAATGAATCGTAATTCTTTTTTATGCCTTTTTCCCTTGACTGAAATCCTGTTAAATCATTCCTCTGCACTCACAGGAATACACTTTTCTTCTTCTCTTTCTTCTCCGTCTCCTTCTTCTTCCTCTCTCCAATTTCTGACTCCTAAAATAGCAAATTCCAGCTGACTGCTTTCAAGGCAACGAGGCGCCTGCAGGATTGTGGGAGCATTGCTCAAATCAGCAGAGAAACTAACGAAGCTGCCAGGAAACAATATTAAAAAAAGACGGGGGGGGGGGGGAGGGGGGTGGATCTCATCTGCCATAAATCAAAGCGCTGCGGTCTGAGCAGAGCTGAGCCCTCATTGCTGTTCTGCTCCACCCCGTTGCTGCACCTCTCCAACACCTGAGCACGGGGCTGGGCTGGGGCAGAGCTCACCGCTCCGGTTTGCAATGTTTGCAGCGTGTGAGCAGGGACTGAGCAAAGCTTGGCACGCAGCCTGGGCTGTCCTTGAGCTGTGCCAAAGGCAGCGCCAGGAGTCTGCTCCCATGGGATGCCGTGGGCAGATGGGAGCACAGTGCGCAACCGCTTTGGGATTGGCTTCATCCCTGGCCATGAGGCTTTAGCAACGCGCTGGTTTGTTTTCTGTTGCCCCCAACCCATTTCTCGCGTTGACACAAGGTTGGGGACCCACTTGTTGCTCCCTCATGCAGTGCTGGAGCAGCCTTGCTTGTTGCACACCTGGATGAGATGCAGCCACGCAGCTCCGTGCGTGGGGCAAGTCCTGATGTGCTGCCAGTCAGTGTGTGCATTCCTGAGTGCTGTGTCAGCCTGAGGCACGGCCAGCAGGCAGGAAAGCTGCCCCAGGTGGGGTGAGATGAGTGACCCAGGGAACAAGGAGGAGGCAAACAGATCTACCCAGGGGAAGACGGAGAGGAGGGATGTGGGAATGTAACCAAGCCTGCAGCACAGCTCTGTCCACAGTGGAAGAAATCAGTGCTGGAAAAATCTTCAGGGAGGAGATTTAGCACAGCTGCTCAGATTTTTTTCTGTAGAGCATCCCTCCCCACCATCCAGCGTGAAAGAGGAGTCAGGAGTTCTCAAGGGCCTGATTCCACTGTCTGCCCCATGGCACAGTAATTCCCAGCTCTCTGCCTGTGCTGACCTCAGCTTGCTGTGTTTGGGGCAGTTTCGCTGCCTGAAAGTCAGGTTGGGCACAGATCCCTGCCAGGCCCAGCACTGCAGGAGCCAGAGTGGCAGTGGTGTGCATGTTGCAGAAGCTCAGCTCCTCACGTCCTGCATTTATTTGCCTTTCCACTCAGTAAATGCATGCAGATGGGCATGTATGAACCTTTATGGAAGGGGTTGTTTGCAGAGCCAAAGCCACTTCACTGAGCATCGGGCTGAGCAAGGCGAGGCTGCTCTGCCACTGCCGGGCAGCTTGGCCGGCCCTGAGTCTGTTGGAGCTGGTGCAGATCTGCAGGTACTGTGCCTCAGTTTCCCCTCCCAACTTTTAGGCAGCTCTGGCCACGGCCCCACAGCTCAATTTCCTGTATCTCAGGATGGGAAATGTGGCTGGGGAATGGTGCGATCCAGGCCGAGAGAAAGAGGAGTCTGCCCTCCCAGCCGCTGCCCTGATGGAGGTCGAGCAGAGCTGCACACCCCGCTGCCGGCTGCTGCTCGGAGCTCCAGGCTCTCCACGGTGCCAGGCGCTCAACCCGAACACCTCTTGTCCTCCTTTAACCCCCTCCACGCTCCAAGACTGGGGAGCAAAGCAACCTATCCCTTCCCGAACACCCTGAGCCGGCCGTGGGGCGGGGGGAGGTGGGGGCACGGCCGGGACACAAAGGCCGGGGGATGCAGCGGGGCGGGCCGATGCGCGGGGCTCCGGGCTCCTCCTCCTCCTCCGCCGCCTCCGAGCGGGGATGCTGCTGCCGGGCACGCACCGGGAGCCCCGCGGAGCTCTGCGAGCTGCGGCCACCCGAGGTGGGAACCCATCGGGACCGGAGGCTGTGCGGGGGGACGGGGAGCCGTCGGGGGACGGGGAGCTCCGGGGAGGGGGGCGGAACGGAGCGGAGGGGTTTGCGGCGCGGGGGAAGCGGGCGGCCCCGCACGGCGGCGAGCATCGCTCCCAGCCGTGAGCTTCGGGATTCGGGTACCCCCACGTCCGCGGGGTTTCCTGCGGGTGTCTCCGGCCCCGTAACGCGAGCGCGGCCCCGGTTGCGCGCACCCCTCCGCGGCTGCTGTGCTCGGCTCTGCCCCGTCTCTTCCATCCGAAGAGTGGCAAACTTCAAGGAGAGGGGGAACTGTGCGTGCTCAGCACCTCGGGTCGGGCTGCTGCTGGCTGTACAGCCCTCGAGCTCTTTGGGAAACGTGCAGATGGAGGTCTGTCTGCCTTCGGTTTGTTGTGAGCATCGAGCCGTGCTGGCGTCGGATATTATTTGCTGGGAGAACGGGTGGGGAGAGCGTATGGGCGGCGTGGGTGCAGAGGGCTGCTGTGAGGGAGGCTGTGGTTTGTGCAGGTGTTGGGTTCCTCCGTGAGCGAGGGCTGATGGTGTCAGGATGCTGAGTGCGAGCCTGCAGCTGGGCACTGTCGGTCGCGTGTCAGCCTTTCCTTGTGCCGGTGCTGTCCTCTGTGTGTGTGTGTGTGTGTGTGTACGTAAATGCACGGGGGAGGTCACAGCTGAGCAGAGGATGCAGAGCTCTCAGATCCTGGAAAGCCAGCGATTCCTCTCTGCCCTTAAAAACGGAGCTCAGGCACTCGTTGCTGTGGCTGTGGCTGTGGCAAGCTTGGGTCTTCCCTTCTCACCAGCTCCACAGAGCCTCACAGGGACAGCGTTCAGCCCCAGCACTGCACTCCCATCTTCCCTGGGAGTTTGCACCTGGCTGTCTCCGAAGGACAGGATACCCACAGGGACTCTCCTTCTCCAGGTTCAGGAGTATTTATCTGCTCATTGGTGCAACTCCCAGTGGGACCAACACACATTTGTTGACCCAGGGATGTGGAGAAGTCCCAACCTGTACCCCCATCGCTGACCTCCCCCAGTCCCATCTGCATCACTGCTGCTGGGCACTCTGTTTGGTTTCCTGTTGTTCCCTTTGGCTGACCCCCCAGCAGTGCTGTGCCCCATGCACCTCCTCACCACTGCACACCAGTCTGAGGGCCTTTTGGTGCTGACAAATGAGCTGAGACCTGGGAACTCAGCACAGGGAGCAGCACCTGACCCATTTTCCTGAGGACGCTCGTGTTCGTGCAGCAGTTCCTATGGTCGTCCAGATTCTTCCGGAGAGCTTGTTTTCCTCCTTGAAAGCTGCAGCAAGTGCAACACGAGCAGGAAACAAAGTCTGTGCTATCAGTCTCACTGATAGCATCGCTCCAGACGCCAACGAACCTTCCTTTTGAAATAATCAGCACGAGAGCCTGCCTGGCTGCCTGCCCCCAGCCTACCCCACCAGCTGCGCTCACGGCCATGGGCTCACACCTCCATCCAGCCCAGGACTCGCAGAGCCCCCCTTGCCATTAATCACCGGGGCCATTAATCAGCGGGACAAAGAATTACAAAAGCAAAAAACCATCGGCGCAAGCAATCAGCGGAGGGGGCAATTAATGGCAGCTGCAAAAGTGAGCTCTGGAGCACAATCAGGAGCTGCGGGGGATGCTCGTGGCTCCCACTGGGCTCTGCGTGCCCCCAGCTGTGCCTCTATTGACCCCTCCTCCCGGCACCGGGGCTGCTAAATCAGTCCTGAGCCGTTCCTACCACCCACCCCTTAGTCACTCTTCCTTGGCACTGCGGAGAGGTGGGAGGCGAATGAATTTGAGGCTCAGGGAAAGGAGATTTCAAGAAAAGGGATGGGTGTAAGGAACCAACAGGCAGAGCAGGCAGCCCATACAGACAAGGGCAGACCCAGCCCCAAGCAGAGGGACATGGGAAAGGGACACCAGCAGATGCTGGGATGCAGGCTGGGGCATCCCAGAGCTTCTGCCCCATCTCGTCCCTCCTCACTCCCATGATATCGTTCACCCTCAATCGCTGTTTTCCCCTCCTGAAAAGCCTTTCTTTGCTGCAGGCAGGTACAGTCATGCTCAGCACACACTCAGGTGAGGCATCTGAGGCATTCACGAGGTGGGCAGCCACCAAGCAGGCTCTGTGCAACCAGGAGCAGAGGGCTGGAGCAGCTCCCCACCTGTTTTGGGACCATTCAAAAACCCATCTCCATCTGCAGCAGTGAGCGCTCCCTGTCCCCCCCCCAGCACCCCAAAGTGTTGTGTGGATAAGTGTGACAATAGCACTGCTGCAACAAACTGCTGCTAAAGCCCCTGAATGCTGCATGTACTGATAAATAGTTCTGCTGGAGGTGCTGAAACCCCTCTGCCCAATTCACCATTGCAGTCTGGGGGCTGTGAGCTGCTGCAGGGCTGCAGGCAGGCGGCAGTGGGCAGGAGCAATGCGGGTGGTTGGGGCTGAGTTAAAAATAGCAGGGAATGCATGAAGGTTTGGCACGTGGGTCACAGAGGATTTCCTGCAGGGGCCGTTTGCCAGCAATGGGTGTTAAGAAAAGGGCCCCCTAGAGCAGGAAGGCTCAGTGGGTTGGTTGTGGAAGTGCTGGGTGTGTGCATGCGTGGCCATTGCTTTGTTAGGGAGGGGAAAAAAGCAGGAGCAAGGGGCACTCTGTTACACAAGCAGGGTTGGGATGCTGTTCTTGCAGCACCCTGCAGCTGGGAGCTCCGGGCAGCAGCGCTGTGTTCAGATCTTCCTCTTCCTCCTTCAAAGTTCTCCTCTTGAGCTAAAAGCAATCTCTGGTATCCTATTGCAAGGCCTCCCCAAGGCAGCTCCTTCCAGCAGAGGGTAGCAATGCATGAGCATGCTGCCCTACTTGGGATAAAGGGGTTCTTCATTATTTGTTAGGGATCCTCTCCTTTGGAGCAAGCATCTCCCTCCCGCTGCACAGCGGCATTTTGTTGAGGTTTCCTGCATGCAAAAGGGAGAAATGCATCCACTTCCAATCCTGCAGAAGCAAAGAGAATGGTGTCAGAGGGAAAGTTGGAAGGCGTATCTCAATATTTCATTGCCTTTCAGCAAAACAGCAGCCATAACAGCAGCAAAAGGCAGAGCTGTATCACAGGAGTGCCCCTCTGAAATGCAAGCGGCTGTGTTTATTTTTTTTAACAATTAAACGCCATCTCCATCAGCCACTTGTGGATGATCTTATTTAAAGGTTAATTGAATATTCCTTGCAACTTTGATGTGCATTTCTCTTCGGAGAGAGCTGCTCCATTTGGCAGCCAGGCATTAAAAGGGTGGAATGCGCAATGGGCCAATTTGGGAAAAAAAAAGAGGAGGAGGGAAATAGGAAGCGAGAAATGAATTTGCCTTTTCTTTTCCCTTCTGTGGCTGCTGCACTGAAGCAGTTGAGCAGGGCAGGGATGGGGGAATGTAATGCTCTGGAAAGCAAAAGGAGCTGAAGGAGATGAGCAGGCAGAGGCAGCACAGCAGATGCTCTGCACGGCAGGGACGGAGCCTGGCTTGTTGTCAGCAGGCAGAAGTTGCCTTTTCTCAGCTCCCTGTTGGCTGAGCACTGCGTGGGGTACAAAAATACCCAGAATGAGAGAAATCACAGCACAACTGGTACTGCAGACAGGGAAGGATGGTGCAGAAGGAGTGCGTGCCTTTGCTCTGGAGCTTGGGTGCTGGGAAGGTGATGTGGGCTTAACACAGAGAGCCTGGGTTTTGGTGGCAGACATGAAGTCCTACCTTAGAAAAATTCTTTCCCTGATACTCAGCCTTCTTGCTAAGCTCAGGGGTTGAGAGTGCTCAGCTATCCAGGTCAGTTATTTCCCCTCCCAGCACTTAGCAGAGCACCCAGAGAAGGTAGATTTGCTTTTGTAGCCCCAAAAGGTGCTCAAAGCCCATGGGAGGGGAAGGGGCAGCCGCATGGAGGCGATGAGGGCTCCTGGCTGCTCCTCTGCCTGCTGAAGGGGGGAGGCAAGAAGAGCACTGCAGATGGAGCCTGGTCTCCATGGCAGCCCGCAGCTCCAGTTCTAAATTTTTCCCTGTCCATGGAGAGGATGCTTCTCCTCTGTGTGCTCTGGGGGGGGGCTGCAGCAGAAAGAGCCTCAGTTTGGGTTGTTTTGGGGTTGGTTTTTTTTTGGCAGTTGGAGGGAATGGGAGAAACCCTTGGTGCTCCCACTTTGGCAGAACCCAGTGGGCAACAGACACCCCATCACTCATTCATGCTGTACCCACAATTGGGGGGGCAGAGGAAGATGCACGCAAAGCCCATGGAACGGAAAGCCTGGAGGAGCCGTATTTAGGGCACATCTCTGGTTACGTGAAGCTTTTGCTATTTCTGGCTGCATCCTTTGCATCAATGAGATCCTGGAAAAAGCTCACGGAAGACGTGTGGGACAGACACTCTCTGCTGAGCTGTGGGGATGGAAGGACAGCATTCTGCACATCCCAACCAACGCTCAGGGGCACCTGCCAGGCGAGGCAGCCCCTTGCCAGCCCCCTTTTTTTGGGTGCCCACCCCCTCCTCCATTCTCACACCCTGACAGATTGTGTTTTACAGGGTCGGAAATAGATGCGCGAGAAGGGGCCTCACAGATCCCAAGTGAAAGCCATGCTCAGCTGTCACCCACCCCAGCACCAGCTGCCGGCCCCAGACGGTTCCCAAAATAAGCAGCCCACAGCTCCCAGGCACGGCGCGGCCGCTTCCCACCTGCCAACCCCGTAGGGCCCTCTCAACTCCCATCCAGGGGGTGCAAAATCCCCACCCCACAGCTCAATAGAAGAATCCTGGGTGCCACCAGACCTGAGCATTTCTGCGTTCCCAATTAGCAGGGCTTTAATTGCAGCATTCGTTGCTTGTTAGCAGGAAAAGCCAGATGCTCTTAGGAGTGAAGCGAGCCGAAAGGATCTTTCTCCCCACCCAAGGAATATTTAAGTATGTCTCATACAAACATTTCCTTTGTGCTGGGAACATGACTGTGGGGACATGTGGGTGCTGCTTGGCTGCTGATTCACCAACAAGTGCCAGGGTCCATCCATGATGGGAGCGGGGCAGAGCTGGAGCAGCTCAGGGAGCTTCTTTGTGGCACAGCTGGGGTTCTTTGTGCACGGCCAGGTGAAGGCTGGGAGATGGTCCTTCACCATGAGCTCACATAGCAACGCTACAGGGCAGTGCATCCCTGAGCTGGGGAGCTCTGAGTGCAGTGTGCTGTAGGGCAGTCCCTTTGGGAGCCATCTCCTTTGGGCACCATCTTCTTTGGGCACCATTTCCTATGGGAACCAGCCCCTTGGGCACCAACATCCTTGGATACCAGAAATCAGAGCTTTTCCTGAGCCTAACTGCTTGCTGCAGCCGTCCGGCACCAAGTTTGTCTTGCTCTTAAATCCCTTGGGCTAGAGGGACAAATCTGTCACTTCTGTAGCCCACGCACCTGCCTGTGCTATTAGCGTAGGCAAACTGTCCAGTAAGCATTAGCTGCAGAGAAAGCACAAGGCTCTGCAGGAATGCAGACACTTGAAGTCCGGGCTCTGCTGACTTGTATTTCTGCAGGTTGTGCAATCGTCCCCAGCAGTGCAGGAGCCTCTCCCTGCCTCCAGCAGGGTTTCTGCTCAGAGAAACGCAGCGGCTTCCCCACATAGGGATCAGACAGAGTGAGAGGAGGCATTGCGCAGCGGGTGTTGAGTCAATATCCTCTCCAGCTCGCTCTGCCAATATGATTCATTGTTAATTCAAGAAATTCCTCTTAGTCTAGTACTGGGTTCCCTAATCGTGGCTTAATCCAGGCGCCTCAATGCCACCTGCATCATCACACCAACGCCCATTAAGGCCACTTGTGGGCTCACCCTAGGTCAGGACCAGGCTGCAGGCTACACCGGTACCTGCAGCTCCTTCTGCTCTTCCCAGTGCTGATGCTGAATTCTGCAGAAATAAAGAGCACCTGAGACATTCTGCAGGACCTGGGTGCAAGGAAGCAGCACACGGTGCTGCCAACGAGCTCCAAAGCGGGTCTGGATTTCTTTGTAGTTGCTCAATGCAACAAATCTTCACCTCCAGGAGCCCAGCTGCCAGGGGACACTGGCACAGCACATGCTACGGCTGCCACTCTGGCACTGAGCCCACCAAACCCTCTGCCAAGGGCACTGCTGGCTCCTCTAACAAGCACCAGCCAGGGGGTGTGAATTCTCCCAGTGTTCATTGAAACAACATTAAGTGTGATGGACTCCTGGTCTATTAGAGTGGATGTAACATGTAATTGAGGCTGGTTATTCTTCATCTGGAGTGTCCCCCTTCACTAATGGCAAATCAGGGCAGAACACATGGTGCGCGCTTTGTGAGCCCCGCTGCAATTCACTCGCTGCCTCCGATCAAAATGATCCCAATGAATGTCAATGAATGAGCAGGGGGACAATGAATTAGAGTGAATGAAAGCCTTGTCGTGGGGCCCTTTGCCAGCACCGAGCCACAATGCAGCATCACAAGGACAGCGGCTGCCTGGGCTGTGTTGAGTTCATTCCCATTAGCGCGATGAGGGTGAGGATCACGGGGTGGGGGCAAGGTCGGTGCTGCTGATGGGGCTCTCCAGGCCTTATAGCTGCCATTTCCATGGGGACCAACGTAAGGGGGTTGGAGGAGCTGGGCACGGGGAGTTGGGTTGGGCATAGGCATGGATATGCTCGCCCCATTGATGTTCACACATGGTCTGTCCAGCTTCCTGGTTTGGTGTTTGCTAGCATTGAGGATGTGAGGTCAGCACTTTGCCTGAAATCCAAACCATTCAATCCCAGTTTTGGTTCCAGATCTCAATCCCAGCCCAGTGAGACTGCTGTTCACTAAGTTTCGGATTGAGCCGCCTCTTCATTAAGTCGTTAATCAGATGCTGCAGGCAGCACGTGCATTGCTTTTCACCATAGAAATGCCCACGTTTCCCCCCCTGGGGCCACGTTCTGAGTGTCTCAAAGACCCAAATCATTGATCAAAACATGGGCACATCACCTGGCAGTGATCGACAGAAAGTGGAAAGATGATGCTCCCAGGATCCGGGCTCTTGGCAGCTGCTGCTTCTGTTCCTGTGCTATCCGTGCACCTCCCAACTAACACCCAAATGTGTGGGCGCATCTGCACAGAAATGATGAATAATAATGTGAGAGGGAAAAAGAGTGGGCGAGAGGGTGCAGGGGAGAAGGAAAAGCTCAGATACTGGAGGGGAAGAACAGGATCAGCAGGGAAGGAGCGATGCTGCGAAGCCTGGAAAGGAACGAAGGCTCTCACTAAGGTGAGAGAAAGCAACTGCCCGTGAAAGCTTTGCAGGGAAGAGGGAAAGGCTTCAAAGAAGCCGTGCTGCCAGGAGACAAGATTAAATTCCTGCAATCTGCAGGGAGAGCTGCCCTCCTGCGCGTGATCGCGGGGCAGGCATGATTGGATTTTGGAAGGAATGTGGCATGCCATTCATTTTTTCCCCTCTTTCTGCAAAAAATAAGAGCGGGTCCAACCTCAATTCATCCTATCTGGGCAGCCTGCACTGCTCACAACACCACAAGCCCCTGCACGCAGCACTGCAGTTGCTGAGCACTGCATGGGATGTGCATGGTCCCCTGTAGGGCAATCCCTGGCTCTGAGCACCACCCCGACCTTCACACTGCTGTGCTCCCATCCCGCTGCCTGCAGAGCCTTTTCCTTCCTGCTCACGCTGTGTGCTGAATGCCAACACCTCCACAGCTTTCAAATTAAACCGACAGAGGGAAGGGGAAGAAAAAAGCCGTGCCTGACCCTCCCAGGCATGCGTGGGTTGGATGGAAACACCTCCTGCCAAGGGGCTGGAAAGTCCCAGCGCTCCCTCCCCAGCTGCAGGCACCCACAAATCCATGCAGATGCACACACAGTGCTGTTATCCTGTTCCCTGCAGCAATATTTCCTCCACCGTTGTGCCTCTCACCCTGTAAAAATGAATGAACCCAAACTCATGGATCACTTCCAGTGCATCAGCATCCAGACGGGCTGCTGGCTCACTTCTCTTAATCTCCCCAAAAATGGATTTAGGGATTAAAGCGGATCTTCTGTCTTGCTGGGACTTTGGTTTGACACTTAATCAATGCGAGTCCTCGGGGCACAGAGGAAAAGCAAAGAAATCAAGCTGAGGGATGGGCACAGGCTGCAGTTATCGAGCTCAGGGTGCAGAGGGGCCGGACAGAAAGCAGAACATGACAAAACATGGGGATAACATCGGAGCAGCTCCTACCAGGAAGGCAGTGAGGGTGCCCCAGTGCTCTGTGCTCGGGGCACACCAGAGCAAAGCCAAACTATGCAGCACCCACAGCACCAAGCAGGGAAGCATGCAGCAGGTTGCATGCAGCAGGTTGCATGCAGAGGAGAGCATGCTGCTTCCAATTGCTCACGCTCCCCAAGTGATTCAGCCATCAAACAATTCCTCTTTCTCTGACATCTCGCTGTGCAACCCAAATTTAGCTCACTTTGGTTATGCTCTCATACCCGCCCACCAGCAGCTTGTCCCCCTTCTCCCCACCTCACCCTTTAATTACCCCATGGAAGGCACATCTCCATGATCACCCAAGCATTGCGAGGGCCCCCAGGAGTCAGGATTCGATCTTTTTGCTTTTTTCCCCCTTAGCAAAGAGAATTGATGCTCTGCATACCTCTGAACGCCAATCACAATGCTCAGCACACACACAATGCCTCTCCTCTTCTTAAGTGCTGCACCGACATTAAGCAACATTAAGCATAATTAAGCCTCGCAGCATCCCTTTTCAGGTGGGTTAAGAGGAGCACTGAAAATTGAAGAGGAATCGGGGAGAACAGGGTGATGAAGCACCCTCACGTGCGGGGGATGCCCTTTGCATGACCCTTTCCATGCTGTCAGTGTTACACCTCCAGGAGCAGCTCCCAGTGCTGGGTGCAGACTGCATCCCACCTCCACCCTGCGATGCTCACTCTGCTCTTTGCCTCCCATAGGATTGCAGCTCCCGGGCACAGCGAGGGCTCTGCTATGATCACAGCCAGCTTGCCACCTGCCCAGCAGCAGCATGGGCAGTGTCAGTAGTCTCATCTCTGGCCACAGCTTTCACAGCAAGCACTGCCGTGCCTCGCAGTACAAGCTCCGTAAGTCGTCCCATCTGAAGAAGCTCAACAGGTACTCGGACGGGCTGCTCCGCTTCGGCTTCTCCCAGGAATCCGGACACAAATCGGGTTCCAAAAGCAGCAAGAATGAGGATTTCTTTTACATCAAAGTCAGCCAGAAGGCACCTGGCCCCCACCGCACGGACTACACCGCGCTGGGCAGCTCGGAGCTGGGCCAGGCTGGGAGCAGCGGGATGGACTTTGGGACACCCACACCGCAGAAGCTGATGCCTTTCCCCAGCCAGCTGGAAGTGGTGAGGAGGGGAGACGGGGCCCCCTTCCCTGCCCTATGGGGTGCTTGGGGTGGTCACCTTTGGGGTTTATGGCAGGGCTTTGGGGGGGCAGAAGGGATGGGGGTGGGTTTATGCTGATGGGCTCTGCTCTTCCCCCAGGGTGTGGAGAAACCCACGTCACGACCCACCGCCTTCAAGCCAGTACTGCCCCGCTCCAGTGCCGTCCTCCACTCAACCCCAGAGAATGGAGCTCACCTCTCCACACAGCTTCACCCCCTGGACAAAGGCAAGGAGCAGGAGCTGAAGCCAGCGCTGTGCTCAGGAGGGCTGTCTGACTCAGGCAGGAACTCCATGTCCAGCCTGCCCACCCACAGCACCAGCAGCAGCTATCAGCTGGACCCCATCGTCACCCCCGTGGGGCCCATCAGCCGCTTCGGGGGCTCCGCACACAACATCATGCAGTGTGCCATCATCCAGGACAGCAACATGATGAGCCTCAAGGCCATGTCCTTCTCCGACGGTGGCAACAAGATCCTCAACCCCAGCAAAGCCCCCCAGCACCGCGCTGCCGAGAAGACTGCGTGCATCCGCTCGCCCATCTCCACAGATGAATCCACCATCCAGGAGCTGGAGCAGAAGCTGCTGGAGAGGGAGGGAGAGCTGCAGGAGCTACAGCTGAGCTTTGAGGAGAAGGAAGCCAGCTCCTGCCAGGTGTATGAGGAGAAGCAGCGGCGCTGCAAGGAGGAGCTGGAGGGGCTCAAGCAGAAGTGCAACAGCAAGCTGAAGCAGAGCTCGCAGAAAACCCAGCGCACGCAGCAGGTCCTCCAGCTTCAGGTGTTCCAGCTGCAGCAGGAGAAGCAGCAGCTGAGGGAAGAGCTGGAGAACCTCATGAAGGAGCAAAATTTGCTGGAGACCAAGCTGAGGTCCTATGAGAAGGAGAAGACCAGCTTTGCACCAGCGCTGGAAGAGACCCAATGGGAGGTAAGGCCCAGGGGCACAGAGCTGTGACACAGAATGCAAAGGTGTGCATGGGAGGGGTGGCAGCAAACCCTGCAGCTCTTCTCCATTAGTATCCACACCATTAGCAGCCCCTCTGGTGCTGGATGTAGTAGCTGGCAATCAGGCCTTGGCAGGGGTCAGAACCTGATGGTCCTTGAGATCCATTCCAAACCAACCATTCAATGATTGTGTGATAATCTCAGTGTGACTAGAGCCCTAATGTGAGAGCTGTCTTCCCCCAGGTGTGCCAGAAGTCAGGGGAGATCTCCCTGCTGAAGCAGCAGCTGAAGGAGTCCCAGACCGAGCTCACCACCAAGACCACTGAGATCCTCAGCCTGAAGGCACAGCTGAAGGACGTGAGGGCCAAGATGGAAGGGCTGGAGATGAAGACCCAGGACCTGGAGGGCTCCCTGCGCACCAAAGCCATGGAGCTGGAGGTGTGTGAGAACGAGCTGCAGCGCAAGAAGAACGAGTCCGAGCTGCTGAGGGAGAAGGTCAACCTGTTGGAGCAGGAGATAGTGGAGCTGCGGGCAGAGATGGCCATGCTCCGGGCACAGCTGAGCGATGCCACCCGGCCCAGTGAGGTGCAGGCATTGCAAGGTGAGGTGGAGAGGCTGCGGGCTGAGCTGCAAGCTGAACGGGACAGCAACGAGCAGATGAGCTCCAGCTTCCAGCAGGAGCGGCAGACGTGGAGGGAGGAAAAGGAGAAGGTGATCCACTACCAGAAGCAGTTGCAGCAGAGCTACCTGCACATGTACAAGAGGAACCAGAACCTGGAGAAGATGCTGCAGCAGCTCGCGGCGGGGGAGGATGGCAAGGAACCCATTGAGCTGGACATCCCCGGCGCTGACGTGCCCTACGAGGACATCATAGCCACTGAGATCTGACCCCACTCCTCTTCCTTGTACTGTTTGATGAGCCATGTATTTATTCAGAGGAGCCAGCGTCCGGCCAGCTCCTCACTGCTGCCTGTTGTGTTCGAGGCCAACAAGCCACTCGTGCCAATGGTGACGTCCTGCAGCCCCTCCCTCTCCCCCTGACCCTTATAGGACCGGCAATGAGGGCAAACAGGGAATGGGACTTGGGCAAATGCTCGGTAGTGGGATGATGCCCTTGGCCCCAGCTTCCTGCTACAGCCTGGACAGGGTATAGAGCTGCTCTCCCCCGTTATTTATGGACCCCACATGACCCACTCCGGCCCTCCAGCTCCTGCAGTGCCTCGGGGAGGACCCTGCACACATGCACTACTTCACACCCATGGGAGCAACCCTCAGTGCGCAGGGATGGTGCCTTCCAGCTCCAGGGAGCAGAGGTTGGGATGACCCAGACATCAGGAGGGGATATCTATTTTATACAGAAAATCCAGAGTTAACGCTTCCTGCCTCCTCCCTGTCTTTTAAGAATCACAGCAACCAAAAATGCATTTTTTTCCCCGTTCTCCCATCACAGCAGTCACACAGCCCCAACCTGAGTCCCCACCCCATTACCAGCACCCACGTATCACCACTCGCTGCTGGCCATACATCCTTCCTCCCACCACCGTGAGCAGGATGAGTTCCTCCCTGCCACGAAGCACAGGGGCACTCCTAGCACAACCCAACACCCCTCACCCACAGATGTGACCCACAGAAACCAGTCTGTGCCTTCTGCACTGCTCAGCAACCACCACGTCCCCACCGAGCCCACGGCTGAGTCCCGAGGTTGCAGAACAAGGACCCCTCACCCAAGCCAGAGCCCCTCTCCCATGGGCTCCCCACCACAGGAGCAGAGCTCAGCACCCCCCAACCCCACTCCTGCCCCCGCCATCCCAACCCCTCATCCCCAGCACTCAATGCTGTATGATGTGATCGCCCAGAGGTGCCCACTGCTGCCTTTGCACAACGCTGTGTGTGACCGTGAGCATTGCAGGTGTGTGAGATGTGTGAGCCGGCAACCGGCCGGCCACAGCCTGTACAGATAATTATTATTTTTCTGCAGGTTATATTTGTTTGTTTGTATTATTTGTTGGTTCTTTTTTTTTGATGTTATCTCCGGTGACTGATGTAAACTACTGGTTAATTTTATGGTTTTATTTATAAATAATTTTTTTCAAACTCATCTCTGTGCTCTGCAGGGGTCTCCAGGCAGCGGTCAGCATTTCCACATCTCTAGATGGTACATCATCCACCAACCAATAAGAGTCATTCATCTCAGCATCACCAAGTTCCCTTCTGAGCCATCCTCCCACACGGCCCTGCTCACCTCCAGCCCTTTGCTAGGTGGGCTGCCCTGTGCTCTGCTTAGCTAGTATAACTCATGCACAGAAAAGCAGCAACTTGCTGAAGCGTGGAAAGAAGACAAAACCCCTGTGCTCTGCAATGGGTTGGTTTTCATTTCCAGAGCAGCCCAAACAGTGCTGCCTCTCTGTGAAAACAGGTAGAGATCACAGAATGGCCAGGGTTGGAAGGGACCTCAAGGATTGATCATGAATCTCCAACCCCCCACCACATGCAGGGCCACCAACCTCCACATTTAATAGCAGACCAGGCTGCCCAGGGCCCCATCCAACCTGGCCTTGAACACCTCCAGGGATGGACGGGGCATCCACAGCCTCTCTAGGCAGCCTGTTCCAACACCTCATCTCCCTCTCTGTAAAGAACTTAGAAGTGATACAGGGCACACAGCCTGGTCAAAGTCAAGGGAGTGTTTTGACTGTAACACATTGTTTTCCCCTTCCAACTGGGAGGAGGAAATAACATCACAGAAAGCTGGGGGCATCCTCTGCTGCATTGAGGAGCAGTGAGCCCTGGTGACACTGGTGGTAAGCAACACAGCACCGGTGTGTGCTGGGGACAAAGCAGCAGCAATGGTTCCGTGCAGGACTGCAGGTTGCTGTGGGGTTGGTGCTTCCCATTAGCTCTGCCCCAGCTGCTCGAGCCTAACCCTGTTCAACAGAAGGAGCCAGAATTAGCTGTTGAACGAATCAGCAGATGGAAATAAGCTTCGAGAGAGAGGAAAGCTGATTTACATCTTTTCTTAACACCTCGGTGCCACTAGGCCACTTTTCCGCTATGGGGGGGGGAGAAGCTCAGTCAGACCCAACATCCCAGCAGAGACACGACCGGAGCTGCCTTTGAAAGAGCAATTAGCCCGAACCGCCCCGCACACAGGGCGAGGAGGCAGAGCTGCTTTTGATGTGCAAATCCCCCGCAGCAGCTCCCGCACCGGCCTGCCTCGCATCTGCTGCTCCGAGGGGCAGTGGCCGCTGTTTGCTCTTCAGCGAGGCAGCAGCTGCCGTGGGGCTGAGGCTGAAACCGGGGGGGAGAGGGGACGGGACCCCCAGGCAGTCCTCATTAGTCATTGCTGAAGAGGGAAATACTGTGTAAATGCACCGAGGCAGCAGCTGTGAGATCAGCACGTCCCATTTAGCATGGTACCTGCTGTCACCGTGCCATGAAATATTGGGTTGTTTGTTCAGCTCCTTTTGTTCCCAATGCAAAGCATCCCTCACCTGCAGGGACTGCTCTGACCACCACTGCTCCTGCTGCGGGGTTCCTAAAGCACGAGGACACCTCTCTCCTCATGTCCCAAGTGCCTCTTTGCTCCCCCTTGTTTTCTTACCTGTAGGAACAGCTCTGTTCTCAGCACAGTGCTAAAATAGCTACACGGTGCTAAAATAGCTGCGCTGCAAGCCCCAGCCTGCTCCCAGGGCCTCGGGCTGAAACTATTTTTGTTCTGCTGCACTATTTGCTACCTGGGAGCTGCCTGTCTGCAGGATCTGCTGGTTTCCTCCAGCAGCTGGGGAGCTGCAAAAGGGGAGGGCGAGGATCTCTGCCCAGCAGGCTCTGGCCTCACAGCACAGCCTGGCTGCCCCTGTGCATGAGGGTAAATCTAAACTGGATACTGTCACCAAAGCTCTGCCAGGCAAATGTACCCCATTAAAGCAGGAAGTAAGGCTGAAATAACTCACACAGGTCAGAGCTGAAGAGTCCCAGCAGGCTGCTTTAGTGCCTCTAAGCACAGCCCTTGATCTTAGAAAGCCAAGAGAAGGCAAAGCAGCCCTGCCCCGCTGCTCAGAAACTCATTGCATTTACAGGCGCTGGCAGCCAAGCAAGCCCAAAACCACTGCTGTGTGATAGCTGCTTCCAATGGGACCAATAATTTCTGAAACAGTTTTTGCACCGCTGAATATTTAATAGCAAAACAACCATTTCCAGGTGATTTAGAGTCTGAAGCAGCCCTGCTCATCAGGAGCACAGTATCAGGGCTGATTTGGAGCCACCAGGCTGCAGCTCGCTCCACCCTCTCTCCACTCACTTGGCAGCACGAGCAGATCAGGCAAGCAGTGCCACTACACGGCTGCGGGGCCGAGCTGCACTCAGCAGCTGTTTCATCCTCAGCACAAAGCCACCCTCACTATATTTACATTCAGCCCAAACCTTTGTCTGGCCTGAACCAGCCACACTGTCACCAAAGTCTTGCCTGCATGTCCGAGCCTTGGGCTGGAGCAGAGACATTCTTTTTCCCCTTTGCTCCCATCGGCTGCGAAGGAGTAGAGGTGATTTGCAGCAAGTACAGCAGCAAAATCCCTTTCACTTTGCTCTACAGGGTTTGCAAGGACCAGGGGCCGTGTTACCCATGCACATACTTGCAGGTACCTTGTGAGCAGCAGCTGCTCGCTCCGCCGCGCTCACCGCCCGCAGGAATGCTGCTCAACCTTTGTCCTCAGCCCTCACCACCACTGAAGGGTTTCAGGAATCCACTGGACTTTGGAATTTCTCCTCTTCCTCGTGTTTTCAGCTTGCTGCCCTCTGTTAATGCAGTTATTCGCATGCCTTAACCACAGGCTCTCTCTCAAGACACACAAAAAAGTGACCGTGGCTGAATGTGTAGAAAACATTGAGATTCGTTCCCAACCTTTTTGAAGACATGTTTTTAGTATAATACATTTGCCTTCCTCTGTAGCATCAAATCTCTCTCAACCCCTGTGGAAGAATTACAAAGCCATTCTTAATGCTGAGGAGATGGGATTTCTAACTCAGTGTCTCTCCTAATGAAAAAAAAAAACACAAAACTGTCAGAACCAGCCTGGACAGTTAAATGAGTTTTTAAAGAGTGAAGTAATGTCTTCATCTACCCTCAAGGACTTCTTGAGCTTCCGCACAAGCAGCAGCTTGAATTGCAGCATGGTAGAACAGCTAATAGGAAAAGACTGAAGACAGCTTCACAATATCAGAATAAACACACCCAGGACACAGCACCCCCTCGCCCTTCGTAGCACCGCTCATACAGAAAAGCTCAGAGTCAACACACCCCTTAAGATCACGCTTAAGCAGCCTCCTGAGGAGGTCTCCCAGTCTCCTTCAGCACAAACTAGCAATTGAGATTCATGTGGAAACGTGGCATCACACAAAGATTGCACCAGCCATCCCACTCAGCAGCACAAAGCATTCAGCCCTGAAGTTGAAGGCCAAATCTCCAGCCCTGAAAGCTACCAGCTCTACTAACAAGGCATGTGGTTCCAGTGGCCCTCAATGCAGACAGCTGAAGTGTTTGCTTTCAGCAGACTAGGGAAGCATTTTCGTTTGTGTAAACAGAAACCCTGGTGGCAAAGGACAGCTCAGCCATTGCAGAACGACCCCAAGTTGTTTCTAACCACAGAATAACAGAAATTTGTATTGTTCAACACCTTCCATGTTTAATTTATTTAGATATTCTCTACATTAATCTCTACATTAAAGTATTCTCATGCCAACACTCGCAACCTCCCACCCCTACCTCAAGAAAAAATAAGACGTGACACAGCTTTAGAGTGGAATGCACTGGAATAAAGTTACTGTTGTGTCCAAGTTACAGAGAACACTGAACAAACCATAGAACTGCACACAGAAAACATCAGGGAAAGCTGGAATTAGCACGCTATCATTCGAGTCATGTTAGCACCTTCCTAGACAAGCACTGAAGGCGTTCAGAGAGGTGCAACATGCTTTGGTGAGCTAGACCAGAGATAAGTTTACATTAAGCCTGAAAAAAGAAAAAAAGCCAGCAAGCCTGCCAGCACTGGGCTCTGAGCCTCGTCTGAACTAATTTAAAGTAAGAAATAACACTGAAGAGACTAGCCAAGCTCGCAGTGTTTGGGAATGCTGAGCTCTACTGGCTAGCCAGATCTGTGTCTGGAGTGCAAACCACAACAGCTCCGAACACGACTCGGGACCCAGCGCCACCTACAGCATGCTTTGCAGCACAGTTCGGCGTCCATTCATACATCAGCTGGCTTTCTGCTGTTGCATTGTTTAGTCCAACGCATTTTAAAAGCTGACCTCCCACCAGCACAATTGTGGCTCGCATAAAGAGGGTTTTTTTGTTTGTTTGTGGTTTTTTCTTTTTTTTTTTAAACATCTCCTATAATCCCCTTCAGTAGCAGCGTGGAGCCTTGAATTACCCAGTCTTAACCATTGGGACACTACTGATCTCAGAAGGCTTTAGCTGCTGTCACACATTTCTGGCATTGCCAGAATGCAAAAGAAAAGGTTAAAGCAGGAATCTTTCTTTGCAAACTTCAAGGTACAATTTGAAACCTTTCATTCAGCCATTGAGCCATAACATGCTGCCTTCAGGTAGCGACCCACTGGCCTGTGACCTCTGCAATGAGCCCTTGCCAGCAGAAAAGCACTTAGCACGCTCACTAGTGTCCTTACTTCATGCATCCCTTTAAGGATTTTAAACCACAAATACATCAGTGACTTGCATTTTCAGAGATATGCCATTGTGCACCACGTTTTCCACATGTTAGCCTGGCCTTCAGGCACAGCAGCAGGACAGCAGAGAGCCATCTGTTCTACCAGCAGCAAGGCAACTGCACGTGATCAAACTGAGCAGATGCTTTGAACATGAAGTCACATTTACTCTCATGTTTTCTAACCCACGTGCTCCTGATTTGAAATTAAAGATTTGCAGTAATCCTCAGACATTCATTTGAAGTGTCCACTGAAGGTCCAGTTCAAAAGCAAAAAAGGAAAGCTTAACAATAGCTATTGCACATACATAAGAGCTGGCCTAAAAGTCTTCCTGATGATCCAGGCTTTGGAAGAAGGGATATTTTAAAAACTGGTATCAGTGTACATTGGAACACTGGCACAAATGTCACCTATTCTTGGTTTTAATTATAAGGGCGACAAGTAAACATCAACACATGAAAAAAGGGAAAACAAACAGCGTTTCACAGAGCAAGGAGTTGGAGATGAAGTTGTGGCTAGTGTTTTGCAGTCGAATCTCGAGGATAGAATTCAGCCAGTGTTGTCTGGGGAATTCTCTTCAACATCTCCTTGGGGAAGATTCGCAAAAGCTGCCATCCGATGTCCAAGGTCTCGTAAACAGTACGATTTTCATAAGGACCTACAGAAATCAACCACAGACTGAAATACGGGGCAGGAAAGCGTCTGAGGAGCAGGGATCTCTCAAAACATGACATTCTAGGTGTTAATATGTACTGCGATGCTCTCGAAACCGACACTCACCCTGAGCAATGAAGTTCTTCTCAAACTTCTGCAGAAACTCCAGATAAAGAAGGTCATCTGAGGTAAGAGCTTCCTCACCAACTACAGCCTTCATAGCCTGCACGTCCTTCCCGATAGCATAGCAGGCATACTAAAAGGGACCCAAACAGAAGAGCTTTTACCTTGGTAGCTAAAATACATCCTCACCTTAACGGCATTTGAGGTGGTTGCTTGGAAGGATGACATTGGAGGTCACTTACAGAGCTCAAGCCAACGTCATTATCGTATTACACAGTGACCAATCAAATAAGAACGACTCAGACATGGTTAATATAGAAAGGAACAATCTCTGCAGTAACTGCTGAGAACATTAGGTGTTGTACATCACACAGCACGCTCATTTCATGCTGGGGAGAATCAAGTGAAGGTGACTCAGAAGGCTACAGAGCACCCAGGTGAAGGTTGATTAGCAAGAAGCCCGTTTGAAATATGCCTCTCCCTTCCTGAAGGGGTTTTTACATACCAGTTGGTTGGATACATCTGCATGATCCTTCCTGGTCATGCCCTCTCCAATAGCTGACTTCATCAGTCGAGACAAGGAAGGCAGTACATTAATAGGTGGGTAAATCTGAGGAGAGAAACAAAGGAATTATTAATAACAACACTTTGAAAAGCAAGCAAGTGATCTTAAATGTGTTCCAACCGCTGTGGTACGCACCTGTCTGTTGTGCAGCTGCCTATCCACATAGATTTGTCCCTCAGTGATGTATCCAGTCAAGTCAGGGATAGGATGAGTAATATCTTTATTTAAAAAAAAAAAAAAAAAAAAAAAAAAAAAAAAAAAAACACAAGAATGACAGAATGACAGTGTTCAAAGCTTTTCTATTCTTTCCAGCAAAGAAGTGGCAGGTTTTGTTTTTTTTTTTCCAAAGAGTTAAATGACTTCTGTAGCAAAATGCCCTCAGTGAGTACAGCCATATGACACTAAGTGCTCTAACACAAGAGCTGTAAGCTCTCCTGACAGGGGTCAAGAAAACAGCCCTGAAGTCTTGAAATGACAAAGCATTCTCCTTAATGACACTGAGACAGCAGCCAAGAGCTACAAAACCAAACAAAAACCTGAAGACCCCTATCTTTCTGTTTGGGCTGAAGGAATCATTTCAAGTATACTAAAAAAAAAATAAAAAATAAAAAAATAGCTTACCATCATTGGGCATGGTAAGAATGGGAATCTGAGTAATTGAGCCATTTCTGCCTTCCACACGCCCAGCACGCTCGTATATAGTAGCCAAGTCAGTGTACATGTAACCTGGGAAGCCACGACGGCCAGGTACCTCCTCTCTAGCTGCTGAAACCTGAGAGGATTGAGAAAAGAATTTCCAAGATCACGCTGATAGATCTGCTGCCTTCCCTCAGTAATCTACACGAGTTCCTCTTCCTGCAAGCAGTACTGAGATACAGGCACATAAACCCCTACAAAGAGAAGTACGACAGCCCAACTGTTGCCAAGGCGAATCAGAGATGTTAAACTGCTGAATGTCATGAATTAAACTCAAATATGAGAAACAGTAATAGCTCTCTGACTACCAACCATAATTCTAGGTGAGCAATGAGTAACTAAAGGCCTCACTGGCTAATTTAAGAACATTAAGGAATACTAATGGTAACAGTTGGAGCAGAAATTTGCATTTTCGCTTTCTACTACAAAGTCTTTCTGGCAACACTCAGCATGTGAGCTCATGAACACATACCTCTCGCAGAGCTTCAGCATAGGAGCTCATATCTGTCAGAATGACCAGCACGTGCTTCTCACACTGATATGCCAAGAACTCTGCTGTTGTTAGAGCTAGACGAGGTGTGATAATGCGTTCAATGCTGAAACAGAACAGCATGGCACATTTGTGACAGGTACTTCAAGGCCACAGAGGAATAGCCTGAAGTCACAAACACATTAAAACCCTCTGAAAAAAAAATCAGCAAGGTGCACCAACTGGAATACCAGCATTTCATATTCCACTTCACTGCACAATGCCAGCATCACAGATCAGCCTGCAGATCAACAATGAGACCATGGCTTTCAGTTTATTTGTTCTTTTCAGCTTTCCCCAACCAACACAGTTGTAACTACTTACGTTGGGTCATTGGCCAAATTCAAGAACAGACACACGTTGTCCATGGAGCCATTTTCCTCAAAGTCTGATTTGAAGAACCGAGCAGTTTCCATGTTCACCTACATCACGAAATTAAAGCATCAGTTTCAGACCAGACTTGAGCATTCTGCACTTAAATCCTTCCTATTCCTGACTTACACCCATAGCAGCAAACACAATGGCAAAGTTTTCTTCACTGTAATCCATCACATCTTTGGATTTCTTCACCAAGCCAGCTTGGCGACAGATCTGAGCTGCAATCTAGAGGGAGATAAAAAGCTTCAGTGCTTTGGATGAAGAATTTAACTTGCTCACTCTTCAACCCTGGTGAAAACGGCTTCAGGAGTTTTAAGAACAGCTCTGAATACCCACCTCATTGTGAGGCAGACCAGCAGCAGAGAATATGGGGATTTTCTGTCCCCTGGCAATGCTGTTCATACCATCTATTGCAGAAATGCCAGTCTGAATCATTTCTTCTGGATAGATTCGACACTGAGGGTTGATGGGCTGACCTGTAAGATTTTTAGAAAACACACATTGTTCAACACTTGATCAAACTACCACTGATTTTGAGCAGTGATCCAAGGCTTGTGTCAAAAGCTGCAAAGCACACCTTCAGGCCTGCTAAATCTTTGGAGCTGACATACATTTCCATGAACAGATTCCAAGTATCACTTAAGACAGTTATTTTCTTCTACCTCCATACCAGAAAGAGATGAAGAACATACCCATTATGTCCAGGAAATCTTCAGCTAAAACAGTGGGGCCTCTGTCTATAGGTTTTCCTGATCCATTAAATACTCTGCCTATAAGAAACAGCAATAAAATAGAAGTGAAAGTTACTGAGAAAATAAGATAGCAGGCAATAAGCCTGTTTATTCTTTAAAGAAAGAAACAAATACTCACCAAGCATATCTTCAGAAACAGGGGTGCGAAGAATGTCCCCAGTAAACTCACAGGATGTTTTCTTAGCATCAATACCTGAAGTGCCCTCAAATACCTGTAAAGATAGCGGGGCAATTAAAGAAAAACAACCACAAAAATAACCAGGAAGGAAGAAGAACTGCGCTTCACAAAATAATGCACCAGAATGCTGCTTCACAGCTTGAGAACTTGATCAGCCATAGGGGACAAAAGACAAGGCAGTCCCCTGCAAGCAAAGGATTTCAAAAGCAGCTCACTGGTACAAAGCATGACATCAAAACCGACTTTAACAAGCTCATGAGGTGTATCAGCAGCAACCAACAGACCCAGTGCCATTCTTTTGATCTCAGGTGTTTTCCTTTGCCAGCAGGGTAAAGTTATTCAGATAAGAATTAGCATTAGCAACAAACAGTGGCTTACAAGAAATGCCTACATGCACACAGCATAGCAGCTGATCCTGAACCTAATATTGTACAGACACAGCATGATTCCCTTCATCTAGCTGCAAATTAATCAGGGTCTTGAGGGAACACAGGAAAAAGTCATTCTATAATCCAGTTTTCAGCCTACAATTATTCATACTGTTTTAAACTTGGAATTAGTAGCTTTTTTTTTTTTTTTTTTTTTTTTTTTTTTTTTTTTTTTTTTTTTTTTTTTTTTTTTTTTTTTTTTTTTTTTTTTTTAAGCTTATAGCACCAACAGAATGCATCACAAGACATCTTGCAATTCAGACATGCTGATTCACAAAGTATTCTTCTGTTGCATCAAGAGATGATCCGGTCCCCACACACACCTGAACCACAGCTTTGGAGCCACTGACTTCCAGGACCTGCCCACTTCTTCTGGTGCCATCAGGAAGAGTCAAGTGGACAATCTCTGCATACCTAGGAAACTGAAAACGAGGAAGAAAACATTAAAAACTCACAAGTACAGCTGTGAAACAGAAGGCATCAGCTGCAGACAAGCCTAGCTTAGCACTTACCTATGGCTTTTTTTTTGTCTTAATAATTTTATCATCAGGAAAAAAAAAATCATTCCAAAATGACTACGTGTGTTTGTCTATTTAAGTTTAGATTACATTTTGAGCTGTTTGACAGAACTAGAACAGTGTTTCCTTTCTTTCCCCAACAGCCTCAGCCATTCATCCCTTTCTTCTGACGTAAGTGCAACTCTTCAGCTGTACTGCTATTTGTTTTCATTTATTTCAGCAGTCGGAAACCAACCTTGTATTCAAATTGCTCAGGAGATGCATGAATTTCACAGCAGTCAGCATTTAACCTGTTACAGCTCTTCCTGCAAAATCTCTTGATAGCTTCATTCATTAAGGTTCTTCATCCTTACCTTCACTTGATCCAAGATAACCAGGGGGCCATTCACACCAGACACAGTTTTATAAGCTGGAAGAAAGAGCCACAAATCAGATACTTCCTTGGCACAGCACAAGCTCCCCATACCCAGCTTTCAAAGTTTCAATTCCTATCATCAGTCTCAGGTTCGCAGCTGTGGGGCTGAGCTCCGCATTGCTCTGTTTCTTAGGAGCCCCACAAGAAGGATGAGGTGCTGAGTTGTGTTGCCAACATTTTTGCCACTACTGCAAAGCAGTCAAGGTTAACATTGAGATACGAGCTCGACCCTCTCCTGTCTGTTAGGAATTCATGGTTGCGAGCCTGTATTTGGGTTCATCAGAATGCTGCCACCAGAAACACCGCTACAACATAAAGCTGAAATACACAGTTGCAAGATATTTACACAGCAGAGATAACGACGACTGTAACATGTGATAAAGTAGTCATGGTTGTAACTGTAATTTGTGCCCAACAAATGGAGACGTAAACCCTCACACCAACACTGAACTTCCCTTTTTGTTTTTTCTTTCTTAAACCACACGTGTCCTGCCCCATGACACTGCAATGACCCAGATGAAAGCCATTCAAGCAGGACTTGCAATTAAAAGTTGATCAGCAGAACTTCTATGCTAAAGCACATTTTTTTTGGCATGCTGTAAACAATACTGCTGAAACAAAACCTTTTAATTCCTTTCCTGTCTCCTAGAAAAGGCCAACGGACTACAGTACAAAATGTTGAGCTGCACTTTAGCCCAACTACTCCTACCCTTGGGTTATCCCAAGACACCTGATACATGACTACAGCTCACCATAAGGCTCACACCTGAAACATCAGCAGCTCATGTCTTAGCACTACACATCGTCCCCTGAAATACTTGTGTGCCCAGAAATTAGAATTCATTCCTGTGTTATCAGCACAGCAGAAAAGCTGGGGAAACACAGCAACAGCTCTGCCCTATGGACACACAGCATCACAGTACAGCTCAGCATCACCTACCCTCAGAGAGAAGTAACACTGAGTCAAAGCTTTATCAGGATCATGAGGGAGCAGTGGCCACGAGTGACTGTTAATCACTTTTCCCTCGAATGGAAAAATGAGACAGTGGAGCCATTCGCAGAGCAGAAAAGAGCAGCTCTTACTGCTGGCATGCTGCAAGGCAGAGGAAAAGGGCACAAACCTCACCAGCGGGGAGCTACTGGTAATCACCTGGCTGGGGCACAGTGAGAAGCTGTTCAGTTTGGCACACACAGTTCACATTGTATACTGTCAACAAAGAGCAGCTTTGAACTGTTGCAATATAATCGCTTAGCAGCAACAATCAAGGCTGCATTAGATAAAGCATGAGGTGGTGGTGCAAAGCGGTCTCAGGAGGAACTCCCGTTGTCTCAGTTATCAAAATCCACCCAAATACCATCAGATGTGGCAGGAAATGGCTGTCAGCAGCACACAAGGCTCTGTCACCTGTGTGGTCCGATGCCCCATCCCTAGAGGTGTTCAAAGCCAGATTGGATGGGGCCCTGGGCAGCCTGGTCTGGTATTAAATGTGGAGGTTGGCAGCCCTGCATGTGGCAGGGGTGTTGGAGATTCATGATCCTTGAGGTCCCTTCCAATCCGTGCCATTCTGCGGGCCTGGGATTGGCAGAGGGCTCTCAGTGAGGGCTGCAGGAATGGAAAAGGTTCCCTTGAGCAACACAGCCCATCCCATGACCGCCTCGTGAGTGCTTCTTCCTCAATCAGCAGCGAAGGGCAGGCCCCATCGATGAGGAAACGACATCCTTGATACCAAAAAGCACCAATTCCCCTCAAAAGCAGCTCGAGAGACTCAGAGCTCCCATGTGCAGACACCGACCTGCGCCATGACAACCCCAAAAGCGAGCACAACGCAGTGTTTTTCACATCCAGCAATGAGACAGCAGACACAAACTGGGATCTGCAGAGGTGCCAACCTTGCCTGAAGCCGTGGCTTGGGGTCCAGCAGAGCAGCAGATGCTCGAGGGGGGGGAGAACGGGGGAACTGAGGGAGGGGAAAGAATTGCGATGGTTCCTTTGGATTTCACACCAGATGGTTCAAAATCAAGCAGCAGAGAAGTGCTTGTGACATTCAGCAGCCACGCAGGGGAAAGAAAGGCCAATAGAAAGGCCAACAGAAAGGCCCCCCCTCTACCCCCGCCAACAGTCTCAGCCCCCACAGCCCCCCACAGCCCCCCTCACCCCTTCTCCCCCCTCCCCACCGCAGACCACGCACGGTACCGCCCGACCCACGGCCCCGCTCCGGCCCAACGGCCAGGAAAGATTTCTCCACCACCCCGAGCCCCTCTGCGCCGCAGCCGCTCCCGGCCGCACTCACTGAGGCGCGGCTGGGACAGGAAATCCCTCGTCAAGGCCGCCGCCTGCTCTCGCGCCCCGCCGGGCCCGGCGCCGTTCATCATCCCCCGCACCGCCGCTACCGCCGCCATCTTGTGCGCTGCTCCAGCTGGGAGGTCTGCTGCGCATGCGCTGATATAGAGCCGCCGAGCCCCGCCCGCACGGAGGGGGATCGTAGGGGAGGGGAGGGAGCTGGCCAGGGTGCTGCGGGGGGGCAGGGAGGGAGGGTAGGGGTGGGGATAGGGATAGGGATAGGGATAGGGATAGGGATAGGGATAGGGATAGGGATAGGGATAGGGATAGGGATAGGGGTAGGGGTAGGGGTAGGGGTAGGGGTAGGGGTAGGGGTAGGGGTAGGGGTAGGGATAGGGGTAGGGGTAGGGGTAGGGGTAGGGGTAGGGGTAGGGGTAGGGGTAGGGGTAGGGGTAGGGGGAGGGATACAGATAGGGATAGGGGGAGGGGAAGGGGAGGTGGAGAGAGTGGGGATAGGGGTAGTGGTAGGGATAGGGATAGGGGGAGAGGGTGAGGGTTAGGGTTAGGGGAAGGGGTAAGGATAGGGGTAGGGATAGGGGTAGGGGTAGGGATAGGGGTAGGGATAGGGATAGGGATAGGGATAGGGGTAGGGGTAGGGGTAGGGGTAGGGGTACAGGTAGGGGTACAGGTAGGGGTACAGATAGGGGTACAGATAGGGGGAGGGATACAGATAGGGATAGGGGGAGGGGAAGGGGAGGTGGAGAGAGTGGGGATAGGGGTAGTGGTAGGGATAGGGATAGGGGGAGAGGGTGAGGGTTAGGGGAAGGGGTAAGGATAGGGGTAGGGATAGGGGTAGGGATAGGGATAGGGATAGGGATAGGGATAGGGATAGGGATAGGGATAGGGGTAGGGGTAGGGGTAGGGGTAGGGGTAGGGGTAGGGGTAAGGGTAGGGGCAAGGGCAAGGGCAAGGGCAAGGGCAAGTATAAGGGCAAGGGTAAGTGAAGGGGCAGGAGTATATGGGCAAGGGAACGGGTAAGGGAAGGGGAAAAAGTAAAAGAAAAAAATAAAATGAAAAAGAAAGAAAAAGGAAATGGGTCAAGGAAAAAAAGAAAAGGAAAAATAAAAAGGGAATAATATGAAAAGAAAATAGGTAAAAGTAGAAAGGGGAAAAAATGAAAAAAAAAAGAACAAAAAAAAAGGAAAAGAAAAGAAGATGGAAAAATAGAAAAGAAAAAAAAAAGAAAGAAAAAAAGAAAAAAAGGAAAAAGAAAAAAAAAAGAAGAAAGAAAAAGGGGAAAAAAAGGAAAAGGAAAAGAAAGGAAAAAAAAAGGAAAAAGAAGAAAAATAAGAGAAAAAGAAATGGGAAATGGGGAAAAAAAAAAAAAGAGAAGAAATGGGAATAAAGGTGGAAAAAAAGGAAAGAGGAAAAAGTAAATCAAACCTTTAATTTAATAAAAAAATAGCCAGTGGGTTATTTGTAATTGCCTTTCGCCCCCGCCTCCCAAAGAAACCATTAGTGTGTCAACTTCTGTTTCCTCGTGGATTATTTCTCTCCTCATACACGTTAAATTTTAATCACTGGTGTTTGCTCTCTCTGCTCAGCAGGAAGGTGGATTTGATGCTAGAAACCATGTTCCATCTCTCCCTGTGCTAACACTGAAATACTGGGAGATGTGTTTCCCTGGAGCCACTGCAGAGCTGTGTGTGTTTGGAGGAGGAACGAAGCGCTGGGGGCTGTGAGAGCGATGGAAAACCTGAAGTGGGCACTCACTGCAGCTGCCCCAGGAGAACTGGCTGTCGTGGGTTAAAAAATGAATTAAAAAAAAAAACGGGGGGTTAAAAAAGGAAAAAATGGTTAAAAAGAAGTCAACGGAAAAAAAAAAAAAAAGTCTGATGGATTCATGGAAATGCTTCCAAAGCAGAAATGAGCAAACATTCCCAATGCAGACGGATGGCATTGCAGTCTCTTTTGGCTGTCGAAGGGATGATGCCCTGACCTCTGTGGGGATGAGGAGGTGGCAGTGATGGCCATCCCCACGAATCCCTGGAGGAGCTGGAGCTCCCAGCTGTGCTGGCTGAGGGTCTGAGCTCACCGGTAGGTGGGAGCGGAGCTCTGCAGATGGTCAGAAAGTGATTTCCATGCTCAGTTCTCAGTTCATGAAATGTACTTAAAGACTTCAGCTCCTGCCTTCCTGTTTGTTACTCAGAGGGTTTTGGCCACTCAGAAGCCAGGCAAATGGCTTCAATGGCAGAGAGAATCACAGAACCGTGGAACCACAGAATAAAAGAATTGCTGAGGTTGGAAAAGAACACTAAAATCGTCAAGTCCAACCCCAACCCATCCCACCATGCCCACTAAGCACGTCCCTCAGTGCCACATCTGCACAGTTCTTGAACACTTCCAGGGATGGTGACCCCACCACCTCCCTGTGCAGCCTTTGCCAAAGAGACAGACCCTTCAGCAGGGTCTGCTGTGATAGGACAAGAGGAAATAGTTTCAAACCAAAAGAGGAGAGAGATTAGATATAAGGAAAAGTTTTTTTTATGATAAGGGTGGTGAAGCACTGGAACAGGTTGTCCAGAGCAGTGTAAAATGGAGACAGCCAAAGTTAGGCTGCATGGGGCTCTGAGCACCTGATGGAGCTGTGGGTGTCCCTGCTCACTGCAGGGCGGTTGGACTAGATGGCCTTTAAAGATCCCTTTCAACTCAAACAATTCTATGATTCTATCAAATCCTGACTCACACATAAAGGAGCCCCCGTCCCCCCATCCTGCTCTGACGCAGGAGGAGCTGCAGGGCTGCAACTACATCTCCATGGGAGACAGATGCTCATACCCTCTCCTGATAAGAGCTGCAATAAATTCCCTGGGAGCAGCAGCTCTGAGCACTCTGCTGTCAGCTCTGCACACTGGGATGCGTCCAGGGGTAAGGGCTCTGTCGCTGTGCTACATGCAACAGGTTTGCACTGAGAGGGATGGGGTTTGGTCTTGAGATTCAGGGCAGCTTCAGCCTGCTTGTCTTTATTTTCCTTGCTTCTTTACTTCTTCTTCCTGGTGATTTATACATAAATATATCTATTTTCTTGCATTAATTATATTATTTGGTCCTTGCTATTGCTTGGAGGTGCTTGGGGACAATGAGAAGCCCGCTCTGTTTTTCAAGTTAGTGACTTGCATGGCACTCACATCAGATGATACAGGGTTTGGAGGTTTTGCTCTTTTCTTCAGGAATAAAATGATAAATGTCATTGCCTGGGATGTCAGGAAACCACAGGAGTCTTGGAGGAAGCTATAGCTCAGACTCTGCTCATGTTGCTGCTTTATTGCTGAAGCAGCCACAAGCTATAGGAACCCAAATGCTAACTGATAAGTTGGCTCAGTACAGACTTCTGATGGATATTTCAGTATAACTGAACAAGTGCCAACCTTAATCCTGTACGTTAGGCTTTTAAGTCCTGCATGTTGCTGTGACATTTCTATTAGGTCAAATGAAAAGACATGCAAAGTGAAATAAATTTCCTTTGAGATCCAATTTAACCTCCAAAGAACAAACATGGAATACAAGATGTAGAGATTAGTACAGATAAGCTACCAGCTTGATTTATGCTTTGAGTCTTCGAAGGAAGACTGAGATGATGTTTGCAGTAGGGACAAGATGTCTCAAGAGAATGGAAAAGGCTGGGGAGCCTCCATCTCTTGACTGCAGCATTAAACGTGAGCTGGATAAAAGTGGAGTCTGAGAGCAAAACTGGAACTCTCTGCTTCTCAGAACGGCACCCAGCTCACATAGGGGATAAGAAGAAGTCATGAACCTGAGCGAAGTGCTAACCCACAGCATCTTCTCCCAAGGTTGCAGGACATCGTTGGCCCTGACAGTAGAGCCAGGGGACCGAGCCCCAGCAATGCTCCCAGCAGCCATCCCCACGTCCCAGAGCTGGCTGGCACGGGGCCGGGCATCACGGAGGCTGGCACTGGTGGTGGTGTTCGTCGCACTGCTGCTGGACAACATGCTGCTGACTGTTGTGGGTAGGGCGTGCGCTGCAGGGATGGCTGCAAAAAGCTGTCAGCACGTGCTGGGGACAGACATGGGGACGGGTGTGGGGACAGGCAAGGTAAGAGCAATGGGGACAGGCAATGAGACAGCAATGGGGACAGCCGTGGGGAAGGATGGGTGAAGGAGCGTCCAAGCATCGACACCGAGCTAGCACCATCCAGTTCATATGCATGCTGAGCCACAAATTCAAGCAAACCCACTGATGAACACTCTCCTTGGCTTTTTTCCCAGTGCCTATCATCCCCACCTTCCTTTATACAATAGAATACGAAGGTGCCAACAGCTCTGCTGCCCCGCATCAACCCGAGTCACCTCCCTCAGCCATCGAAGATCCTCCTTTCTCCCCCATGTCCTCCTATTTTGACACCAGCACCACGATGACCTTGGGCTCCCCCAGAACTATGGAGCTGCAGACAGGGACCAGCGCCAGGCACCCACAGCATCCCCCTATGAGCTCCCCATCACCCAATGGCTGCCCACAGGGTGAGGAATTCCTCACGCAGGAGAACATGCGTGTGGGGTTGCTCTTTGCCTCCAAGGCTCTCGTCCAGCTCCTGGTCAACCCCAGCGTGGGGCTGCTGACCAACAGGTACGTCTGCAATCTACTGCGTTCTAGTCAAGTGGCAAAGATCTGCAGTCACATAACGATGGCATCTGGTGAGAGAATTGCAAGGAGAAGAGTGCAAGCACCACAATAAGAATTAATTTTGCCTTTTTGAAGAGCCTACAAATAGTTTGCAAGCTTGCATTATAAAATAAGCCTCCCCTGTTATTCAACATCACATCAGAACATTTCAATGCACATAGGCATAGCTCTACCAGACATATTTTTCTCTCATTCCAGGATAGGATACCACATTCCCATGTTCATTGGTTTCGTCATCATGTTTCTCTCCACGCTCAGTGAGTACCACCCCTGATTTGCCCTCCACACACAGCAGGATGTCCCAAAACGAAAGCAGCAAAGGAGACAACCACCTGCTCTGTCCCTATGCATGAGAAGCTGGGGACAGGGAAGGACTTAGCCGGGCACAAGTGGTTGCTGCTGCACCTTAACAGGGCTTTAGATGTGCAGCTCTGCTGGGCACTGTGTTTCTCCTCCTGCAGTGTTTGCATTTTCTGGCACCTACACGCTGCTGTTCATCGCTCGTGCTCTACAAGGCGTTGGTTCCTCCTTCTCATCAGTTGCAGGTGAGCGTGTTGGGTCACTGCATGCTGTGAAGCCCTGTGCCAGCTGGGTTCAGTCATCACTTTCGGTTCTCTCTGCTCCCAGGCTTGGGCATGCTGGCCAGCATCTACACAGATGACTTTGAGAGAGGCAACGCCATGGGCATCGCTCTTGGAGGGTTGGCCTTGGGTGTGCTGAGTAAGGACCTGTGGTTGCTGGGGGTTTTATACCCACAGTATCCCCATGCTTTGCTGCTTGGTGCTGCTGAGCAGCCCTGGGATGGGGGGTCCCAGTCTCTGCTCCCCATCCATTTCCAGTGGCTCCACCAATATAGTCCATCATTAGACGTGGGTTTGGGCTAAAGCCAGTTGCCTACTGCATGGTAACACAGCCTTTCCCTTGCAGTCGGGGCCCCATTTGGCAGCGTGATGTACGAGTTTGTGGGGAAAGCCTCCCCCTTCCTGGTCCTGGCATTCTTAGCCCTGCTGGATGGAGGTGAGGGACCATGTAGTTAACCCAATCCAGAAGCAAACAGCTCACCCAACCATTAAAACAGAGGACATGGAAAGACTGAAATGCAGCCATCTCAGAAAGAACTTCTCAGAGCTCTCACAATTAATACAGCATCAGTTACTCTGTTATTGCTAAACCATATGCTTCCCACCACCAGATGTGTGACATAGCAATACAGTAAGAATTAGTCCCTCATTACTTAATGACCCCCTTGATTGCTTTAATGGCTCAAATAGCACATCAGTCAAGCTCTCTGAACAGAATTTCTCTGCAGAAGGCACACGTGGTGCTGCCTGCAGCATCTTCATCATAATACAAAGAAATGGGATGTTGCCCATGAATGGCAATCCCTATTCTCTCTCTGTAGCTGTGTTACAGATTCAGGCCACGACAGCATTCAGAATTACAGATAGCAGAAACACACATTTTTAGTGGGAAGTGTTAAGCTAATTAAATTACAGTCACAGTTACCATCTTTGCCTAGATGTAATGTAAGACATCTTTAATGGAGCATGTAAGAGACTTTGGAAAGTGAAATGTAGGTTCCCTATGCTTGAAGGTTGTTTTTTTCATCCCATTCTTTTCCATGTCTCATTTTGGCTATGCCCCATTTGAAATCCCCCAGCTGACAGCTCCCTGGATGACGCCCCAAAAGCATTGGGGCTCAGCCAATGATTGATGCCCCTCTGAAGGAAAACCACAGGGAAATTTAGCTTGGAGCAATACTAACAGCACTGTTACCCCTCCTTTTCCCCCGCCAGGTTTGCAGCTTTGCATTCTGCAGCCCTCCAAGGTCTCCCCTGAGGTGAGCATGGGCACAGCGCTGGGGAGATGCTGCAGGTGAGGGGTGGCTTGGACCCCCACCTGCAGCTCCCTAAACCCCCATCTCAATCAGAGCACCAGAGGCACACCAGTGCTCACCCTGCTGCGGGACCCCTACGTGCTGGTGGCTGCAGGTAACCTCTGCATTCCCACATTGCCCCATTTCCTTATTTCTATTCAAAACAGCAGCAAGAGAAGCTTTAAACAGATATTTTTCCATTTTCTCCCCACCAGGAGCCCTCTGCTTCTCCAACATGGGGGTGGCCATGCTCGAGCCCACCTTGCCCATCTGGATGATGCAAACCATGTGCTCCCCCAAATGGCAGCTTGGTAGGTGCTCCACTTTGCAGTCCTCACTCCTCAGCGGCAGATTGATGCAGTTTGGTCAGAGCAGGTCCTGCTGGGCACTGCGGGATGGGCTGAATATCTCTAATATCATCTTAAAAGGAAGAAAACATATTCCCACAGAGCGATGCCAGGCTGTGTGCTGCTCCAATTTCATTTGGAAATGTCCTTGGTGGTAGCTATACAACGTGCTTTTCACTATTATTGAAAAAATGGTATAGAATCAGTCTCCCTACCACAGCAATAATGGTGGAAGACAGGCTGAGTAGATCAGTGTCGTGCTGGGCTGAAGTCATAGCAGCCAGCTGGGTTTTGCAGAGGCAGCTCTCAGTAGAACACAGCCATTTAGAGATGGTGTGTGCTAACTACCAGCTGCCTTGAAAATGCGATATGGAGATAGCACTGTCCTATAAAAAACAAAAACTAATTGTTCTAAAATCCAGTTGGCTGGGAAATAACCTGGGGGACACCCCAGGCAACACTTAGAACCCAAACTGAATTGCCATCTGGAAGCAACAGCGCTGAGATAACCCTCCTAATCAAGTTATTCCCTGGTCAGGCAGCAGCATCCGTCCCAGTAAGAGCTCAGGGTGATTTGTGTGATTGAACACAGGTGGATGAATGTAAGGAAGCACCTCGGGGCACTCAGAGCTGCTCTGGTCACTGTTGAAATCAAAGGGATTTTTGGAGTTACCCAGAAATGGGGAGAGAGCAGTAAGCTGGCAGCAAGAAACCCTCAGATGCACTGTACCCAAGATTTGGGAGTGGTTTGCATTTAGATACACTTCAACCAAAGCCCTCTACCAAAAAACCTCTCATAAACACAAAGAACTTCATTACTTGTATGCTTTCGTTTGCCCACTTCCATAATTATGAGGAAAATGAATAAATAAAACAGAAGAGCTTGGACTAAACCTGCAGAATGAACAGTGTTCTGTAGCTGTCAACGAGGAGAAAGAAAGTTAAATATAATTCTGCGTGTCTCAACGAGGAAGTTGTCTCAGTGAAATATAGCTGATGCGTTTTATCTATAGTCAGCAGGAGAGTATATTAAAAATAAACAACTGGTAAATCAGCAAGCAGTTCAAATATTGACTTTTGACTCATAACGATTGCTAAGCTTTACATTCAAGCAGCTGTTTTATCCCTCTTTATTCAGCCAAAAGCAGAAGGCAAGGGGAGAAAGATGGACAAGGAAGAAGTGATGACAGGAGAGAAGGATGGGCACAGAAAGCTCTGCAGTTGGCTGCAGCTGGTTCAAATCTGGGTGACTCAGTTTCTCACCCTGCAGAAAGAAAACTCACTTTCTGTGCCTCTCTCTGCCTTCACAGAGGAGCAATAGGGCCGTGACAGAGGACAAGGAGAAGCAACATGGAGCCTAGAGACACCTTCTGTGTGTGCTGGATCTTTGCATTTGCAGAGAGATTGCACATTCTCTCTTATTCTTTCCCCTAGGGATGGCATTCCTTCCGGCCAGCATATCTTACCTCATTGGCACCAATCTCTTTGGGCTCCTGGCTAATAAAATAGGCCGGTAAGTGAATAGCAGTGGTCTCAGCAAGGATCCTGCTTGCACACACTGAAGGAATTACCCTCTGCTGCCCTCGTTGCAGGTGGCTATGCTCCCTGATTGGCATGGCTGTGGTGGGGATCAGTCTGCTCTGTGTGAGTACCTCAGGGCAGCTCTAAGACCTGCTCAGGGAATTGCACCACAGATCTGTTTCACAGAACTATGCTGTGCCTCCTCACCTTGAAGCTCTTCTGGCCTCATTCGCACCTTCTCTCTTTCCTCTCTAAGGTGCCCCTGGCAAAAAATATTTATGGGCTGATTGGCCCAAATGGTGGGCTTGGCTTCGCCATAGGTAAGTGGTCAGTCTGTACAATTCCCAGCACTGCCTTGAGAAAAATACCTCATGATCTCATGCTTGCTCCGAGCAGGAATGGTGGACTCCTCCATGATGCCTATTATGGGTTACCTCGTGGACCTTCGCCACACCTCTGTCTATGGCAATGTCTATGCCATTGCAGATGTTGCCTTCTGCATGGGCTTTGCAATTGGTATGGACCCGTGGGGTGTTGTTCTCAATGCTTTCCTCCACCCAGTGTCCAATGGCAGCAACTGGCACTGAGTCTGTAGCACAGCCATTGCAGGCTTTAGATCCCTTCCAAAGTGGAAGAGCACCTTTTGCTCTTTTCCTGCCTCCTGAGCCTTTGTTCATATTTAAATGTGCAGGTCCCTCAACAGGCGGTGCGATTGTACGAGCTATTGGGTTTCCCTGGCTGATGGTCATCATTGGAGTTACCAACATTGCTTATGCTCCTCTCTGCTGGTTCTTGAGAAGCCCTCCTGCTAAAGAGGAGAAGATAGTGAGTGTACTTTACTGCCCTAAAGTATAGGAGCTTGATAATCCAGAGATATGTGGAAGGAATTAGGATAAATTAGCCAGGGACTGGATCCTCCTATTTCACAGCTTGTATTCCCTGGGCTTTCTCTAAAGCTAGTAATGCTTCCATTTATTATTAAAATTAATGGCCACTTTTACTAAAACATCGCTTCTCTCCTTTATGTAGGCAATTTTAAGCCAGGAATGCCCCATGCAAACCAAAAGCTCCACTGCTCAGAAGACCCTGCAGGATTTCCCTCTCCCAGACAACAGTGATGTGGAGGCAGAAAATGTGGAATAGCAGCAAGGCTGCATGTCCTGCTTGAAGCTATGTTAAGTTCACAGAGCAATGTATCTCTCAGCACCCAGGAATAACCCAAGACCTGTAGGCACAGGACGGACATGGGCTGAACGTTCAGCTGTTCTCCTGGCACTCAATCTACATCAGGAAATGCACTTGGAGGCTCCCTGCCCAACTCTGTCACCCCTTTGCTGGGTGACATCCAGGAAGGTCACACAAAATCCACCTCAGATGTAAAAAAAATACAATGTAGAGAATGATGCCATGCTGTCCTGGGCTGCCAGCCCACGCAATAGGAATAAGACCAACACCTCTCCCACACGAGCTGCATTCGTTAATGTCTTTTAAGTGCTTATTACTTTTGGAAGAAAAGCACCAGAGAAAACCAAAATGAAGTCAGCAGCTTCAGGACATCCCTTCCTCCAAAGTTCTGCTGTAATCCCCAGCACAAAACCTTTCTGTATCAGCAGGATCCAATAAAGACAGCTCTGTCCTGTTCATGTGCTCCATGCTCACTCGAAGGCAGTTTTTAAAAGTTCGTTGTTGTCTCAGTACAGACTGTGCTTTCTATTCACGTAAGGGCTGCTTGTACTGCCCTTCTACCATTCGTGAAGAACTCTTGAGAAATTCACTTAAATATAAGGCTGAAAGTTTTAAATCTTTAGACGCTGCTTCGGTCACTGAGTTCACCTGTCATTACAGTGACAGAGCGTTACCGCAGACACCTTTAGCTGAGATGAGGCCACGGGACGTCTGCGATCCCAACCAATCGCGACGAGTAGCTCCATTTAACGTCCATTTTTGCAACATCCCAGCCACCAGCTGACGGAACCACACCGCGCAGCGCTTCCCGCAGCCCTGCAACGCGCCTCACGCCGCCGCCATGACACCCCCGCAACTCTCGCGAGACCCTCGCAAAAAGCTTCGCGACACTCACGCGAGACTCTCGCCTCCCGGATGCCCCGCCCCCTTCCGGTGATGGCGGCGCTCTAGGCCGCGCGGTTCGGCGCCACCATGCACTCGGACGACGTGAGTCCGCCGCGCGGTTCGGTTCCGTTCCATCCGCCCCCGCCGCAGATAATTAACGGCTAGCCTGGGGCTGGGTCGGTTCGTCCGGCTCGGGCAGTCCCTCCCAGCCGCGGGAAAATAACACGTGGAGGCGGCTGGATCGAGAGGCAGGAGCGTGGCTGGGGCAACGTAAAGGGGATTTGGTTATGCTGCATCTTCTCCCTGCAGTGTGGGTCCCCTCTGTTACAGCCTTGCTTGCTCCGGGGATTGGAGGGGTTACAGGGTCCTAGGGTGCTTGCTGACCTGTGGTTTGTCCCTGCAGATTGTCTGGGACACGCTCGGAAACAAGCAGTTTTGCTCCTACAAGATCAGGTGAGTGTGTGTGCATGTAGGGGTAGCGAGCCCAGGCAATGCACAGCTCCATCTTACAGCTCTCCCTTCCAGGACCAAAACCCAGAGTTTCTGCCGCAATGAATACAACCTGACCGGGCTGTGCAACCGTTCCTCCTGCCCGCTGGCCAACAGTCAGTATGCAACCATCCGTGAAGAGAAGGGTGAGTGCTGAGACAGCCTCTGCTCACAGCCCTTGGCCTGTGGAAACAACCTGGGGGCCTGGCTCTGTGCCCCACTCCACGCTCAGGTCTCAGTGGGGTCATGTTCTTCTCTATAGGCCGATGTTACCTGTACATGAAGACCATAGAGCGCGCTCCGTTTCCCCGTCGGCTGTGGGAGCGGGTGAGTTGATGAGAGCAGACTGCTAACCAAGCACATTCCACCATCATGTACCTACAGGCGGGGGGCAGTCGAGCTCCTTCCAAGTCCCCTTCACTCCACCCTTCCCATTTTCCCCAGGTCCTGCTGAGCAAGAACTATGAGAAAGCACTGGAGGAGATAGATGAGAATCTCATCTACTGGCCACGGTTCATCCGACACAAATGCAAGCAGCGGTTCACCAAGATCACTCAGTACCTCATCCGCATCCGGAAGCTGACTCTAAAGAGACAGTAAGTGACACCAAGAGTGACTGTGTTGGTTTGACTTAAGGCTGTTGCCTGTGCACTGAGCTGCTGCCACAGGCTGTATGCAGAGCCCTTTCCTGGCTCCACTGCACCTGCAGAGTGTGCTGTTTTCCTGCTGGCTTTGGCCAGCTTCTAAATGAACCAGCTTTAAACTGATGTAACAGCATAGATAGATGCACCTAAACTCGTTACATCCGCATTTCTAATGATGCAGCTGCTGGTTGTTGTTCTGAGCAAGCATTTGCCCATCTGCTACACAAGAGGCTGAAAGGTTCATTAAGCAGCTCTTGTTCCCTGCAGGAGGAAGATTGTTCCATTAAGCAGAAAGATTGAAAGGCGAGAGAAGAGGAGAGAGGTAACGACTCTTGTCATCTCCTGTCTGTTGCTTCTGTTTCTCATGCCTTTGAGAGAACTGACACAGGTCCTTTTTTTCTCTCTTAGGAGAAAGCCCTGATTGCTGCTCAGCTAGATAATGCCATTGAGAAGGAATTGCTGGAGAGACTGAAGCAGGATACGGTAAGAGTCACTGCCTTCAGAACACAGCAGTATAACTGCTTCTACTGCCTCAGTCCTTTCCCAAGATGCTGAGCTCCTTATTCTTCAGGAATGCCTATTTCAGCCTGCTATGGTATAACTGTACAGGCCTCAGATGACTCTGCTACCAATGCCTGCTTCCCCCTGGGCTTACAGAAAGTATTTTTTGTTGTTGTTGTTTTCTTTTCAGTATGGAGACATTTACAACTTCCCCATTCATGCCTTTGACAAAGCCCTACAGCAACAGGATGCAGAAAGTGAGAGCGAGTCTGACATGGAAAAGGAAGAAGATGATGATGAGGTAAATGCTTTCAACCAGAGCATCACAGCTAACCCTCCCTTGAGATGCAGCAGCTCTAATTCACTTGCAGACTGAGTGTTCAGTGTTAGTGCCAAGGGAGGGGAACAGATCAGGAGCGGTGGATACAGAAAAAAACATGGGCAGGTCATGGTCTTTTTGGCTGCTACACTGTGAATTGTGATGGGGTATTTCTCAGCCCATTTCTGACTTTGTTTCCTACAGGACAAAGATAAAAGAGAGTTTGTGGAAGCAGATGACAGTGACCTCAGTGACTTTGAGGTAAGCGAAGCAGCAGGGATAAACTGTCAAGCTAAACTGTTTGGAAGTAATCTGTGCCGGCCTGGGGGCTCTGGTGATGGGATAGGAGCCAGTAAATCACATTTGTGGGATATAATGATTCAGTTGGAGGACTGCACAGTGTCCACCACGGCCTAGTTGCTCTGGCTAGACAGCTGGGAGCCAGGAATTATAAAATGGAATTGGATACACAAGATAATTTTGCAGGAATCGGAGGCTTAGTTGTACAGTGTGCTCTGATTCTTTTCCTTCCTCAGGACATGGATAAGTTAGAGACAAGTAGTGAAGAGGAGCAGGAAGATGAGGAAGAAACAGAGAAGAAAGCATCTCACTCCAAATCTAAGGGGAAAACTCCTTTGAAAGGACCGACCAGAAGAAAACGCCCTTACATTGAAATAGAGTATGAGGAAGAAACAGAGCCAGCCACCAAAACAAAAGTGTCCTGACTCTCCTGAACTTGCATTTTTTTTTGCTGAATGACAACACCAGATGTGTCCGTTAGAACTACTGCAGCTTTCACCACTTCAAACAGGATTATCAAAAATTGCTTTTTCAATATTGTAACCTAATAATTTTTTTTTTAAAAGGAGGTGAGGATTTCTGTCCTGAGCCCAGGCAATCGCAGCAAGTCTGTACAACTGTTGTATAAAGTGTAGTTTTAAGACCCCAACTTCTGTACAACCACATGAGGCTCAGCAAGGACTGCTCCACAAAAGAACCTGGACTGGAGACAATGCTGCTTTGTTCTGAAGCTGGAGAAGCCTGCTTGGGGCTAGGAGAGCACTGAAGCAAACCTTGTTTGAGGGAGGTGTGAGACAAAAGAGGAGAAGGACAAAGTAACTTAAATAAAAAAAAGATATTTTACTGTACAAAAAGCAGAATGAACCTTGTCTTGCCTCACGTATTCTCTTGCACTCTCCTGATGCATTCCCGCACATGGTTCTCCTCACAGCAGCTGTACACACCTTCCAGCAGAATCTGAAACAGGAAAAGCATCAGCTTCCATTGCCCTGGCACACTGAGATGTATGGTGCAATCAGCTGTGCTCAGATGCCCTTGAGATCAATACAAAGTGTATTATCCATTGCTGTATATCAGGTCCTCTATCAATTAAGCCAAGTACTAACAGGGTGGGTGGAAATACTGTTGGATTTAAGAAACAAATGGGCTCTTGCATGCACCATGTTGTTTTGTTTGTTTGTTTGTTTGTTAAGGGGGAAGAGCAGAGATAAATTATTACTGGGTCCCCAGCTCACCTTCACTTGTCCTTCAGAGCACCGATCCAGCAGGATGAGGCACTCGGTGGCTCTCTGGAGCAAGGCAGCTCTCACTGGCTCTGGTGTTGAGCCCTGGTCAGTGTGGACATCCCAGATCATTTTCAGTAGGGCTTTGAGCAGCACAGGGAGCCTGCATGGCATTCTGAGAAAGGAAAGAGCGTTGCATGCCTTAATATAAAACCTCTTTGTGAGCCAGGCAAAAGCACAGCCTTGCTTTGCAGTTCCAGGCAGAAGTTGTTAGTGGCTATTTACACGTGAATCTGGATTACAGGAAACAAATGCTTCAGTGATGAGGCTGAAGGAAGTTGCCTCTTTCTGAACACCCACCAGAGGAAAGACACAGGCCCTGAACACAGAGGTAACTTTAACAGCACAGGACTTGCTCCACAACTCTGCCACAGGGTACATAGATTGACTTTTTAGGCAAGGTTACGCTTTTAGAGCAGGAAAAAGATAAAAAAATAAAGATTTAACTTTTGGGCAGGGTTTTTCAGGAATGCAGTCGTGCTAGTGATTGCTCCCTGTGAGAAGCTTCCCTCCAGGTTTCAAGGCCTTTGCCTCAGATAACACTAAATCTAGCTTTGAAAGGGCCGATATCCATTCAGGAGATGCTTTCTGCAGCATCCTTCACCCCAGACCAATACCTGGGCCAAGCATGCTCTATGGTGCACTGCAGTGTCTCCAGTATTCCCAGTCTGGCTTCTTCCTCAGGGCCATCAGAGACTTCCAGGTAACCCAGGATAACCCTCTCTAGCCTCTTCAGGTGCCGTGCTATCAGGATGCCAAGTCTGTCAACACAGAGCACGCACTGAGGAGGGAGATGTATACCAGGGACAAAACAAGGTCCTGCAGGGTTGTGGTTGCTGCTCTCACCTCTGCACAAAGGCAGGCAGGATTCTGGCATAGACCCGCCGCAGTGCGAGCCGATGCTCTGGCTCCATGTGGGTCAGAACCAGCTGCAACACCTCATCACAGGGTGAGGTTGGCCTGGGCTGCTGCCGCTGCCGCTGCGCTCTTTCCAGGACAGGCAGCAAGTCCAGCAGGCACAGCAGTACTGCCTGGTGCAGGATGGGAAACCTGTGCAGTCCCTCTGACATAAATTATACGCAGTTTCCAGCCCCTACAGCTGCAGCCCCCATAGACTTTCTGCCTGCTTCCCCCCTGGCTGGCCTCTTCAGCAAGGCTGCCGCCACCTTTGACATTGCTCCTGAAATCTGCTGAGTTACTTTGTCCCCTGGATGCAAATACCTGCTGTTAACAACCTGAACTGTGAGCAAACAGGTTCTGCCTCCTCATGCTTTTAGCTGCCTACCCCACGTAGGGCTGATATGCAATAACATAAGGCAGATTAAAATTAAGTTCTGCTATCTTACCTGGATGAGAGGAGCCTCTCGTGAGTAGAGGTGATTATAAAGGGCATGGTACACAACCTGAGCCCTGTTGAACTGGCACAGATCAGCACCTGGCTGAAAGAAAGCACACAACATTATTCCCAAGCATCACCTTCTGTGCTCACTTAACCTAATCAGAGGGGAAGTATTCACAAACCTAGGCTTTGTGAAAACAGCACTCAGGAACATTGCTTACAAGAAAGTGGGACCAGGTGCCATAGCAAATACAGCTTGAACCTTGCCATGCACAGGAGCAGCCACTTTCCCTTGCCTCCCCAGCTGCTGCTTGGCAGTTCCCTTGGCATTAATTTAATACCCCGTCCTGTAAATCATTGTTAGGTTGATGCATGCATCATCTGAATTCAAAATATGGCAAAGGAAATCTTTGCTTGCTGCAACAGATAGGAGAAATACAAACTTAAAAAGAGACAGCACGGAGCAAGGGGGAAAACTACAAGGTTAACAGAAGAACCAGGAACAGAAACCTGACAGGTATCCAACCCGCCCTTCCTTCAAACAACAGCCAGGAGGAGATCCAACTTCCCCTTACCACATTGAGAACGATGTGGTGCAGGCAGTGCACACCCAGGACTTTGTTCTCCTCCCAAAAGTCATCCGAGATGAGCAGCGATGCAGGGAGGACATGCTCCAGGTGCTGGCTGAGCCATGGCCGGGTGATGTGCAGCAGTGTCCAGGAGAAGACATGCTTGGTGGCTGGGTTGCGCTTCCAGGTGTCTCTAGGAATACAAACAGGAGCCCAGAGAATCATTGAATAGTTTGAGTTGGAAGTTGCAATAAACTTTTTCCTTATATTGAGCCCAAATCTCCCCTCTTTTAGTATGAAACCATTTCCCCTTGTTCTATCACAACAGACCCTACTAAGGAGTCTGTTCCTTTAGATACTGAAAGGCTGCTTCGAACTCTCCCCAGAGCCTCCTCTTCCTGAGGCCGCACACCCCTCAGCCTGCCCTCACAGGGAGGACGTTCCATCCCTCGGATCATTTTTGCGGCCCTCCTCCTAACGTGAGCTCACCCTGCACGAAGTCACACACCAAATCTCCCCACGTTTCCCACTCAGGACCCGCTCCTCCCACTCACTTGCCCAGCCGCGGCCTCAGCAGCCTCATCACCGCCGCGAATCCTCCTTCCTCCTCTTCCTTCCTCCCCCGAAGGAGCTCCGCCACCGTCCCGCAGCCCGCGGCCCGTACCAGAGCCCCCAGCAGTTCCGTGGCCACAGCGCGGGACCTGACGCCGCTCCAGGCGGCCTCCTCGATGTGCGTCACCGCCAGCACGTAGATGTGCCCCATCACACGCCGCAGGACCGGCTCCACGGCGGGCCCCAGCGACTCCTCGGCCTTGGCAGCCTCTAGCTTAGCGAGGAGCCGCAGGAACACAACGCCGACATCGGCTGCTCTCTCAGCTGCGGCCGCGTAGGCGCCGTCCCCGTCGCGGAGCTCAACCGCGTCCTGCTCGCGCTCCGGGAGGGCCGCGAAGGCGCTCAGCGCGGCCGCCAACTCGCCCAGCGCGGCGGGGCTCCCGGCCCCGAACAGCCACCGCGGCTCCGCGGCCTCCAGCAATGCTCCCAGCTCCGTGATCACACCGGGCCGCTGGGAGAGGAGCTGGCCGAGCTGCCGGAGCACCTGCTCGGCCGGCGGCTGAGGCTCCATGGCACCGCGCGACCTACGCCGCTCCAAAAGCCCCGCAGCGCCTCACAGCGAACAGCAGCTGCCTTCACGCTGCCGTAAACCACGCCACGACCACAAAGCGCGCCACTGTCGTAAAATCAGATTCTGCTGTAAATGGCGAAGTGGGCGTGGCGCCGCGCGAATAAATTAGCATAGGTAATAAGAACGCTGTACTGAGTTATCGTGCAGACCCGAAGACGCGTAGAAAGGCGATGAGAGCAGAACTGAGCTGCGTCCGTAGGCGGGGGACGAAAGGTGCAAAAGACAACGGGAACAACGAAAAGAGGCCGCCTCGCCGTGAGCTCCGGGTGAGGTGCGCGGCAGTAGGGGCGGGCGCGGAGGGCCGCGTTTTCGATCCTTCCGGTTCATAGCGAATGATGAATGGGAGTGGCACGCGGTTGCGTGACGTGTGCGCCCTCTGTTACGACGTGCACAGCCCCTTCTGAGCGCCGGAGGGTCGCGCTGGCGAATCAGCAGCTGACGAATCAGCAGACGTGTTTCGTTACGGGTTTTAATTACAGGAGCGAAATGACGAACTTCGTGTCGGTTTTGGGTTCAGCTCGTGGCTGGGTTTTCCCGTTTTCAGGGTATTTTAGGGCGCTTCAACGTTATTGCGCAGCCCTGCTGTTTTCTGCCCCGCACCAAATACTCGCGTTTCAGCCCGACTGACAAACATCCGTTTAATCTGTTTTACGCAAACCTGTACATTTACATTTCTCCCCCAAAAGGGGGGGAGGCTGAGAGTCCGGAGGGTTGGGGTACAGAACGCTCTGAGCAGGGAGCAACTCAGCTCCACCCAGGCGGTCCCTGCAGAGCACATTGGGGTACAAACAAACACCCCCTACCCCCCCTCCCCGAAACAAAGCGACGCACCGTGAGCCAAACCCCGGCTCACAAACCCCAAATCCTTCAGGATTAAGCTTTCATTTTCCTGCGAAAACCGGTGGGGCCGCTCACACCATTTCATCCAGCAGAGTGCCGATGCTGGCGTGGGGCTGGGCTGGACCTGCCATTGGTTTGTTGCACATGGGGCACACGCAGCGCACTTCCAGCCACTTCACCAGGCACCTGCGGAGCAGAGACGTAGGAGGATGTAAATCCCCAGAAAGGAATCCCCTGCTGCCCACACACCTGTACTCACTTTCGGTGGAAGGCATGCTGGCACGGCAGCACCCCCAGCTCCTCCTTCACCTTGAAGTCCTCCAGACAGACGGCACAGGTCTGCTGCAGGGGGTGAGAAAGAGGTGAGGGTGAGCAAGAATACATGGAACCCAAAGTGATGTCCATGCACAGCCCCTGCTAGAAATGCTGTGGCTGGGGAAGCCCTGCTGCTGGAATGCCTCTCCCCGGGTATTCCCAGCCCCACGCTGCTCAAGGAAGGGTTTTGCTTCCTGATTTTCAACCCAGAACTATTGATTCCAGCCTGATGCTGACACATCCCTGTCCAACTCTGTCACCATACAACCCCAGGAGCCTCAGCTCCATGTGAGCCCAAAGGATGGAGCTGTGATGAATGCACCATACTCACCCCATGCACATTCAGCCTCCGGGCATCGCCTTTCAAAACCACCTGGGAAGGAGACAGCAGATGAGTATCAGGAGCAGCTGGGGACTGATCCAGTGGTAGGTTTCTATGAAGCAAGCATGGAGCTGGGAAAAGTCCAAGCTGGACAAACAGTGCCCGTGTGCTCATCAGCCACCTCAAATGGGGCTCCGGGCTCCTGTGGGACAGACCCAGCCCTTAAGCTTCACTGAAATGAGCCAGGCAGGGGCAGGTTGAGCTGGGCACCGCAGCTGTGTGCCCATTGTGTTGGTGGGTAAGCTGGGGACAAGAACCATCACACCCTGCTGCATCCCAACCAGCTGCTCCCACCTCCTACATTGACCCCACATCTCTAGAGGCGTCTGCAGAAAACAGCCATCAGCCTTACCTCCTTGTACCCAAATCTCTCACTCTGTGCCTGGTGCCGCAGTTTGCTAGAGATGGGGAGAAAAAAAAGCACCGTGAACTTTACAGCATCCCCAAGAGGAGCATCTGAACAGCATGGATACAGTTCCAGGATGCTCCCTAAGTCCCCCTCCCAAAGCCCCTCTCCTGCAGAGCCGAGGGCTCTGCTCCACCTGCAGGAATCAGCAGCAGGCAGCGATAAGGGCCGACGGCCCCAATTGTTTGCCTTCGGAAGTCATTCGCGGCACAGGAAGCGCCCTATTTCCAGCACTCACCCACTGGCAGCTCCCAGCCCCACCACGACCTTGGCCGAGACAGACAGAGGAGAGAGCTGCTTGCAGAGCAACCCAGCAAAGCATAGGGGGAATGAGAATGCTTGCAGCCTTCACTTCTCCCCCAGGCCAGGCACTGAGGTGTGCTCCCAGAGCTCCCAAATGGCTGAGGGTTGCAGTGGGGCTGAGGCATCCTGCAGTGAAGGACAGAGCAACTCGAGCCCACAAGAAACGCCAGCTGCTGCTGCTGAGTTTAAAAATAGCCTTCCCTGAGCTGGGAGGGGAGTGGAAAGACATCCTTCTCCTGTGCAGCACTGCTCCTTCCCCTGCCCAACACAATGCATTGCTCTGCGTGGTCCCCTGGAAAACAAGAGCCCCTTCCTGCGTTTCCTGCCCTGCTCTGCCACAGGGGACCAGGGGACTGAGCCTGGCCCCAATCCTTGGGACAGAGCCTTGTGATGAGCAGCTCTTGTGCAGTGGGACAAAGTGATGGGCACAGTGGTCCAGGCGCTGCGGATGCTCCTGGATGATGAGTCCACATCAGAACAGCAATCAGTGCTGCAGGGTTCCGGCTCACCTGATGAAGTAGCAGCAGAAGATGAGGCTGAGCACGAAGACAAAGATGCCGGTGCCAAAAATGATCATGTAGATGTTGAGTGGCAGGTCCTGGAATGTGATGGGGGGCATCGTGCAGGGTTTACTGGTGTAAATCAGCCCCAGACTGCAGGAGCACCCTTTGAGGGGAGAAGAAAACTCAGTATTTAGATTAGAAAAAAGAGGAAGAAGAGGTGAAGAACAGAAGAAGATGAAACTTACCTTCTGCCATGCCATACAGGATATGCCATACAGGGTAGGAGGTCACCCTGCAGACCAGGGCAGGAGACGTGTGCAGCTCCTGCTCACTCCCATCTGTACTCTCCCAATGCAATCCCCAGAGCCTCCCATCCTCTAACAAAAGCCCTGACACTGTCTTCTGGGCTGGAAATCAGAGATCTCTGCGGGGGCAGCACCACTTCTTTTGCCAGCACTGACTGCTGCATCTCCACAGACGCTGAGCTGCTCTCCAGCAGCATGATGTGCCCAAGGCAGATCTGTGCACTGCGAAGGATGGGAGGCATCCAGCTCAGGGATGTGCATCAGGTGAGCATCTAGGCTGCAGGAAACGAGGTTTTCCTGCCTACAGAGGGCAGAGCCACTGCTGGCCTTTGCCTCCTGTAATTGCTTGACGCAGCCTATGTGCCACTCATCTATGGAGCATGAAAGGGAGGATTTGTTTGTTGGCTGCTGTTCTCCCAGCATTCTGCTCTCCAGACCACCAGGTGCAGGAAAAGACAATAGGAAAGGGTTGCTTTTTTGTTTGTTTTTTTTTGTTGGGGATTTTTTTTTTCCCCTGCTGGAAATGATTGCAGGGGGAAAAGAAAAAAATATATTAAAAGAACTATCTCAGCTTTAAAAAAAAAAAACCCACGGAACAAGCACATGAGGTAATGCTGTGTGCAGGGTGCACAGACTGCTCAGCAGTGCTGAGGGATGGAGCAAGGCTCACTTTGAAGGTGACCAAAAGGAGAACAGTTGTGGCAACGATCATAGTCCATGAGCATGCAGATAAAGCAATGCTGCTTCCACGTGTGAAAAGCTCCACTGCCACAAGAACTACGGCACCAGGAGCAGCCCCAAAACAAGCTAAGGGTTGGGAAGCTGAGTCCCATTTGGCCCTTCTTTTGATGGGAATGCAGGGCTGTCCCCACTCTTTGCCACTCACACACTGGGATTGGCAGAGCAGTAACACGGAGCAGGGGCACAGATGAGGTAGGAGAGGAGAAGCTGTAACTTACAGCCCCGTACTGAAGGAAGCAGAGAGGAGCAGCTCTGACACGTCCCTGCCAGTCGCAACACAGCTGGCAGGGTTAATTTTAGACCCACTAGCTTAGCAAGGTTCATTCCTGCTAAAAAGGCGCTCAGGAATTCCCAAGGGCCAGAAGGGAGCACAGCTCCGGGCAGTGCTTGACCCAGCTAAGGAGCAGGATGAGTCCTGGAGCAGCAATCCCAGCCGTTCCAGCCAGACCCCCCGGCTCCTGCATCTCTTCCCAATGGAATTTATTAGCAGGACGGGCGCTGATTTGGTGCTGGGATTAATTAGCACAGCCCTTTGCCTGACAAAGGCTTTTGTATTTTTAGCTCGAGAGGAACAGAGCAAATCTGGTTTTAATACAGCAAAGGCCCGATGGGCACCAAACCCAAACCAACCAATGTAAGCCTCCCCAGGGCCAGTTCTGCACCTGAAGGCAGAGGCCTGGAAAGCAGCAGGCACGAATGGTGACTCTGTCTGTGCAGTGCTTTGTGAGCTGGATGCAGGCATGGGGTTTGTGCTGAGCACAGCTTCTCCCTCACCCCCAATTCTTGTTCAATCAAACAAATGGAAAACTCAGCAGGTCATTAAATAAAACCATTCTTTCCACTCCCGCACAAAAGCTATGAGCTTTGCATCACCAAAATTGAATGCAGCTTCCATATAATTTTTGCTGTGATGCTGCAATGGGCTTCCTGCAAAAGCCTGCCCTGTGCCAACAGCTCACAGCAGGGACAGTGCCCACCAAAGATCAGGGCTGGGGACCACCAAATCCCCCAGAGAACAGCTGAGCAATGGGAGGAAAAGCTGTGATGCCAAAGAGGAGCTGCAGTTCCAGGCCAGCGCAGCACATACCTTCTGTTATGAAATGGGGAGCACAACTATTTGTGTTGAAAACTCAATTTCTTTGCTGGATATCACGTTTATTCGCACCAATGGCCCCGATTCTGCGACGATCCTCACAAGTATACAACAAAGCAATTTTGCTGGACACCATTGACTTAAATATTTGTGAGGTCAGGGCTTAAGGCCAAAACACACACGTCAGATGCTTAAGGCCAGTCCTAAACCCACATCCTGGCCTTTACACAAGGGCAGGCTCTGTTCTCAGCGCTGCCCAAAGCCCAAACAGGAGGAAGCTGGGAGAGCTGTGGCCGCTCAGAGCCTCCCAAAGCAAATTCTGTGCCTGGGACTGCTGCATTTGCTGCTGAGGAGCACTAATGCAGCCCACGAGGGCAACCCACGGCTGGCACACGGGCAGCCTGCCTGCCTGCAGGAGCACTGCTCACCCCAGCTGCACAGCACACGCAGGGCATTGCGTTACAGCAGAGGAAGCCACTGGTTGCATTATATTTAGCTTCAAAGGCTGTAACCCCTCCATAAATTAAAAGAACCCGGCCTTTGTTGCTGAGGCAGAGCTTTGATGGTGGAATTCCCAGCTCAGCTTCTCAGCTATTAGTCATAAAAATCAACCACTTCTCGTTTAAACAGAACTCCCTCACATGTGCAAACAGTTCCATGTTTCTGTAAGTTTCTTTCAGCCAGGAGCAGAGTGAGGAGCCGTGCCTCGGCTCCACTAACATAAGTTTATTCCACAGACACGTGGGAGAAGGGTTTGCATTTGGAGCAACACGAGCAAAAACGCTGCAAGTTTCATCAGCAGTGGGCTTGGAGCTCTGGAAGTGAACCAGAAACAAGAGGGAGGTGACCCTGACCCTGACCCTGACCCTGACCCGAGTCCACGGAGCTCCGGGAGAAGCCAGAAGGCACCGCCCGGGACGCGAAGCAGCCTGGAGCCACCCCAAACCCTCAACCCCATCCCGGTTAGGGCTGCAGCCCCAAACCCCGGCCCCGCTCTCACCGTGGCACCACTGGAACGGGGGCATCCGGGAGCGGCTCCGCGGGGCCGGACCGGCTCCGCCGTGCGTAGCGCCGGGCCATGGCCGGGAGCGGGGCCGGGCCGGGCGGCAGGGAGCGGCCCCGGCCCCTCAAACTCCGCCCCGGCCCACGGAGCCGCCCCCGGAGCCGCCCCCGGTCTCGGAGCTTCGGGTTCTGCTCGCCCCGAGCCCCGCTCTGCGCCGGGGAGGAGAGCATCGTGCATCCCTGCGAGACGTCCCGCACGTTGGATGGGGCTGCTGGGGGATATCCCAGCCCATGGCAGGAACGGGAGCAGAAGGATTTTTAGGTGCCTTCCAACACAAACCCTTCTGTGATTCTGTGCATCAGCTGTCCGGGGAGCTGTGCTGCAGGCGCTGAGCTCCCAGTGACTCTCAGCCTTGTGCAAGCGATGCAAAGGAGATTTGGGCATGATCAGACACTTCCCTCGATGAGCAGCATCCCTCGCTGCTCATCGACCTCCCAGCAGAGATGCCCGGGCACTGCCAGCATTCAGCAATGCACAGCACACCCAGCAATGCACAGCACCCAGTGATGCACAGCACACTCAGCAATGCACAGCACACAGCAATGCACAGCACACCCAGCAATGCACAGCACCCAGTGATGCACAGCACCCACAGCAATGCACAGCACAGCACATACACAGCAGTGCACAGCACACCCAGCAATGCACAGCACCCACAGCAATGCACAGCACATACATAGCAATGCACAGCACACAGCAATGCACAGCACACCCAGCAGTGCACAGCACACCCAGCAGTGCACAACACACCCAGCAATGCACAGCACACGCAGTCTGACAGTAATTTCATTCTCTGATTCACCCCTTTGTGTCCTGGACTGAGGATCAGGGAGGACTTCTGCCCATCCTAACCCTGAGCACACCAAGGCGATGTTCTTCCACACCCATGGCAGATTTGCAGCCTGAACACAAAGTCTGTCTCAAAGCACACAAGGGATGGCCAGATTTCTTCCTTAGCACTGCCTTTATTTGTACAGGTTATCACTAAGCACGGAGGACACCCAAACACTATGAATAAAGGCCTGTTTGCCGGGGACCATACGCCAGACCTAATTCACATCGCTGCACAGACCGAAAACAAATGGGAAACAAGACAAGGAACACACACAGCTTCAGTCTCCTGGGAGGGAGAGATGGGACAGGCTTGGCAGATGCATCTGCCACACGGGAGAACCAACCCTTGAAGGCTTCCAGGAGCCAACAGGGGTCCAGAATAACCTGAAACGTGGGGCCATGTCTCTCCAGAGGCATCTCTGCATGAGCAGGCTGGGAAGGAGGCTATGCATTAGGCCTACCTAAGTGGCAAGATTACAGGTTGAGGGCCTATGCTTTACCACTAGGAATAGCTCGCATGTCTGTGGACCCCCTCTGCTGGGGGAGACCGGTTTCATGGAACCCATTAGCTGCCAAGCATCTGCACCAAGAGGAAAACCCTATCTACCTCTGCCACTCAGTGGTATGGGATGAGCACTGCGCTGCTCCCACCACACAGCCCTTCTCATCCTCCTTCACGCGCTCCTCTTCAGCCTCAGGGCATTGTCCAGGGCGACCAGCTGGCGCAAGAACCCCCGGTTGGGGATGATGCCACGGTGATCCTTGACTGTCTTTATGGCTTCTACGAGGGGCATGTGGTGGCGGATCATGAGGTAGGCGAGGACCAAGGTGGCCGACCTGCTCACCCCGACAGCACAGTGCACAAGGATCCTTCCTGTGGGTAAAACACAGGGGGGCTGTGTCACAGCAGGGTGAATATCCCAAATACAAAGTTACTGAGGATCCAAATTTGCTGCGTGCATCCTGGTGCTGAAGTCAGGCGTGCAGCCTCCAGGGCTGCAGGTAGGGCCTCAGCTATAGCATGGCTATGATGCACAGTTGTCCCCTCCTTGGCAAAGGGTATCAGAGCAACAGGGTCTCCCAAAACAGTCTGAATAGGAGCAGCCACAGTGCTGGACACAGGCTGAGGCTGTGACCCATGGGGCCAGGGCTCTAATATGGCCCATCTCCTCTTTGGAGGAGGCGATCCAGACCAGAAGATTGTTGGACTAGATTGCCTTAGTGATCTTTTCCAACCTTAATATTTCTATGATTCTGCAAAGACATCAGCCTGGAAGTAGCTTTGTTTCCTAGGATGCCAATCAGCTTTCCACCCACCCTCCGCACTCCCCACGTCTGTCCCAGCGCTCTTTATCACTGACCTTCATTCAGCGCCTGATGGATGAAATCAGCTGCAGGATAGAAGTAGGGGCTCATGTCAAAGGAGGGAGAGTCGTGGGCCTCGATGCCCAAGTAGCGGATGCCCGTGCCCTCGTAGTACTCTGCACCCCCTCTCCATTTGCTGTGCGAGGCGTTGAGGATGTGGGTGATGCGCAGGTGAGCCAGCTCACGCCGGTTGGCTGCTATATCTCTGCAGGGAGGGAGAAACAGTGCAGGAAAGTTCCAGGTTAAAGAGAAGTTTCAAATGTCCTGGTCAAGCATTTGCATCTGAGAAAGCCAAAGGAGAAGGAAAGATGCTGAACTCAAACTCACAGTGATAGGTAATCTCACAGTCCGTGGGCACATGGTCCTTCCTCCTCCTTCAACCCATGTCCTCCTCTCCCTCACTTTCCCAACTTTCCTCTCCTAGTCTCCTCCATTTCAAAAACCATCCCTCATCCCCTCACTTCTCATCCCCTTGCGATACATACTGATCTCCCAGGTAGAGTCCCGGCCAGACCTCATCAGCATGGTTACAGGCTGTCTTCCCTGTGTACAGCAACCGTTCGAGCTCGAAGATGCTGAGGATGGGATGGTGGTTGCGTTCCTCCCGCACACCCCGACTCGGTGACCTGGTGCTGTTCCTGGAGAACCGGGACAGGAAAGCCATTGGAGCTGCCGAGACCCACAAGGCATACCTGTGGGGTCTTGAAGGCCGCAGAGTGGCCTGGAGGTCTCTTCTGCTGCTGCTGCCACCCACGGTCCTGTGATGGAAGCGGTGGAGTTGCTGTTAGAAGGATGGGGAGCTCCCACTCCAGCCCTGCTGTAGAGCTGCTGGCCTGAAACAGCCAGGCCCAACCTTCCTGCAGAGAAGGCAGTGTACAGGCAGCTATCCAGTGGTTCCCACTGTGAGACAGCATCACCTACGGTCCCTTCCAAGAAGCAATACTGCTGGGGAGCAGTTTGCAATGCCAGGGCTGAGGAGGGAAGCCAGAGAGGCAGCCAGATTGCTGAGTCTCCATGGGCTGAGGTTCTGCTCCAGCTCCACAACTTTGGGTTGAAGCCATATTGGCAAGAGATGCTCCATACAGGACCACCTTCCTCCTGAGCTGGCTCGGGGGCTTTGCCTGCCAGCAGAACAAAGCCAGCTCAAGAACTGATGCTGCCAACCTGTGATCAAAAGCAACGAAAGGCGGCCAGCTCTGGGCAAGCCACCAGGATTGGGGAGGAAATGCCCCAAACAGGTGGAGGATTCCATATGGCACCATGCAGAGCCTGGCCCGGGCCCAGACTGCTGCAGACCAGGCACAAAAGCCTGCAGGGAGGGAGTGCAGGATTAACCCCTTCTGAGCACAGCAGTCCTGCTGCTGCTTTTGAACATCAGGGCTGGTTTCAGGTGGGAAAGAGTTAAGTGGATGAGAAAGCTCATTTTACAGAGTCGGTCCTCTGGGACACAGCTCCACTCTCAAACCTTTGGATCATGGTGATACAAGTCACCCATCTGCAGAAAACCTCCCTGGAGCAGTGGCAGTCCCTGCAGCCAGGCATTAGCTCAGAGCTGCCTTCTGCTGCCCAACCAATGCAACCCCCATGCAGTTCCCCTTCCCACCATCTTGCTGCTGCTCTGAGCTGCCTGAGGGACAGAAGATGTCCCCAGGGCCCACACCGCAACCCCAGCAGCAGCTCAGTGCTGCCCACTTCTCCCAGGGACCCTGGGAGAGGAAGCTGAGTGACACTGGGCTGGAGCAGATCACATCTCCCTGCTCTGACATTTTGCCCAGGGCACCTGCCAGCAGCCAGCAGCATGGAATGGAGAAGCCTCCAGCCATTTCTTGGCAATGTGCGTAGGAGAAAAATATTGCAAGGACATAGGGGAGCTCAGAGGGGGTCCAGAGACCCCTGTGTGTCCTCCTCCCCTTGCCCTGTGCCTGGGGAGCTGCACAGAGAGGTCAGTGCTGTCTGCACCCTCGTCCCAGGCACTGCTCCCCAGTTCTGAGCAGGGCTGGATCTCACTCTGACACATCTTCTCTGCCCTGATGAATTTTGGACTCCTTCATGCTGGGAATTCAGACTTGGCAAAGCCCACCTGGAAAAGGGATTCAGTGTGGCTGCGTGCCGGGCCCTTAAACCTTGGGTGACCTTGGCTGCAGCGCAGCCACATGCCACCATAGGCAGCATGAGGAAACAAACAACAGAGGGGTCTGAAAAAAAACACCACGTCATCATTACGAGGCTGTGCTGAGCCAAACAGCAGACCCCCTTATTGCTGCAAAACCAGCAATCCATACCTATGGGGGGGGGGGGATGCAGCTCTAACCTCAGGCCCAGAGCTGGCTTCCAGCATCCCACCCCCAGCACACTGTTGTGCCTGAAGTGCTGCAGGGGAAGAGAAACTGCCCCGCATCCGAGTACTCAGGACAGACCCCACCCTCCCCCTATAGGCACCCCATCAGAGCTCACAGCCCGCTCTGCCCATGGCTGCTCGGAGCCCCTCTGCTTGTCATGCCATGCTCAGAGGGAGGGGAGTAGCAGGAGAGCTGCCTGGAGCAGAGCACGCTCCCGGAGACAGACAGACAGACACGCAAGAGGGAGGAGACGCCCACCCTGTTACTCTACCTTGGTGAGGGCTGAGATGTCTCTGCTCCAAACGTGTGGTGTGCTCAGATCCAGTCGGCCATGTCTTCCTGCTGCTGCCGCCGCTGCTGTGGAAAGGCTGATGTATGAACATCTATTTTAAGGCATGACATGTCCAGAGGCAGGTTTGTTTATATCATGCTGTGCATGGATGGATAAGGGAGGAATGAGGGAGACGGACACAAACGCTGGCTCTCGTACAGGCATGCACACACCCGCACATAAATGCCCATTACTACGCAGACAAAAACAACAGCAATAATAGCAGCTTTGCTCTCACTCCTCCTCCAGCAAACCAAAGCCCCGGGCAGACAGAGAAGGGGAAAGGAAAGCTCTGATGCAATGGTGCTGGTGGCATGGTTAGCATCATCGTACCTCTGCAGCTGTCTGTGGAGGATGCTCTGTCATTTCTTTGTGATAATTGACCCTGATGAGCTCCCTTGCTGGGGTCTGTTAAGCAAAGCTGGGGTTTGGTGACAATTTCTTCATTTGTGAAGGAAATAAGCCCTGGGGGGGGGGTGGGAATCTGTCTTATCTATTGATACAGTCATGCCAAAGTCAGGGATAAAAAGAGGAAACTCAGAAGACTGAAGCTTTTTGTTTTGATGTCTTCTAAATGACATTGTTCATTTCAGAAGTGCTTCAGTATTTCAGTCGAATATTTCTCAGGCAGAGCCCTTTGAAGTGCTGGTGTTCAATTTAAGTTTGCTACAAATCAGAAAGTAGGAGAGTGGGGGGGAGAAAACAATCTGAGAAGGAATGGAAACGCGCTGTTTCAGAGCAAACAATCACCCTCAAGTTTATGGCACTCCAATTAAACAGAAAACTTTCTGCATAGTTGTGCATCTTAGGATGCAACCTCAGGAGCTCCAGGGCTGAACTCAGCATCGCTGTGCAGCTGCCCTGTGCACTGCTGCCCTCCAGGCACGCTGTCAGCTGCCTCTGCTCCCTTTGGCTCCTGTTCAGCACGTGGGAAGATGCACCCAGAGGCCCCACAGCAGACTCCCAGGGGAGCACAGGTGCCAACAGGGGACAGCCCCAGGAAGCCCTGTCCCTGCTGAGCCAGTATTTCCATGCTGTGGAATGCTGCCAGCTCAGGAAAGCCTGTCCTATGTCTCATCCTGAGCAGAGGGTTTGGTGCCACTCACTGCAGAAAGGCCCCACTTCTGCCCTCCAAAGCATAGCGGCCAAGTGACCTATAAACAAATTTGCAGCTGTTGTGTGGACAGCTTTAACGTGGACCCTCTCCCCATTCCTATCCCAATAGTCTAAGTTGTGCTTCTAAACAGAAGTGCCAACAACTTCCATCACAAGAGGTGAAATCTGAATTAAAAAAGCCCAACATGAAATAAAATTAGATGGATAAACGCTTTGGCAGAGCATCGCCTGTAGGGAACTTACTGGCCATTTAAAGAGAGGATTAGTAGTCGGTATGTTTTTATTCCAACAATACTGGAATTGCTTTGTAAAGCAGCCAGAAGTCTCCAACAAAGCCAGTAACTTCTGAGATAATGACATCTCTGACGGTTTGGAATGTCTGGGCAGCTGCAGTGAGGAGTGTCAGCAATCTACTTCTGCAGAAGGGAAGTTTCTCAGACACAAGCCAGACCTCCCTGCCTCACCTCCTCCCTTTGTTTTCCATAAACGGCGGTGTTGTAGTGCAGACTGATTCACTCCTTGCTCCCTGGCAAGATTTATCAGCTCAGTGTCCCTCCTGCAGCACCTGTCCTTGAGGACAAGAAGCCAAAGCCCCGGAGTTGGGCTGCAGGCTGGGGGGGCTCAAGCTGCACTCGGTGTTTGCTGTGACTTGCACATGCCTTGCTCACTTCCCCCACCTCCTGACCACCCTGTTGTTGCAGCTCCATCCCTCACTTGTTTTGCTCAGCTACGCACTGAAAAGCCAAAGTCACCAAGGCACAGGGAGAGAATTGAGAAGACAAACCTGGAAAGCCTTTCACCTGCCCACAGTTGCCCCAAGAGTGTTCCCCTGGGCAGCACCCAGCTGCAGGACCAACCACAGCATCCCACAGCTCTGCTATCCTGCCAGCTCTACCACTCCACGATGCCTGAGTCCCACAGCTGCAAAGGGCTTCTGGTGCTGGGCAGGCAAAAGCTGTGTGGATGCATGGCTGGAGAGGAAGGGAGAGGCATGCTGCAGCTTCCCTGAGCTGTGGGCATCGCTGCAGAGAGCTGCTGTGGAGCTGAGCAGCTGAAGGGCAGCACAGCAAAGGTTTCCTGCATCCCATGGCTGCAGACCTGCTGCTGAGGGGGGTGCTGCCATACAGCAGGGGTGGGATGCTGGCACAGGCAGTGCTGTATCCCCATATCTCAGCTATTGTCAAAAACTGCTGTGCACAGCAGGCCTTCGGCGGCGAGGGCAAAGCAGCTGCTTTCAGCTCAATTAGAGGCAGAATTGGCTCCCAGCAGAATAAGCAGCACACCCGCAGCTCCCAGCTGTCCCTCCCCTCCTAAACGGAGCTCAGAGCGGGGAGGAATAGGGGTTGGGGTTCTGCAAAACCCACAAGCAAGCTGCAAAAAGGGCAGCTTGGAAAAGTTTGCAGATCCGACCACTGGAGGCTGCTCTGGTTATACATAAATCACCACTGTGCGCATTGTCAAACATGGAAAACTCAACCCAAGGAAATAAAGGGCAGGGGTTAGAGAGTTTCTGAGCTGCTTTTTCCTGCCTTTATACTCCACATGCATGCAAATGCACCGTAGACTTCACAGCTCTATTTTAAAGATCAGAGATCAATCACTTCACGCAGTAAATGCTGCATGTCCAAAAGCCACCTGGAAGGCACAGGAGCCAGAGTTTATTACACTCAATCACAAACAGAATGGATGTATTTCATCCAACATTCACTGCTCGGCAGACCCACTGCAGAGGAGGGAGAGAGTGCAGAGGAAGCTGCAGAATACAAGCAGAAAATTAAGCCTCCTATTAGCTGGCAGTCAGGGCAAAAAGGCAACATTATGGAGAGGAGCAATGTGGGTGGGAGCAGTGTTGCAGCAACAAACTGAGGGATCTGACAAATGGGCTTTGCTTGGCACTGAGCAGCCCAGGAGGAGCTGTGTGCTCAGGTGGGATCAGCGAGCACCCAATGGGGGTGAAATCCCTTGCACTGCTCTCTGGCTGTGCTGTGGGGTGTGCTGCAGGCTGCCTCATGAAGCATCACAGAACATTGGTCTGCAAGAGGCTCCTGAGGCCACACAGCCATCCCAACGTGGTATCAACTCCATCAAAGCAGTGAGGAAACAAAGAGCAATCTTCATTCTCTATTTGCTTGCATATAGGACAGGAATGAAGATTTCTTTGGGGTCTCCATCCATGCTGTAGCTATTCTGGAAGGAAACTGCAAAGCTCGAGGTTACCTTTCCTGGGGCTCTCCCAAATCTCTCCATTCTCTGGGACAGCAGTTGTGTGCTGTTAAATCCTCTCCCAGCCTCCAAACAGAAGTCTGCTTCACCATAAGAGTGGGATCGAAGGCAACAAACCCTTGGAAGGAGGATGTGCAGGAACACAGCCCCTCTGTGCCCACTCTAGAACAGACATTAAAGCCTCATCGCTTGGCCGGATCGATTCACTGCTGGAGGGGCCACTCGAGTTCTGGCAAAGCTGAGATATTTTCCATTAAAAGAAAGGAAAAGAGGGGGGGGGGGGGAAGGAAATAGCACCAGACTCATTGTCCGACAGCTGTAAAACCCGCAGAGCCTCAATTTGTGAGGAAGCAGTCCTTGTCCAGAGGGAGAGAGACAGCTGCTCTCTTTGTTGCAAACTTGCAGTGTTTATGATTACTTAGCGGGGAGACTCAGAATTGCTGGTGGACGCGTTTTGCCTGTCATCCGCTGTCTTGTTAATGTCAGGAGCAGCCTGGGATAAATCTGAGTCGCTACAGCATACAGAGGAAAAAAATCACTAAGAAAAAAAATACAGCTGGAAAAAAAAAAAAAAAAAGAAAGTTGCTGGCAAAACACGCTGTGAAATCCTGATGGGCTGCTGTCTGAGTGCTCACTTCAGCTTGTCTCTTCTTGTTAGCAGAGAGGTTGGGGCACAGCCCGAGCCCTATGGAGCTGGTGGGAGGTTTGCTGTTGACCTGATGCTCATTGAGCTTAAATGCTCAGAAGGATGTCAGAACTTAGAGCTCAGATGGAAGAGAACTTCGCAAGCCTCCCCTGGATGAGAGGGCGGCTGAGACACAACGATCCCCATTAACAAAGCTCAGCTCCTCACGCTTTGTAAAGCCTAATCCTTCAAGACGAAGGGCACATCTATCATAGCAAAGCACTCTTCAGAGCAGCACCAGTCAGCACTGGAAGCTGCACCTTGAAAGCAGCGGGGGGGGATGCAGTGTGGGATGCTCACCCAGATGTTCCCTCCCCATGGCAGCTGCTGGGACCTCCAAGAGCTCAGCTGCTGCTCTTACAAATCCAAAATCCTTTGGGAAATCTGCTTGAGAGAAAAAAAAAGAAGGAATGATATCAGTGCCGGGGTGGAAATTGAGGGCAGGTCCCTGGCAAATTCACTCTGAATTGTAGGGATGCTGAGACCTCTCTGTGATTATTTCTTTTCTCCAGCGTTCTCAGACCCAGGTCTGATCATTGTGAGCTCAGGCACAGAGTGCTGCCTTTCCCATTGCTGCTGCTAACACAGTGGGGTTCTGTTCTCTATGCACCCCAACACCCTGCGCTGCTTTCTAAAGCGGGGAGAAAAGCTTAGGGCTCAAATATAAAGTCATTGAGTTGGGTGCCTAATTCCTTTCAATCTTCTTTTTATTTCCTAGCCTCAGGGCTCTGAGGAAGCGGCTGGTTTGATTTGATGAAGAAAAGAGCTGTTCCATTAACAGGTCTGATGTCTGAGAGGGTTCTTTCAGCTGGGGATGGATCTCAGCACCCTTTACCAGGCCACACTTGCTGCTAGATCATATTTTCTCTTCAATGACATTACATTTTAAACGGGCTTTCACTGTAATAACATTTGCAGTAATGAAATCACTCTGCTGCACAGTCTTCTTTTAACAGCACAAATACCTGAGTTGGCTACAAAGGGAGATTTAAATGTCACAGAGGATGTGCTGGATGTGTCCATCAGGAGATAAGGCTTCTCTTTGTCGATGAATGGAGACACAACAGTGGCTGCCGGGTGTTCGGGGCACAAAGGCTCACGGCAGCTCCTTCAATAGGAAGAGAGGCAGCTCAGGGGAGAGGCAGATAATACAGAAAGCTTTCAAATCTCATGCTGGCTATAGGGCTCCTAAAGATGGAACAGCGACAAGGCGTTTACATTTGCAAATGAAATGGCTCCAAAGCAGCTCCTCTCTGATCTCAGGTTGCCAAAGGAGGTTGTGGATGCTCCATCCCTGGAGGCATTCAAGGCCAGGCTTGGATGTGGCTCTGGACAGCCTGGTCTGGTGGTTGGTGACCCTACACATAGCAGGGGGTTGGAACTGGATGATCATTGTGGTCCTTTGCAACCCGGGCCATTCTATGATTCTCTTGCCTCCAGACTTCAGCATTTGCTCTGAGAGCAACAATGCAGGGCTGGGGAAAGGGAGGAAAGGCCATTGCCCCGGACCAACCCCACCTGAACCACTGAAACTGACAAGCAAAAAATGGAGCTGCATCATTTCTCTATCGTTGGTTTGCTTAGAACAGACATCTCCCAAGCAGATGGAAGTTCTGGTTTCTCTTGCACACACTCACGACCATTCAGGCCTGATTTGCTGCAGCTGGTTAAACCCCCAAATTATCTTCCAATTTAGACCGTGAGAAATAGATCTCCTTTGAAACATGTGGCTGCTGGATTCCATCCCTTTGCTTATCTCCAGAAAAGCTCTCCTTTGGTTGGTTGATTTACTGCAAAAAAAGGGCTACAAATCCCTGCTCCCATCAAAACCAGCTGTAAAACTTCCAACATCTTAAAGGGAAGATTTCTCTGTTCTGCCTCAGGGGTGTGGGGGGGTTTTCCTGTCCTTTTTTTTTTCCATAAGTGAAACTGCTCCGTCAGTGTGTTGAAGGGCTACATAGAAGCCACTGCATTCTGCTGCTGGCTCTGAGTGGTGACGCTGCCTGTGCCTGCATCATGAGCCCCACTGCCACCAGCAGAGACAGCAGCATTGCACCTATGTGGGAAGTGCTCCTTTTTCAAAGAGAGGATGGTAATGAGGAGAAAAGGAAAACGTTAGGGCTGATGGTTTAGGGCAGACCACATCATCTGCTGTGCCACCTAATGCGGCTATGAGAGGAGAAGCCTTTCCCTCTGCAGTGATGTTTGGTGCAGTGGGGAAAGGGACCAATTTTCCACCTCTGTTTTTTGCAGAAATGTTAATTTTAGCCAAAAAAAAAAAAAAAAGGTCATGAAGGACAAAAGATTGGGAGGTGGTAAAAAAAAAAATGATCCTCCTTCTCTTCCCTCCCCAAAGACACAGCAGTCTGAAATGCTTTGCCTCATGGAAACAGGCAGCAAAGGGTGTTTTGGCTTTAATAATTCTAATTATTCCACAGTATTGTGAAATAAATTAGAAACCCAAATGAAGTCAGTGTCCCATGGCATTTGGAAATGTACAGTCACAGAATGCAGGTATCTAAATCTATCCTGAGTTCTGTATCACATAGACAGGGCAGAAAATAATGGAAAATACACTTGGAAATGGGATAGAAAATTAAAGCCCACACTTCTGTACGCTGAATGCTGCATAGATATGTGGGGAGCTGAAGGAAAGCAGCCCTGAAGCTTCCTGCACACTGCTCCCATGCCTTATCCTTCCTTTTCCAGACGTGTCTCTGGTGAGGTTATTTCACTGTTTCCCCCTCTCCCCTTCTCCTGTGGGAAATGCATTCCCCTCACTGCAGCTGTTGGTCTCTCAGGAGGGGCTGGGAAATGCAAAGGGATTGGGCACTTAATGGCTGTGAAATCCATGCAGGTTTGAATGGGAACCCCTGGGGGTGTTTGTGGGGCTTCCCTGGAGATCCTGCCCCACGGGAAGGGTCTGAGTGCAAGCAGGGAAGGAACTCACAGTTTTTCACAGCAACAAAGCAAGAAATTCCCAGCCCCTATTGCATGGCACAGCTTTTACCCTGGGCACAGCATCCAATGAGCCATAAGCCTTTAACAGAGCAGGAAGCAATTCCTACAGCCAGGTATGAGAGCTGGGGACTCGGAGCACTCTCCTATAGAGGCAGCATAAATATCAGCACCCTCACCCATTATGCTGAAGCAGGAAAGGCCAAAGCAACGCTGCTGCTCCTGGCTGGTTATTGCAACACTGCACACAGGAAAGCAGATACCCTGAAAGCACCAGGCAGAGCCTGGGAGCAGAGGGCAGAGCCTGATGGGCTGAATAGGATACGACAGCAGGTGTGTCCAGGTGAAGCCATCCTGGTTTGGGATGCTGCTGTGCTACAGCTCCAGGTGATTTACACTGCCCAGAAGCAGGAGGAAGAGCTTTGTTACACCTCCACACCACACATTTTGCTGACAGCAATGCTAACCCTCCTCGGCAGGCTGTTATCTCCCCACACACACCTGGGAAAGCTGGTGCTTCAGCAAAAGCCTTTCCCCTCCATTTTTCTCCATGGAGCAACAAAGCAGAATGAGTAGCATCTGTTTGACCATGGCCATCTCAGTTGTGCCAAGGGGTATTTTACCCCCCCACACCTGGAGCCAGGGCAGAAATCCAGCAGCAGCCATCATTGCAGCACCAGCCTTTATCTGCTCTGTGCACCTGGAAGGCATTCAGGGTAATATCCTCACAGCTGAGTTGCAGCAGAGGCAGCTGAGCCACCTGCAGCAGGTGTTCAAATGGATGCCCGTGGGGAAGAGGGCCACCAGCGAGTGCTGCCATCCCATCATTAAAATACAGACACCGAGCCATTAAGGGAAAAATACACACAGATCATCTGCAGGTCCTAAGTCGTACCAGATGATTCTCGGAGGGAAGCTATCTCACTTTGGAAGTGCTGCCTGAAGGAGTCCTGCTATATAGGAGCAGTGAGATGGTCCCTGTGCGCTCTGGGCAGTACCAGCTGAGCGTCACACAGTCCATCTATCTTCATGTTCCTTTCTTCCTGTGATTTACGATGTCACATGGAAGCTCGAGGCTGAGCAGGAAATGAAAGCAGATTTCCCACTGTGACCCCCATCTTTGAGTTCCTCCGCACCTCACCGGGTCCTCATGCAAATCCACAGTGATGAGATCTCATTGGACTCACAGGACCACAATTCTGAGCTGCCATACAGTGGGAGATAGTGCCTGCCCCAGGGAATTTCAATATAAGCAGCCAAGAGAGGGTAGAAAAGTATTTCTGTCTGACATCCCCTACCTGCATCCACACGGCCACACCAGAAGTGCTTCCTCTGCTCTCTGCAAAGTATTCAGCAGCCACAGCTCTGCACAGTGCAGTCCCTTCCCTGGTGTTGCTGCCACTGCACACTGATGGGACCCCTTCTGTTCTTAACCACTTTGCTGAGCAAATGGAGGCAAAGGATGAGCAGAGCCGGGGCATCTCCCAGCAAGGCTCAGCTCTGCTGGGCTGCATCTTTTGTTCTCCCTCATTGCTTCTGCTGGCTTTGGCCATCTTTCTTCATAAGTTTCCCAAAAGTGACAAGGGCAATTTATTATGTGTGCACAAGGCCTTGGGAATCTCCTGGAGGCATATCATTCCTGCTATTATCCTCCTCATACGAGGAGCCGTTGTTCTTGTCAAGTTCGCTCGCTTCCTCCCCTGCAAAGAGAAGAGAGGGTGCTGGGGATTTTTCATTAATCATTCTTATGCTGAGAGCTGTAGCTCCCGTCTGCATTCTGATCACTTCTGATCTCTGCCACCATTTTTCATGGTAGCACTTATGAGGATTGTTTTATGCTGCTGACTCGAGGTGCGTTAATGACCAACCGTTTGGTTGGGCCAGAGCAAAGCCTTGCATTTAATGTATGCTCCAGTGGGGAAAATCTACTGCAGGGATATGTTTTCTTTCTTCTATTTTTCGAAGAAGATGCCAAGAGTTGCAAAGAGTGGGGGGGAGCGATGGGAAAGGCTAGAAGAGGGGGGTTGGTGTGATGGAAGTAGATGGTCTTAAAAGGTCCCTTCCAACCCAAACCGTTGTATGATTCTATGATATGGTGAAAGGAGGGAGAAGTGAGCAGACATTTCTGCACCTGAGCTGGGAGCAGCCTGCCCTCCCTCGGGTTCCTAGTTCTAAAAGCTGCACTGATGAGTGCAATAGGTGATAAGTAATCATGACAAAATGTGTAATTTCTCCTGTCACTTTTGTTCTGAGTCCTTTTGAAAGGCAGTGGGACTGGGCAGCGTTGTCCCATTTCCTCTCTGGAGAGCAGTGAAATGTGTGGTATCCAAATATAACAGCCAAAGTGGGCCCTGGGTGAGGTCCCTCTCTGCACTCCCCATCCCTCGTGCTGACCGTGGGTTGGCTCCCAGCAGATCCCAGCACAGGGATCACTGCTCCTTCCCTCAATGCAGGACTGGCACTGTAAAATTCATCTCAAATGTAATCTCATCCTTCTACACAAGGGTTGGGAACCGGCTCCTGCTCTGCACAGTGCATTGTAATTCTGACCCGCTGCCATCTCATTTTAATACAAAAAAGCATAAAACATAGGAGGAAGAGATTGGAAAAGACTTTCTGGACCATGCAGTTCAGCTCCTTGAGATAAGAGCTCGTCCGCTCTCTGTCACGTTCTCTCTTAACACCTGAATGCTCCCTGTGCCACTAATTGTGGTTCAAGACCAGACTTTTCAGTGCTCACAGACCTCTCTCAGTGTGTGTTTACTCACAGCACGGTTGCTCTTGGACTAACAATGTCCTTTAGCTTAAATAGCATCTCCAGCGCTAACACTAACAGTAATGATGGCTAATTACGAGCCCAGAGGGGCTGTTGCTGGCACCAAAAATAACCCTGGTAATAACCCAGCGTATTCAAGCCGGGGGTAGTAATAAATAACATCTCGGATTCATCAGCAGTAGAAATGCATGTCCACGTTCGGGACCCCGGGGGGTGAGAGCTGCTGTGGGGGAGCAGGAGGCCCCAGGGCAGTGCTTGCTGTGCTTGAAGGAAGAGCAGAATCCCCATTCCTCCACGTGCTGTGATTTTCAGACAGCTGCTCGGCCCCCAGGATGGGCAGGGAGGGGGGGAGAGCCGTCCCTGCTGCCTTTCAGGCCAGACCTACATCAAACTCGTTAATGTCAATAGGAGGGAAATTGAACTGAGCTTTGTTGTAACCCTAATGAATCCTTCGCCGGTTACAGTAAATTTATTCTTTTGATTTCCTTTTCTCCCCCCATCTTGTTTCATGTGGGCTTTTTTTGTTTTTTTTTTCTTCTCCACTTTTATTTAATGTTCCTTTTCTGGCAGCTTCTTCTTTTTATTTCTCTCCAATTTAAAACACAGTTAAAAAGCTGTGGTTGATTCCAATTAAATACCCCCTTTGGGATTACTAAAACACACACACTCACACGCACACAAAGACCCCCTCTTTGATTGTTTCCACGGCAACGTATTTAAATATCTCATTCACTGTGTCCAAGTGAAGAGCTGAAGGATTTGGTGAAGCTCTTTCTTTTCCCACTCCCTCACCTCTCTCCTCCTGCAGTTACTCATGCAATGGCAGTAATGGTTTGGCCAGAATGCAGAGTGGATGTGGAAGATGTGTATATATGCTCCTGGAATTCCAGAGGAGGACATGAGCCAATAACATGTCCAACTATAATGCAGAACTGTTGTAATTACTTACGAACAGTGAGAATGATAGCAGAGCATTGTCAGTGATCACACATCAAATTCTGCCATTGCCTAAAATAGTGCAACCACAGAGCAACTCTGCTGGGACCCATAGGGCTGTGCTGGATTGCTGGCTTGGAGGTGGTTGGGAAAGAAGAGAAGGGGCTGATCTTAGATGATGCAATTACCCAAAAGCAATGGCAAACCAAAGGCAAGGGAACTGCTCTGGGGTGTGCTTTTCCCTATGCAGATGTGGGATTCATTTCCCACTCTCTTTTGGTGATTTTCACCAAAACGAGTGAGGATCTGAAAGAGATATTTGGGTTGTCAAGCAGAGGTGTGAGGAGGTAAAGGAAGTTTTCTTTCCTTAGCATGGAGTTCTCAGTGCTGAGTGCTGACAGAGAACACAACCCAGGCATTGAAGTTCCCATGCTGAGCTCCAGCCCATCCCAGCAGAGCCGATTCAGGAATGTCCATCAGTGCCAGAAGTTCCTTCCTCCTCTGCCCACAAAGCTCTCACAGAACACAAAACTGCAGTGATTTTTCTGCTTGAAAATTTCCCAGTGTTTTGTCCCATATTTCTGTAGGAAGCATCCGAATTTTCCATTCCTCCGTTGGCTCATCCATCTGCTGTGGCCTCTTCCAGTGCCAATAACCCCAGGGCTGCTGCTTGCTGGGACTTGCACACAGCGCAGAGCTGTGCACACACACACAGTGCTGGGTCTGCAGTTTGCCTGTGCAGGGACCCATCAACCGGCCATCAAACACGAGCAGTGAGGAAACTGCAGCACCTGCCGTGCCCTTGACATTTCCCCTTCCTCCTCTGCTGAAGAAGCAGTCTGCAGTGTGAGTGGGTTGCTTTGCAGCTGTTAAATATTAGTTCTGCTTTAGCAAAGGTAGTATTTTATCATTAAGTGTTCTGTCTCCAAGGAGGGAAAAGGGCTGAAAGCAAAGTGTGTGAGCCCAGCCACCATGGCAGTGACGAGCAGGGCTCCTACAAGGCGTTCACTTTACCCCTTCCTATTGCTTTGTGTTCATTCTCTTCTTGACTGCAAGAAATGCAGCTTCTGGCTGAGCTTTCCACACCCACACAGTTGGCCAAATTTAGGGAATGGGAATTTATAACTCTGAGGTGCTGTTGTATGCATGGCCAATGCAATTCCTCTTTGCTTTTGAGGATTCGTGTCATAGATACGGTCTGTCTCTCACTCATGTAGTGTTCTTCCTTTGGAAACGATTAGCAGATATGAAAAGCTCACTTTCAGAAGGAAGCTATCCAACCCCATTGGGTTCCTTAAAAAGGGAGACAAGGGAAACACAAAAGCTTGAAACCATTACGTGAACAACTTGAAGAGTCAGACAAAGGAGGACGAAGTTGCCACATGCATCATAGCATTGCTAAACTTGTGGCTTAAGAAAATGGATGGGAATATTTCTGGATGATGCTCATTTCCCAACACTCAGTAGAGACCGCAGGATGTTGCAAAATAGTTCATATTTGTCTATGTTTTATTCCTACGTCTAAAACCCATGGGATTTAAATGTGTTTCTCTATGTTTTCTTGCAAGGAATGGGTAATGAATGACTACGTTAGGAACCACTTGGCCAGCAAACAGATGAGAACAACATCAGTGAGCAGCGTCTGACCATGAGGAGTGAGATGAAGGAGGGAGAGAGATGGAGCACTGATGGCTCATTGCAGATTTACTCGGGAAACTCAGCAAAGATGGCACTTTGTGCATCTTTCTCCTTCACCCATTTTATTTCTGGGCTGTCATTTCAGCAACATCTTTAACAAATGAAAACCCTCTGCGCAGTCAATAGTAATTACAGGAATTTATCACAATTGCCAATCAAGGTGTGTTGGAAAGACTCATCATTCTCCTTTAAATTAGCCTTCGCTGCACACAGACCACAAGTTATCTTTAGGAAATCAATTGTGGGAAAATCACAGCTTTTGTGGTGTTCTGTGACCTCAGCAGCCATCACACAGCTGAGTTCCTCCCCCGGCTGCTTGTGTGGCCTCGTACAGCTGTTTGCTGGGGGTTTAGCCCTCAGCACAAAGCCTGGAGTAGTTCTTTATGCATCTGGAGGCAGTATAAGGGTGTCAGACAAAATGCAGGTGTGATTTGGGCACTTTTGTTCATGAATAGGAAGGACCTGGCCATATTTGCACCTTGATCTGTTTCAGTGCTCCGAACCAGGCTGGCATGAATTCTGCCTTCAGCAGTGCTGATGCAGCTCCCATTGGAAATGCAGACCAGGCTGACACAGCTCAGGGCAAAATTCAGCTTTGTGTGGAGCTGCAAACGCCGTCTCCCAGATGATTAATGCACATTTGTAAGGAGTTTCTTCTTTGCTGATAATGCTGCCATGAGGAAGGATCCTCAGCTGCTATATATCAGCCTGAGTTCTGACTGTAGGTGAGTACAGGTAAGTAATTCAAACCAATAATGGGGCTGATGATTTCATTCTGCTGATAGAGTCTATATTCCTGTCTCATCCAGAGTTATTCTGCCACCCACATACTCCTATTTCTAGGTTTTGGCCAAGTACATATGTCAGAGACTATATGAGCCACAGACTGACACAGTTGAGAAATTAAATTAGATCATAAAACTGCCCAGAGACTGCTGACTCCTTCCCTTGACCTGGCTGTACATCTGGAAACAATTCATCACTCAAGTTTTACATCTGAGTGCGAACCTTTAGCTGAAGAAGAGTCTGTCCCACGTTTACTCATGCAGGCATGCAGTGAGGCCAGGGCAGCATGAGAAGGAATCAGTGGGGCCATAGCAAACAGTTCTGTGATTCCACTCTTCATCTCCACCTGAGACCAATTTCTGTTGCAATCCCCAGGAATTTTTCTGCTGACTTCATTGGTTTTCAGCAGGATCTGCTGCTCCTGCACAACCTGTGCTCCCACTGATTGGTTTTGGCTGAATCTGACACCTACCCTGGCAGGGGAGTGATCCATAAATGGGGCTCATCATTCTCCAGGAGCTGCGTGAGCATCCTTCCTTGCAGCTTTGCGTTTCCAGAGGGCTGTTGATTCCTCTGAGGTACCCAAGGGATGCTGCTGAACAGTCCTCCAGTGTCTGGAAGCTCCAACAAGGGCTGCTGCATCTCCTGTTGTGTTAGCATAAGTGAATGCACATAAGGATTTCCCTTCCTGGGCACAATATGTAAAACAGTGTGAACAGTGGTGATGGTGATACAGAAGTACAACTTCAGCCTGCTGGCACGAGTTGCTAATGGTTAAAAACTCAAAAGCCTGAAGGATCAGGAAGGATATAGGGTGAAAACCAAAAGGGAGTTTATGGAAAAGTCACTGCTATCCCTCCATGTCTCTTCCAGAGGATAAACCACAACCGCCCTTATAAACTGCCACAGCTAAGGGAGTGATTTGGGATTGCAGTGGAGAAGTGCAGAAGGAGTTTGAGGAGCTGTGAGTGATGGCTGCTGCAGATGTGGGGCTGCTGGGGGTGGTTCCTCTTCCCCCTCTGGAAGAACAACTATAGACTGTGATGGTCATGGAAAGAATCAGAACAGGGACTGTGTGTGGCACGCAGAAATCACAACCCATCTATTGAACTGGGACTCGCTCCAGAGAGCCTATGTGTTCGTGCTTGTGTATAAACCTGGCATCAATTTTGCACAGATGTGATCTTATGGGGGGAAAAAAAAAAAGAGATGTTGGAGGTCTTTGTCTGCTTCTTGGCCCTGCACCAAGAACACTCAGTGAGGCACTGGGAGGCACCGACACCGACTGTAGGGCAGTTCCACAGACGGATTCAGTTTCAAACCTTCATATAATCTGAGTGCTGCTCCCCATTAAATCCCAGTACACATTGAAGCCTTGATGAGATTCCATTCAGCTCTGCTTTGACGCTCGCAGACAGGCTTTGTGACACCCATGGCCCCGTTAGCAGCCTCAGACCCACCTTGTCCTCCAGCCCCACGTAGCCCTGCAGCCCCACTGCTTGTCTACTCCCTCAGCTTTAAGCCATGAGCTCAAATCTCACACAGTGTCTTTCACACTGTCTGCATAGGACCTGGTACTGTAGGTCTTGTTCTCAGCTGGGGCCTTTAAACACCATCGTACCATAAATACTACTGCAAACCTTGATGGTTTCCTCCAAGCCATATAAGTACAGAGCATTCACAGGTCAGGACCATAAAATTATGGCCTCTGTTGGGCAATCTCTTTCTTGGTTAATGAGGTATAAAGCAAACAAGTACTTTAAAATGGAGTCTGATAATCAAAGGAGCTTCACAGCAGCAAACAGCAGCAGGAACAGTACTGGGATGTGCAATATTTCACTGAGTTCACTTTGGTCCCCAACTCCCAACATACCAACTCCCCAAGCCCTACAGTGCTCCCACCATCTGCATTCCCTGCCTGCAGCCTGGGGGATGGAATCCCTTCCTAATTAAGGGTAGCAAAGCTGCAACGTCCATTAAGCAAAAGCTTTTCAGTCCAGAGCATGGAAGTGCAGACAAGCAGGTGATGTATCTCTGGAGATGAAGAGAACTCCACGTTTGGGGATGGGGAGCGAAGAATCCCTGGGATGTGAGATTGAAACGCCAGAACAGAAGAAACCATGGTTTAAATTCACCCATTCCAATCCTGCAAATTTGCTCCTGCTAAATATTCTGAGAGGGGCTGGGAGACAAATGGGTCACGCTTAACCTTTGTCAGCACTCTTGCATCTCTAAATCTCCATTATCCTTCCACTGCTGTAATTATTTGCTGGCTTCCCAGATTTCAGAAGGCATTTCCTGCATAAAAACCAGCACCTCTCTTCCTCCACACTGTTTTTTTTGGTCAACAACCGTTAAGGATGAAAGTTATACCTGTAAATAGATGACATCCCCTCACCCTAAAACACCCCTCAACAAATAGAAATACAGTGAAGAGTGCTGGGATGGGGAGAACCATGGAGGCTGGGGGAGAAGAAGCAGAGATCAGTGTCTCCTGGTTGGTGAGAAACGACCTCAGATGTGAGGATCCAGCCCATAAGGCACCCACTGCTGGAGTGGGGTAATGCAGGGGAATGGAACTGGGAAATATAAGGGGTTAGAGAGCAAAACTGCTCTCTACTTGTAGCTACTGCTGTTATCCAAACATGATTCCTCCATCTTTTAAGTACTGAAAAGGTCTCCAGTTCCGGAGGAGCACAAATAAAAGTTGTTCTCTCTCCCAAGCATCTGCTCTGTGTGCTGGCTTTCTTGGCTTGCTTTAAATGACTATCTCCTGCACTTTGTTAATTACATGATTACAGCATCCACTGACAATGAGAAAATTAAAACTCCATGCCGCCTTTCAGACAACACTTTATTACTGTGCAAAAGAGGCTGCATGCAATTTAGCGAAACGCTGCGCCGAACAACCGGAATTGTTCTCTTCCATAGGTTTCCTCCTCCACTCCCACTGCTTCCCCAGAGACAGCGGTGTTTGCAGAGGCTTAATAAAGCAGGAAAGAGAGCAGGTGTGAAAGGAAACATCAATTACCATTAGCCCTGACAATCCTGGACGATCCCACCCATGGTGAAGGCACGATGACAGTCAATTATGTAGTTCTTTCCATGCACATCAGTGAAGTGCTTTGCTTTTCTGGTGAGGGTGAGGCTGGTGAGGGCACTGGGATGGAGGAAGGTGTGGATTTCTGTTTGTAAGGTCTGAGCTGTTGTTTTAAGTGGGTTGAATTCAGGCTTCCACAAGGAATTCCTCCCCTGAAGACTCTGCAATCTGAACACATGGGAGAACCAAGGGTTCTGCTGCACAGCACTCATTGGAGGTGAGGAATTTGTGGCCAGGTGTTTGAAGGTGCCCAGGAATGGGCCTTCTGCTGGAGCAAACCCTAAAGCCATTAGAGGTGCTGAGCTCCAAGTGGGTTCCAAATACAAAGCAGGTTCTCCTGCTCCGATGAGCTGCTTGCATTGCTCAGGGCTCTACATGCTGACCCCAGAGGGGCAGCCTGAAGCCTCAGCAGCAGTCCTCAGTGTTGCTTCCTAATTATCACCCTCTTCCCCTCGGACATCTGCTTGCAGTGAATTTCACAGGTCCTTCAATAGCTAACGGGTGGTATTTATTTCCATTCCTTCAGTGCTTCAGCCTTAAGTATAGCGATAATTCAATGTATCTCATTTTGGGGGAATGAAAGATTGTCCTTATTTTCAGTTCATTTTTTGTATTTTATTTCTCTCTCTCCCTTTTTTATTGAGCTCTGAACATTAATAATCAGCCCTCATTAACTCAGTTAATTCTTCAAATCCTCATATTCTTCATGCCCAGCACCATAAAGCCAAAGAAGGGACTAATGAAAGCTGAAGAGATGGTTAGAGTTATTAAAAATCAATTCTTTTTTGTATTTGGTAACCCTGGGGTGTTAATATTCTCATCTCATGTCTTCTCAGCCTCGTTCCTCCCACAGGAACTTTGGGTTTGCAGAGCGCAGGAGGACCTCAGTGCAGGATCTTCAGGTTTTGAGGCTGTCCTGTGATGCTACAGCGCTTCTCCTGGGAGACTGCTGAGGTCTCTGCAGTGCAGGAAGGAGAATTTTGCAGTTCTGAAGACAGTCGTGCATCGCTGGGCGCTGCAATCAGCGTTAGATGAGGGCAGGGTGAGGGCTGTGCAGGCGCTGCTCCTTCTTGTGCAGGCAGAGCGCTGCTGAGAAAGGGCTGGAAGCAGCCTGAGCTCTGCCCTTCAGCTCAGATTAGTGATAATGGAAAATGCAGAACATTAAACAGTGGCGTGATTGCATTGCGGAGGAGGGCTGGCAAATAGGTTTGTCCTGATGCAAGGGTGTGAAAAAGGGGTCACCAAGATGCGTTTACTTCAGGCTTAAGAAGCGAGAGAAATGGTTTTGCAACAATTTGTTCCTGTCTTGTTTTTGATCTGACTTCATTCCCAAAGCCTTCCTCTCCTTTTGGCAGTGTCTTTAATTCATGAATTCATTTGCACGCCCTGTTTTCCTGAATTACCCTTCCCGTTTCCTTTACTGGGGTGAGTCCAAATGTCCCCCTCCAAACCAAACGCTGCCCGTTGGAACACAGTCCTTGGTGCAAAGATCCCCGTTGCTGATGCAGGGCAGGGCTGCTGAGGAGGGAGGGAGGAGAAGGGGAGCAGCAGAGCCAGCAGAGCTGGTGATGTGCAGCTGTGGAGCTCCTGCTGGGCACTGCAGGGCTGAGGCTGGGCACCATGGCAACCAGGATGCTGCTCCTTGGAGACCCTGCTCTGCTGAATGGGTGGCAATCTCTTTATGAAAGCTGGCGAAAGGTGGTTTTTTTCCAATATTTTCCTTCCTCTAATGCTGAGAATGCACCAAGAGGAATAAAGCAAGCTCCTGGAGCACTCAGACCCACTGCCATGGGATGAGGTGGTGGAGTGGGTGGCTGTGCTGCTGAGCTGTGTTCCCTTCAGAGCATCACTGCCTCCTGTGCTCACCCAGCAGGCAGCTCTCGGGGGGATCCCATTGTGTATGCTGCCCGGGTTCCTGAGGGATTCGCTTTTAAATCTCTTTTTCAAACAGATAATTAAAACATAATGGTGTTTACATTACAGATGGAGCTGAGAGAAAAATAATAATAGCAATAATAATCGTAATAAACACGACTTTGCCACTCAGGGGAGTTTGTCAAATGACTCTTAGAGAGGCTTGGCACACTTTAATGAGTTTAAAGAAGAGGATTTACGCTGAACAAACTCATTCCACGGCTCACACATGGCAATGGGACAAGGGAGCACTCAGCAGTACCGAACCTGCAGCAGGACGACATGGAAGAAAATAAAGGAAAAGGTATTAAAATCCCATAATTTTTACTGCAGTGGATATGCAGAATGAAATTGCAGCTCTGCAGAGTCCAGAAGCTATTCTAAATTAATGGCTTGGCTTTTCCAGTCCATTCAAACAAGCTCATTTCATGCAAGATAAATTACAGGACCTGCCACCCGCGCTCCCCAAAGAGAGCTTTTCATAATTCACGATGTGTGTGTAAGAGAATGGGAGGCTGTTTTTCTGACAGATATCCTGTGGCACAATGACCCACTCCTGAGGCTGCAAGATTTGATTCCCACAGCGGCAGCTGTGAGTAAATGCTGCAGGAAAAGGGGGAAAAGACCAAAGAAAGGACCTGGTTCAATCAACCCAAACAGACCGCGTCCTTCTCTCGCCCCGGAGGCACTGACAAATCCCCTCTGGATGCATCCCCTCAGCATTCCCTTCCCTCCTGCCAACATCATTGCTTGGTGTGTTTTTGTCACCTATTCGGGCCACTTAATTACGTTCCCTTTTCTTTTGGAAAAAGCTGACATGTAATTATTTCCATGATTAACACTCTTGTGCAGCTAATTGTAATTGCACCTTCTAATCACAGTTACGATCGTCAATTACTCATCTTTGCCTCACTTCAGTGTTTTTCTTTATCTGAGTTTCTGGAAGTTTTCCTCACCCAATACACACTCACAATAAGCTTTCCAAACTTCTGTTTTCCTCCACGGGAATCAATCTGAGGCTGCAGTAAAGGCTGCATGATTGGCTGCTGTAAATCATGACAGCTTCACTCGTGCCAATGCAACAGTGCTCTGCAGCAGCCGAGATGTCAGGCGTTTCACTAAGAAAGCAATGCCATCTGAGAAGATATATCTGCCTCCAAGTCCTTTCTTATATATTTTCCACATATTGAGTAATGTGTGTTTCTCCTTTTTGTCTCTCTAACCCTTTATATATTTTAGGGAACTAAGAGAAATCAAACCAGCATGAATACTTGCCAGCTTGTACGTTATGCAGCGTTTTGAAGCATGTTTCATCCTATACCTTGAACATACACAGGGGACTGATTCTCCTCCTGCTCAGCCAATGTTGATGTGTGGAGCTGTCAGTGGGAGCTGTGTGGCTCCTGGGTTACAGCCCAGTCAGTGCAAACAGCATCATCATGGGATGAGGACATTGTTTTTACAGGGAGAATTCCATGATAAATCCAGGACCTTCAATAGGCAGAGTCCTGTACTTAAAACTTTTGGGAAAATGTGATATCCAACTCAGAACACACTCAGAGTTTTGCTAAGCTTGCTTTCAGCCATCAACAGGTGACAACAGATTTATTAACTAGAATGGATGCCCAGGAGCTCAGATTCATGACTTAATGGAGCTGGACTCTGCTGGGTGCTGTGGAAATACAAAGTGGGTTCATAGAGAAGTCTGATGGAAACTGTTCCCTTGCTCCATCCTTGCTTCAGCTTCGTGCACAGTGCTGCTGCTTCTTTCCAACCAGAGCACATCAGAGCCAGAGCAAAGCTGCTGCCTTCACATTTATCCCCATTCCCAAAGACTTGGCTGAACGAACAAGGAGGTGAACTCCCAACCTGGAGATTACTGCTGCATTAATAAAGCAACTGTGAACGAACCGCTTCAGCTGCCTGAGCCAACCAGGATTATTAAACCAGCTCCCTGATTTAATTAGAGTGCGTAAAACTCATGCTAAAAACAAAAATGCAGCTCTCAGCTGGAACGTGAGCTTTGTGCAGGAGGGGTCACTGCGAAGGTCAGCTCTTCCTGCAGTTTATTCACGGTGATTGAATCAAACACTGAAGTGGAAGCCGACGGCCCCAGCAGAGCTGCTGTCCTGCAGCAAAGCTCTGGGCACTGCCTGAGGGCAGCAGGCACTGCAGCTTTGTTCCACCTGCCTGGCTCCTTGTGTGAAAGAACAGGATCTGTATTGGATTACAGAAATAAAGCCACGTGCATCAGCACTGCCAGCCTTGCTGCATTGCACATGGTGAGAGCTGCTCCCTGCTGAGCAGATGGACATGGAGACACTGGGACATGGGGACACAATGGGACATTGGGGCACGGGGACACACAGACATGGGGATGCATTGGCAGAAGCTATGCAGCTCACACTGATTGACTCTGCAGTTCCTCTTTGCATCAGCAGAAATTTGTGACACCCTGAACTGGCACTGCAGCTTCTCAACGGTGCCAATTCAATTAGGTGCCCCTTGCCTGACCAGCAAAAAATGGACCTCCGTCTGCTTTGTGACTGACTGAGCATCACACACCAGTTGTTCCTTAACTCTCACTCTGGATTTGAACTGTGACTGCAGGAGAAAGCCACCATTGCTCGTGGCTGCGGCTGTAAGCTGATAGGAAGCTTTTTTCTTTTTGAAGAAAACCAATTTCCAGACTTCAAAGGCTCTGTACCTCAGCTGTTCCCTGGCCTCAGACTACTGCACATCACTCCTCAGCTGATGGCAACCGTGGACCTGGAGGCACCACAGCTCCTGCAGATGCTTGTGCCCTTGGTGTGCTGGTGCTGAACCTCATCCTCTGCCACACGCCAGCTCTGAGAGCAGAGCACAAACTGCTCCTAATACTGGCGAGCATTGATAAGAAGGTGCAGGCAAATTAAGCTTCACAAAAGAAAAGTTAAATGATTCTATTGTTATCTGAGTCGTTTCCAAATGGACCCATCAAAGTCTGGAAAATTGTTTTAATTGATAGCGAGGTTGACAATAAGATAAATAGGGAGATTAGAAAACACCCGTTAGACACAGCTGAGGCTGTAGGAAATTTTCAGCCCCAGCTAATTGTTCCAGCTTGCAGTTTTAATTAAGTGCAGCCTCCCGAAGCGCACCGCTCAGCTAGGAGCACCCCAGCATCCTGGCTGTGCCCAGAACTGCCTGCAGCAGCTCATGGCTCCATGTGTGCATCTCTGCGATGCTCTGAAACCACTGGGTTTGTAAGTGCAGGAGATGATCCTGTGCCTCATGGGGAAGAAAAAGCTATATTAGCAGGCTGAGCCCAGCACTGCTCCTGGATACCACGGCCCATCACTGCTTGCATTGGTACCGAGCCCCACTGTGTCACCTTCTGAGCTGGCCCCATGCTCTGGCTGTGCCCACTGCATTACAGCAGCCACCCAACTGCATGGCTGTGACACAGTGAGCTCATTCTGCAGCTCACTGCTAATAACCACAGACAGAACGGCTGCTCATCGAAGCCAAGGGTTCCTTTTATTCCTGCAATGTTCCTTGGAAGAGAAATCTCTATATTTAATTAAGCACAACGTTATGCTGGGCATGGAGGATGAAGCAGCAGGGCAATTTTGGGATGCTCGACACAGCACTGCCAAGAGAGGCGTTGGTGCCCGGGTTGCACAGGATCCTCACTCCCCAGGATAGAAATGTTTGAAGCTCTCTGCAAGGCATGGTCTCTGCTGGGAAGCACGAGCTCGGGTGCTTGTGAATACTGATGGCATATCCGTGCAAATAACTCCTTTTTTATCTTGCTGGCAATTAGATGTGCAGCACGCTGTGCTTTGTTTTGACTGGCTACAAGAGGCTCTTTGCCGTGTGGGGACTTTTGTCTTAAAATTCTTGCTGCATTCAAAATTTAAAAGGGTAAATAGTTTGGAGGGCAATGAAATAGCAGCAACTGACAAACAGTGGGGCAGTCATAAGGGTATGGAAAAAGAGGCTGCTTTTTGTTTGAACAGCTCAGCTCCTGGCTCCATATATCTATTTTTAATAAATAAACTCAACAGAAGCCCTTGCAGACCACCTGCCTGATGCTGTTTGGTCTTGGGAGTTAAGAGTTTTTCCTAATTTGCCTTTCACTTAATAAATGACATTGGTAACATACGCATTCTTGTCCCCACTACCATCTGTACAATGCTTTGTGCTCTAGGGATAAAATAACCTCTTCTCTTTCTAATCTTTCAGCTGCTGGAGCTGAGGAATAATGCACATCTCTGCTACTGGCTGCAGGACAGGAATAGGGCTGTAAATTTATACACAGTGGTCCTGCAGGACACCAAGGCTGGTGCACAGGGGATGCAGGGCGCAGTGCATGGCTGGGTATGGCACTGCCTTCCCCACCACGTGGTTAGAGAGAAGATGCATCCCAGAGTGAGGATGTGCTCTGACACAACAGATCTTGTGATCTTCCTGCTTGGCAGAGATGAAAAATGAAAACAAATGGGGGTGTTGGCCTTATCACCTCTGCTCCTGGTTCTGTGTGCGCAGCTCTCATTTGCAAAGGATGATTACAGAACAGATAGGGTCTGCTCCTCCTCACTGCACAGCTGCCCCTGCTCCTACAGCAGCTCTCGTGAGGAATTTATGAATTTATCTCATGGCTGTGAGTGGGGTCTGCAGGGACGTGCTGGGAACCAGAGCCTTTAGTGAGGGGAGAGCACGAGGCAATGGAAATAACCCGCTGCGTGGTTGTATCCTCACATCCCTTCAGCTGCTGGGGCTGATGGTCAGGCAGAGGACATAATTGCAGTTAAGAAAGAATGAAATACACAAACCTTGCAGGAAAAGCTCCTGGGAACAGGGGTAGCGGGGAAGGAGGGCTGAGATACACGCTTACAGCTGACATAATGAAGGGAGAAAAGCAACTTGGAGGTGACAGGGAGGGAACAAATCCGCAGAGCTCCCACAGCAGCAGAGAATTGCAGATTTGGTTATTGCTCTCCTCTTTGCCCATTCTCTATCACAGAAGGTACAAATTTCACCTTTCACTGTAAATGAAGATAGACACGGATGAGTGCTGGCAGGCAGGGTCGCACAGAGGACACTCCTGCTCACTAATGTGCTCCAAGGAACCCTGAGTTTGCACTTACTTGGAGGAAAAGTGCACCAACCCCCATATCATGTTGTTGCTTCGGGTGACCCTGGCAGAGCCAGCAGCTGATGGAGAGGTGCACCTGCTGCTCCTCGTTGGATGGGATGGCAAGAGTTTGGTGTCAGCACAGTAATTCGTGATGCTGTATTTAGGAGATGACAGAGGAGATGCAATGTGTGGTTGTAATGCATCTTTTGGTATGCATTAAGGGAACCCATCAGCGTTCAGCAAAGTTTTGAACCGTGCCCTTCGCTTCAAATAACAAATCAAATAGAGCCATCAACAGGAATCCTTTGTGCATTTATGCACGTGGTGACGGATCTTTTTATGGAACATCATTTAAAGCACTGTCATGCCAATAAAATGTCTGAAAAACTGCCTGGGGACGAAGCCACACCACATTTGCATTTCCTACCTGCCCGTGTTACTGATTCCTTGGGACATTTTGCACAGCCTATGCATTAGGTGTGCAGGGAACCAACAGTACGGGTGTGACCATGTGGGCACACAGCTTCCACCTCCAGAACTGACACTCGTGTTCCACCACTCCTCCCCAGCGATGCTTCTTTGATCCCACTAAAATCAGAGACATCTTCCAAAAATTCAGGTTGCATTAAGAGTCTTATCCTTAATCCCTCAACTTGAGTGTATTGATAAGGAAATACCAATTAAGATCCATATTCCCATGCTGGACCTGTAGTCAGAGATTAAGGAGATTAAGTGATCATTCTAATTTCACACCCAAGAATGTTAAATAGTTATAACTTTATCTCCTTCAAACAGCAATGGCCCATGAGCTCCAGGGTCCTTTTGGCCTATTTGTTGCCACCACTGCAGATGTCCCTTGACCTTCAATTGAAGCGACCTGGGTTGACTCTGTGCCCTCCAAAGAAGGATTTCTGCAGGAAACAGGAGCTATGTTCATTAGCAGTCTGGTATCAAAGTGCCCCACCTGAGTCCTCAAGACAGATCCAAGCACGGACAGCAATGTTAATGAACAACTGCCAGTGCCAGATACAATAGTTCTGCTGTCTGATTGCATGGAACAAGAATACGAGGCTCTGTTTGTAAGACTGCAGGAGATGGAGGGGTTTGTATACAGCTAGCTCCACCAGGCACACCTGAAATCAGGCAGGAGTAATAAGGCCTCTTTGCAACAGAGACCTCCAAAGCACATGAAGCTCGCAGCTGTATGATGTTGATGCATGTTTACGCAAAGTGAAATGACAAATGTGGGCTGGGGGAAGTTTTATCAGCAGATATCTTTAACAGCATGGAAAAACAGATTGAACTAGGAAACCCCACTAAGCTTAACCCTTTTTCCTTATAAAATCCAGGTAAAAGCATTATATCTGGGAATTCAGACAGACAGACATACACAGAAGCTCACAAGCCTGCTGACACTGGCTGGGCAGAGGATGAACCTTGTGCCATTGGTCAGTTTAGTGCATCTCTATTAGGTACCTAAGACTGGATGGAAAGGTAACCAATCCGATAATGCTTTCTCCTCATTGCTCTGACATCTTCCATCCCTTCATGCAACCACTCCGTGCAGCAGCACAGAGCTGGGTGAGCAGTCTGCTGCCTCCTGCTTCTCTCTGCAGCCCCCAGCAGAGCTGGGCCCCCAGGTCTGTTTGGCAGTGATGGAACATGAAAAGCAGCCATAAAAAAATAGCAGCTCCAGGCTCTACAGATGTGGGAAAACTGACTCCAGCTTTAGTTGTTGCAAGCCATTATTTTTACAGGAATAAAAGAGCAGAGGGTGTTTTGTGAACAAGCGAGAAGACACATTCCCTGGCTGCAGAATCTTGCAGTTTAAGCCCAAGCTCTCACTTGGCATTAGAAGGCAATGAGCTAACCTTTCCATTTCATTTCGGAAAACTCCAAACTAATTATCTTTTCATTCTTCTTCCATCCTTTTCCTGCCAAGGGAGAAAAATCAGGACAGCACTCCTGGGCTTTCTGGATCTTGCAACATTTATCACCTGAAGTCTTGTTCCCAACAGGAGCTGAATGTTTTGTGCTTCAATGAAAGCAGAACAGGATGGGCGCTGTGCAGGCAGCCCTGCAGGGAACCCAGAGGGCAGAGCCAGAGCACCCACTGCACATCACATATTTGGGGTTTTGCTTTTTTAAATAGGCATCAGAAGCGGGAGATGGCTGTGGGAAAAGGATGGAAGAAAAGAAACAAGAAAAAGCATTAATAAAAAAAAGAGAGAGAAGGAAAAATTGAAAAAAACCTAACATACGAGGGATTAGGATTCAGGCCAGCATTGTCTGCAGCTTCCAAACCATATGATATATCTAAAGAAGAGGCAGACAGAACATCTGAGTGAAAATTACAGGTGGCTGAATTAATTAGCTCCAAATCCCAACACCCCCAGACATCAGGCGCTGGGATTAAGGACTCAGAGCTAGTTTGCTGCTGAATCCCAAACCTCAGATAGTATTTGGATTCAAATGGAAGTGTTGCAGATAGGTTCGTTTAGGGAAGGAGAGAGCCGTCTTTTCCCACCCTCCCTTCAGCTGAGGCAGAAAGGCACATTTCTCTTTCCCCCTTCATAACACCATATGAAAATCACTGCAGTCTTTGCTACCACTGCCTGTCCTTGGCTCCTGTTGATCTAAAGAAGCTCTCAGCTCTTCAAATACCCCAGTGCTGCAAGGGGGGCTGGCTGTACATCACAGCAATGGGAAATTCACCTCTTTCTGTCCTCTTTGCTTGTGGGACATTACGTGTAAGGAATTCACAGTCTTTAAGTGATGATGAAGTCCTATTGCGTGACTAACCAATGGGGCTCAAGGACAAAAAGCACCTGATTTTACCCTGAAACGCTGACAGAGTGCCAGTTCCACTTCATTTTGAGGCAAAGCTCCTAAAATGTTGTCAACGACTGTGTGCGTGTGCATTCAGAGAGGTTAACAGTTAATTGCCATCACATGAACTAGATTCATTTCCTGGTCCCACCCCCTGTGCTAAGTCAGTTCACATGTTGATGATTCTCTTTGTACTATGAAGTGGGAATGATCCTCATTTGGCCAATGGCAGCACAGGTAAAGCACTCCTGCTGGTGAGACGTTCAGATGTTACTGATGGAGAATCTCTGTAGGTTGAAGAGTTCATGAATCTTGCAACGAACATAACCTGCATCTCCTGCTAGATCAGGTATATCATTATTTGCCAGGACCAACTTGCACAGGTTTAATTATCTGCTGGCAAAAGATGTCCAGAGGCCCAACTGGCAGTTCACTTGCTTCATCTGGATGGTGCCAAACAAGCCAGTAAGTTCATCACAGCCCATGTAAAGCATCCAGAAGTAGTATGCAGGGAGACAATTAGTGTTTGTGTGGCTTTCATACTGAATGCGATCAGAGGGCTGGAAGATATCCACGTTTATTACAGCACTGGGTACTCAGGGCTGAGAATACAGGGAAAAGGATTTGATGCAAGAGTTTGAAAAAGCTTGAGCAAGGAGAGAAAGAGAAGCAGGTTGAGAGCACTGGCAGTGTGCAGCCCAGTCGTTGGCACCACGGGGATGCCATCTGCCTTCTCAGTGCGTTGTTCTCTGCAGTCCCCCCAGCAAGAGCCATGGGGCAAACAAACAGCAGTTCTGTGCACAGCTGGCACAGCATCACCTTAGGTTGTGTGAAGAGACGACATCCTGGGTGGGGGGGGAACAGGGGTGTATGGTTCCATGGAACTTCCAGGAAATTGGCATGCACCAAAAAGCACAGCACAGGATTTCCGACACTGAATGAACAAAAACTCTTCTGCCTCATTCAAAAACCCATGTCTTCAAACCTTGGAAGGTGACAGATGAGCTTATGAATGGAACTCACTTCCTCAAGACTGCTAACAACAGTGTAATATTTTCTGCCAAGTTAAATGAGGGGGGAGATTCTCCATTACGTCGATATGTGTTAGCAGTGATGGGAGCAGCAGTGCGTAGCGAGGAGCGAGGAGCTGACCTGGGTGAACCACACAAGAGATGATGTGATGACAGAGCTACAGGATGGGGACAATTTCCTCCTGCAACTGTTGGAATTGATGTAAGTGGGAACTGGCACTCTCGGTGCTGCTGTGTGCTCTTCTGGCATCTGGGACAACACCCCATCACGGTGTGGTGGTGAATTCCCCTCCTCTCTTCTGAAATCAAACAGTGCTTTCATTGCAAATCAGTGCAGCTCGATGTCTCTGTTGCTGCCACGGCTGCAGGGGCTGCAGATGGTGCCCTTACAGCTCCTCTTACACAAGCTCTTGGCACAAGAGCAGATCTTCCTTGGGCTATAAGAAACTCGGCAGTGGTTTCTCTGGGAGAGATCTGGCTGTCAGGAAAGAAACGCTCTGTCACAGTTTCTCTGACAACAGCCAAGGAAAGCACAGTTCTCCCTGCTGCAGGCAGCGTTGATCCAAGATCATAAATGAGGGGGCTGCAAGGGATGGGTTTGGTCAGCTGTAGACAATGCAAGGCAGCAATTGGCATGAGGGGCAGTGCATTGGAGTGTCTGCTTCTGCAAACTGCTGCGAGAGCTGCTGCCTGTGGAAGTCCTGAGGACAACCAATGCTGTGGATATCTGGTTCTGTGAGGGCTTTCAATCGTATCTGTGATAGATTCCTTAGAATTATATGAGTGAGACATGGGGCTACAAGGTTCTCTTTGTACAGAGACGTCATCCCTTCTCTCTGTGCACTAAGTAGCACAGGCTGTTTCATAACAGTCCAGTAATATTCTATGGAATCTGTTATTCCCACCAATACCTTTGGTTAACGATTCCTGCTTTAGCTGCCTTGCTCACCATGGCTGTGTAGATGCTGTTCTCAAGAGCTATCTGCAAATCCCGATGAGAAAAAAACCCACATTAATAGGAAGATTTTCCATCAAGGGAAATTAGTTCCATTTCCTCCATGTATCCCTTATTCAAACGGTGCTGAGAGGCAACAAAACACAGGAGCACATCCCTCCGTCTGTCCTTGCCCATTTGTCTGTCTGGCCCTCTCATCTGTCTCTGTTCTCTTGGTTATGGGGACAGCAGGTGGCAGAGCAGGTGATGGATGGGCAGAGAAGGAACTGGAATAGGATCTACTCATCATCCATTCGTGCACCACAGCAAGATAGATGGTCAGGAGGAGTTTTCAATTTCTCCAAAGGCTGAATCGGAGCCCCATCACGTGTTCTGCAAGGGTCCATCTTGGAAAGGGGGAAACTAATTTTGTAGCCTCTGATGGACAAAGCACCGGGGAGGGCATGAATACACAGAGCTCAGAGCAGCGATCCCACCTGAACAGTCTTGTATTTGGAGGTCATGGATGTGTAACTGAACCACAGCTCCACCTGAGCTCCTCACAGACTGCCATGGCCTTCTGCACAGGAAAAGTCCTACAAAGGGAAAGTAAACCTTGCAGAAGGGAATTCCCATGGCAGGCTGTTGTCTGGCTGTGAGATCCAGATATTTCTGTTATTTACAGCTGCAGTTACAGACCCCAGGCCTGACCCTTGCACCAGGCACCATGCAAACATATATTAAAAAATAAACAGCCCCGAGGGACGGCCAGGCCAACAGAAGTTTGTGTGGGCAGAAAACACGGGTCAAGGTGGGCAAATGTAAAGCCATGCAGGGACTCAGAGCTGCTAAGTGCAGTCCCAGTGAGCTGTAGGGGAAGAAGCAGGAAAGGGACCTGGCTCTTTTGTGCAACTTTTGCTGCAACTGTCAGCAAAAACAAGTGGGCAGAGGTGCTGATGAGAAGGGAAGTAACTCAGAACAACAAGAGTGTGCCCAAGAACTTTTTTTGGTGAGTTATTAGTTATTTAAAATTTGTCCCTACCTCTGCAGCTTCCTGCACTTTTTCTTACAATTAAAGACCTCATTCCATGCCAGCATTCTCCTATTCATTCCCCCTTGTATACAAGTGAGCAAATTCAATCTGTGAAGCTTTTGTCATTCCCCGACTTCCACTCTTTGCTTTGCAAAGCTTTGCAGCGTGCCTGGCACAACGATAAAACGCATCCTGTTTATGGGCAAAGAAAAATCTACCTCAGCACTTTTTCCATAGCAGGAAAAGGGGAGAAATAAGTATATTTTAAAGCATTTTAGATTGTGACTTCTGCAAATTAGAAAACGCATGCTTTTTCCCCAGATAGAATACAGGCCATTACGCTGTGAAAGCAGATGCTATTCCTGTCCCTTTCTCCTAGCAGTCTTCCTAATGCTTTTAAGATGCACAAAGATACATTTGTTTGTGGTGAGGAGATGACCACCTTCAGCAGTTTGCATCTGGTCTGTGAAGTCAGGGAATGAGGGAAGAGCTTTGCTTTTTGTTAGATTGCATATGAGTTAAATAACATCCTTTGAAAGCCTTGGAGGATGAAGTTTTTTATCCAGAAAGGCCTTCAAACTTTTCTCCATGGTTCTCTTCAGGTCCAGAGCTGCGTTGATATTGAAATAGACTCGGCTATTTGCAGTGCCTGGTGTTTGGAATACCAATACCAAACTACCCTCAGCCTTAAGGCAGCTGTGTCAGGTGTGGATGGCTTTGTGTTCACTCCAGACCTTGCTCAACCATCTCAGGGCGCAGGGAAGCTGTCTTGTTAGTAATATGGCCTCCCTGGTTCCATTTGTTCTGGCAGGATTGAGAGAAGACATATGTAAGGCAAGCAAATAAATATAGGAATAAATGGATGGCTAGACATATGGATATATAGGCAAACAGACAGATGGACAGATCAGATCTGTCTGGCATATGCCTGTGTATCTCTCTGCATTTGCTCTTCATTCAAAATTGAGACCATGCAGACCCGGCCCAACTGACTCCAAGCAGCTCAGGGCATCTCTGCCAGAGGAAGAGGTACGAAGTGCTGACCTGGATGCCATTCCTCCCCTCACCTTACCCCTTTATACACAGAGGGGTCTTCTTGTTGAGTGTGGGTGTCTTCCCCCGTCACAGACTTGGCATTTCTCAGCTGCAGGTTCTTTGCATTAGCAGAGTATTGCGTTCTATTTTGTCCTCCTTAGCTAACCTTTTATCGCTCCATATGCAATCAGAGGAGCTATCTACCAGCAGCATATGTGTTTAATCAACTTTAATATTTCCACAGACTATAAGTAAGCAAAAATGTTCTGGATGGGGAATAATTATCATTTCAATTATATTAGAGAAGATAGTTGCAATGGCAGAGGGTGAGAAGACCTGTGCTCAGCACGCTGCTAGGCTGGCTACCAGCAGCCCGGCTGGGGAGAGGTTGTGGCTGTTGGGGCAATAAGCAATGTGGGGGCAATAAGCAATCTAGGGGGCATTTTAGGAGCAGGTCTGAGCCACCAGCAGTGCTGGTGCTGGTGGCAGAGCTGGCTGGCACTGCTCTGCTGCACCTCTATTCCATCCCGTTAAGGCTAAGGCTACCGTGCGTCCAAGGCGTATGCAAAGTCCGATTCAATTTATGGAATATCTTTAGACCTGGAGTTTGAATTTCTTTCCATTTGCTCCAGGGTACAGGCCAGGCATATTTTCCATTTTTTCTCTAAATCTATGAGGGTTGAAATATTCCTTTTTGTAAAGAAACAAGTGCATAATGCTGAGATTCACTTGTAATCGCATCTCCGCAAGAAATGCAGCCTTAAGAACAAACAGTAAATATTGAGAGACTTGTACTGATGGAATGGCAAAAACTGGCAGCGTTATAAATCCCTTTGGAGACTGAATATCTCCTGCCTACCCTTAAAAGCTTGCAATCCAACTGATATTCGCTCAGTAAATTTTACGCCGCTACCCGCTGTTGGTGGTGGGAGATTGGTTGCTGTCTTACCGCTCTGTTTCCTAACTAGAAGCTGGAGGTGATTTAAATAAGAGAAGAGAGAAAAACAAACGGTGTGTGGTGCTCCCACAGATATGCACTGCCTTGGATTTCTGTGGTTACATTGCAAGAGCTGAGCAACGAAACCGGGTTCTGCAATCTGTTTCCCCTCTTCCAGCCCTGGGCTCCTCGCTCAGCAGAGCTCCTTTCCCTCGTGCTGTAATTAGTGCATTAATGGGCTCTGTCATCAGAGTGATGTGGGAGCAACCAAGACGTGGATCACACCGGGTTAGCTCCTGTGCAAACAGCATAGCTCCTTTTTGGAGCCCGTCTCGCTTGCTTTGGCAGTTTCACAGAAAAGCTCCAAAGTCATGAAAGGAAAAAGGGAGCAAGAAATGCAAACAAAATGCTTTCATTCATTTTGGGTTTGCGTTGGGGTTGTTGGCTGTATTTAATACTTGTTTCGTGTCAGCCCACACTCATATATCCATATAGGTATTCAAATACAGCTCACTGGCAGGATTGCCTCAGCCGTCTCTCCCTTCCTCCTGCTTGGGATTAGTATAATCACGAAAGCAAGGAGGATAATGAATACTGAAATATGAATTATGCTCCTGGGGCCAATTTCATTAGAGCCATCTTCTCAACACATGTATACAGCACCTTAGATTTTAAGTGCATGATTATGCTTGGGATTTAACATTCAGCTTGAGACACGCTCACGTGGACCCAGTGATACCAGCAGTACTTCACACGGTGTTTCTTTGCAGCACTAAGTACCAAATACACGTCAGGTGGTTATTCAAGCAAGGAACAATGTTTTTCTTCCCAGCTCTTCTGTTGCAGCTCAGTCTGACCCAGGGCAGCCTGTGTACTCCAGTTCTGCTCATCAAGATGCAATTGTGTTTATTTTGGCAGTGTCTAAAGATACAACATGAAATGATGCCAGGAAGACCAAGGAAAACAGCAGTCCTTGCCCCAACATGCTTGTTATATCAACCATATTCACCTGTGTGGATGCTTTCTCCATTCTAAGCAAGGTAAAGCATGTTTGGAACCATCCATTACGTAAGATTTTTGAATAGTAAACTCTCCCTGATATATTTAATTTTTACTTAGAGTTGATGAGATGCACATTACCCAGAAGATTGTCTCAGTCACACTCATTTATTTCCTCAGACAGGTAGATATCCAACCCAGCAAGAAATTGGGCAATGAAAACAAGACTGCAAGGAGAGCAGCAGCAGAAATGCGACGTGCACCATTTTAGCCTGTGTCACATACCACCTTTCCAATTCCTTTTCTTCCAAAGTTCCCAAATCCATCACACTGTACATTTCCATCCCAAGCAGTGCCTCTGAGCAGCTCTGTGCTGTGGTGCTGAGCTGGACCGAGGCTCTGGTTCTGCACCGGGGAGGATGCACACACCATCACACTGCATTCATCCAGCAAGGAGCAACTAACCTCCTTCAGAGCCTGCTTGCATGTTTGGCTGCAAGTGTTACCAAAGCTAATTTGCTGTAACTAACGCGGTCCTGTCGGTTGTTGTAATGTTCTATTTGCAGTAAAGAGGCCAGCGGCGAGCAGGCAGCGCCCTAAGCAAGGGAAGATCAGCTGCTGTTAGATAGGGGCAGCTCTGGAGCTGCTCCCTGGGCTCCCCGAGCAGAAGGAGCACACAGGGTTGCCTGAATTACCACTACAGAGAGCTGGGCACACTTCATGTGGTGAGGTTGGCAGCTCATGGGGCTCAGGGCCACAGTGTTCTGCAGAGGTGACAGCACTGGGATGTCATGGACATGGCTGTGTTCAGGGATGTGCCCAGAGCAAACAGAGCTGCAGCAGAAGCCAGCTCCTGGATCTGTGCTGCACCCACCTTGAGCCACAGCTCGCTGTGTGGAAAGCACCAGATATCTCATAGAGCTTTTTTCTTCCTTCCTTTTCTGTGTTATGGTTGATATCAAAAGGCTGAGGGAAGGACAGACAGCAAAACACGACAGTATACCATGGAAGAACATCTGGTTTCCAGAGCAGAAAAGACATTCTTGGCTGGTGAATGAGTAGCATGGGTAGCAGGTCTCCCTGTTCTGCCCAGGGTTTCCTCCAGAGAAATGCCAAGATTCTTAGCAAAGTTGATCCTAATTAACTAACGATGTAAATTTAGAATGATGTACTTAAACCCCATTTAACCTCATGGGCACGTGCACAGACGTGACTGAAGTGATGTTAATTCCACGTAGAGAGGAAGAGAGCACTGGGTTACCTTGCACATCAGACTGCTCAGCTCTCTGCCATCCTGCCCACAGAGCAGCAGGGCAGCTGCACCCCACGCTGTAATGCCATGTCGTTAATCTACTTTGAAAGTTAACTTGGATTAGTTTTTCTTTAATTACAAACTCTTAATCTTTGTTACTTTGTCAGCAGCAGAAAGCCCTGTGAATGCATGTTGTGTGCACGTTTCAGTTCGTAAGTCCCAGCTATAGATTATAAAGCTTGAGCATGAAAAATGCCGGGGTTTAATTTCAGTAGGAAACTACAGGTGCTCCCTTAATACAAATAATAATCAATAGGAGCCGTGGAGAGAGGCTGTTGGGAAAGCTGCCCTCTTGTTAAGTTTTCATATTAATTTTGCATTGCAAAATTGATTCAGATAATCATCTGAGGTTTTGTGCTTATCTGAAACTCCAAGCCTTCCTACAGAGGCAGCATTGTTAGCAGCATTCAGCACACTGAGGGCTGTGAGGTTCACGCCAGCTCTGTGCTCAGATTCCACCACATACTGGCTGAGAATTGCCCCACGCGGGAAGGAAACCTGAGGTCAGCGGCTCATTCAGCTCTTAAATTCTTAATGGCATTTTTTCAAAGCGGGACAGTTTTACCTTTGGATCTTAGGAATGAAATAGGAAAACACAACTGGGTTGTACCGTGCTGCTGTCCCGCTTGCTGTGTCCTTGGTGAAGTCAATGGAAGCTCACATGCAGCTGGGTATCTCATTCTCTAACATCAAAAAATCATTGCTTTTTTTAAAAGAGCACATATAGTGGAATATTAAGAAGTCTTTCCTGTATTTATGATTTGTTTTGCTTATTGTAAACATGCTGCAGACAAATACTGAATGGAATGAATTGGACTCTACAGTAGACTGTAGAGTTCAAAGAATGGAACTTTTTCTCTGGTTGCAGGCCAAATGTGCCACTATTAGTCCTAAGCCCCAGAAGGGCTGAGCAGAGGGCAGAGATCAGTCACCTCATTCAAACAGAACATTCTTTCCCTCAAAGGCCTTTGAGTTTGCTCCATCCTTCCCATTTTGTCCTTTGGCTACAAAAGGATCACAAATGATTTGGATCAGATATGCTTTTGGATGCACATAAAGTAATCATTCCTGAAAACAATCTCCCCGTGATTAAAGATCCGCTACAGCTAAAAATATTTAAAGCAGGAATCATCCCAAATAATAGACTTGGCAACATGCGCCAGAGATGACAGGAATTGCTGGCACTGTGCAGAAAACAAACATCAAAAGACAAAATAGCATCAGACGCTGAAGCACCGGATTGTTTTTTTCTTCCTTTTTTGCTCTTTGCCATTTTGCCAAGGTTGTTTGTGCATCTTTGTGTAATTCCAGCTAATCGCATAAATTCTTCCATTCAAGATGTTCTTTGAAATCTCCCTGGGATGGCACCTACACTTGTGTGTCCCTCATTCTACTCCCATTCTGAACCTCCCTCTCGGTTCCAAATGAAAAGCAGTATTCAGTAGCAAACTATCAGGGGTGTTTCTTTTTGCAGCTTTCATTCCACTTCATTTGCTTTCTTTTTTCCCCTGAAGAAGTGTTTTGGAAGCAGCACCGCTTGCTCCCTCCTCCCTCCCTCCTCCCTCTCCTACAAGGGAACTCTCTCAAGACATCTCCTTGTTAGCTGCTGTGTCACCCTGCTGCCCTGTATTGATAACTCAGCCAATAAGCAGTTCTGATGGACACAATCCGGAAGCGGCGCTAACGAAGGGCTGCACAGGGAGCAATTACCTGGACATCTCCCCAAGGGTGCAGCCATCAGGGTGGGAGAGCTGGCAGCACCGTGCTCTCAGGGAAGCCATGGCACTTGGCAGGGCCAGGCTGCATCACAGCTAGATGCTGCTACCTACTTTGCATGGGGACTTTAAGTTATCAGTGTGCCACCGTCCATCTGCCTGGTGCTCTGCATTCAGGTACAGAAATAGGGAACAGAACCCACGGAGCTCTGGGAGGAGAATGAAGGCCATGCAAAATGTCTCAGGGCCGATCTGCAGCACTGCTCTGTGCTGGCAGCCTGCTCCAAGAGCTGTTGGCAGCTCCCAGCCCTCCGTGTGCCTCAAGGAGACTCAGAGGGGGCTGACAAGATGTGGATGAGGCCGCAGTGCTGATCAGACAAGTTTTTTTGTGGTATCAGAACTGCGCTCGGTCTGACAGTGACAGAACCCATGGGATCCAAAAAGAGCAGGGCTGGTGTAAGGCAGAGCCATCCAGGTCTGGGCTGTGTCCTTTCTGCCCCAGGGAGTCCACCTCTTTGTGTGGCTGTGGATACGCACATCCTCACCTCTTGTCATTGGATCTAAGATATGTGGCAGGGAATGGATAGGCCAAACCCGCCTTCACTGATTTTGTTCCTTTAAGCATTATAGCAAGTGAACCTCAAGGGAAAAAAAAAGATATTCCAATTACACTTGCATACAGTGCTACCTCTTAGGAGCCTTTTCAATTAAAGGGTCGTTACAAGAGCCTAGCTGGAAAACGTTAAAAGGTGCATGACTGACTACAGCATGTTTGGCAGGATCTGAGAAAAACCCTTTGGAGACTGGAGAAACAGAAGAGAAATCAATTGCATCAAAGCAAGCATGGAAAGGGAGAATGACAGGACGTATGAAGGGTGAGGAAATGACCTTGCTGAGAGCTAAGCAGACTGAAAGATAATAGTACTGCAGGACTGCACTCCCAGGAGCATTGAGTCCGAGCGTAAAGGGATCAATTCATAAAGCTGGATGCAAACATGAAATGCAAAGAGGTGTTTTGCAGGTTGCTAAACAGCAGGTCCTGTGGACATTGCATGCAGAGGATCAAAGTCAGGGCAACATTTCATCTGCACAAATGCCACCAAGAAGAGAATTCTGCCCAGTCTGCTTTGAAGCGCGCTGGAGCCCAGGGGAGATTTTCGAGTGGCATTCTGTGGGAGATGAGGCTGAAGCCATCCCTGAGATGGACGCGGTGCAAGCTGTCCCTGGTTCTCTAATGGCACATCAAAGCTGAGAGAGCATCTGCAGCTGTGCAGCCAGTCCATCAAGCAGTGTCAGCTGCTCCTCTGCACACCTGTGCATCCAATTAAGTGAGACCTGTGCAGCCAGCCCATATGGATATCTGGTAGGGTTTTTTTTTCAAGGTCAGAGGATAACGACCCCTGAAGTTTAAAGATCTTCAACACAGCAGCACAGCAACCCTGCCAAACCTGCTGTCAGTTTGAAGGCTTGTTAGCAGACCTCTCTGCTTTATCTCGCTGTGATTAGCAAGCTCCGGTCTCCTACACCATGGGAAAGGAGTAAGAGCCAGCAAGGTTTAGATTTCACCTTGCACATATGAAAGCAAAACACATTTTTACTTCATTTACTTGGTTGTTTGGAGCTTTTCTTTTTCTTTTTTTTTTTTTTTCTAGAGGGAATAAGTGTTCTGGTCTGGAATCTCAGGCTTATTATTGTCAATGCATTCAGCAAGTATCTGATTACTTTGACTGGATATTTTTTTTTAAACTTCATTGGTATTTGGGCAAACACTCTCATGTATTGTACACACAATTGTATAGGGATCTCATTATTAAGCAAGTATGATAAATATTTGTGTGTACAGGAGCGCTGTCTCTAGATACAGCCATGCAAACACAACCAGACATCAGAGCATCACCGAGAGCACGCAGACACACCAGCAGCACGACAGCTGCACGAAGGCACGTAGATACAACCACTGTCCCATGCAGGTGTCTGACTGCCCTATGGGCACGTAGGGGATCTCAGTCTGATGGCCATGCCTGTGAGCACACAAGCATGCAGATGCGGCGGTTTTATTTGCACAGCACTCATCTGATGCAGTCTCAGGCATGCAGATTCTGCAAGTGAAAGGTTCAAAACCTGCTTTCAGCAGGAAAAAAAAACCTGGCTCACATTCATGCAGCTAATCTCTCTAATTACAACGCGTCTGGTCAAATGCATAACATTAGCATAAATTATTACCAGATGCAAAATTAAGAATTAGAGGTGGAAAAATCCACCCCAGCCTAATTCTGGGTTCTGATATTGCCTTCAGTCTGACTTTGGCTCTGCATTCTGAGCTTACCATCTGACTACCAGCATCAAGACATCGTGTACATGATAGCTATGGACCTACCATTGCTTCTACCCTGTGATAGGCTACTTCAGCACTGCAGCAGTTCCTCCCCCCTCCCCAGTTTTACTATTCATATTAAATCTTCATCAATGCAGCAGATAAGTCTGCTACACAAAAAACCGGGGGAAAAAGTTGTGGCCAAGGCGCATTTTGTTCCAGGACCCAAAGGTGGAGCTATTGCATCTACTGATAAGGGCGCTGCTCCTCGGCAAACATTTCTTTTACTGAAGATCTTAAGTTGCCTGTGGATTAAAATGGTGTATTGTTTAGCTCCACGCATTTAAGTCTGACACAGGCACTTCTGCCTTTGCCATCAGTGTGTCGATGCATCCCTGCTGCTGTGCTCAGAGGTGCTGCTGGCTGTGCATCCCCACCCAGCAGCCCAAGGGAGTTTTTAGCACAACGCATAGCAAAAAGACCAGCCCTCTAGACCCTAAGTACCACTGGGCACAGCAGAACCCACAGCTGCATTGCTTCACAAAGCCCTTTTCCATGTGTCTGTAACATCAGCTGCACATACTACAGCACATCCCAGCATCAAAGCCTTTGAACAGGAGGAGGCAAATGGCACAGCATGGTGCAAAGAGCACAGAGAATAGCACGGAGAGGCTGTGGCTGTGGGAAGCACAAGGACTGCAGGAGGAGAGCTTGGCTGGGGTGCTGCAGGAAATGCAGCCCAGGCAACAGTGCAGCTGAGCAGAGCTGGGCCTTCCCAGCAAGGCACAGACAGGGCAGCCCATGGGCACAGTGCTTGGCAGGACTCAGCCAACAGCACACCAGAAGAATGATTCAAATACCAGCAGAGGTTGGAAATGCCAACAGGATGATGCCATCTGGGGAGTGGAGGATTCGTTCAGCTGATGTTAATGGATGATTTCTGTCCAGTAGTTAAAAAGAATGGGCCAAGGTGAAGCTCTGTGCTGCTGTACCCCGTGAGGATGGCTGCTGCTGTTCCTGAGCAGGACAAAGGGAAGGGTGATCAGAAATGATAGGAGTTAAAGCTTTGAAGCCTAGGTAAAAATAAAGACTAAATAGAACTGTGAAAAGCAAAGAGAGAAAAAAAAAATCTACGTGTTATCTTCTCCACAAGAAAATGCTATTAATTATTTTTTAAATCATCCACTTGTGCGGTGACGCCCACAAGAAATGAGTTGACTAAGTCATCTCTACTCATTTGTTCCATGAATTTGCCTGATGAATGAATGAATTGCTTGTCTCTGTGAAGGAAGGAGAAAACACTGAAGCTGGAGTACGGAAGCATGAAACAAAAGGAGAGTGTGGGATGAAAGGTGGAAAAACCTTGTGGATATTACGCATTTCATGTATTGAAATAAGTACAATGAGTAGCAAAGAAAGCAGGCATACACATGCAAGCTATCAGCCTTATCTCCCATTTCAAATACCTGATGTGAATTCCAGGATCTGCCAGAGTTGGGGCCAGCTTTTGCTAATTGCAGTTTTGGGGGCAGATATAACCCTGAATTTTAAGAAAATAAGTGCAATAGAAAACCTTCCCCCATTCACTGAGTGAGAGCTGAAGTTCTGCCTGCTGAGCTCTCACGGAGCCCTCAGTTGAAATAGTTACAAAAATTGGCCACAGTAGTCATTTTGTCCTTTAAACTGATGATTCTAATAACATAATTCAGGATAGTACGGATGAAAAAAGATGGGCACGGAAGTAAATGATATCAATTTCTGGGCTGGTTCTCTTGTGAGAAGTAAAGAAATATAAAATGACAGGCAAGATGCTGTTGATCAGCAGATAGATGTCCACTCAGCCTGACCACACAATTCCTCTGTTACATTTTTCCACATTTATCGATAATTCTACACAACAGCTACTGAAATAGAAATGCAGTAAGTTCCAGGAGGAAAGTTATTCCTATCTTAGTATGCGGGAAGACCGTCAATAGAAGCATCTGAAGAGCAAATATGGCACACCATTGTGTATTGGCTCCTTCCAACCACAGCCTTTGAATATTTAATGATTCCTTTGGTTCCATCTTTGCCTTCTCATCTCTTGATTGAAGTAACGGCCGATCATCAGTAAAACATCCCTCAGCAACTTCATAAGGCAGAAGTGCCTGCAAACACATCTCTGTTCTCAGCATCCTTCCTAATGAATGTGGAAAGCTCTCTCTTCAGAGCTGTAAGTGTGTGAGATTGATAAAGATTCTATTTACTTTTTTTCCTTATAAGAACTTAATGAGACAAAATTGGTAGCTCGTAATCAGACGTTGGCCTTTTCATCTCTCTGGGTTTTATTTACAAAAGCTTATTAGAGCAAAGCACACTAAGTGATATGCAGTGATAACAGGAGTATTGCTTAACGATCCCTAGCAGGCAGCACAAAGCACAGAAAATTAAATGGAAAAGGTGATTGAGGGAATGTTACTTCATGTAAACAGAACCCTTCCCACCACCAGGAGCTCCAGGTCTGGAAGCTGCCCCAGCTCATGGTGTGCAGTGCTGCCCATTGCTGCTCAGTGACCCCTGGAGCCCAAGAGGGGTCTGGTTCTGCACCTCATTTTCCTTATCAGATTTTCAGTATTAAAAAGAATGGGATCAACCACTGTTCACAGATAGAAGCTTCTCTCCATCTACATTTTTTTTTTTCTCTGTGAATGGGAATAATAGCACTCAACTCTTCTAAACTTGGCAAGAGCTTGAGAAATCTTTTAAAAGCAAATGAAGAACAGGAAGTGAAAGCTAAAGGAGTTCAGCAGGGAGAAAGTCCATCACTTGCTTCCAACAGAAACTGTTGCTCCTCTGCATGCACTGCCAGTTTTGCTTACAAACAGAGCAATGCCGTTGCTCCCTTTCCCTCTCTAATTCGCTGCTCTGGTTTCATCGTGATAAACAGAAACACCATGCTTGCAGAACGAAAGAGAAGTTCCCATATCATAGGAAGCAATCACACGAACACAAAACAAGCACTCACAGTAATTAAAGTGCTTCCAGCCCCTTTCTCTGTTCCTTTTCAGCATTGCACCGATGGGTGTTTGGTGCAGCAGAAGCGAAGGAAGCAGCAAAATGTTCTCACAGCAATCCGCTCACAGGAGGAGGGGAGACACAGAAAGGCTGAAGGCAAACACTACGGCTTGGGTGCCAGAACTCCTCCTTGAAAACAAATACTTGACCAAGGATGAGCTCTCCAGGCAGTTGCCCAGGGGGTTGTTTTGATAGAGGCTTGCTGACTTGCTCGCTTGCCATCTGAAGGGCGCTGTGCTCTATGCAGATGTTTCTCCAGTGCTGTAGCTGTGCTCCAGCTGTGCAGAAACTTGCACCTTGCTCTACTTTTTCCATCTGAAATGAAGTTTTTGCATTAGAGGCACAGAGCTGTGCTGGCTGAATAAAGAACAGTGATCTAAAACGAATAAGCACTTTGATCCTAGGTGAATCAGACGAGAGTAACATCCCTCTTGCTCAGCTGGGGTGACAGTGAGCTTCAATGACACACACACGATTCCACATCAAGTGGGATGGAAATTGCCTTCCAATGTATTGTCTTTATGCCAGTATATTAGTTACAAGGCCAACACTTTTATTTGCTTATTCTTTGTATTCAAATTCTTCAGGCTAGGGACTGCCTTTTCTGCCTTTGTGCAATGGGGATTTGATCTCAGCTGGGTTCCTAAAGCAAGCAAGCTGAAGAAGCCCAGGATAGGCTCTCTGGATCAAGAATTCTGTATGTGCAAAGGCAGCGTTGGGGCATCTGCTTCAGTTCCACTGCTGCAAATAACTGATTGCCAAGTCTGGATGCAAAAGTAGATCCTAGCAGGCAGAGGTTAGCCTACATTCTCATAGACCACACTTTGTAGCTCAGTTCATGCCTGACCCCACCTCAAAGCATGTGGTTGGTGGAAATATGGGTCTTTGGCTTTGTGCCTGCTCCCCATTGACAGACACACCGCTCAAGTGCTCTCAATTTGCATCTGTCATTATCTTTTGTGTGCTCCAAGGTTTAATGTGCAATAAATGTAAATGGGTGATGTATATTCTCCGTTTTATTTAGCTCTCATTTCTCTTGGCATTGTACACAGCTATGCCTCACAAAAGCTGCTTTCTGGTCTACCAGAAAGACCCCCAAGCAAACATTAGTCGCTATCAGTACTGGATATTTCCTTCTGAAATATATCAAGCCTACTCAAGTGGATTTCTAATTATTGATAAGATCATAAGCTCACTTCACTCCCTGCTCTAACTTACTTTTCAGCAGCTTTGCCTTATGACACATCTGACAGTTCAGCAGAAACTGACCTGAACAATCAGGACTGTGGTCTGACCTGGTCAAAGCTCACACAGGTAGGCTGTTCTCAGGTACATTCCATCTGCCATCAGAGAGCAGTGCTCCTCTGTAGTCTTGCTCAGTTTTCACCTTAATTAAGACAAACATCCTTTGTGTACACAATAAGTAACAGAACGTTCTGTTCCTGCCTAAATTCCCCACCGGTGCTTGAAATCCTTCCTTTCATCTTCTAAATATTCAAGGATGAAGGGGTAATATACAAAAAAACACAGCTTGCTTTGAAGCTGTTCAGACTAAAGACCTATAATTCAGGTAATGGTGATGGCCACAGACTAGCTCTTCAACAGATAATTTATGCCACTCTGCAGGGAGGTTTCACACCCCTTCTCCCAATATATTTTCCCATATGCAAAAGCCCTCCTGTACTTCCATGCACCCAGCTGGCTCTCAGCACAGCAATGGGAGCCATGCGAGGGGCTGCTTCAGGAGAGAGGCTGCCAGCTGACTTGTTCTGCAGCCTTCCAGCCCTCACTGAGCACACACACACCAGGGGCAGCCATGAGGGATCTCAGGTTGATCAAGTGTGTGCAGGCACTGCTTTGTTAGCTCCGCTTGATGCAACAGGAAAGATCTTTATTAAACGTGCTGAAAGACTCCAGGCTCACAACCATCCCCTTTTCCCAGACCATACTTGCACAGGCACATCTAACACAGCCCCCAGCAGCCTTGCTGTCACCCTCCAAGTCCCTCCACCCAAATGCAAACATGAAAGTCAGAAGACTGTACATCACCTTGCAGTTGCAGGCACAAGCTGCACTTTCCTCCCATAACTGCAGGATGGACGCATCTTCATTCATGTCTGGTGAGATTTTTTTCAGTGCCAATGTGGTTTGGGGAAAAAAATCACTCAATCTCCACTGCATTTCAGATTTCACCTGTGAAATGGGGATGATAACCCTGCCTTTCTGTTCTCCCTACGTATGCATTATGCTTTTAGCATGCCATTGCATCAGGCAAGAAGCTAGCTCTCAGGTTATAGAAAAGATTCACATTCAAAAATAGCTACAATGGTTTAAATTATTCCTCTCACCAAAAATCACTCTGCTTTAAAACTAAACTGGTAAGCAGAAGACTCTTTTCATATGCTTTAGTACAAAATTTGGCTTCATATCGCTGCTGCAGGAGGTACTAAGTTAGGGAGAGCCACACTGCTTTGGAGCATTCCTACATGCTGGGACACCAGCAGGCTGGTGGTGATAAAGGCAAGGCAATGACATTTGGAACCCATTTTGGCAATGAACATCTCATGGTCTTATCCTTGTTTTGGAGCATTTGGTACTATGCAGTGTCTTAAATACGAGGCCTTCTCTGTACCTCTGAAATAGCAGTGTATGAAGGGCATCCAAAGGGTATCCAAAGAGTATCCAAAGGGTATCTAAAGGGTATCCAAAGCACCAGCAGCACTTGAGCCCTTGGCAAAAGTGAAGTCGTGTTATGGCACCATGAACAGTCTGGGAGTCAGTGACCAATTAGTGCCTCCAGCTTGAAATGATGCCTACCATACAGGCCAGGGAGAGTTCAGAAAGCTCAGTGAGGAAATTGGACCACCTCTACGAGTGCCCATAAAGCTGTGGGCTGCATCCACCTCTGAGGGGCAGCTGTAAGGTTCTGAGGTTGGCAGACAGCCCTGCTGTGCAGCAGCTCAGCATGGGGACATTCTGGGCAGGGCCATCACTGCCTTGCTGCTGCAAAACCCTGTGAGCCACGAGGCAGCTGTGTGCTGTGATAGCTGTTTATCACACTAATCACTGCCATCTCACTGACTCACTGCTCCCCACATCTGTCTGCAGAATCCAGCTGTTGCTCCGTGTATTGGGCTTTGAATATTATATGGGAGAGAGAGCACGAGGCAAGAGTCCAGACAGATTCAGCAGCAGCCTGCCCCTGATCAGTGTGATAACAGAGACCGAGAGTTCATCATTCTAGATACCAATTTAAGAATTTGATAGCTAGATTTTTATCAGTGCTGATAACAATGAGTAATTTTGGATTTAATACTTTCATGACAGATACCAGTATGTCTATCCCCACCATTACTACTACAGCTAATAGCAACACGGTACTTTTTTACCATCTAATCCAGTATCAAACTGCCTGTCTGACTATACCTGTCAGTCACTTTGGGATGCCTGGCTGGTCCCTCCTAGGGAAAGTTGCCCCTGACCTATTGCAAGAAATAATGTTTAGTTTTTGCAGTTATGAACCCAAAAGGGGAAAATGAACATTGCTCTTTCACTGTGTATGGGTCCTTATGCTGTCAGATCTGGAGTGCAGAGGACAGATTTGAGTGGAAAACCATCACCACCCCACATGGGGCTGCGTTGCTTTGGTCCCCATTCCCTTTGCAGTGACTGCAATCTGGCTGCTGGGTGCTTGCCTCACTTCCAGCTGTACCACTTAAATCCTCCTCTGCTCCTCAGCAGCAGCACAGAGGAAGTCATCCCTTCCTTGGATCTCCTGAGAGCAGGCAGTCTGCTTGCAGTTACAGTCAAGAAGCCACACTAATTTTCATGTGCAGCAAAAAAATGTGCTGTGCTGGTCATTCCCTGGGAGGGCAACTGACTTTTGGCTCCCGTTCCTTTTAATGCCTTCTGGCTCTCATCAACAAGCAAGTTTATTCCAGATTTAGGAAGGTGTAAGTGGTAGCAAAGCCAAAGTGAGTGACAATGCATTAAAGCCTGGGAGCAGGAAGCAATGACAGTCAGCAGCTCTGGTTTCCACGGGCAGCATTGCCACGCTGACTCCTATCACCATGGATTCAGCTGGCATTCATCAGCTCCTGCCTGCATAGGAGGAGCTGCCAAACACACGACTTCTGGACATGAGCTTGGCTGCAGCTCCGTGCAGGCGTGACTCGCTGCTCTGCAAACTGCTGCAGGGCAGAACGGAAAGGGCACTGGTTCCTGTGAGCTCCTGGCCACAAAAACACACCAAAAATGAAATAAATATCAGCCTTGGCAAAGCCACAGATGGCTCTGATCATACACATAATAACAGGACGCTGATGGTCTCCAACTGCGAGCCACATTTGCTTAAAGAGAAAGATACAACGTGCGTGGTATTCGGATTTATTTACAGTTTATGACCTCAGGACTCCTCAGCATGGATTCTGTGCAGCCATCCTGCAAAAGCTGCTCAGCCCCCATCCAGTGTCCTCGTGCTGAGGCCATGCATTGTGCCATGCATGAGGCACAGAGGTCAGCTCCCCATCTGACTCACTGTTATGTCAGAACTGTGACACTAGAAACAGTTATCATGGAAATAAAACCTGTTTTAAGTTTCTTTGTAAATTACTTATTTTATGGATCTTACAATAAAACTACCAAATAGTTTAATCATATACTTAAAAGGCCAGAACAAGCTAATAAAAAGGGAGCATATTGTGAAGATGGGTAAAACAATGCCAGCAATCTGCAGTTTAAAAGCTACAGTACTAAAAAGACTTAAACATCACATTTATGGGGCAGGTTCACCACGGGTACAAATTACACACTTCTGCTGGAGATCCCAGCTGCATAGAAGCAGAGGAAAGTTCACCCATGGAGAGATTCTGGTGCTCCCACAGATGCAAACAAACAGCAGCAGATGCAGTGAAAGAAAGGTTAAATAGAATCTGACTAATATTGCTCATGCTTCAGAGCAAAGTTGGGAGCAAAGGGGAAACGGGCCTTGTCATCTCTAAGGTTATGTGTTTATGCCAAGGCTTACCTTGCATCATCTTTGTGATGTCTTTTAAGCAGATCAATCATTTACCAATCGCTCCCCCTCCTGCGATGCTTTGTGCTACTGCTCAGTCGTGGCACTGCTCTCCTACTGGTGTGCACTTGGTTTGCACAATGGCAGCATTCTTAGTAAAGTTTCAGTCCCAGTTCTCTGTGTTAGACGTCTTATTCCTCAGTCTCCTCACAGATCTTTAAAACATCGACCATTCTTGCAAATGTTTGGGTCTGGAGTTAAATAAAAACACACAAATATCTCATGAATATTAGGACCAAATAAATTCATTTCGCATTTCATGCATTTCATCTTTGATCGTGGTATTTCTGCTATAAGGGTATTCAAATTAAATCAAAGCAGAGAAGAGATAAAAGCTCACTGACTTCACTTGATCCAACCATCCAGGGAAAAAGTACTTACTACTGCATCTGGGTTACTGGTGGAAGAAAAGAGGACACGAAGTAGAAGGCTCTGCAGGACTACCTGTGTGTAATTCATCCCTGTGCAACACATGCATCACTTTGGTCCCAGTTAAGACTTGTTTCAGTGCTGAGGATGATGCCTCAGGGAACATCTCTGACTGTGCACAAAGTCAAATGCAAGCAGCAGGGGAAAGAACTCGGTTGATTACTTTCACTAGAACATTTTTTGGTTCAACCAGGCTGAAATGCACAGGAGCACAGAGTCACCTCCAGAATCAGGCTCTGAATGACTCTGCAAGCAATGGAGGAGAGAAGAATGCAGCTGCACGTTCACTATGCCAAATCGCAACCCAAAAGCACAGAATGCATTTAAATCCTGCTCTCAGGGCAGATCCAAAAATACTCGCTGCCGTTATACAGGCAATAGCTTAAAGTGACACAGGAAAATCATGCCAAATTCATGGAGAAGTCACAAAGCAACATGAACTAGAACAAAACCAGAGCGCCTTCTGCAAATCCCTCACCCGTCCCCAAAGTCAAAGCATTAAATTCCTTTCAAGTCTATCAGAAAGTTGAAGAGCAGTTACTCTGGTTGCTCTTACAGCTGAGGAGATTGGTAAAGACAAGAATATCCAACATGGCACCTCAAGGACAAGTTGTGAGCACTTCCTGCAGTCGGTGACCTCCCCTCCCATGGGACTGACCAGGGATGGCCACGCTTGGCAGCTCCCCTCCCACCCCAGGGCCATGGCAGCTGCTGCTATGGGACGAGGAGGCAAGCAAAAAAATTATATAGTCAGCCTTGCTAAATTAGTTTACCTAAAATTGTATGTGTGAGTGATTTTAATCAAAATCTAATTTCCCCTCTTTTTAGAGTAACTGAAATGAGATTTTTCTAATTTACTTTTCGCGGTTCAAGTTTCTCATAATTCCTCTATGGTCGTGACAGCACCGTGAAAAGCGTCTGCTGCTACAAAGCATTAAAAAAATTAGATTTTTAAATTGATGTGCTAAATTAAAAATGTTTAATGTTTCTCATCAAAGGCACAGGAGTATGCATAGGGCCTGCAGTACAGTTAGAGGCACAAGACTTTTTTCATCTGTTTCTTTAATTCACATCCCAAGGCAACTCTGCTGTGAAAATTAACAAGCTACGAGCAAAGAAAGTGTTGTAAAATAGGTGTCTTCAGAGAAACTACCTTTTAATTTCTTCCCCTCCCTGTTGCTGGGCTGACCTCAAGGATGTCATAATAAAAATAGATGCCGTGTTCTGCTTCTTGCTAACTTGAGATGGAGTTTTACCAGATTCTTTCAGGGCAGCTGAGCCTCAGGGCAGTTTTAATTCTCTGGGCTTGACTTGCTAATTCCCACGTTTTGAGAAATCACATTATTTCTGTAAATTGAATAAAATTATTATTACATTCAAATCTGGGCTTCTGACCTTGGTGGCTGCTTGTGAAGCAGCTCAAAGTTGAGAAGGGAATATCTGAGTTGCTGCTGCCTTACACATGTTTCAGAAGCTTCTGAAGTGGTAAATGCTAAGAAGAAATGTCTTAGGTATTGCAGACTGCTCAGCTTGGCTGCTGCTATCGTGCAAAACAAGAGGCTTGGAAGCACAGAGCAAGCTTGCAGCTGACCCTATGGATTTGTGCTTGGGTCTCCTGCTGAGCAGAGCCAATTTTAAGAGGAAATGAAGATTCTCAGTGAAATGACTCCATGTATATGGCTCATAACTTACCACACTGCTGGAAAGCATGCTTTCCTTCCAAGCTAAGCAAATCAGCCAAATGCCAGCAATGCCTACTGGCCCTTCATTCAACCACAGCTTTTATGAAGCACAGTGCTCATTACAAACAAAACGAAAGGCACATTTGCTCTATTTGCATAAATATAGTTGCTTTCATGTTTAAATGCTTTTTCTTCTGCCTAGGTCAGGCACAAACAAAGCTGCCTGAAGAGACAAGAGCAGCCAAAGAAGATGCTGTGTATTTCTCAAGCTTTGACCACCTAAGAATGAGTAGAACAGCTTTCTTGTTTCTTGTCATCCTCAAATACCTGGCAACTTGGTAAAGAAACAGAGGAGTCAGATACAGTGTGTAGTCAATGAGACCACTGAGCCACGGTCTGTCTGTCCACTGAGGGAGGCAGCTTCCTTACTGCCTTTACAGGAACTGAAGAATATCAGCTTAAGAACTTCTTCCAATAAATTCAGAGCCAGTTCTCAGGAGCTGTGTGCAGAGCAGTGGCATTCCTGAGGCCCTGTCTGCCTTGAAGCATGCCTGTCTTGCAGAGAGAGACTGCAGAACAGTGGATAACACAGAAACATGCAGGAGGGCTGCACTAAAAAGAAGAAAGCAAGGAGATCAAGCAGAGTTTTGTTCTCTATCTCTGCAAGAGCAGAGATTTTGCAAAGAAAAAACAAAGCATGGCTCCTCGTAAGAAACAGGCTATATCCTATGCTGGAAAACTTCCCCTTTGCCTCCACATCTTCCCTAGGAAGCCATCCACAGCTCCCTAACTAGTGACCTTTGTGCCCTGGGCACTCTGCCCTATGGGACTCACCAGCTAAAGCTGTGTGCCTGCCCACAGCTGGACCTCCATCACTCAACCATCCCCCTCTCCCCCCACTTCTGCTGGACTATTGGGGAACTATGTTTGCTTGTGGGATGAAATACAAAGGAGGAAGCTATGCCAAGCATTTACCATCAATTCCTAGAATCATCCGTGAATAAAACATTAGACTAGTAAGTTAATAGTTCATTCAAATAACACAATTCCTATCTAAAAAAGGCAGTTCCTTAATTTAAACTCCTTAAGCTCTCAATTCCAAGTTCTGTGCAAACCCAAGGCAGCTCAGCGCAGCTTATCTGATTCAGAGAGAGGGAGGGAAGGAAATACATGCATACACACGCTCTTTATGCCATTCACAATCTGCATATGGCATATCCTCCTGCTGGTAATAATTCTAATCTACTCATGTAAAACCTCCTGAAATAGCGTTATCCTTCAGCAGGATGAGATAAAAATAAGACATGCCAGACGCACGTTTCACACAGCAGCAGTACAGATTCACACCCATTGATGTGGAAATCTAAAAGTTTTGATGCCACAGGGAAATGTTGGCTGGACCAGGACATCACCTGCTGCCTTCTTTCCATCGATCACTGACACTGAGGGTTGGCTGTCTCTGTGTGGGGGGCACTTTCAGTGCTAATGGTTTCAGAATAAGCATCAATGATCGCATTCAAAACAGCACCTGAAGATAATTTGAAAGGTGTAGTAGCAGAAAATTAAACCCTGTAAGATACTGTCTGACAAATTAAAAGACATAATTGATTATATTAGCTCATTTTCAAAATTAAGTGCTGCTAATTGCCAGAGACAGTATTTATTTGATGCAGCCACTGTATCTAACCAGCTGATCTAAGTTTACATTATTGACAGGCAACTGTGCCAACGTTGCCAAATGCTTGTTCTTTGTTTTGCCCATGATTTGTCTCCTGGAGACACAGAACAGCCATGAGGTGGTCTCTGACCTTCCTATTACAATTTCCACTTGCAACAGAAGAAATTTCTGTGTGCTGGCACGTCAAAGGGTTAAACATGCCTTAACACTTCTGCAAGTTCACAAGAGGGCGTTGATCTGGAATGCAGGCCTGTGTTGTGATGGACAGCTGATGGACAGTACTTGAGGAAGAAATTATTTCAGTTTGGGTGCAAGCTGCTTTGTCCAACCTGATATTTTGATCATGTTTGCAACACCAGGCCCAGAAATGTGGGACCAACAGGAACGGTTTGAACTTCACCTTGTGCAGGTCTCCCTCAGCCCAATGGAAACATGGAACTTCTCCATTGCACATCTGTGCCGACGCAGATAATGTTTTTCCAACTGCTGAATTAACTAATTAATAATATCCTGAACTAGACTCATTATGCGTTCAGCGTACATGAGGGTTCCCATGAATGTCTGGGAAAGAAAGAAAAGAGACTCCCTAGAGGACAATCTGCAGCCAGGAGGACATTATCTGCTCCCATAGAGCATCTCCCTAGTGAAAAAGAATCTGTTGTCTTTTGTGCCCAAACCAGGAGTGTCCTAAACGAAGGAAGTCAATTGTTGACAATATGACAAGAAATATGGATTAAGTTTATAACGGTGTTTAGAGCACTGGGGGATGAATTAGCCTAATTGGTGTATTAGTCTCAGTTACACAGAGTAATCACTGCAGGCTGTCTCTGTTTTCATTAGAAATTTAATTAAGTTTATCAATGTTTGGCTTCTTTGGCCTTGCTTTCCACCATCTTCACATGCTCTCCTTCCTTTAATCAGTATTTTCAGTGTGGTGGGATGGGTTTATTGCTTTATTTCAGACAAATACCAATTGTTTTCACTTGACACAAGTCTGTCCTCTCATACTTCAAAGCAGGTGAGGTCAAGGATATTTTTGCTGCTTCTGCTGCCGAAATAGTGCTCACTGAAGGGACATCAAGATTCCAAGCTCTAGAACTTCATCTAAAGACATACCTACACTGACCATGACTGTTTCCAGGAGCACAGAGACAGCGTTGGCTCTGAGTTCTGTCCGTGGCGTTGCTCCTCACACATTTCTTACTGTGATGTACCACCACCAGCAGCTCAAACTCTGCTCTCCCACCCTATTCTACCAACACTTGACTAAAGATCTGAAGACCAGTTTTTAAACCAGTAGAGGTTGGTGGCTGTAGAATAAGGCTTACAGATGGTCAAATGGAACAAGCCATGCCATTCTCCAATGCAAAGCAACAGAGATGCATCTTCCAGTGCATTGGCATCAGGGCAAATTGCTTTGTTAACTCATCTCTTAGTGAACATCCTCTCACTTTATCACCACAGCTTGAAATAGAAAACATACTTGACATTGGTTAACATTTGTCATTAGAGCAAGAGGTTGCAACAGTGGCTGCATGCCTCCTGCATTGTCTAAATTAATCCACTGAGGGATATTGAACCACTTAATCATGGTGGAAACTTACTGCCTTGGAAAGGCACGCTTTCCCCTCATTAGATTTAATATATTTCTCATTATACAAATCTGCCAGTGCAACAATAAGTCTTGTTCATAAATCAGTTTGCCCTTTTGCTTCGCAGTCTCAAAAAACTTTCATCAAACAAGACATAAAAGGGACCTGTAAGATGGGAGGTCAGAGCAGCCTTAACCAGATATTAATATCTATTCATTAAGTTTATTTTAATACCACGTTTTAATAGCTTCTGTGAAATAATTATGGGTCCTTCCTTTCTCTCCCCCTTCGTGTTGGTATTTTTATACCTCAAAAATAAAAGGGAAGAAATGAATAATTACATCATTGGTTTTTACGGTTTGTTTTATAATAGAATCTGGAAAGGCCAAAAAGGTGTTTGGCCTCCTTGTGTTTGGTGCTGCAGATTAGAGCTGGCTGCTGACCATTCTAATCTCATTTCTTAACATTTTTATGGAAGTTTTTTTTGGGAGATCTTCCCTTTAAATAATTGTATTTCAGCACAACATCATTTGGCAGTTGCCAACGGTATTCTGTTCTGAGATGGCTGCATTTGCTCATAGCTTTTTCAGTTTTTGTTTCATGACATCATATCAGTTATTCTACACTATCTGGGACCAAGACATTACGAATTGCAGCACAGCTGCACCCTAAAATATCACAGTGGTTTCTACAATGGGCTCCTTGAGTTAATTGTTTGTTGGTGATACAGTACCAGGCAAGTTCTCAGCTAAAACAAGAGTTAAGAAACTCCGATTCTTCAGAACCTACTGCCACAATTCCAAGTGTTTCTTTCTAAGATGTTTCTTCTACTTCTTAACCATTCTTAATGCTTAGCTGCATGAGCTACTTGTGTCACAGTCTGCTGAGATGCCATCTCCCTTACCTATTTTACTTCCTATGTTTCCTGGGGGAAAAAAATATCCTTTTATTTATCTCAACCTTCCTCTGTTATGCATGGACAAGTTATGGGCTGCTTCCATCTTCATGAGTCATTTATCTCTAGATTTACTGCCCAATTCCATCTATCCTGTGGCCTTGTAGGCAGATGGGCTCACAGTGCAGCTCTTCAGAGGAGCCTCAGTGGAGCTGTACACAAGCTGCCCTTCTCTCTACCCCAACTTTAGAAAGTCAGGTGTGCAACAGGTCCTTTCAGCACACGGATGCCACAGCTACTGCAAGACTCTCCCTGAGCTTCATTCATATCATCAAGGCTGAACAAATCGGAAGGACCTTTTAGGTTTTGTTAGTATATGTTAGTATACACAAGATGTATGCCTAGGAACCTGCAAGGGGAAAGGCTTCTTTTCAATACAGCAGCAGCAGTTACTGCTCATCCATTTCTTCCTATTTTTCTTCTTCATCACTTCCTACAGAAGAATACTTACATTCTAATGTTTGTGGAAGTGCCTTGCACATCCACATGCTTGAGATACCTGAAGCCTTTCAGTTTCTGCCATTATATCAATTATCACTCTATACATTTGACATATGCTTTCAATTTTCCACTTTCTTTCTCCTTCCTCAGGTTCTTGGTTCTTCATTTATGAGTATTTGCCCCAATTTTCCCTACACATCTGCTCAACAGCTGCAATTCCTCAGTCTCAGATGCACTTCAGCTCAAGCTGGTAATTACAGACAGGGAAAAAATATCTAGTGTATCATCTGTATGCATCTCCCTATGAGTCCAAAGGTGGCCCATTACACTTCACTAAAGGAAAATGTTTAGGGTAGCCTCCATCTTCTATTTTCTGTCCTTAATTTCAAGGCTTTTGTGCTGACAGATTTGTTTGTAAGACTTAAGGTCTATTCGACCATCTCTATGCTTAATGCTCCATGTCAGAGATTCCTTTGAAAGTTCATTATTGGCTTTAATAAAACAAACAAACAAAAAAAAAACTTTAGCAAGTGTTCCAAGATGCACATTCCCACATTTCTAGCTCTTGAAAAGCTCTGTAATTCTGCAGTTTGTGCCACACCTCTTTTTACTAAAAGGTCCTCAGAAGAACCCAAGTAGTTCTTCCTTTTCACACCACTTGTATTCTCATCTCTTCACTTTCCAGGCTTTAAATTACTTCTCCTACACATTTCAGATACATTCTTCCCCCCCAATCCCTTCTTTTCTTTAATCCCTAAATGATACCTCCTGCAGGGGGGGTACTGAAGGATAACTATATGGCAGCAAGCAAAGACTTGACGACCCATGTGTTTTAGCAGGGGCATGAAGCCTGGACAACGGTTTGCAGTGCACAAGGAGGGAGGGGAAAATGGGGAGGAACTGAGCTGCAGTTTTGACCAGAAGTCTGAAGCCATGTTCTGCTGTCAAAGGCACCGTTAGGGAAGTTAGCACAGAGCAGCAGAACAGTGGGAGTAGAAAAAAATCTCCCTTGCTCAGAAGGGTTTGTACATTTTAAGTGACAGTTTGAGATGTTACACTGAAAATGCTCGACTGAATCCTGCATTATCTTTTTACTGTGGTTGCGATAAAAAAGGCTGGTGAACAGAACATCCCAATGATCCTAACATTACAGTTACTGGATCACAAATTTAAGGCTTGTACTTCTAATTAAAAGCAATTAGATATAGCACATGGTAAATATGCAGTATGTTATCACTCACAGTCTCTTCTAGGACTACTTAGAGCAATTCTACACCAGACAGAAAGCACGTGTTGTAGTGCCTTGTGCACCTCTCCCTTCGTAACGATGAAACACTATGACTTGTATCCTCGTTAGGGACTTCATATGCTCCACTCATAGTAAAAACAATGGGAAAAAAAACACATGAAGACTTCCCAGGAAAATAACAGCTAGGTTTAAACAAGAAACAAGCAGAAAAACGGTATTAGTAAAAAAAAGCAGTTTCTGAAGAAGGATGCACTGTGGAAGTTTGCCCTCCCTGTAACACCTGAGCCCCACTAAGGAGAGCCAAACACCTTCAAGCAGCTGTGCCAGTGGCACAGTGTACCTCAGTGTCAGCAGCCCAGAGCACCAGGATGAAAGTGAACAAGCCTTCTTACCCCAGCAATGCCCCAAGAAGGCATTGCAAAGCCACTCACCATCACATGCCATGCTTTGATGAACAGATTTCCCCAAAGCATCTGGCGGCTCTTCTTAAGGCATCAGAACTCACATGGCAGAGATGCATACGGTTACTTTACAATTTCAACATTGACGACGACTCCAGGGGTGCTCAAGAGCTGAGCTGCTTCTCTCAGGAATACCGGACAGTGGTGAATAATGGATGTTTGTGGCTTATTTTTGATACCCTACTACTACAGTTATTTTTGTCCTTCCGAAGTGTGGTGGCAATTCAGTAATCTATTGACTTGCCTTTATTTTTTTTTTTCTTCCATAAACGTCCTGCTTGCTGGATGCATAATTTAACTCCATGCATAAACTGTGAGCTCTTTGCTTTAGCAACGGCTGCAATTTAAGCGTAACCTCAGCAGAAAGCCCTTCTGTGCCATCTCCCTGTAAAGTGCAATTTAGCCTGCGTGTGCAATCTTCCTCTCTACCATTCTAATCGGGGAACTTGTTTCTTCAGTAACCATCGCAGAGCTTTGCTCAAAGCACTGCTTTTATGCAGGGTTGGGTTTGTTCCCCTTTCCTCTCCCCACCACACATAAATGAATGCTCTTGAGGAAGCAATTACAGCCACGTTGTTTTCCTGTGGGAATGTCACCACAATGCAGTGTTCCTTCATCTGAGGGTTGGAGCGTGATAACAACAGCAGAGAGAGCAAAATGATGCATCAGAAGGACCTCAAAGGGCTGAAAGCTCCGCAGTATCTGAAGGAAGCATGTAAACAGGGGGGGAATGGCTGTTTGCAAGGATGGATAATGATAGGACAAGGGGGAATGGTTTTAAACTGAGACAAAGAAGGTTTAGGTTGGATATTAAGAGAAAGATATCAGGAGGATGTTTTTCACCCAGAGGGTGGTGAGGCACTGGAACAGATTGCCCAAGGAGGTTGTGGATGCCCCATCCTTGAAGCCATCCAAGGCCAGGCTGGACGTGGCTCTGGGCAGCCTAGCCTGATGGTTGGTGACCCTGCATGAAACAGGGGATGGGAACCAGATAAAATTGTAATCCTTTTCAACCCAGGCCATTCTATGATTCGCTGTGCCTTGTGGCTCTTGCTGGAGGACAGAGCACACAGCTCAGGCTCTGCAGCACACCTGGGCAGAGCTACCATCTCTACTGCTAGAAACATCTGAGCGTGACACCAGCATAGCAGCGTATAACCAATGAATAGACAGATGTTACGATTAAGAAATATACAAGAGAGTGTAGCTAAGCAGGTTATTAAAAAAAATAAAATAGAGAGCTTACCCTTATCCTAGGCTCCCCTAGAAAACTCCAAAAGAAAGAATCTACAAAAAAAATCCTTCCCTACTGATAGTCAGCTCTTAAATGGGTCTAGGAGGGGTGGAGCCAGGCTCCATCCCTTCTGGCAGCAGCAAAGGTAAATTGCCTTCACCTGTGCTCCCAGGGCTGCCTCATTGCTCACCTCAGGTGATCAATCAGAGGTTCAGGCTGTCATTCAGCAGTTCCCATGCAGGCACGAAGAAGCAGGCATGGCTCATTGCAGCACCGAACACACAAGGATTGCTCCACCCGTAGTGCAAACAAGCTCACGTGCATCCCTTGTATTACATATGTAAAGGTTCTCCTGGACGGCACAGGTATTCAGTGCTTTTTCCTGAAGTCAGCACAGCATTGAGGAGGGGCTGTGGGGGGGGGGAAGGGGGCAAAGGGGGCAAAGGGGGCGGGGTCTTGAGGGTGTGACCGTTGGGGGCGTGCCCATATTCAAATCGAGGCGGCAGCAGTTTGAATCCTGTGGTGAGGGGCTGCATGGGCTGAGTCCCAGCTGTGGGGGGGAGAGGAGAAAGAGCAGCTCAAAGGGAGAGCTTTGTAAGTTGGAGGATGGCTGAGGTGGGGTTTTCTGAGAGGAAATGGGTGTAACTGAGTAAAATTGATGTGTTTTTTGTTTTTTTTTTTTTTTTTTTTTTTTAATAATTATTTTTCAGGTGCAATAGATAGCTTCAGCACTACAGTGCTTGCCTATTGCAAGTGCTGCTGTAGGGCATGGAAACAGCAGCAGGATTGAGGTCTGTGTGTCTGGCAGCTGGTGCAGTTGGGTTCCTTAATGGAGTTATGCAACTTTAGTAAGGATGAGTAACTTGAGCACTCCCAATTGAAATGAAGGAAGAAGCAAAGCAGCTTGGCTGCCATTTTGTGAGTGAGGTGGAGGGTGGTGGCGCTGGGGGCTGTGCTCACTGTGAGAGCAGCTCTGCACCAAAACCAAGGGCTGTGGAGCCAGGATCTCTGCTGGCTTTGAGATCGCCTCCTGCTTGAGCATTGGAGCAGCTGAATCCTGTTAGATGGGGATTTAGGATCGTGCTGCGTTTTGGCTGAAGTGCTGCATAGTGCTGCTCTGGGGCATCCTTCCCTTTGAGGCACTCTGAGGGGCTCTGTTTGAGAGATAAGTCATGCTCACATTTCTTACTCCATTCCTTCTGAGGAAGGGAGTAATCTTTCTTTCTTAACAGAAGCTTTGCCCTAAACCTGTATTAAAATTTCTAGCCCCGAGTCCTGTTGGCAGCTTTTCAGCAGCAGAGCTGTGCAGGCCGTTGTAAAAAAAGGGGAGAGGGAAGAAAACCCCTCAGAACAACCTTCAAAATCCACCATCAATACAAAGGTTATGCAACTCAAAGGCTGTGCGGCGGGGATTGGGAGTTACTCAAATGTCTAAGCTGACTATTGAAAAGCTTGTTGTGCCAAAGACCACAGGAAGATGCTACCTTTCCCCAGCATCCTGGGAATAGCAGAGATTGTAAGAGCTCATTTCTCTATCTGATATTTCCTGACCTTTGCAGCCTGCTCTATATGAACAGAAAAGATCAAGCTAAAGACGTGGAAGAGCTCTCAGATGAGCAGGTTATTTAGTCTAAAAATCCTGTCGCATCTGAGCTTTATCTCATGCTTTAATATAGCTCTAAGCTTGACTTTGTCACTCTGGTTCTACCTGTCTTTTCTGTTTTGTTAGTTCTAATTGACCTAGAGCCTATAGCAGTGCTTGAAATGGAAAAGAGTGTTTGATTACTGCTGGGTTTTGCCACTTCAGCCTATAGAGAAGTGATTTAAAGCAGAAAATCTGTGGTAGAGGTGGTTGGGGAAAGGCTTTCATCATTGTGGAAATCTGTTAAAGGGGGAGGGAGGTAAACTGAAGTGAGAACACCCAAATATTTGAAAAGTGGAGGGGGGCTCAAATGTAACTGCTGTGTGCATTATTTTAATCTGCAATTTTCTTCCTGCTTTTTAGTTTGGTTGAAAGTAGGAGTGAAATTCAAAGGCATCATAAGGAAAAATCAATGTCTTTCTTTGAGTAAATGGCAATGTTGTGACTTCAATAAGGGCATTCTGTATAATAATGTAGAAGTATAGCTGATATTTCAATATTTGTGTAATATTTCAGAACTGTTTGCAGATGGTTCTTCAGAACACAATGTCAAAATGTAAATATTTTGTCAAGGCAAAGTTGGCTATTCCTTTAGTGCTTGTCTCTGCCCAGGCCACTCTTCACACAGCTGAAATGCTTTGGTGTGAGATACCTTCTTTCAGCTGTTTCCAGTTGACACTTGTCACCATAGCATTGCCCATGGAGTGGATGGGTAAAGAGCTGTGGCTCTCAGCAGCTCCCTAGCTTCACCTAATGTCCAGCTCCAGCACTATCAGTGTCAAAACTTTCATTGTCGCAACTTTGCTGCTATCAGAAGTTTATGCAAAGTGTTTTTTTTTTTTTTTAATGCTGCTACTTTTACCAGCTTCTTCCATCCAGGTGCATGACTTCTGTTAGCAGAATGTTATTGCTTCCAGACGTGGCGCAGTAACTGTACTTCCCTGCTTGTCATGGGCCTCTGCCAGCAGTGGGTGCCTCACATTTGGACTCCATCGTTGTCTCCATTCTGCCAGGGCCTGAACTGTGCGCTGTGCAACACAGGGCTGCGACCCTTTGTTGGAGAGGAGGAAAGCTGTTACACAGGAGGTCTCCTGTTGACCCGTTAATAGAAATATTGTCTTCAATTGCTTTCAAGTGACACACTCTGTTAAGCTGAGATATTTTTTTTTCCTGTTTCCTCTTAGCCAGTATTTCACTTTGCTCTTTCTCTCTGCAATGAGCTTTGACTTCTCCTGTCATTACAACCAGCTTGCTCCTTCCAGGCTTGGCCAGGAAAGGCAGTGAGGGCGGTGGGGGTTCCAGCTGTGCAGCCAAGGCTGTGTGAGGGATTTGTCATTGTTAGAGACAGTTTTATATTTCCTTAATGCAGTTAGCTGTTCGGATGCTGGTGGGGCCATTTGTCTTATTTAGTAAGGCTTTAGTTCTGGGCACGTAACATAGATTCACTGCTAGGGTGATGCTTATGGGTGTTTCATGCTTTTCACCATAGGTTTTGTAGCTGACTAGTTAGGATTTAATGCTATCAATGTCAGTAATCGTAAAACTAACGGGACTGATAACTTTTGGCTCCTTTGAGCAGCATGATGGCTAGCAACTGCATCTCCTATCCTTGTAGGCATTAGAATAATGATAGTACATAAGTATTTTACTTCATTGATATCGGTACTGAATAACAGTAAACAGCAAAAGATGTAATACTTGAGGCGAGGAAAAAAGGGATGCTTTGTGTTGGCACAGAACAAAGAGTCGAATTCTGACTCTTACAGTGCTGGAATTGCATCAACATCTCAGTTCTATACTGCTCAAATCTCCCTAAATTACCTAAACCACACTGTACTTGAAATAGCCTGGTAAGGTATTGCGATGATGTGGGACCAAACATTGCTGGAAAAACTTAATAATATCATGTTTAAGAGTCAGGTTTGCCACCTGAAGGAGCGTCTCCATTATTTAAACTTTAAACTGCTTCCGAGATAATTTACTTCAATCAAACTCCATTTTTATAGCTATGTGCAGCTTATGGCTGGAGGTAAAACAAGGGGTGTTAAAACCTGCCTTTTTTTTTTTTTTTAAAGCCCAATGTTAATTACAGATCCTTAAGGTTGCTAGGAAACCCTATCTTAAATGGATATACAAGTAATCAGGCTAGATGCTGATATGAGAGATGCTGAGGAGATTGTCTTAGTCCTCCTTTCCTGAGCGTGATGGGAGATTGATTTATATGGAGCCATGTCAGCTTAGGGTTTAGAAAAGTCATTCTTCTTCCAAGTGTACTGGAAATGCAGTAAGGGGTGGAGAGAACTTTGCCTTTTGTCACATCTGTTTTGTAAAATGGGCAATGCTGACAGTACCCCCATTAAAACATCTCCCTTATTTCTTACTCCTGCCAACCTCCTTGACGGGAAGTTTGGGGACTTTTAAAGACTTGTATTCCTAATGAAGGACAGTAAGGCGTGCTGTTGTGGTTTTTTCCTTTTTCTTCTTTTAAGGGAAGCATGGCTTGCACTGCTCTAAATCAACAAGTTTATACAGTTCCATCCTAAACCAGCAGTAGCAGAATATGCACCTGTGTGCTGTGACTGTACCAAAATCAGGTGTTGCCTGTCTCTGTTCAGCAGTGAACAAAAATCAGGAGCATGGGGAGGAAAACAACCTAAGCATCATTAACAGCCTGAAAAAACAGGATAGGAGAAAGGATGTGTTCTATCTGCTAATCCCACGTTCTGGATTCTGTTGGAAATGCTCTTTTGTACGCTGTGTGCTTTTATAAATAAGTGGGCATCATTTGCTTGTTGCAAGCTCTGGCAGAAATTAATGCTGCAAAGTGGTTTATGTAGCTGTACCCTCTATTCATGCAGCTTACGTTCACTGCTGGGGCAAGGCAGCTGGGAAGGTCGGATGCTGAAGATGACAGCTACAGGAGGAGGTTGTGTTGAGTGGTAAAGACAGAAGTTAGAGGTATGCCAGATATCAGCTCTGATGGAAGCACCTTCCAGCTCCTCTGTTTATTATGAGTTAAAGACAGAGAGGAGGATGGCTCAGCAGTTTAATTCCACTGACATTTTTTTGTCGCAGGACAGAAATATCAATGAGATGGAGGCAGGTTGGAAGTCTCAATAGCTGGATATTGATTTGAATTTCTTTGGTAAAACTGGAACCAGAGCATTGACAAAATAAACATACCTTGTGCAGCAAATAGTTTATTGATGATCTGCTTGCAGTGAAGTCATGGAGTCGACCTTACTGCCTTTTCTTACAGGATTTCTCTGACTGCAGTGTTGAAAGGGCAGAAATAATACATTAATTTCATGTTAGAGCTGGGGGAATTACCTCTTTGGGTTTGTTTGTCATGTCAGCTTTGTTAATTACCCAAAGAGCTTTCTTGATGGTTATTATTAGAGGCAATTTTATGCTTTCAAGCTCTGGAGACCAAACCTCTCTTAACAAAAAAAATATATGGTTCTGTTTATACTGCTCTCTGACCTGGGATTCTATTAATGTGTGTATGTGTCCAGGGAGTAAGTGGTCCTTGTAGGGAGGGAACAAAATAAAGAATATTCCCAGCATGTATCTGGAATGAATGCTCAATTAGAAAGATGCTGGCTAGAAGTATAATCTGCTGTTCCCTCTCTAAGTAGTAAACTCTTAGTCTGGAATAGCTGTACCAAAGGCTTTGGACAACAGTTTACCACTTTAAAAAATAAATGGCTGATGCAATCCTGTTTACATCATCCCTCTGAAAAATCAATCATTCTTCTTAATATCAGGAACTTCTGATGTTGTGGGGCTTCTTTTTTTTGTATCTGTTCTACATCACCAGTAGCAGCCGTGCACAAAGGCTCACCTGTTAATGCTGCAGATAAACGTGCACTTAGCACGTGCTGCTGCAGAAAACATTCTTTAACATTTGCTGGAGAGGTGCTGTTCCCTGGGCAAGGCAGATGTTTCTGTTATGCACCCAACTACTCAGTCCCCAGGGGGAGATCCTGGAAGGAACTGCACAGCATCCAGAAATAGTGGCACTATCTACGGTCTGCCTCTACTTAAAACAAAGTGGAACTACTATTTCTCTAAGGCCTATGGTGAACCCAAAGCCTTCAGGGAGGAGCAGTGCCCAGCGCTTGGGAACCACAAAGTGGAACAGAGGGCTTCTGTTGGGTTCAGAATTCCTGAATGCTGTCTGCTGAGGGGCTTTGTGAGATATATGTCAGCAGAAGGCAGCAGACCAAAGCATTGTCACATCACTGCTCCAATTCCAGATGATCAGAGCCTTTTATAGCCAAAGATCCATGGGGAGGAAGGGAGGAGACAGGAAAAATGCACTTGACCACATTAAGTCCCAGGCTTTCTCATGTTTTATCTATTCTAGTTACTGACTTATTTTTCTACTCTGAAGCTAATAGTCTTGTAGCCACTTGTAGCAGGATTTCAATGGCTGATCAATAATTCTGGGGGCACTGCTGCCTTCTAATGGCACAAGGCATGTGTTCACAAGTGTCTGAGGGGGGAGCACATGGGGGAAAGGCTTAATGCCTTAACTTACCTCAATGATTAGACCAGGGAGAAAAGGCAAGCTCTCATGATTTACCTAACCTTTCTGCTTAGCCAGGCTGATTTAGAGCTGTTTGAATGGAAGAAGAAACATGGTTTGAGCTAAGAGAGGTTGGGGAACACAGCTAACTTCGCTAGCAAGCTGACCAATAGGTTTATGCTGGTGTAGATGTAAAGAACAAAAACAGCAGTAATGAAAGCCACCGTTATAAATCTGCTCCTTATTGCTTACAGCTTCAGGCTGACTTAAAATCAACTTTTATTAGCTCCATATTAGGGGATTGTTTCCTCTGGACTTGATTACTAGGATGGATATATTTGAAATGTGCATTTCCATATAGATAGGACTGCTCTCATAACCCTGCTGCATTCCTGAAGAGGCAAAGGAGTTCACCAAGGCTGATTGCTTTTAAAGGAATAGTTGCAACACAGGTCAGGGAGGATGTGGAGGTGAAGCATTAGGAAGGAAAATGTTATCTGGAATGAGTCTACTAAACATTGTTCTGTAATTGCACGGAGTTTTATTTCTATTAGACTAATGATTACAGGCACTGTCTGAGATCTGAGTGCTGTTACACTGAGTCTCACCTTTTGATGAGTAAAGAGATGTGGACGAAAGAACACTGTTGTCCCATTCCAGAGAATAAACTTAAGCAGAGATGATATTTTCCTACAGCTTTGTGAAGGGATTAAAGCTGTTTAATGTGCTTTGAGCAAGCCAAGAAAGCTTATTCTTACCCCTGGCAAGCTGAGGCTGCCACATGAGGGATAGTTTCTACCCTTTTAAAGTACTGTGAGAAAGATGCTGCTTTCCAAAGCTGTGGAACACTGCAGCCTAAAACATTTAAGGGCAGTCTACCTATGGCAGACAGTGATGCATCTCCTGGGCCTGCTGTGTGGTATACTGCATACAGAACTGCAGTTTTGGGTTAGGTGAACCTGCATAACGGTGTAGGGGAGAGCATGAGGTTTGCTTTTCCGTTCTTGCTTCAAAGCGTGGCATTTCACATCTTGCAGCACTCAAGAAGAAAAATATCTGGGTGCTTTTTTTCCCCGACTTATTTCATGGGATGTTTTCTGACTCTGGTAAAGGGAATTCTTATGGAAATCAGCTGGGTTTGAGATCTTCTGGGTTTGTTTGCTCAGTGATGAGACTGCTCTAATCCTGCTGCAAATTGTAGCTCCCAGCTGCTGTGAATGGAGTTTCCAATGTTTCTATCACTAGCAGAGTAGTAGACCTCTGGGTGAACTGCTTTACCATGGAGTCTTTTGTCTGCTTAAAAAAATAAAAAAACTCAGTTCTTTAATGAAACTTTGACATCTGCATACAAATAATGTCCCACAGCACGTGTCAGATTCCCTCTCTTCATATGTAACCCTTGCTACAAACACCTCCAACCCTAATGTTTTTAATGACAAGTGGAAAATTGCTCTATTAGCAGAACAAGGAGAAGTTAATTCCTTCCAGCACCAGTTGCTGTTTTTTAAGGCCGTGGAAACTTGGAATTGAATATGCAATAACAGATAGAAGAGGACTGAGTACAATCATGTAAAAGCCAAATTACTCCAAATTGATTTTTGCCTTCCCTCTTGCACTGATTTTGTACCTATTTGATATTGCAGAACTGTGCTGACTTTGAACGGGAATTAATGTCAAAGATGCCCCTGAAGTCCAAAGCTGGAATTCAGATGAAAGGCTTCTACAATGTGTTTTGGTGAGTGGTGATGCTTCTGCCCCCTCTGGAGGAGCAATGCTTATCCCTCTGAGTTAGTGCTAGCCTACTTAACCCTTTCAAATGGCCTCAACAGCTTGATTTGTGCCCTTTTGTGCAGGGGTTACAACACACTGGACTTGCTGACCTTACAGTCCCTTTCAATTCTGTGTGTTCAGAGATACAGAAGCCCAGGAGCTGCAGGCCCTGAGTGTGTTCCCTAGGTTGCAGCAGTGGCACAGCAGGAGGCTGTCATGCTTTTGGGTGTTGTTTGTTACTGAGTGTTAGCAAGTGAGTGTGTCGCTCTTTGGTAGGTAACTGTGTGACCTACCAGTTGTGTTTTGAGACTTGCATTTTAGGTAGGTCTCTGACTGTATCAGATTCAGCACATAAACACCAAAGTAGGCTTGCAGGAAACTCATTTCTGGCTCTTGCTGGAATATGCCAGGTCCTCAGATTTCTTTGAACTGAGTTTTTTCACGTATATTCAGTTCATTCTCTGTGCTGAACTTTAGGACAGAGCCGTGTGATGCACCTGTAGCAGAGCAGGAGGAAAGGAATTGTATCTAAAACATGGCTTGCACAAAGATATGCTTCCTTTGAAGCACTGACCTTTGTGTTGCTGGTCCTTTGCTGCCTCACAGCATCAAATATTCATTCCTCGGCTGTATTTTGATTGAGATAATGTGATAGAAGAAGACAAGGTGTTGCTTTAAGACAGCAAAATCACAGAGCTGTCTGAGAGGAAACTGCAGCTACATGGAGCTCTTCCTTCAGAAGCAGTTAGCAGGCACGTTTGGTGTGAAGAATAGGCTTTGGAAAAGCGGAGGGCATCCCAAGAAGAAATAGATTTATTGTGGAAGATGTGGTGCTTGGTTGGAAGATGTAAAATCTCAGTCCTTTTTGTACATAGAGAGAGAAAAAGCAATCTAATCTGCAAAACAGCAGGCTGCATAATAAACAGATACGGGTACATGACCTATGAACCCTGAAGTGTTGGCCACTCAGGCTGTATAATAAAAGGTTCTACCTATTTTATCTGGAATTATTGCTGATATAACAAACTGCAGGTAATAAACAGGCACAATGTAATACACTCACCTCTTTCTAGAGACGGAATTGTTATTTTTTCCTCCTGCTACTCTTGCCTTGCACTGTGCTACTGCAAAATGGACTGATTTTGATGTTGTCAGCTTAGCCAGGACAGTAAAGTCTGAGTGGTTTCCTTATGACAGCTGTTATGTGGCTGATAAGAGGAATTTCAGCAGTTACAAGGCATTCTCTGGTTTGAATAGCATCCTTGTTACCAAAACCATTGGTATAACCAAAATGTATGCCAACAAACCAGCTGTGTTATCTGCCTCCTTTCAACAGCTTCTGGGGTATCATGCTGGGATTTTGCTGGTACTGTGTATTTTCAGCTGGAAGAACTGATGGAGCAGGAGGACTTGTTGGCTGTCTCAGTGCTGAGAGTTAACCAAGGCCTGTGGTGTCTGGGCTGTCAGGCTGGTGCTTTCATGAGACCAGCACTGAAAGGCTCCTGTGCTTGATTTTCTTAATGCATGTTCTTTGTGGCAGCAGGGGTGCTGAGTTCACTCCCTGTGTTTACCACAGTTTCTGGAGTTAATCCCACCTTCACATACACTGGGGAAACCATAAAGGAGCAATTAAATAGAGCTAGGCACAGAGGAAGGAACTTCCAGTCATAGTTAATAGTTATATAAGCTGTTTCCCTTGGTAACTTCTTGACAGCTCAACTTAAAGAACGGACATGTAAAGAGACATTTGCCCTGACAGTTTTACAGGCTGTGAACTTGTAAGAACATCCCTGTCAGAATTGTGTATTTGGCCTTGATCACAAATAATTACACTGGACAACAGAGGAATGTTTATTAGGGTGCGTTCAGTGAACGACCTGGTCAGGAAACAACTAACTGCATCTGTCGTGGGAGAGAGCAGTCACTTTGGCAGATGAAAGCTTATGCAGGTTCTGCCTTGGGAGGGATGGATGGGGAAGCTCTTGTCACCCAAAGCTGATGGTGTTAAGTCATCACAGCAATCTTTCCAGGCTGTCTTTGAGATTCCGTGCATCTCTGTAAATGGAAAGTTTCTTGTATTTAAGGTGTTGGACTAATGATAGCATAGTGATAGGATTTAATTTTAGAATTTGACATGCCTTTATCATTGCAAAGAGGCTAAAAACCTTAAGCTTTCCGTCCTGAAGTCCTGCATATGCAAGGTAAGGATAATGTTCCTAAATCTGACTTTTGCATTAATATTTCTTGTTAAACCACAGCTTTGATTCTGAGCTGCCTTGCTGCTACTGTTTTTTTACAGTGGCACAACAGGGCCCTGAGCAAAGGGCCTGGAAGTGTTCTGAGATAAATAGCTTCACCAAGCAGTGTGAAGAAATCCTGAGGGAAGGGAAGAGTTCTGCATTCTTTAAAAACATCAGAGCAAACATCAGGGTTCATTTTGCTGAAACAGAATTTGAATAAGTCTGTTTCAGCTCACTGATCAATACAAAATCAACATGGGGATGGAAATGAATCAGTGGCACTCGATAGCAGTGGCCATCACCCATGCTGTTCTCATTCCCAAGTGCTAAAAGGAAAAGTGAACAGACAACAAATCAAACTGAGGGACGGATGTTCCCTGTTGGAGTCATAATCATCAACTGAATTATTTCTCAAAGGAACTTGAAGTTGAGCCTCACTGGAAGTTATAATCATGAAAATCTACAACAAGGCTTGTCTTAGTGCTGAGAGGTATAATCAACCCTTTATGGATTTTGGCAAAGCTCATCTTCTATCTCTCTTATATAAAGCTCATTATCAAAGGCTGCTCTGAAGATTCTTGATGGTGATCTGCTTTTTAACTGTTGAGGTGCTGCGTGTAGTGGAAATGCTGAGTCATGGCTTGAAGCAGTGATGGAGCACCTGGTGAGAAGGCAGGGCCAACCCAGGGGAGCTCAGCTGCATGCAATGCAATGCACTGATTGACCTGAAGGGCTGGAGCCAGGATCCACCCCTTCCCAGCCCTCATTTAAGGGTTGGCAGTGAAGGCAAGGGGATCTTGCTGGAGCTTCCTGTGTACCTGAGACCTTCTGAAGTCAAGCAGCTTCTTTCCTTTATTTCTGTGCCCACAGTTTTTTGCATTTGAGCAAATCCTCACTTGCTGCAGCCTGAGACCTTGCTGCTCTGCTTTCATTGCTGTGCTTTCCATTGCATTACAAAGTATTTGCTTCTCTACTGTGCATGTGGAAGTGGCTCCGCCTCAGCTGCCAGTAGTTGTCGGTTTCAAATATGTTTTAGGTTACCCGTTTGCTTCATGCTTCTGAACTCAACCCTAGGAAGCCAAAATGCAGTAAGAAGTGAATCTGAGGAAACTGTGCTGGGCTCAGGTTTTCTGCCAGTCTGACTTTGCAACTTGATCTTAGTGCTGAGGAACAGCACGGAGCCAAAAACGTGCTTTGTACTTGATGCAACTTAATGAAGGTCCCATGTGTTCAGTGATGTACAAATCTACTCTAACCCATTTGACAGTACTTAATTATTAGACCAAACTTGCTGTGCTCTCACTCTGGAAGTTTGTCTGATTCCATCCATTACATGCTGGAAGAAGTAATGCAGGGATGGTTTATCTGGAATCTCTGGTCCTTTGAATCCCTTCTTGCTTCTGGTTACAAAACAAAAAGGTATTCTCATGAGCTTGTGCTCAGTGAACTGTGCTGCAACTGTCTCATTTTCAGGCTTTCCTTTGACACAAGTGTCCTTTTTGGAATGTTTTCTGCTACAGCATCTGCTCTTTGAAACTGTTTTTTCTCTTCTTGCTGCTGTGTGACCTTTCATAGGAGGATGCCCTGATGGCGAGGGCTGCAGTCTGGTCCTGTGTCAAGGGAATCTACAAGCAGTGTTTGTCTCAATGTAGAAAAAGGACCTATGTGTTTAGAAGCTGATTTTCATTTACTTATGGACTTGAATGAAACTACTGTAACTCCCATACCTCTGTGTCATTTGGAGCCAGAACTTCAGAAGTGTAACTGGAATATTTCCTCTGGCTCCTGTGGGGCTCTGGCTGCCGAAGTTGACTCAGGGAGCACTCATTTGTGCCTGGTAGAAAAGCCATTTCCACTGAGGGGATGTTTATTCCAGAAATTGGGCAGGTAGTTCAGAGAATGAAATAGATGTTGCTTATTATTTATTACAGTGACATCCCCAAAGGCCGCAACTTGGAGGCAAGCAAGGCATCGCAAATGCAGTCAGTCTGTGGTCCAGCTGATGTCTCTGAGCTCCCCTCCTGCTTTAACCTCAAACCGTTTGATCTGGATGATAAATAATAAGCCCAGGAGAAAAGTACTGTGCGGCTCCATGGTAACTGGTGCTGGTATCAACTTATCAATGAAAACATCAAATGAGGTGGTAATTAAAAGTAGCTATTTTGTAAATGGAATTACAGCTGTTGTGATTGAAATTATTATTTCCTAGGGAGAAAACAGCAGTGAGTGTGGTACAGACCAGGGTACTCCTCAGGCTTGGAAATATGCTTCTCCCAAGGCTGTTTTTTTTGTCCTTCATTGCAGGATCTCTAATAGAAAAATCAAACTGCTGTTTCTTCAGCTGCTCTCTTTCACAGTTAGCCCTCTAGAAGAAAGAACAACTGAGACGTGGTATTTCCAAACTATTACACACAACTTCATGGAACATTGGGATTTTTCACACAAGAGAACCCACTAGCTGAATTTTATTTTTATATATATTTTTAAGAGCAATTTAAACATCTATAAAACTGATAAAACCTAACTTCATTAGCTTTTAATAAAGCTGCTTGAGCAGTTTGAAGTTGGATGTGCTGAGCTGTCTTCCAGAACTGCACTAGTTCTATGCACATGCATTCCAGGGGTTCAGTAGAGTTACAGCTGATTTACACCAGGGTTACTAAGGACGGCTGAGCTCATACTTGCTGTATTGCTCAGGAATGTTTTCTTTCCATCCCGTTTTCTCCGTAAGAAACACTAATTGAAATTCATGCTCATATGTCTTATGAACTATGAGTCAGAGGAATAAAAGCACTTAATCACTTAATGAAATTATTGCCTCTCCAAGCATGAAAGAGGTGGTGGTGGAAGGGAGGCATGAAATGTTTTGTGTGAATCTCTTCAAAAACAAGTCAGCCTCTACTTATATGCTATGTACAATTTGGTATGTTCCCTTCTTGTGTGCTGGCTCACAAAGAGAGTAATTGCTAATGCAGCTGCTGTTCTCCCTGAGCTGCTCTGTGGCTCTGTGCCACGTGAGGCTGGCAGAGCCAGCAGGCTGCCCCTCTGAACAGCAGCTGGGTGGCAGCTCTGGGGAAGGTGGACTCTTTTAAGAGGGAATGGCTCTTCTGAGCTGGAAGGGTTGCTCAGGAAGAAGATTTGAATTAAATCATAACATGCCATGGGGATGATAGTTGGTTCCAGCTTGTAGCTTAAGAGCAGCAAGCGTTCAACCCTTGCAGAAAACAGAGTAGCATGTTTTCATTGCTGGAGTGCTAGCAAACAATGTTGGGTTCACCTAATCCTGCCTTTTGACAAACTGTTTAGAGATGCATCTATTCCCTTTATCAGCTTCCCGTATCAGGTGAGCAGCAAGACAAACCCGAGGGTTTTCTAAGCTATGCAGTGAAACCTTTTATGAATATGTAGATGACAAAGCATGAGTTCTGGCCAAATTCCAGTCTGGCCAAGTCTCATGCGTCCCTGAAGCTGCCTCTGCTGTGAAACATGCTTTGCTATCAGTCCCAGGCTTCTTTGCTGTGCTCTGAATGCTCTCTTGCAGGATCTGTGTTCTGTTTAAATGGATGTGTGAACACTGAGCGAATTGATTCTTGTCAATTATAAAGACTGCAAGGAGTCTGGAGACTCCTTGAGATGAAAAGCACTGGAAAAAAAAAAAAAGTGCAACATTAATTATTTATCTCTTGCTGTCATTATTGTATAGGGTTTAAATTACTACTTCAAAATCATTTCTCATTACACTGTGCTGTCATCTCTGTAGACACAAAGAACTTATATACAGCAGATATTAAAGAACACAAGCCACTCTGGATTTATAAGGGAAGAGGATCTCCTCCCCTCCCTTCTTTATGTCCTGCTGGCCTACTGGATTAGTTTGGACTAAATTAAATAGGCTTGAAAAGCCAAAAGAAAGAAGCGAATCAATAAGGAATAAGAAATTAAAAATCACTTCATTGAATTTATTTTAATCTGCAAAGTTGTAAAGTGCTTAAATTGCAGATCCCACACTCGGAAGAAATCCAAGGGGATTCTCGGTATGAATTTTGAATGCAGCACTCAGGTTTGTGGTTTTAGTGCATATGAAATGAAGTTTCTTTTGTTCCCAGTGGTCAACTAACTAGATTTCTACTTCAGGGTGGATGCACATCATGTGTTTTTGCACAGTACCAATGCCTTGGTGACAAAGAAGCCCTTTAGGTTCTGTGAATCTCTCTCCCTCAAAATAAACAGCTTCTTTTGCTGGACCTGTTTCCCCCCTTAGATGGTGCATTCTTTCTTCCTGTGTAATACATCACTGAAGCAACTCATTCTGGTGATGAATTACTTGTACACGTTATCAGATAGGCCTGTTCTGATACTCCTGCATCATCCAGAGTATTACACTAATATATCAACAGACTGAACTGTTGCTCCGATTATGTGCCTCAGTCTCATATATCACAGCACTCAAACACGTGTACAGATTCTGCTGGGCCAGTGCTGCAAAACTGGTGTGTGGAGGGATGCCCCACTGGAGCACAGGCTCTGTATGATCCTAGCAGGTGTGTGCAGGCAGGCATCTGAAAGGGATCAGCCAACAACTCGTGTTTGGAAGGAGATGGAGTTGTTTAAGTTCTATGAGCCAAATATTAGTTAATGCCTTTCAAAGACAGCATATCTAGGAAGTTTGGGCTATAAAATGTGCTTATGCTAGGCAGCTATCTCTGAAACATCAGATCTCCCCTCCTCTTTTCTGCTAAAGGCATGGCAATTTTAGCTCTCCAGTATCCTCCAAGAGTGCCACATCCATCTCATGGGGGCAAGCAGGGCTTGGAAGCAGAGCATAGAATGCATGTTTCTCCTGTTTGCTATGGTCAGGGACAGTTTGGACAGGGAGAGTTGTTCTGTTTTGCTTGTTTAATGGGAAGTCCGTATGGGTGCCAGATTTCCCTGCTAATATTCAAGTGCAGGCTTCTGCCTTAGGCTGATCTATATTCAGGTAGTTAGAACTTGTCTTTAAACTTGCAATTCCAAAGGCCTGTACTTTATTTCTAATCCTGCTTGATGCTGTAGTTACTTAACTCAAGTTTTGTTAAGATCACGTTCAATTCCTCTTCCAAAGCCAATCTAAAATAGCCACACCTCACAAGCTTGCAAAGTCAGCCTTCAAATTGGCAAGAACAGGGTTTATTCTCCGTAGGTTCCTGGGACCCAAGCCAGAACTTGCTGATGTCAGCAAAGGTTGTTCTAGAGGACACTGGGTCAAGTGTCTGGTATGGAATGAAAAATGTGCTGATCTGGCTTTGCAAATCCTGCCATACAGCCAGTTTTTGTCCCAGGTAGTCTTCCCCTGCCCTGGCATTTATGCTTCACGATAGAGGTCAAGATATCTTTGCAACCCCGACCTCTGGTAATTCTCTCTAAAGAAGATGCTAGGAAGTTATTTGCATCTTAGATAAGATGTTCATGGATTTGTGGATAAGTTTAGAGACAGTCATTTGACATTCAGGGCAATCTTTTGCAGCTGTTGAAAATGGATTGCAAAATTAAAAAAGAAAAAAAGCAAGCAATTTGTAGGGGGAAAATAAGTCTAGATTGGAGTAGGAAACTAGAAAGTAGATAACAAGGATTGTGCCACAGCCTCAGGACAGCAATGTGATACAATGCTGAGATAAACAGACTGTAAATACAGGACTGGTTGGAGCTCAGGTTCGGCCTCTTTGTTTTTACATGAGAATGTTCAGTTCAAAAATGTTACATCCTCTGTGTGTTTGAGGACAGAGATTAGAAAAGTGGCTGTGGAGATGTCTGTCCTTATCAGCTGACCCAAGCAGAGAAGGAATTTCACAGCACTGTAGACAAATCGCTTGTTTGAGATATGTTTGCATTTAGTTGTGGTATCTTTCTAGAGATCTTTTTCAGTCCAGGGAGATATGAGGTGAGCTACTGGAGAGGTAAAATGAAGAACTTGAACAAATTTCAGTTCTTCAAGTATACTTCTGATTTTGGTCTGTCTTTTGGGTCAACTTGAGGCAATGCTTTATGATACTGAGCTGGCAGTTGCATGTGGAAATGTAAATATAGAGATGTCAAAGATGTAGCAGGTATTGGTGGCCACACTGACCATTGAAATGTATGAGAAATATAAGCTGTCATCCCAGTTCAGGCACTGAAAGCCCCACCTGTGTTGCCTCACTCAGAACTGCTGCCATCTCCTTGCACTGCCTGTCATTCCAGGGCATCTAACTGAAGAGTATCTTAATGAATCAATGCCTCATGTTTTCCTTGTCCAGGTTATTAATTGTGTATTTTAGGACTTAGCACTTAAACAACCACACAACAGAATGTGCACCGATCTAAGGATGTATGCATGCCCCATCCCACGAGGACAGGAGTGTTCTGGGGCTCCTGGTCTGAACAGAAGTGCTGATCCTGACAGTGTAAAGCCTCCCATCCTCTGAGAGGTAGCCCTGATTATTATTACATTTGCTGATGACATGTTTAATGTGCCTGCTCTTACCAATAAACTATTATCAATCTTGAAGGATGTTAGAGCCAAATATGTCAGGCAGCATGACTTCAGTAATTATCCAGCCACTTTTACTCTTTCTTGATCTGCTCCAAATGCTTAGAAAATAACTGCCTCACTTCAAGGATGTCACCTTTGTCTAAATGTTTTCTTAATACCCAGCACTCTCAGTGCACTTTTCATCTGACACAGCTATAATTTATTTGCCTCATCTGGCTATCTGATGTCTTCAGACATTTATATTGTGATCCTGTGCTGACTGACCAAGGGCACTGTTATATAATTAAAACACTGAAAGCATTAAAACGTATGTTGCTAATCTATGCAGTGTATTTTTGCATTAGTATTTCAGCTTTTAACTTTCTTACCCCCTGACCAGTTTAAATGCCCAAGGCAACCCCATGATAAGAAACACAGTAGACCTTTCCAGCTTCTCTTTTGTACGAATGCAGCAGTGATCAAATGTGATTTTGAATGAAACCTGTGAGAACATATTCCTCTCCTCACCTTCTTTCATAGCAGTACATTTCCGCACAAAGTGGATGGAAATGAATGGTTCCCATTCATTAAACAGGGGAAAAAGGTTTGTATTCTTCCTGCTCTGAAGGTAAGCTGCTGAGATGAAGTCTCCTGTGCTGATGCCCAGCAGCTCCAGCTCTCAATCTGATACACATCAGACATGATGTCCTCATGGTTTAGAAAGAGCATGCTCACTCCGAGGCACTAACCAGATGGACATGAGCATCTGACATATATGCAAGCTATTTAAGTCCTGCATTCAATCTGCCTGGATTCAGCTGGCATGACAATTTGCTCTGTACTTCATTCTGAACACTCTTTCTCCTCCCACAATTCCTGCCATCTGAAAGAGGACCGACGTGTATCAGTTATGCTCATTAGCTTTGCAAAATGTGACTGTGATTCATAATCATCTGCTGCTTTGAGACAAACAAAAACCAAAAACATGTTTCATCTTCCTTCGCTGGCAGTGGTTGTCTGGGGACTCAGGCTGGAGCCTGGAAAATCAAAGCCTTGTGGAGAAGTTAAAGGCTGAAGGAAGAAACAAGATGGAGCTGTTTTTCCAGCTTATGGACACTGCTTAAGCATTGAACTAAGCTAGAAAACCCATCTTATTTAATGTCTCTAGGAACTCCCTGTGTGCTAGCTGCTTAGATGTGCATCTGGATTAAATTTGGACACTGGAAATGTTTGCTGTTTTACTGTATGGGCATCTGCACTGGAATCATCTTCAGCATCCTGGTTGTTCCCTCGTCTCTCACAAGGGCTTTGCCCGTGCTGGGAGCGGTGGGTGTGCGTCCATTTCTGAATCGTCACTGAGTTGGGGAACGGCAGTTACTGTGCTGGATGGCTGCTGCAAGTCAGCCAGCTGGGGGAGCGCAGAGCTGCTCGTGAAGGATTTTCAGACTAGCTTAAGGTTTCTTTTTGGTTTTTCCGAACACTGTTTTCCTACACTATTTTTTTCCTAGTTAGAGGACTTTTTTCCCTTCGTTATTTTGAAGAAAATTAGGACGTGCTGTCGGGAGGGGCGGCTCAAACCCTTGGCAGTGTATTTCAGTAATGCAGAATTTGCCTCATGCAGCAAATAGCAGCTCAAAGACCTCTTTTTTGCTTGCTGGCTACACACCCGAAAGCTAAACTCCACTCATTAACAATTAATGATGCTTAGGCTTCACGCTCCTAATAATGTCATTATTGATTACATTTTTAACTGGCAAGACCCAGTTGCCAGGGATAGCATTGCAAGTCTGCAGCCAGCGAGCAGCTCGGCACCAGAGGGGTTACTGGAGCAGGAAATGTTAGCTGAGCAGTAGCATGACAAAGGGATCTTCGTTATCTTTCATTGGGAAATACATGAGTCATTAATGAGCTGTGGAGAACTGTGGCTGGTATTTTTAATGCAGCTTAAATAGGGCATTGGGAAAGGTATGGTGCTATGTTGTTTTGCCATCCTTAGTGTTATCTCACACAGCAGCCACCAGAAAGACCCAGGAGAGCTATCACCATTTACTGCTCCTCTGATTCCTGGGTCATTCCTCTCCACAGAACATTCCCCATGTGTGGAAATGCTCCCTGTAGGGCCACTGCTAAGGAACCCTAATGCCTGAGGAGTGGCTGACGTGAGACGTAAGTTCTTTACTGTGAGAGTGGTGAGGTGCTGGAACAGGCTGCCCAGAGGGGCTGTGGATGCCCCATCCCTAGAGGTGTTCAAAGCCAGGTTGGATGGGACCCTGGGCAGCCTGATGTAGTATTAAATGTGGAGGTTGGTGGCCCTGCATGTGGCAGGGGGTTGGAGATTCATGATCCTTTCCAACCCTGGCCATTCTGTGATTCTGTGACATAAAAAATGGAAAAGCCTGATGGTCAACCTGCTGCAATCAGTAACCAGCTTCCAAAGCCAACCAATTGCCCGAGCTCAGAATGAAGACAGTTTTCTAAAACCAACCTTCGCTTTTGTTTAATCAGAGCAGTATTTTTCATATTGTCGGAGGTAATGGTTTGTGAAGGAGGTTTTTGTGGTAGAGTACGAGTCCAGAAGAGGATTGTTCCGGTGCCTGAGAGGACAAAGGCAAACTGAGAAGCTATCTGGGACATGCATTTTTATGGAACTTAAACATTTGAGCAGCTGGGTGACAAAAATGCCTGGGGACTTCTTTTGCACAGTCTCACTGCAGAGTCTGCTTAGCGTCAGCTACCTAAATATCGCTAGTTATTTTACTGAAGTTATCCCTAGAGGGGCTATAATGAGGGAGATTGGGGAGTATATTTTGGAACCAATTAGCCTTAAAAGTCTATACTTTCTTTTCTGAGTGCAGTCTTCAGGGAACTAAGTACAACATTGTCTAATGGGCTGGGTGTCTTCTATTGCCTGCACTCCATCTTCGGGGATGGCAGCTAAACATGAATCCTTGGCATCTCAAATTAGGTTTTAAAAGCCAGAGACTCAAGGAGTCAGGGGATGAAAATAAAGGGCTTTCTCAGCCTGTGCTTAGGTGTGCTGCACTTCTGCAAAAGGGAAGAATAAGAGCCTTAGGGGAAAAGGAGGCACCCCTATAAAATAAGGAACATTATTGAAATTAAATCTCTTAAATGGGTGGTACAGCCCAAACCCCTCTTAGCTCACCTCCTGTGTTCATTTGCTCTCCTCACCTCAACTTTAATAACTGCATCTCATGAAGAGGGATTTGGGCACTCAAATGCTTTTCTGAGCCGGGAGTCAGGATGGCTGCTGAAGCACTCGAGTCTGGATTGGTCTTCAGCATCTATTTGTGTAATGAGCATGAGGTTGTGTTAGTGTGAAGTGTGCTTAGGAAGCAGTGAAACAGAGGTGCTGTGCTCAGTGCCAGCTCTGGGGATTAGGCAGACTTAGAGCCACCAGAGCCTGGCAGGGCTGCAGAGATGGCAGAACACCTCATAGTGGTGCCTCAGTGTGGCTCTAAACTCGCCTCTGTCTTCAGAGTTAAAAAACAAACACACACAAAAAGCCCAACTTATGTTACAACTGAAACTGAAAACTTCTTTTTCAAATGAATATTAATGCCTTCTTTTCCTTCTCTTGGTAGAGAAGATGCTCTGTACCAGAGTATTTCATTTAAGGAAGAGGATGTTGCCTAAGCTACTTCGCGTACAAACCTTCTCTTTGCTTGAAGAAAACCTCACCTTGGATGTCCTCTACCAGGAAGAGATCTTTATTTTTCTTGATGTTGCTTTTAGCAAGCTGCCACCAGCGCGGTGCATGTAAGATGTGTACAGAAATGCTCAGAGCTGACGGGCTAAGTTGCTGTAATAGCTCAAGTACCTGTCTCTGCATAGATTTTAAAGAGGCCTATTTGGGAAAATGGTATTTTCAACATGTGGGAAATCCTGACCTTTGGGAAATGCAATTTCTTGGAACAGAATACAGAATGGAAACTTGAATTCTTCCACCAGAGACTCAGTTGATACAAAAAGGTACTATGAGCCATCAAAGCCTACTTTACTTTTGAAACATCACAGAAGTAGTTTAATATAATGTATGTAAAAATGAATGAATTATTTATTTTAATTAATGAAATGAATCAAGCTAGCTGAAAATTTCAGCTAGGTTATAGCTTGCTTTTAGGGTACATTTAATACCATTCTGATAGCACAAAGTGACTATATGAGACCCACCTTGACAGCTCATCAGTACAGCTGTACTTAAAAGCATGGTGTGCAGCCACAGTGAAAAACCTCCTGTGACTGATGGGTCTGCAATTCTGTTTTCTTCAGTCCCCCCACAGCAGGCTTGGAGAAACTATTCTCTTGCCTTCTCTTGCCTTGTCTATATCCTGAGAAGGATTGTATGGAAGGGACGTTGGTCTGCATGTGCCATTTCTTGCATTGTCCCTTTGCTGCATTTTAACTTGCACATTAATATCTTGCTGCTACCCTGGTGCTTTTCTCTCCCTGTGCACACCTGGCTGCCTTGCTGCTGGATCCTCTCCCATTTTCCCCCAGGCAGGCACTGCACGTATCCCAGGGGATGCAGGGAGCTGACAAGCTGCAAGCAGCTAGGGGCTGAAATCCCAGCCTTCCCCTGAGTTCCAATCAATGCTCTGAGATTCAGCTGATGTTTGGATGACATAAGTGTTTGTGTCAAAGGTTGAGGAGCACAGAGCAAACCAAATCTAATCCTGAGCCATAGCTGTTCTTTTTTCATCTTCCACCTGCTGAAATCTGATTTTGCACCTTGGCAGCAGAGTGTGTATTTCGTTTTTTTAATAGCAGGAAGAGAAGCCTTTCTTCCTTGGCAAATTCAAGCTGGATTTTGTCTATCAGTTAACTGAGGAGGGGGGTTATTTGCTGCTGCTTTTCAGTGTAGAATGATATTCTGTAAACTAAGTAGGGAAGCTAATTAAAAAACAATGGGAGAAAAGAAGAAATTGTTATAATTATTCAGCACTGAGCTGAGCACTGATTTGATATCATACGGCCCTTGTTATTGTGGGCTAGTACAGCATAGGAAGCAAACAAAGGTTTTCTTGAGTGTCTGAATGTTGTAGATTAAACCAGAAAGGCTGTGTGCACACCAGGCACAGCCGTGCAAAGCAGAGTTATCCCTTCCTGTGGGACTTAGCTGATTTAAGAGCATCGTGTTGGCAGAGCATAATTCCTTATCGCCAACTTGTGAGGACCCAGCGTTCCTGACTGTCCCTGTAATCCAATCATTGCTACGAAAAACAACACAAGTCTCTCCAGAAGCTTCGGAGTCCTAATGAAATGGTTCAGCCAAATGGCAGATAATTTTAGCCTGAGTTGACCATGGCTTTGAAAATCCCTTCAGGGTTTCAGTTCTGTGCAGGATTTGGGGGCTGCAGCATGGCTTTTCAAATGCTGCCTGTTATTTGGGCAAGCAAAAGACCTCTGTGAATGCTTCTGAGGCTTCTCTGCTGGGACAACGTGGGCACAACCCATGAGGAGGGCTCTCCTTCATTCATACAGCACTGGTATTTCTTCCTCTTACATGACTGCCCATTTCCTAGCATGGGGAGAGAGCAACCTCAGCTCCCACACTTTCCCTCACACAGAATCAGGTACTTGGTAGGAATAAGTAATGTTTTTGATTAAAAATAATAAAGAAGCTGCTTGATGACATCCAAGCCAAAACAAGGCCATCTGTTCCTGAAGCGCATGTGGGTTTGTGTTCAGCATACTCATTTATCAAAGCCAAACATTTTGGAAAACTTTCCCATCCTTCCCCTTAGAGTGACCTTCCAAATAACTTCACAGCAGTGGTTTTTCACATTGCCGGTAAGAAACATGGAAAACATTGCAAACTTTTTTTTTTTTTTTTTTTAAGGAAACACCTCATTTCATTTAAAGTTCCAATACTTCGTTTTTGATATGGTAGAAGTTACAGGTTTCTCTCAGTCACAAAGCAGCCTGCTCTGTGAGCTTTCTGGAGTGCTGCACCACAGCTAGGGCTGTTTGCTGATGCCAGGATTCTCAGTAAAAACAAGAGCTAATTCAAACTTCTGTTACTTAGCATTTTATCTGTTTGTCTAAAATAGTTTTACTCGCAGGGAAAAGTGTGAAGCCATGAATTAGCTGTGCTTTGAAACTAAATGAGATGGAAGGCTGAGAAGATGCACCAATTTAACTTTTCCTTGGTCCTCATGGAGCCCTATTTTACTTGCTGGCCTGTCATGCTCTCAGCTTTCCCATCTGTTAAATGATGGCTATAATTAGCCCGTCTTTCACAACTTTTCATATTTTGGCACTTTTGATACTTATCTTGCTGTATTTTGATTCCTGGGGAATATATGTGAGAACAAAACAAATAAGCCATTATCATTTCCATACCTTTCTTCCTTCTGGCTCTCCCCTTTTCCTCTTGCTCTCCTGCGTTGCCCTGCTGAACCTGAGGGCCTTAGCTCCTATTGCTGTTAAGTTGCTGTGAAATGACCTTGAATGATGAATATTTAATTTGAAAGCCTTACTAAGAACTGCTGCTTGCCATGGTTACCTCATGATTGGTTGCATATGCAAATGGTCTCTTGGAAGTAACATTAGGGAGGATGTATTATCTCAGCTGTAAAATCTCTAGTATTTAAGCATGGAAGCAGTGGTGAGCTTTGCAGTTCTGTGCTCGTAGCAAGAGGAGCCCAGCTGTCTGAACAAACTGCATGAGCCTCTGCTGCTGGGTAAGGATGGGAAGCAGGGCGTCGGTGGGACTCGTGTGCCATGTGTTTTATGTAGATCATCAGCAGAAACCTATCTTACAAATATAAGTTCCTCTTTAGCAACCTGAAACAAATGGATAAGGGGAGAGAAGGCCTGCAGAGTAGATGAAGTTTTTATTCCCCCAATGGCAGCCCAGGGGAGCAGCAGCCCTAGGGCACCGTATGGCCAGATGCAGTCAGCTTTCTGAGGAGGTTGCTCTATGTAGAGATGTGGGACAGTGGAAGAAATAATTAGTGTGCAATAGAAGTATCACTTTTCCCCTACATCATATGACCATCTTAATTTGCAGGATTAATTTCACAACCCCCCAGCTCAGCATCCCTGAATAGAGGAGGTGGCTTTCAACACCTTGAATACTTACGGAGAAGACTACAGAAATGTCTCTTCGCCTTGTGCCAGTGTCCTTCAGTCCTCATTTGTCAGTTGCTCAGGAGGTTCTGGATGGTAAATCAGTGACGTGGGCACTCTGTAGAGACTCCTTCTTCCCAGCCTCTACGAATGAGCTGCAGTGATTCATATCCCCAATGCTTTTCCTCCTGGACCTTTACACAACTGTAATCCAGTGACATGTCAGTCTGGCTGGAGCCAGAGCCCTGCAAGAGAGCTGACCCTGTCGTCTGCACTGAAAATATACGACTGATTACAGTCGTACGGCTGCCTTGGAGGGCTCTAGCTGTAAAATACTGCCTAAGGGACTGAAAATGGAACAGAGATGATGAACGTGTAATTGCAGAATTGCGATACTTTCCAGTCCCAGAGTAGCATTTCAGAGCTATTACTGCAAATGAGAGAGAGCATTTACTTTACTATTCATGTTTCTATCTCTTAGAGTGATTTTTATTTATTTTTATTTTGAAATGGGCCTCTGTTCTTAGATCTAAAAATGAAACACCATATGGTTTCAGGGGAAAATTGAGAGTAGGCTCCTGTTTTTGCTTCACAGAGGGGATGAAAGGTTTCCTTAATCTAGTAAAGAAAGGCATAAAAAGAACCAGTGGAATAAGCCAAAGCAAGATGGATGCAAATTAGGTGCAACGGTGTGGTTGGTTGCCAGTGGAACAACTACCAGGGGAAGTGCTATCTTCAAAACAAGACAGGGTTCCTTTTGGAAGCCGTATTTTAGTCAAAAGTGGGTTTGTTTCCAGGAGTAAGTGAATAAAATGCAGTGACTTCTGTTATGTGTGGGAGATCAAACCGAAGTGTTTGTTTCTCCTGGTGTTACGGTCTCTGAGGAAGTTTCTGTTTTTCTGATTACTTCTTGTCAGTCCTCCACTGGATAAACTGCCGCACAGATCTGAAGTTTAGTCTTAACTACAGAGAAAGCGTTTTCCCTAAGTTGTTTTATGTTTTATTGACACTCACTTAACAGAAATACCCAATCAGCCTTCTACTTAAATAGCTTTATAGAATATATTCACTACCAAAACGTCAAAACAAAAGAATTCAAGCAACTGTTAAGAGCCTATTAAAAATGGCCTCATTAATAACTGGGAGAAAATCAAGTGGGGTGGTGTAAGTTTGGTGTTTAGTGTTGGTGAAGAGAGTCCTGGTGCAGTGAATGAACAAATGCTTTCACACACTGCTTTTTTGCTGTTGTTTTTTTCTTTTGGTCACATTCATAGAGACAGAATTCTATATAAGGACAGGAAGATATGAAAGGGATGTTAGAACTCTTGATTGCTCTTAGTGAGAACTGCTAAACAGACTGAGGTTTCTAGACTTGGGTTGCTCATGCAGAACAGGTATTATGTTGCCTGGTGAAGCTGTGCCTCCTTCCCTGGAGGAACTGAAAACCTCCTGGATGATGTCCTGGATGGGATGGATGATCTCCTGAGGTCCCTTCTGACTTAGCTGGGTGTACCACTCTCCCCAGAGCATGAGGTGCTCCTAGGATTCAAGCACAAAGATGGATGTGTGAATGGAACATTGCTGCCACTGCTCTGTCATCAGATACAAAAATGTAATGTGGACAGGACAAATTACCTAACCTTTGTGTGACACAGGGAATGAGCAGCAAGGAGATAGATAGGGTGCAGATATGAAGCATGCAAAATGTCAGCCAGTGGGTTTAAAAAGAGTAAAAGAGTCCCCAGAGAGACTCTTTTTGTAACAAACTTATATGATCTGACAGTCACACACTCCAAAATTGAATTAATAAATCATTCACAGTGCTGGTTGGAATAGTTAATATGTGTTTTGTGCCCCAGCAGAGAGGAAAATGGCCTGCTTTCCTTGCATTATGACATATTAGGCCTAAAGAGAACTAATGATAAGGCTTTCTTACTTTATTTACTGTAGAGAAGAGCTGTTTCTAAGGGAATTGTAAAAGGGGAGGGGAGGAATGAGCTATGAATAGATTACATTCCTAATATAAGATTTTCATAACATGCAGCTATTGTATTCATTGCTATGTATGCTGTAAGTGTGGGATTTGCAGGGGAAAATGGTTTCACATGTGGTGAGCAGGTGACAAAATGCAGCTGCTTCAGAGGAGCTGTCGCAAGAAGTGATGTCTGCAGGCATTCCCAACCTGTGCACCCATGGCTTATGGAAACAAACTGAACAGAACTCCCCAGCTCGACACAGACTTCGGTGGCATAAAGTGCTATGAATTAGCTCTGATACTGAACGTCTGAAAAGAAATTACAGCTCTAGAGGAGTAAAAGATCAAGTTTGGGTGATAGGAAGAGCTGCGCTATACGACTACACGGCACGACGTTGTCAGTGAGCTCAGTTTTTTCCAGAAGAACAGCTTAAATTTTTGGAATTCTGTTGAAATATTTTTATGGTGTTCACTGAACTTCACTGTAGAGCGCTGTGTTCCCAGAAGCCAGCTGTGTAGGATGCTTCCCTTGGAAAAAGGTAAAACTGTCACTAGAAAAATTACCTTGTCTTGGCCTTAGCAGCAATTTTTTTGTCTCCCAGGCCCATGCATTCACCAAAGGAAATCATTTGTTCCTCTAATTGTCTCAATACTTTTGTCCATGCAAGGAGATTATAGAACAAAGGACAGTACGGCTAATTAAACAGCAAAAGATGGAAGTAAATAGATAAATCAGGTTTTCCCCTTGTTGCTGTTGAAGTTAATTATTGAAATGTTAAGTGTATCAGACCCAGGGAATAATTAAACCAAACTGTAAATTAAACATCCCTTTGACAGAAGAGATTGGAAAAGAATGTTTTTGTTCATTCCTCTGATACCACAGTGCAGCCCTTCTTTCCAGTGTGAGGAGAAAACTTTCCCTTGCACCTGGGATTTTGAATATTGCCTCAGCAGCAGCTTGCCTCTTCAGCCTCTTCACTTGACATCCTTTTTTTTTTCTTTCCTTTTTCACTACTGAGCTTGAAAAACTTTTTAGAAGGATCTTAAAAGTTGTCTGGGAGGTGTTTACCAGAGTGAATGTCAGATTTCCTTGCTAACAACAGGAGCAGGGAGGGTGTGTTAGGAGATGGTATGTGCTATGCTTGTCATGTTCCTTGCCTCCTTCCTAAGCATCTGTCAGTGATTGCTGGTGGAGAATACAGAGCTAGTGGGGCTGGCTTGGCTCAATAGGAGTTCTTTCCAAGAACACAGCATCAGCAGGAAAGTCATGCAACCCTTCCTGGGCAGGATTTGCCTCTGTCTGAAGGGGTTCATTATGCTTTCATGATGCACACTGGGCGATAGCAGGACATAAAACCACGCTCCTTCTTTTCTAGGTGCTGCTCGATGCCTCCCTCCAACTTTTCCTTACATCTGTTCTGTGCAGGGAGTTGCAACCAAAGTGTTTGTATTGCTTGTACCTTTTATTTCATATTTGTTGTAGGTCTCAGATGCAGTGCTTGGCACTCAGCAATGTGCTGGATGCCAGAGGTAACTGGAAACACATACATAGTCTGTTTGAACTTGTAGCAAGTGTTTTCCTCAAGAAGAATTTCACCATCTTATAGGGACTCTGTTTTGTGGACCCAGCTGCATTAGACATCTTATGTTGCTCCATTACAAATTCAGTCTCTAAACGTTTGTTATCCAGCAAGTATTTAAAGGAGTGGTGTGGCTAAAGCACTGCTGTGGCATGCTAGGTTAGGAGGTGATGTCTGGTTTATGTAAGGTACAAACAGGAGGGCTTCCTGAGGAATCTTCTTTTCTCAGGTGAGGTATTTCAGGGCAGCACGATTCATCTTCTGCAGGTCACAGCTTGAGATATTGAAGTATTCTGCAGTATTGTGCTGGGCTATCAGCTGCAGTAACAAAGGAGGGAGCAGAGCTCCTTGCAGCTTTCCCTCTTAGGATGCCAGTACCTAAAGCAGAGAGGGCAGTTGGGCACAACAGAGCTGCCATCATGAGATCATGAGTCAGAGCCTTTTGGCCAAGCTCTGCTCTGTGTCAAGCAGGAAAAATAAGGTAATAAAAGCAGGGGTGAGCTCTCAGATGTTAGCCATTGTTTTCTATGAACTTTCTGCAGAAAACTAACCTCCTCCTAACAATGCCATTTAGTCTTCAGTGTCTTTGGGAATAAATTCGAAGCAGACAGACTGATAAATTCGGACTTTTGGCAGTGTTTGGATTCATTGCTTTCTTTAATTACTAGCAATAGAGAAGTTCCAATGTATTCAGGATGCTGCTCTGTTCTAGCTGCTGTGAGGAAAGCAAGAGCAAAGATTAGAAGAATAACACGGGGTCATGACTTGTTATTAACCTTTCCATTTCATTTACGTAAAAAGAAATTACCCTTACTTCATTAGTAACAGTGCTACTTATTTACAAAACAGAACTACACCTAAGAGTTAAACTCACTTTTCAAGCTCTTTTTGATTTTCCCAAATGTCTGGCTGTGCATAAAATCCACCCCGTTAAATAGCATACATCAGCATGGGCACCATGGCTGGATCCAAGGCAGGATCTGGCCCTTTCCATTTAGCAAGGCTGTGGGAGTCTAAAGCAGCTGCATTCACGGAGTGGTCTGGCAGCACAATGCTATTGAGTGGACCCCAGTGTGTCAGTGAGCTGAAATGGCCTTAATACAGTCACAGTAATTCTTTCTGTAATTTGATTCTGAACATCTTAAAGCCACAATTGGAAAGAAATGGCAGAAAATTATTTTGCATAGATAAAAATAATGATTTTTGGAGCAAGCTGGCTTTTCTTCACAGTCTACATTTTTTTTTTTTCCCAAGGTAAATTAATGAAAAATTCATCCAGTGCCACCTGGACACGAACTCATCCTACAGCAATTCATTCAACCTTTAATCCGACTTAAAAGAAAGTAATTGTCAAATTAATTCATCCTTTAGAGATGTTATTTTGGATCAATTTTTACTCCCAAGGAACCAAACCACTGAGAGACTACAGTTCCTCAAGGTTTGCCTTCTTGTTGAGAGCTGTAATGAAAAGGTAAAGCAGTTCATTTAGGCCTAAACACTTTGTTTAAAGAGGAGAGCCCTCATGTACACAAACACATCAAAGTGAAACTGGTTTAATTTTTCCCTATCTGAAAGGGATAACTGGGGTCTTTCGCTACCTCAAACAAGACTGCAAGAAGTGCCTTATTCTGGGTGCTGTGGGCAATGGGGGCAACAAGGAGGCTGACCTGAGGTCCTGAGCTGATAAACACAGTCCCATTAATCTTTGAGAAATCTCATCCTTAATCTTGCATACAGACTGAATCAGAGCTGTGCTGTTAGCCTGCTACCTTGGAATCTGCATGCATCAAGGGGTATGTAAAACAGAAATTTCAAATTCTTTTGCCAATTGAGTGTCCTGCCAACTAACCAAAGCTGGTTCCTCAAAGGCATCAGTCTATGAAGGATCCTTAAACAGTGTTGAATTTGTAATGCTGAGTGTTTGTTTTTAAAAAAGACTACGGCTGGAAAGGGTTTCCTTTTGCAATTATATGAAAGGAAAATCTTTCAGAAGCATATAAGAGGTAGAAAAACTATGGTTTGTGCATTAAATAGTCATACTGGCAGTGCGAGGCAAATCATAGAATCAAATGATGTGCCCTTTTCTTCCATGGATCAGTTCATTGGTGGATGAATGCAAGAAAGGTGCTGGGGTATAATAAAAGCAGCACTAATTTAGAGGGGCTTGATTGTCAGTTTAGTGTGATGTCTACAGCAATTATGCATATTTTGTTCTGAAAAATTGAGTCCAGTTTAGACAGGAGGAGAGGATTTGGAGAAGTTCTCTGAGCGCAGGAAAATTGATGTCCTTAGTTCTGTGAAGTCATCAATTCCCCTGTGACTGTGCACAGCTCCACTGTAAATCTCAGCCTACAATGAGATCATTCTCCAGTCAACTTCAACTGAATAACCAACTTTATATAAAACTGCTTTAATTCTGTGGCTGTTAAAAAATAGACAATGGTTCCATTTTGGATCTGTAACTCGCACCGTTTGAATAGGAAGGTAAAATGCTTGCTTTCATTAATTTAACTATGATGGCTATAATGACACCTTAGATAATAGCAGAAAGATGTCTCTTTCCTGACATTATTTCTTGTACGCACTGTTATTACTACTTACTGATAATGGTGCCTGAATTTTAATGGACAAAGGTTGTCCATGTCCTTTAAATTCTGAGCAATCTGCTTTTGGAATGACTTCAGTCTCTATTTAAACTTCAGCTGATAAAAGCTTTGCTGTCATAGTTCCAGTTCCTCCCTGCAGTTAGCTTTGCTGGCTGAAGGACTGCCAATTATGCACATGGGGCAACGACAGAAGGAATTCAGTGAAGGCAGAGACTTCTATAAAGTTTAATTCCTTTAGTCTGATGATTTGAGGCTTTGGTAGAGAAGGGACTGAGTTGTTTGAATGCTGTGTGTATTCATTATGAAACAAAAAAGTGTTTTGAAAATGTATCCATCGATTAAAGGGATCTGGTGTAAGTTCTATGGTCGGTTCAAGTCAGTAGTGCTTTGGATTTCCATTTCTGGCTCCCTGAGCAAATTATAAGGCTCTGAGAGGAGTATGGCCAGCAAGCAGAATTGTTTAATGCTGCTGATGCCATCGTTAATCCAATGGTCTTTACCAATGTTTTGTGACTCTTGCATATGGTAATGTCAAAATAACCTGGTTAAGGAGCTGAGCTTAATCTGACCTTCAAAGTACTTGGACTCTTCTATTTAATGAAGTATGATTCATCATTACATCTGTCATCTGGAGCTCTGCAAATCAGTATGAATGGCTTGCAATGATGATATAACTTTGAGAAGAAACCCAGGGCCACATCATTGCTTGATGTGTGAATAAGCAAAGCTTCTCTGATGTGAGGGAAGCCTGTGGATTTACAGCAGCTGAGTACCCAGCCTTGTGGTCTGGCTTTACTCAGCTAAAAGGGAGCTGCTTAGAATTTCCATTCTGGTGCTGGTAGAAAATATATAAACTTAGAGATGGCATAGCTTTTGTTTTCTGGATATAACGTTTCAAACAAATACGGAAAACGTGTATATTCTCTGCATTTTCCAAAGAGCTTTTGAGTGTGACTCAAAATCATTCAATGCAATGTCCAGCATGGCAATCTTTGTGTGCTTCTCGGAATTCAGACTACCTCATTTTATGAATTGCAGACCTCTATCAGCAGCAGACTGCCTCGAAGACCTACGGGACAAAGAATGGCTTTGCTAACTGAGCCTACTATATGCTCCCAGAAAAGACTGTGCTGGGACAGAAGACAGCAGAAGACAGCTGGAAAGGTAAGGTTACATCTTCCTTGGTTTGCTTTAGCTCAGTGAGAAGAAGCTGAGTGATCCTTGAAGCAGTGTTATTTTCTTCCATAGGGCATGTTGATATGCAGATAGGATCCACAGCATCATAAACTTCACACTTACTGAAACAGCCCAGTTGGTGTTCGGATGTTCAACCTCTGTTATCATGCGCATAATCCATTTGCCTTGAAATCAGATGTGTCCAGGCCGCTCAAGCATTTATCTACTTTACCTCTGCAATATTGATCACCAAGTAACAGGTATGTTTCTTTGTGTTAGATCGATCGTCTTCTAATTAATGCCCTTTAATTTGCTAATTAGTGAAGATAATAGGCTCCAAATTAATAATTCTGCCATTGGTTATTGTAAGCATTTTATTTGAGAAAAAACAGCCGGTTTGGCTTTAGGAGGCTGCAATGAGCAGAATAATCCATTTGGAAAAGAAAATCTGGGACTGTATAGAATTCAAAGCTGTTTTGACATGTGGAAAAATTATTCTTGATTGATTCATATTACTTTTCTCAGTGTTTCTGCCTAGAAAGGTGTTTTATCTCTTTAGAATTAAATCAGTACCTCCAGATCCACAAGGTTTCGGCTCCAAAAGAATTAACCAGCTCTGAAAAGAGGCTTTTGATGTAGAAGCTGTGAAGTAATAATATTTGTCCATGTATTTTGAATTCTCCTTCATTTATCTATTGCTTTGGTGATATTTGGAGCAATATAAGAGTTGAAATGTGGGACGTATTTTGAAAAGCAAACAGTTTTTCCTAGTCTGTTACAGTCACGTCTCCTTTAAGTCATTCTTAGTGACTGCATTGAGACAGATCTGTGTTTATTACTCATGCTCTGACCTCAAGCAAAGGTTGAAAACCAGAACTGAACTTGTGAAGTAGGTATGATTTAGAAAATACACTATCAGCATTCCAGTTTGATCTGACATACTGCAGTTATTGCTGCAAGCTTTCACTGGCTGCATTAACAGCCACCTTTAGTTAATGCCTGTGTATCTAATGATTCTGAGCATTAATTGCATTTTCTTAATTTGCTTATTAAGGTCTTCTCACTGTGTATTTTGTGGGAAGGTGCCTAGAAGTGTACTTCTTGGTTTTAATGCTATGATGTGTGGTTTTTTAATGCTTGCTGTTCATCTGTTTTAAACAAAGCCAAAATATTCTTGATCTAAGCAGTTGTAGCTTAGTACAGTCTTCTGACACCCTTGCAGTCAGGTGAGTGTTATTAAACGGCCACCTTGATGAAGATATTAATTAACCTTGTGGAACAAATACGAAGATTCCATTGCTGAATACCGCATGATCTTTATTCAAGGGCTTTGCTAGTAGCCAGCCAGTGTGTTTAATGTGCTTAAACAAAAGAATAACAAATGATCTGTGCTTTGATGTGTGGGCCAAAATGTCACTACCATCCTGAGATAGTGATGCTTGACCTACTTACATCTTTATCTGCCACGTGCCATGTCCATTTCTCTTCTTGTACCACTTCATTTGTAGCCTCGCTTGCTCCATCAAGCCTCTAACATACACTGCAGTCACTTGCTGTCAGAAGCATTCACCCTTTCTTCCATCACTGCTCAGGAAGCCCGTATCAATAAGATACTGTTGTTATATAGCTGTCATTTCTGCCCTCCAACAAATCTTGTCGCTGCAGAGTGTCTGGAGGTTGCAGATGCCTAATACTGTTCTTTCCTGCTCTGTCAATTGATTTCGGGGCTGTGTACCCTTGTCACACCAAATGTTTAGTGCAGGGTGCAAGGAGCCTGCCAGTGCTGCGAATTGGGGAGATCCTGGCAGTTTCACATAACGCCCATTTCTCTGCTGTTGTTCATCTTCCCCAGTCCCCCGCTCTGGTATTAATTTCTTAAAGCTTTGTCAACCCCTCCCTCCATTCTCCACTGAATCATTGCTATGTTTGGAGAGTAAAGTATACATGAAGCTGTGTCTGCAGAGCCCACATCAAAACAAAGTCAGCAGCCAAAAGGAGCATTATATACATACATATAAATCCAGTAGTCTGAATCTCCCCCTAGGGGTTTGAAATTTCGTGGTATTAGAAGTTTCTGTTGTGGTTATATTATGAGAAATGTCCATCATCTTAGAAAATAAAGAAGTCTTGCAGATTATCCTATGAAAAGGAAAATTCTTCCCTATCATGTTCTATTAAATTTCTACTTAAATTTACAGGGATTTGGGGAATAAAAACATCCTCATTGGGATAGAGGCCTCTTCACTGTCTTAAAGTGCAATGTAATGTCAGGCTGCAACATGGGAGAACTCGCCAAACAGCCACTGAGTTTGTAAATTAGGAGGCTTGGAGGAAGTCTTGTTGTCTGTAGGCCTCATTAATATACTATTTAAGTCTGATCTGTTGCCTAGGACTGCATTGTGCTGCACGTGCATACAGGTTCGTGTACCAAACGCATGCATCCATACTCTTCAGCAGACTCTTTGGTGTTACTAATATTGTCATCACATGCGGGATCTTCTGAACTTGTCCAGTACACTCAATAACAAGGCATATTAATCTAGATGATGGAAATGAGGGGAAGAGCTGATAAATCAAGATGTAAGTGTAAATGCATTTCTAATGAGCACACATTGTGTAAAATGATGGCGTATCGCTGACTGGGAGATAATTAAAAAGACAAGAGGAAGAAATAGGGAGGAATCTCTCTTCCATGGGTGGTTAATGATATGTAGTCTCACTGAAAGCAATGCATTCTTACTCTGGAAAAGGGCAAGAATTGTCACCTTGTGCCCCATGCCTACTTTTGTCTCAGTCCTGTCTGAGCTCTTATGAAATGGCGACAGTTGAACACTTAGATGAGTTTTCTACAGCTGATTCAGCTGATACAGCATTTCTGATGCTTCTTTATTGAAGTGCATGCAGACCTTACTTGGAATGTTTCATTTGAAAAAGACAACAGCCATATCTAAGGGGGAGAAAGGGAGCAAAAGAAATTCCAAGGGAATGAAGGAGTTGAAGAGGGGAGGGGTAAGGGTTGACGATAGCTTGATTGTTTTCTTCCTGCCTATAACATGTATTACTGGTTTGAGCAGGAGAATCAACATGAAACCTTAAAATTCAGGGCCTCTGTGTTCTTCAGTTGTGACAGCAATTAAATGGGAACTGAGGCAAAGCAATATGGTAAAGTGAAGAACAAATATTAAGGCCTGTGTTTCAGATGGGGAAATAAAAATGCCTGAGATCTTGATTAAAAAGCATTGAAGACAAAACATCTACATCTTCCTGAATTAAGGGAATTTTGGGGCAGGCTGATATGATTCCAAATTGAATTTTTCATTTGTGTCCTAATGACATGAATATTCCAGTGACAATTTCAAGGTATTGGGCAACTCATTTGAGAGAATTTTCATTCATCAAGTTGACAGTGATGTTAATCAAATTGACTATCCTTAACAAAAAGCCCTGCTTCATTTGAAGTATATTGCTTTTCTGCCTAAGGGGAACATTTATGCAATTAACAAAACCAGATCGAATGCTAATAAAGAAAACAAATGAAGATTTATGCATAATCTACAGAAGGACTGCAATCATTTAATTAAGAGCATATATAGCAGTCTCTGGAAGAGAAAGTATTAGTGATAATAAATGAGAAAAGGCCTTTGTGTGTTCAAATAGCAATCGAGGAGGTGGTCGCCTGCTTACACAACTTTGGTTGTAGCACTGCTGAACCCACCAGTGCTGATGAAATTCCCTTGTTTTAGATCGATTTCAAACTTGACACTCGTGCTTGGATCGCATCCTGTTTAGGGACGGGGTTCATTGGTATCATCTTGCGGTACAGACAGTTTTCTAAGCCGTTTACCTTAGCTTACCAGGTGGACTGCATGAGTGTCTTTTCACTGTAATCACACTTCTGCCACTCTCATAAGGAATGCTAACAGGTGGTGTTAAGATCTTCAGAATATCAAAAACAATAACACAACAAAATCTCAGTCCATTGTGGGTTCTTTCCCCTCCGCTTTAAAACACCAATTCCCTTCAGTTTTTGTAAAATAAATAAGTGTTTGCATTTTCTCTTTGCCCTATGGGAACCTTTAGAAGTCCTGCGTTCAGTGTGCACATGTGGGCTGGTGTTCTGTATTCCTTTGGTTAGCCAAGCCTGGGTGAAACTGGGGGGTGCTGGAAGCAAGGTTTTGGTGGGAGAGCGTGAAGCTGTGTGGCCATTGGCCTTTATTGATGGCAAATCATCTATTTATCTATTGAGACACAGACATGTTAAAAATTGGAAGAAGGCTCTGCAACCTTTAAATCCTTTCATGTCACTTTATGTTCCTGCTGTTAAGCTTTTGCTATGTTTATGTCATCCCGGGTTGGTAATATTTACAGCATCCAGATCAATGTTGAGGACATACAGACTATTGAAGGATCAACTCTACTTATTTCAAATGCACTTTAATATTTTGACTGCCTGGCCTGAGTTTGGGAAATCACTGTGGTAGAATGATAATGAGAAGTTTAACAGTTTTATGATGGTTGAAGCGGACTTTATGGAAGTTGATAAATTTCATCTTGTAGGTTTCAATTTCTCATTCCCTACAGAGAGATGGAGAGAATACATTGATACTGCATTTCAAATTGGCTAGATCAGAAGGAACAGCAGCTAAAATCCATTACAACCCAATTACATCCATCAGCTGAAGCTGTGTGCATTCATTCGTGAACATCAGCATTTAATCCATAAAGAGGAACTAATGAGAAATTTGAAAATGGAATCCATGCATCAGTAACTTTGGAGAGATTTTGCTAGGATTAATGAACTGCCAGAACATTGTCAACACACTGAAAACCTATTCTCTCTAGGTTGGTTTACAGACCAAAAAGGTTTTTGTTATTTTTTTTTTCTGTTCTTCCTTCTTTCCAGCATGGTTTTGTCTTACTGGGAGTTGAGTTTCTGGTTTTGTTTTCATTTTTTTTTTGTTTTACAATGCTGGTGCAGGAAATGACATTTTTTCACTTGAAGGATCAAATGCTTGTTTCTTTTCCATCTGCCTGTACGCTTGGCTTGCTTGTAAAGTCAGTGACACTGCAGATGAACATCTACAGCATCTCTACCTCGGCAAAAATGTTCTCTTGTGCAGGTCTACAAAACCTAGAGCACGTGGGCAGGATCATTGTTGTGACACAGCAGGAAAATTGAGATATCAGTGAGTAAATTCTGAACAGCGCTAGAGGATATTTGTTGGGAAGCTACTGGTGTTCATTCTTCAGTTCACCTCTAAGATTCCTTTGTAAAATGCCGTGGATGTAACGGATCTTCTCTAGAGCCACCAGTAGGTCTTTTTGCAGAATACAGATTAAAACGTGCCTACAGCAAAGCTGATCTCTCTAATGGGAATTAAAGCATGTAGTAATTGCAGAGATATGGTTAGGCTGCTGTGTATAAACAAGGCAGTAAGCCATCACTCATCAAGATTGTACATTTAAATGACAGCAAATGCAGACCATTTTTCTAGATGCTTCAGGGTGTAATGTTGATATCCATTTTTATCACTTAATGACTTAAAACTGTAATTATATTTGGGCTACAGTTAAAATGCGTATTAATTTCTACACGCCTTTTACCTGGAGATGCTTTAAGAACATGCAGGTATTTTAGGACCAATCACTGGAAATTCTCTTGAGCTTTTCTGCACATAGATGCTCTACCTGTTCAAAAATAAATGTCCTTTATATTCTCAGCCTTATTTTTCCTTGCTACCCAAGTGGTCTAGTAAGGTTTGATGGCTTAATATTTATTTCTTATTTATTTTGATAGATCTCTGTCATATCCACCAGCTGGATGAAGTTCCTATGCTTAACAGCAGTATAGCAATTTTTCCTCCCAGGAATCATTCCTTTCCACATTTAAGCAGCAGAGCTGATCTCCAAGTAGACAGATCTGACAGGTAGCTCCTCTGAGATCCCCTTTCCAATTGCACTCTTGATGCAGACATGACAGGTTCAGGAAGAAAAGGATGGCGAGGAGGGGGCAGGAGAATGGAAAGCAGGAGAGGGAAAAGAAAGCAAACCAGATAATGTGCAATATATTTCAGTACTAAGCAATAAAGGATGGAGAGAGAGAGAGATGAAACAACTGCAGAGAAGAGAACTGGGGTCAAAACCACCAAGGCTGAGAAACAGTAGCTGCATTTATCACATCAAGCAAAAATATGGAGGAGAATGGAGTGGAAAAGAAAACCTGAGTGACTTCTTGGGTGATCTGGGGCAAAGCACTGAGACATGACATGCTTTGGTCTCTGCCTGCAAAAGCAAAAGCATTCAGCCAACTGAACGCCTGGCAGTGCGTTCAAAGTAACGTCCGTGCAGTTCAAACAGTTGTATTGTGAAAGATCTGTGTTTCTCTGAAGGTGCTGTGCAGAGATGTGGGTTGGGATGCTGTGAATGGCAGCAATTAAGTTAAGCACAGCGCTGCTTCGTAGTATCCAGAAAGCCGCTGGCTGAAATGCTGCCTTGTCTACCTCTGACTTGTTTTACCTAATTCAGATGCGCTCCAAAAGATAATTTTCACTTCTTGCCACCGTGCTCATGTTCAGTCACTAGGGATGGCAGTTGCTTTTCCCCCTGCAGCCACTTTGTGACTTTGAGCAAGTTGTTTCTCACCCTGATTCATCATTTTCCACCTGTTCTGCAGTATTTGCCCTCTAAATGAACAGATTTCTTTTTTTTTGTGGGGGGAGGGAATGAACAGAGACTTGAGTCGTTTAGAACTTTGCTTCCAAATGTGGCAATTTAAGATGAGTAAATTGGGCTCACTCGCTCAAATACAACCACAAAAAACCTTCGCAATGTTACTTTGGGACGGAAGGGAACAAAGAATTGAGGGAACATAAATGTGAAGAAGGGTATATGTTTTCACATCTGTTTTAACCAATTGCATCAACCCATTTCCTTAGATCTCCCAGGGTTTGAAGCACAGAGGTTTCTTCATTCATTCCTTTTCAAATGCTTAACGAAATAAAAACTGGGAAAGTCTCCCCAATAACTGTTGCCTTCTGCTCAACGTATGTGGCCACTGACTGCCACAGCGTCGTTATTCTCAGCTGGGGAGCAGCATTTGCAAGAAACACAGGCCTTTCATTACTGCTTCCCTTGCACCTCGCATTGGGGTGTAAATGACATGCCTGATATCCCAGTGCTTTCGACAAGTAGAATCGAAAGCGGGAATGTGCAATAAAAGATAATGGGTAAGAAGTGAAGCTGCATCTAGAAACATCTCGCAGTGTTTGCTCCATCAATGAGATATCCTAACTGCTCTTCAGCAGTCAATGGAAATCAGAACTCCGAAGGTGTGAAGCAGGCACAGAGGTCTGTTCTGAGTGTCTCTCACCTCTGGTACGTGCTTGCCGTTTGTGCATCCACCTTGGGTGCTCCTAGAGGTCCTTAGGCCATGATGTTGCACTGAAGGTGAGAAAGCAATGCTAGCTTCAGTCATCTGCATAAAGAGTGTCCTTACAGCATGCTGCTCTCCATTTTTGTTTAAATTTTGCTTTAGCATCACTGGTCTCTTCTTTTGCTGTTTCTGTGGCTGGAGAAGAAGAGAACTGAGAGATGATCTTCCCGATCACATTGCTGTAACATACTTGGTTTGGTGTCTGTAATTATGTTGGGAAATCGTTGTCAGAAGGAATGGAACTAAAAGATTCTTTGTTAGACTCATCTGTTTAATTTAATCAGAATGAATACACAGACAGTCAAGCCATGAACGTGTACTAGTAACTGCTCAGCAAGTGAAGAGCTGAATGAGGCTTAGAGTCAGTACAGACTGCTTTGTTTGCTTTTGAGACAGTCGCCATTAACAGTGCATGTTCTGAGCCTGAAAAAAATGAGACAAAAGAAATTGGAGTATTTACACACAGATACAGCAAATCTTGGATTGTAACAGCTTCTATTACCTCTACCTGCAGAGAGCTTCTTCTCCTCTTGTCTAAGCGAAAGTTACCAACTCAATAATCCTTTTCTAAAATAAAGCAGTGCAGCAGCTTCGGTTCTTAATGCTCATGGAGATCTGCTGCTTCTAAACCAAAAAGGTGAGAGGAAGTGGGAGAGAGGATACGGTTCCATCTGACTTCTTATTAGACAGAGGCACACAGCGCAGTGGAGACTGGCAAGTTCAAACCAGCTCCAGATTGCAGAAGGCGGCGTTTATGATCGCCTTGCTGGATGCAGGATGACAGACTTGCAATAGTATGTGAAAGCAGGAAGAGGTAAAAAGAAAAGATCAATGGGAGCAAGAGGATAATAGCAAGAACACGGCATTCTGTATGAAACCATAGGCGAAACCAAAGGAGCACAGGTCCCTTCCTTCTGTTTCTTGTCTCACCCAATGATCCATCAGTTCTGATGTTAGCACCTCTGAGCTTGTCCTGCAGGCAGCCATGGGCTGGGGCTGGGAGGATGCATGGCCCTGCTTGCAGTGGCTCTGCAAGGTGCTTTTGGGAGTAGAATACACATGCCTTGGCAGGACAGTGTTTGCCACTTGTCCCACAGATACATACGTTGCTCTGAAAGTAATGCCTCATATTTATTTCCATCTTTGTTGGCTTTTTGGCTTTTTTTTTTTTTTTTTCCTAAGAGCCAAACGTTTGCTGCTAATTAAGAAAAAAAGTAGCCAAGAAATGGAAACCTCACAGAGCTGACATATAAAAGCATATGCACTTCTGTGTTTCAGATTTCTCTTTAAATAGAACAGGCATAGGGGTGCCTTTATATTATTTATATTCTATCCCTGGCAGTGTTGGATTTCTCGCTGCAAACTGTACTTGCTGCTCTCTGAAGAGTAAATAACAGAACTCTTTTGACAAGTACACCAACCATATCTTGATTACCTTCTCTTGCTAATGAGTGCATCCAAGATGTTATAAACATTTTTTGATTTACGTGTCACCTGTAGAGGAAATTTTAAGGGATCTGGAAGACTCCAAGCTTGCAGGTTTCTGCCATGTTTTGCAGGACTTGGAGCAGTCCAGAAATTGGATAGAGGAGGTGGAGCTGGATGTCCTTTCCAGAAGCAATTCCCTGATTTCTTTTTAGTATGAACCTCACATGCCTGAGCACAGATCTCTGCTCAGTGTTGCGAATCATCACTTACTGTGCTTCAGTAGAAATAGGCTGACCTGTAATAGCTGGGGGGGTCCTCTTGTAATGTCCCTCATGTTTAGGAGCACGGCATTCTTTATCCTTTATCGACTTCGACCAACTTTGCAAAATACAAAGGACAGAATCTCGTAGAAAAATCAATCTGCTTGGTGGAACTCCCACTTGTTTCAGATTTCTGAATGTATGCTGGTTTCGTATCAAATTCATGGCTGTCATAAAAAACCTCCATAAATCATATTCCAAGAATGGATCTTAACTACCGACCGTTTTCTTTTCAAATACCTGTTGTTAATCATCCTGACAATTCAGACATGCATTGGCTAAAGCTTTGAATACTGCATGTTGCAAGCAGCCCAAAGCTTTGTGTCAAAGGGAAGGATGCATCTGGCATAAAAATACAACTCACCAAGTGTGCGTATAGGCTAACCTTTTGATCAAGCATATAACATGCAACTTTACCCATACAAATTACTCAAAGGATGTTATGCAAATATATACACAAGTGACTTGTAGATAAACAGTGATATACAGGATGTTGTGTATGAATATCATGCTTTCAATGCTCTGATGGTTCTACACTATAAAATAGTAACATGCACTACCTGCATGTTTGCAGTTCTTTTAAATCAGCCCAGTATTGCTGCAAGGTCTCTAAATCCCGCTCTCAGTTGACTTCTGTTGTTGTGTAGACGATACTGAAGCACTTATGGTATAAGATCATGCAGTATTTTTTGACCTCACTTGAAATGTATGCTGAAGAAGTGATGCAAGGTTAGCTTTATATCCAGAGGTCCAAGATGAAACCAGCTGCTTAGCTGAGGCTCGACTTCAGAAACCTCCTTGTGTGCAGGTGTGCAGTGCTGTGCAGAGCAGCAGGGCAGCCCGGCCGGCTCCCCATGGGATCAGTCCTGCTCTCACTGAGCCTTCAGAGGTAGAAAGCACAGATGGCTCAGACCTCTTACCGAGTGTGAATCCCAGGTGCGTGTTTCACTTACTAACATCGTCAGTGTGAAGTTTGACAGAGATCCAATTACAGGCAAAACAGGTTTCTGATGTCTCCTGGAGTCTGTCTCCTTTCACAGGGCCACTCTCCCATCCTGCCACCAACTTACTGCATTTGTGTGCACATTCATCCCTACTCCTTCCTCTCTTGGAAACTCAGTGATGGGAGACAAGTCGGAAAGCAAATCCTGTCTCTACTGAGGCTGATCGCTTCCAAGTAAATATTTGCTTTCCGAGTTGAAGTCGAAGAGAAGGGATAAATTTTGACAGTTTCAAAGATAAATTCCCCCTTCAACTATCCAAACACTGGGGGTCTGTTTCTACTTCTGAAAATAAATTACTTGAAATAAACTGGGTTACGGAGTCTGTAACTTAAGACCTAAGTGATGCTTAGGAGCTTATTTGCTTGATTCAAAGATGTAGCTCTGGCCAAGGCTTTTTTGGCAGCACACATTTTCCCCTGGAATGTTGTGTGTAGAGACCAATGCTTTTCAGGAAAACGTATCAGTTTTGTCAGACTGGATCCCAAGATCAAGTTAGAATTTCTGAAAAAGAAATTCCTTGCAGGAAGCAAATCAGCAGAGGACAGTTAGGGCTTAAAGGCTGGTAACAGACTGTAAGGGTTAGGAATGGGGATTTAAATCATAATGAGACTCAGAAGGGAGCAGGAATGCACTTTGTGTAAGGCTCTGACATCTCACCTCTGCAGCCAATGGCCATGATTGATGCTTCCATCCAGCTGCCCTGGCTGCCCGCCCTGCCCTGCCCCTTACACTGGAAGGAATGGGAGCCAGGCTGGGGGCAGAGAGTGGTGTGTGGGGCTGTTCATGCTGCACCCATAGCAGAGCACACGGCAGCTTCAGCTCAGCTGCAGGCAGGAGGGCAGCAGAGGCAGCTGAGGAGGGCAGCATCCTCACTCATTTCTCTTCAGTCTGGGGAATTCCAGGTGGGAAAGATCCCCAAATCCTGCTGCCAGCTCCTTTGATAATGCAAGCCAAAACCCAATCTGTTATTTCCAAGTGTGTGCTACATTACTCTGAATTCTCATATTTCTTACTAAAGGACAACTTGCCAATGGTCTTTTGCCTACTTGCTGCTTCAGGACTGTGCGGGGTATACTTGTTTCTTATTTATTGCTGAGCTCTCTATATAAACTGCCACTGGCATCACATTCAAGAATTTTCATTTCCTCACTATTGTCAAACTATTGTTCTAATTAATTCTGTGACCTGGAATAAATGATTGGCTTAGCAGACTCACTCTCGTTTTCTGTGACAGGTCCAGCAATAAACAAGCCATTAGCAATTCGTAATGAGTATCTCCTGTTTGTCTTCTGTGTGTGCTAATTTTGTTCTCTCTCCCTGACATCTCAGCCTGTCTCATCCCTTGCAGACTTTGGGAGAGTGGTGCTGGGTGACTCTTCAGCATTATGCTTCCTATCAGGAAAAGACTTTCTGGATGAACAATTCATTTGAGAACAATGAGGGAGAATAATCTCTACGCCCATTCCTTAATACTACTATGGGAAGGGCATACATGCAGTCCTTGTTCTTGAGGTCTGTTTCAGAAAAAAAAATGGATCTGTCTGTTTATCACCCAGATCTATAAGGATTATATCATCTGGTTTCTCTAACATGACATTAACCAGTATATTTCATGTATTTATACAGCTATGCAGTCCCACTATCTTGTCCTTGACATAATAGATCCCAGGAAGGAGTTTGATCTAGACTAAAAACATCAAGAGATTGAGAATTCCCTTGTGCCTTTGGTAGTTTATTTCAATTTTTAATAGCTCCCAACTTGGGAAAACTCATTTGTTTCAGCCTCGATGTGTATGAGTCAAGCTTTAATCTTTTCCCTCTTATAGCATCTGAAATTCAGACTAAATTTTATTGACCGAAATACAGTTATACTGCTGTGAAGCATGACAGAAAAGAGTGAATGTTTTTCCTATTCTCTTGTCTGTGGATCAGGAGATCTGGCTGATATTCTCAGAAATGCCATTGAGACTACATGTAAGTTTGAACAAACCAAGTCCAATATGTTCTTTACTTCTGTATCTGCTCGGAAGACATGAACTGTAACGTGAACCTGCTTTGTATCCCACTATGAAACTAAATTTATGTAAAGCTTTCCAGGCTAGATTCAAATCTCACTGTGCTAAGTGTTCTGGAACTTATTTATTTGGGATTTTGCTGGTTAAGAAATTTTTTGCAGTTTGTGCTCTGGCTGCAAAGGGCTGGAGAAATGCAGAAATGCATTCCAAATGTGAAAGCCATTAGACAAATTAACACATCAGTTTGGCTCCAGGCAGTGGCCCTTTGCATACATGCATCTCATCTCCCAGCTTTCACTTGAAGAAAGGACACATCAGTTCACATGGGATGCTGCCTGAACAGCTCGGTGCTTTCTCTATTCTCGTGCAGCCAGCTCCAATATTGCAACTGTCATGGTCAAATTCATACCATCCTGGTTTATGGACCGGCTGGAAAGAAGTGTGCAGCAGTCATAAGGAAGAGAAGCAAACTTTGATCAGATTGGAGTTCCCAAGGCAGTTCCGTTTGCTGACACCCATTAATTGTGCAAGGTGGAAAGGCAATTTGAGCACAGAAATAAACCAGGCTGACCCATCCCTGAGTACAGGCAGAACAAAGTGTGAGCTGAGAACCGTTCTCATGGCACAGGCTTTTTGCAGCTTTAATCTCTTCTTTAAAGTTTACCAGCTGGATTTTCACACCTCCAATGATTTACAAGCGGAAATGCTGCCACTTGGATGCCTAGCCAATAAATGGATCCTGTCAGTTAATTAAGTTTCTACACGGCATTAATCAAGCTTCCCCTTGCAAGCCACTCGCATGATCTAGAAACTAAGACTTGACTTCCAGTACAATCCAGTAGTCACAGGCTCTAATTCCATTTCAGTCTCCAGTCTTGCTCTGTAACCTTGGAAACTAAGTTGTCTGCAAGAAGTGGGGGAACGGTACAGCAGAAGGACTGAAAAAGGTGGGCTCATAGCTGAGAAATTGGGGCAGAATGCAAGAAATTGGGATTTAATTTCTCATCTTTTCCGCCTGACTCCAATCATGACACTTGTGGCTGGGAAATGTACAGATATTGCAGTTGTAAAAAGCCCTGATAACGCCTGGAAAGGTGTCTACAAACTGCTGCTGCCAAAAGAAGGCAGGTTTCTAGAGTCTGTGACATATTTCTTTTTGGAAAGCCTTTAGTAGCTGAGAACTGAGTGCAAACAAACAGTTAAAACAGCTGATACAGAAATACTGCAGTATATAACCACAGGAAACGAGATCCTGGGAGATAAAAGCTTTCAATTTTAAGGACATATGTAATGAATGCAGTCAAGTGGAACAGCAACATGGCACTGCATAAAATAAGTGGAATGTCACTTAAATTGATATGAAAATTACTGGTAGTTATACTAGTCTTTGACAGAATGATTCACATTATTTCAAGAAAAGATTTCCTTTCACTGTTAATGTAATGCCCAAGCATGGGGGTAACCAGCTGTGGAAGGAGCCCTGGGATGGCACTGGGCTTCTCCTTGCTCTGACTTGTTCCTCATGGTTGTGGAATTGGTGATAGTGGGGCTGGATGCTACACAGCAAGGAGAAACTTCGCCATCCTGCCAGGGAACCTGTATGAAGTGCACAGAATTTGTCCTTTCTGTGGGGTTCTTGATCTAAGTGAGCTTTTAGGAAGTGCTCACTTCATTTGTTGCATCTGATCACTTTTTGCACATGCATCAGATCTGGAAAGCTTGGCTTTGTACTTTCAAGCCATGCCTTGCCACACATTCCATGCAGCATAGAATTTTTCTTCTTAAGCTCAACAGAAGGAAAGTCAAAGCCCAACTCTTGCAGCCTTTCTATATGCCATTAAATGTTCATACTGTGCAAATGCAACTTAAAATAGAGCGGATCTTTTTCTAAAGTTTTTTGGCATGCTGAAGGAAAAGCTTGAAAATCGACTCAGAAATAACTCATAGTTCTTCTACCTGTGCCCACTCTCTGCTCTTTCTTGAGATATATTTATTATTAAGGAAGCTGGGAAAAAATAAAAATAATTTCATAAAATGATCATTTGCTGGTGAGGAGCTGAGAGAATTCCTGTCAAGCAGTTCTCCCTCCAAAGCACTGATGTTAATAGTTTCCTTGTTGTCACTCAGACCTGAAACAAAGTCTATAGGAGCTGCTGGCAGCTGTCTTTCAGTCATAATTAGGTTTTGCTCTTCTAATGTGTGCAAGCAGTGAGGCAGGCTTCCCTGAGCATCTCTGCTGTGGGAGAGGTCAGCAGCACGTGCAGAAGTTCATCTGTTCCATCAGTCAGCCTCTCAGGGAGCAGAACTGCTGGGATCTCAGGTCAGTGCCACCTTGGCCAGGTGTCAGCGTGTGCAATCTTAGGGAACACTCACAGGAGTTCAGGTGCAGGATGTGCACATATTTCTATTCTATTTTAATCTCTTCCATAGATTTTGACTAAGAGGTACATCTGCAAGGCTCCATAAATTAGCGATGGCTGCTGGCTGATGGAGATGCTGGGAGGAGCACACAAACGGTCCTCTTTGTCCCTGACCTCATTTCAGAAACGTTTCCCCTTTGTTTCCTCTTTTAGCATTTCAGCTCTGACAGGTGCAGATTTGCCAAAATGAATGTTAATTGCCTATTTACTGCATCCGAGCTTGTTCACTTTACTCATAGATCACTTCCTATTCAGAACCCAGCAGCAAATTTGATTTTCTTTCTCGCTCCTGTTAATCTCTTTACAATGTAGGCAAATGCCATTGGAGCAACACTCCCACCTCCAGTAAGGCAACCATCTTTGCACATTAAAAACAAACATAAAAATCAATTTGTCTGCACCATCCCACATTCCAAAGCAGTGAAGCAATTGTGAGAAGCTCCTCTTTCAGTCTCTGGTGCTGCAGTCAAAAGACCATTTCTCACCTGTGGCCGCTCTTCCTCTGTTGCTCAGTGAGGGGTTTCATTTGTGCAAGTGTTAAGGATCTTATGAGCATTAAGATGATGGATTCCAGTTGTACAAATAAAATACTTCACGGGTATGAACTGATTAAACAGCATTCTGTTGCATTCGACTGCTTTCACTGTGCCCTACTCTGTGTCATTGATGGATTTCTGTTCCATGGTAGCAACCAGCTTGGAAGAGTTAATAGGTGGGAGAAGTTCATGAAATTCATCAAAGGTGCTAAAGGCATCTTTCCTTCCATTAACCTAAAAATAACGGAGCGTTTCAAGCACCGACCAAAGAGGTGCAAATTGCAACATCTGGTATGTTTGCTGAACAGGAGCCTGAAAAGGATCAAACAAGGAATTCTGATGGAAAAAGTAAGAGCTTTTGTATAACAAGGTTAACATCACCCAGCATTTGGAAGCTATAAAGACAAAACCCATTAATGATGCTGTGATTTGCTTACATACTCTCCATATGTGACTGAAATTGAGAACACTTTTGTACTCAAGGAAATTTCTCTGCTCTGGGACCTCAATGTCCATTTTAACCTCTTATTTTCATATACAGATTTATTGTAGATCTCATTTTCATGTGCTGCAGTGGTTGTGTGGAGACAGAACCAGAGTACAGTAGGATACAGAGCTGACAGATAGAGATGATGAAAGCCACCTATGCTTACAAACAAAGAAACCCATGCATCTGGGCAACTGCAGTGCTTTCAGTGCATTCTAGAATTTAGTTCTCGTTGGATGAAGACATATTAAAGCATTTTAAAACTTCAGAAAACTCCATTAGTGAATCTCTCTAGAAGTCTAAATACAGTCCAAAATAAAATAAAATAAAATAAAATAAAATAAAAAATAAAAAAGCCCTCCAAAACTGGCTCATGAAAGCTTAAACTGTAATAGAGGTGCTCAAGAGCTGAAGCATGGGAATTTCAAAAGTATTTGTGTGATCTGATAATTTAAACCCTACTAAGAATCAACAAGACATATATTCTTAAATGCCCATCGGCTGCTGAAAATTGAGCTTATTGCTCATAATGCAGTGACTGTTCTTCAAAACAGTTGGCTTATCAAATCCTGAGGTACAATAGCCAGCAAATATATGTGATTACAAAAGAAAAAATTAAACCCTTTGCTTCTCCGTGTATTCCATTATGTTTCTAACAATGTTGGTTGAAATCCCTCTACTCCTTTTCACTACACTATTAGAACCAATAATATAGAATCATTTAAATTTTTCCCCAAGAATGATTCATCTGTCCAGACTGAAGAGAATAAATAAGCAATATAAATCCCTATCACCTGAAAAAAAAAGAATTAAGTTCTGTACTGTTCAAATAACATTATATCCTTCAGCACTGGTAATATAAATCCTTCTCTTCCTATGAAGAGCTCTGCTTAGTGCCGATAGCCTTAAATTAGTTGTCTCATTCGTGGAGCATCACTGGATGTGCAAGTCAGAAGCTGAGATGCTGGGTCTCGTTCCTAGCTCTGCCAATGGAATGCCATGCAGCTTGCTTTGCCTCTGTGTTCCTCTGTTGTTTTGCCTGTCATGTAGGTTAAAAAGGCACTTAACTGCCATGAAACACCTTGAGCTCAGTAGGATTGCATATTCTTAGTCTGATTATGGTGCCCTTATGGGGAGTTAGGAAGGTTTAACAGCCACAGCACCACAATAAGATCTGTAGTTGTTGTGTGTTGGTGCTCATGAGCACTGGGTTTGCCATGTGTTTGCACTGCCTGGCTCTGGTAACTGTCAAACTACAGTGAGAAAGGGATCTTCAGCTTGTCGGCATACTTGGAATGTCACAAGGAAGTTCTGGAAGCTTTTCTGTAAAACCAAAGACCTCGTTACTGCTTTATTGCCTGTTACAGCAAGCAGGGTGAATCCCAGCAGGGCTGCAGGAGGAGGGCACTGCTGAAAGCTGTCCTACAACAAGCACACAGCAAAGGGATGCTGCTGGACCTCCCACACCTTTGCTGCCCATGGGATGCGCCTCTCTCACTGTCACTCTTGTACAGGAGAGCTTGTCAAGTGCCAGAAGCCAAAGCCTTGAAAGACATCTCAGTGCTGCTCGCTTACGTAACGCCAAATCTGCTCGCACAGTAAGAAAGCCTATTAAATATTTAAACCCTGTCCTTTCCTCAAAAGCAGAACAGCAGAGATGATTTTCCATGGAATTTAACATTAAACTCGGGCAATTTGTACAGCTGTGCATATAAATGGTTTGCACATCATCTCCAGAGGCTAAGGTCACCGTGCCTCATACATTTCAATGCTGTGAGTTACATAGCAACAACCTTCCCATTTCTGTTTCCATGTTATTTATTGAAAAGGACTTAAAAATTGGGATGGAGTACCGTTGGGTTTTGAGATGAATGAATGGAAGTTGATTGTAATATTTTTTCTTAATAGCTTAATTTTTGTCTCTTCATAGAACGTAATAATGGTCCATCAGCAATGGGGACTGGCTGGTATAAAGCCTTTTCCAGGAAAGGAATCAGAGCAGACAACTGCTTGATTTCACTTAATGCAATTTGTTCCATGACTGATCTTCAGACCCCTGCTTCATTACCTTACACAAACTTAAACCTGTTTTCCAAGAAGGAAAAGATTCTTATTTGCAATTAGAATTACCCAATTACACACCACTCATGAAAACACCATGCGTATTTAGTTCCAATGGATGACAGTTGACTTTTAAAACGACAGAGATGTATTTCTTCAGATAATAAGAGTTAATGTCATGGAAGTGTTCTGTACCAACGAAGCACAGATATCTCAGAATTGATTTTCACTCCTTGTACATAAACAGCTCTGTTATATTATTAATGTAAGTGCGAATTCTATGGGGCAGCATTTCCCGTGGTGAGGGTCTGTTGTAAAATAGAGACAAGATGGTTGGTTAACTCAGACTGAGAAGATCTGATCCTTTGCTACCGACCAGGAATTGACCTAAGAAAGATCGTTTCCTCTCTGTTGCTGCTGTAATCTACTTCCTTTGCATGTTCCCAGCTTCAAGGTATTACAGAACAACTCCGGTGCCTTCCCCATTTTCATCTGCAATCTACCTTCAAATAGAAATTGGGTATTGAAAAACTCTTCTCCATGTTGTTGAGCTCTCCCATGTTCATTTTACACAGAGCCAATATTTGCTTATTTCATTCTTGAACATTTTATGTACTTATTTATCATTTGGGTAGAAGTATGCTAATTGACTCACTGGTAATTCAAATGCCTCCTGCTGTGGATGCATCAGATGGAATTGGTTGTTTTTGCTGGCTCTCCAACTTGTTAATTGAGAAGCTATTCAATTATAGGGAATATACTTTTATTGCTAATAAGATATTCTGGTATCAACAACATCCCCAATTCTGAAATTAAATTTGCAGGAATTATAAGAAATTTGAAACTGCTCAGCAAAAAGGTTCCAAAAATTAATCTCATATGGAAGTACTCGAATAACCAGCAGGTTTGGAGAAGTGCATAGAAAGTCCTTGTTATTTATGTTATTTATTTACTCTACTTTGGAATTGTTTAAGGAGGAAAATCAGTGAAAAGGACAACTTGCAGTTGTCTTTAATGCAGATTATCAAAGAAGATATCTAAAACCTGGTTAATACTGCTCTTTATGGTCTAATTTGCCAAGATTCTTTTATTCATCAGCTTATAAGCTCCCCTTGAGCTCCAGCATTAGTTTTGAAGAGCAAGTTTGGTTCTCTTTTTATTGATTTACAAAACATCTGATCCCACATCCACTCGTGATGCTGTCCATAAAGGTGATATGCAGTTATTGGCAGTGTAATTGTAGGCACTGATACTTACAGGCCTGAAGAATGTGGCCAGATTCCACCCTCACGATTCTAATAACAGTTTTTGGCATTAGTTTTCTTTTTTGTACTCTGAATTTGAGTCTGTTAATGTAGCTTATGCAAAAAAGAACCCCAAAAAACCAGAAAGCTCACCAACATCACAGAGTAGGCAGACACGCTTTCTGCAGGTAAACATTCAAGCTTGAGTCATATTTGTCTTAGAAAGGTGTGCATGTCTGTATGAACCAAAATTCATCACTGGCTCCTACAAAGGATGAATCCATAGGCTGCCATTTTCTTTTCTCATTAGACTTTGGCACCAAGAATGCATCTGAATTTTAATGCCCCAATGTATTCCCTGAAATATTCTAAGGTGCTTTACTATTCTGACCTTTCATTATTTCATATTTTGATTGGGATGGCCATTCCACCCCACGATGTGTCTCATTGGAGCTATAAAATGGTGAAATGAGTGGAATGTGACAATAGCAAGTCACAGTACCGAATACTGAAAAGGTCAGCACAGCCCCTTCTCCCTCACTATAGCTCATGGAATGTACAACAAATGGAGTATTAGCTCCTTTTTTGTGACAGGACTTTGACAAAAAAGAAGAAATACTTGTATTGATCTGTGTCACGGTGTAGGTAACAAGCAGGTCATGGATGAGAAATGGTAAAGCTATTCCCCACGTGGTTCTTTGGGGTCTGGTGCTTCCAAGAGGCAAATCATTGGCAGCATCGTTCAGATTCATGTCTGATGCCACTTCAGTGGTGGAAGCAAGAAAACTGGGCCGTAATTTTCAACACCTTAAATGGGTAGTTGTCTCTTAGACAATGAAATCCAGAGTTAAGGATCGTCTGCAGTCTGTTTTCTCCTCTCTTGGGATCTTATGAGTGAGTTTTTAATTTTCAGCAAAACCTTTGCAGTTCACCTTTAAATCAAATTTTCTCTCTTGGAGGAACCTCAGCAGCTTCCCATGGGAGAGTATTCCTCCCACTTAATGAGCTCATCCCCTGGAGATCTTCCCATCTTTAACGTAGTCCCAGTGATACACCTTTTATGTACGAGTCTTACTAATTGTTCCTTATTTGTGAATGCATTCAGTAGGATTTGAGCTTATGATATAAACTGAGTAGATTTAGGTTTGTAGGTGCTTAAATCTTCTTTGAAGACGGGCTTTAGGAGCTCTGGAAATTGTATTGCATGTCTTCTAAGAACTCTGCTAAATCAGGTGATTGTTCCTCTAAAAGGTAATCACACAGACGTGTCTTTTCAGAGCCTTAGCAATGTGATTCAGTTTGCCTAAATCTGACTCTGGAAAAGACAAAGTCAATCCATGTTGATCAGCTGATTCTGCTTCCATTTTGGCCTCCTTGGCAATTATTCACATGCTTCAAGGGACAACACGAGAATCACTCCAAAGAGTCCCCTGTTCACTGCTTCCTTCACCCCTGTGCCACAGGCTGCTGTTTGTCCTCTGTCACCACAAAATGGTTCCATAAGTACAGCATGCAGAACCACAGAGTGGCAAATCACAGAGTTAAACTCGGGCTTGCTGATTTCTACTTCCACCTAAGCAAGTTCATGCTTTGGTTGATTTCAAATGTCAGTATATTTATCTATTTGTCTCTCTTCATTTTTTCCCCCAAAGGCAAAAGTTGTTCACAGCTACAACAAAAGGAAAGAGGAGTATGAAAAGATTAGTTTGATCAAAGGAGCATCATGTCACACCAGAAGATTGATTTTCCCTTTCCTCCTGGACTGCCTGGCCCCTTCTCTCTGTGCTGCCTGTAAGGCAGCTGCAGAGCTTGCTTCCGTGTCTCACCATGCCTTGCATGCACGTCTTTTGATTATGGCTCGTCTCCTTTTAATATCACACAAACAAGGCTGTGTCATGTCCCCAGTGCTGTCTGTCTGACCTATTTGTTCTGTGATGGAGAGGATAGAGAGCGCTTCAGTTATCACGCTTTCCCTGCAGGTAGGAGTCTCGGGACAGGACATTCAGCCACCTCTCCTCTGTCCTGTATTGTTCAGGAAGAGCAGATAAAGGAAAGAAAAGTCTGAATATTTAAAGGTGAATCAGTGCAATGCTGGCTGTCTTTTTTGTTTACACCAGTGCCGGATCTCTGTGTACAATTAGCTCCCGCTGTGCTGCAGAGTGCGGGCTGCAGTTTTGATGGACAAGGAGGCATAAAGCAATAATATTTTAACACTTGGTGTCAAATCACCTTTTGTTTAACGGAGATAAGGAAACAATCCAATTTTAATAATGCCTAAGCAAAATAGGGGCTGGGGATGAGAGGCTGGTAAGCAGTGTTGCCTGCCAGGGGGAAAACATGTTTTAATCCTGTGAAACACAAAAGAAAATTGCTAAGGCTATATCCCATACAATTAAGCCAATTTAAGCCTGGCTATTAGGGGAAAAGGGCTACTTGTAAACTGTGGCATTTCACTGCGGAGTTCTGCAGCAGCTCTGCTCTCACACACAGCCTCAGTCTGCGCAGGGCTGCCTTTCTGCACCCTCACACTCAGGGCTGCTGGGAGCAACTGGAGTTTCGGGGAAGTTCAGGGACTGAATTGCACAGATGCAATTTTCTCCTCCAGCATTCACCTGAAGCCGTACAGCAGCAGGAGCAGTGGAACAGAGCGGTGTGGGGGGACTGTGGAGCATCACTTGAGAGCCATTCCTAAAGCAAAGCTCCTTGGAGACCTCTCTTTATTTCTCTTATCTGTTTGTTTTCTCCTTTCCCAGTCAGCCGCCACAAGCTGCTGCCATAACCAGGAGCTGCATTTCTGTCATTTCAGCAGCTTTCTCCCTGAAAGCTTTTCTGAGGGGGAAAAAATTTGCAGCTATTTGTGAGCTGTCTTTGCAATATGCTCCACAGCTTGAGCACTTCCAGTATAACAGATGAATTTTCAATCTCTAAAAGCAAACATTCTATATAGCGAGAGGGCTTTCATTATCAAAGTGGTAATACAGTATAGGGGGGGGATTTATTTTTTGTGTTTGGGTGGCTGGATAATAAACAGGCATTCTTATTTAAAAAAGAGAGAAAAGAGGAAGAATAAATTGCGTGGGTGATTTTAACAGATTGATTTTATCAGCCCTCCGCTGGAGCTTTGATAGCTCTCTGAGTGGCTGCACTATAGGGAACATTGCAAAGAGATTGAGTAGCAACAGTTTGGTTTCCCAGAGCAATCCCAAAGCAAATGAAAGCTCGAAGTGACCCAATAATAAAAAAAAAATCATAATAAAAGGCACGACAACAACTCAAGAGATGCAAACATGAAAGTGTTTGTTAAATTGCTGTTGCAAAGATTAGAAAAGTTCAAAGAATAAGTTTTTAAAATTGCAGTCTTTTTGTTGTTTTGTCATGATAAGCTGTGAAGACTACAATGGAATAACAGATGCAGACTCTTTTGTCATGCAGATGCTGTAATCTGGGACTAAATATGAATAAACAGCACTTAAAAGAGACTTTTGCTGCTTCACTGCAGTCTATTCTGAAAAAATAATACACGTAGCAGTGTTTCATACACCCCGTGAAACTTTAAAAGTCTTTTACAACATATGAGGAGCATTATTGTCTGTATATGACTACGGGAAAGCTCTGAGGCGGATCCTGGAACTGCATGATGGCATCCTTTGCACCTCACAAGAGAAGTGCAGCTGTTCTCTTCCTTTAGTTGGGTCCTAAGGTGCCAACATTAGTAATAAATGGGGGAAGGATCAGGTGAAACCTTTGTTCATTCCTTCCTGTTGGTCAGTACCGAGCTTCCTTCCTTCCACTTAGATCAGTCATTATTCTCACATGGCTTCTGCATGCCCTGAACTTGTCCTGTTGAGCACTGTGAAGCTCAGTGCAGACTGCAGACCTGTTTTCTATTTAAATTTGAGTAGCTTTTGTCATCTGACTCTGACACAGTAGTCTCAAATTTAATCTATCTGACTTCACTTAAAGTGTTTTAAGTTAAATAAATGCAAATTTATTTTCATAACTGCAAATTTGGGAGTCAGGTAATAGGACTTTAGGAGTACAACTCCATAAATTGGGCCTCATGAGCACCACCAGGCAAGCAGTCAGCACCTGTATGGATGCTGGAATTGGTAGGAATTGCCACTAAAGGATGTCTGGTATCATTTGGTGCTGTTAGGTTTCTAGTCCAATTCAAGATAAATCCCTTCAGTGGACTTACAAAATCAGGGAGGTATTTGTACCACCCCAAGGTCTCTGTCCTGATGGAGACTGGTGGCTCTGTGCTGAATTCTGTGTTCTGACTGATTTAGAGATGATTCAGAGTCAGTTCAGATAAATGTCATGCCAAGTGATGCTGAGAGGGACAACTCAAAACACTAATGTGTGTTCACATGCTGTCTGGCCTATAGCAAAATCTTCTGTCCTTTTTTCCCTCTGACTTTCTGCCTCTTAATATGACTGTAAAGCTTAAATCCTTACAGCAAAATTTTAGCTCAAGCAGACAAACCCACAAAACCTTTCAGGTTTGAAGAACTGTATTTGGTGGCAAATATCCAGACTCCTGGAAGGAGGAGGAACCCCAGAGCTGCAGGTTGAGACCCTCAGTATTGGGATCCGTGCACACTTACAGCCAAGGAATCACCCGTGTTTCAAAGCCTAAAGTATGTCCCAGGGAAATAGGAGTGTAGGCAGGTGGCAAAGTGCCAGGTAATTATGTGGCCATAAAATTATACCATAAATGAATTGGCAGAATTAATATGTTTTCTAAGGAGGTTTCAGGAGTTGATGCTATGCATCCACCTGACTGGTATCAAGGTAGGGATGGCAATATTAGTAATTTGGAAGCAGCATTTCTGGTTGTTTCTGAGTGAGGAACAAGTCAACAGTGCCCTGGAGGGCGTTCATTGTCATGCTGGCTGGCTGAACAATTAGCTTCTCTTTAGAAGGCAGTCTACCAAAGCGTGTTCTATTTGTTTATCCCTATGAAGAGCAGCATTCATCAGCATCACTGAAACGAATATTGGAGTCTCAAAAAGCATCTTGCTGTTCTTTACTGTAAGTTAACATTAAAGTATTGAAAATTACATTTTAAAATGCCTTTTTTAAAGATAAAATTCTTTCAGATCCAATTATAAATAATAACCAATATTCCATAGAGCCTTTGATAACAGCTCCTGTTAGGCCTGAAGAGCAGTCAAGCAAAAAGTACATTGTAATAAGGTCACAAATGCTGTAAATTACTGGGTTCTCATCCTTGCAAACACCTCACGGTGGGCCAAGAGAGTTTCACTTCATTAAATTTGAGAAGTCACAACTCATACTAAATCATGCTACAGCATCTGAATCATCAAATAGAGAGCCTAGGAAATTGCACTACGTGGAGACGTTTCTGCTTTCTTCTTAACCTCTTCTTTTCTATCAGCACATTTCCCCTGGCTTTACAGGAACATGGCCTACTGACTCTTGCCTGGCCATAGCAGCCTTTGGATAATTTGCTGGGAAATGACTCCAAAGACATCTTTGTGGTGGGGTGGGAGCCCTGCAGCCCATAACAGCTTAGCAAGCCTGTGCTGACCGCATGACTCCATGCAGAAATACAAATGGGCCAAAAGGGATGCACTTATTGCTTCAGTTGTGTTGCTTCCTACTCTAGCTGCATGAGTATACGAGCTTATGGCTTCCATCTGTGTTGTCTTTGTTATAAGAAATTATTCTGCAGATAACTATTACTCAAAGTACTCATTGCTTTGCTAGCAAACCACCCACAGCTTGTATTTTGGATCTCTTTTACATTCCATGTGTCTCCACGTGGCCACTGTGTTCTGCCATCCATCATCTTAATCCGCACTTCAGCTCTGTGTGCACGGTGGCCCAGAACCACTGCTCAGAACTGCAAACCCACTCTGTGCTACAGATCTCCCCACTGAGAGCGACAGCCCATAAATATTAATTGAAGCTCTATTAGGCCACTGCCAAAGTTCACTGTCCTTGGGCAGGACAAGAATTTTTTCCAGTCTGATTCTCTTTAGAAGCTTTTAGTTCACACCGGGCTCCTTTTCATGCCATGTCTCCAAGCACTGTCCTCTTGCCATGGGTGCAGAGGAGATGCTTCTTGATCTCAGCCCATCCCTATTTCCTTTCACCCAAACGAATTCTGTGTTTCCTATGAAGTGAGCTGTCAGAAGTTCATCTGTTTTGCATCCACTTCTGACCTGGATGGTTAACTTGGGACAATTAATTAAGCTCCATTGTATAAAAGATGGGAAATAAGCTGGAGATCCTTTCGCTCTGCACTTCAGTCTTCTGTTTGCCTCATCTCTGAATGCAGCTTCACACCCACATCAGCAGCAGGACAAAGGCAGACCAAGCACCACTGTGAGAGCAGCTGGGCAAGCAGCCTGCTGCAGTTGGTGAGAAGCACAGCAGTTCTCCTACAAGCAGTTTGGCTGCAGGTGGATGACCTCAGTTCTCAGCACCTTTTACTTATTGTCTGTTTGCATTTGCAGCTTATGGGGTAGGGAAAAACTTACCATGTGTTGATGCAGCTCTTATCAGGATAAAAACCTCAGCAAAGTTCAGGATCCCATGTGCTGCCAGAATACAAATGTTTAAATCTCCAGGTGCCAAACCTCTTGAATACCCATTATCTTGAATGAGATTTGTGAGGGCTCTGCAGAGTGGAAGTGCATGGCCTGTGCTCCTCTTGTTGCTGCTTGAGAGGATTTGGCTTAGATGATGCTCCCTAACCTGGGGTCCTAACACTGGGATTTAGAACCCAGAAGAAATGCTGCTTTGGCAGGAGAACCATTTCCTTCCATCACAGTTGGAAAACTCAGTCTGTTGCAGCCATCAAAATTAAATTGGAGGCTCTTGCCTGCTGCAGCATTCACTTCTGAATATTTATAGATGACTGTAAGACTTCCAGAGCCTCCACTGAAGGGCAGCTACAGCACAAACACAGCTGCTGCAACGCAACTGACAGTGCTGTGGCTCTGACCTCAGCATCTCACCTTGGTATTTTTCCTTGGGAAGAGCTTGATGAGCACTACGTCTGCAGCACACAGCTGCCTTATACTGCAGATTGATAGGCAGGGGACAAACCCCATCCCTGTCAGTCAATTTGTACCACATCCAAGAAAAGAACAGGGAGACTGGACATGCAGATTTAGTGCCTTAAGGTTAAAAGAAGTCCATTCGGTTTTAAAGCCAGGAAGTAGCTCAACACTGAGGACTACAGGACTTCTCCAGATCAGTTCCTGCTTTATATATAGCATCTGTGCTCAAAATTTACAAGCAGTACCGGCATAATGTGCCAAAGATTAGATATGAGCATTTAAAAAGGGGGAAGGGTGATATATATTTCATCTGAATTTATGTAACTTCAGCATTCAGCTTTTACTGCTCCTTGTGTCTTTGTCAGCTGCTACCGTACTGCTGTGCTCCCTGCCAGTACTTCAAGATTGCTATCAAGTCATCCCCAACTGCTTTGTAAGGAACTAAACCCTCTCTTTGATGAACTTTAAAGAAAATATAAGAGCGTATTTTGGTCAAAAGATTCTGAAAATCACTGACTTATTTGTTGTTGTTTTAATAATCAGAGTTATTTTGATCCGTTATTTTGAATTCTGTTCCCATTCAGAGGAAAATGCAAAGAAGATGAGAGGGAAAACATGCCATTATTAGAAATCCAAACTTTGATTTTAGCTCATAAATCATGTGCGGATGGAACAGAGAAAGCTAGGTAATAGGATTCATCAAGTTTTGCTGACTTTAATAATAAAAGCTGCCACCCCAAAGAAATAAAGTACATTCAGCATGCAAAGGGAATAAAAATATGAACTCATCTTGGCTAATGGCTCTGAGAAGTAATATAAAGATATGCATAGATTACTTTGAACCTTAAAAAAAGAGAGATGCATCCAATTTGCATAAAATCTTAATAGTAATCTTAGGGGTAAGAGATTTACTTTGAAACATAGGAATCATTACAGGGAATTGTTAAAGTGGAATCTGTCCTTGAATGTTTCCTTTGGAGTTCCATTAAACACGCGTGATGAAACCTCCGCGGTTTGGTTCTGCTGAGCCTGGCTGATGGGATGCTACCAAAAAACCCTGCCTTTCTGGAAAAGGGTAGAAGAAAGTGTGAATGGGTAGAAGGAAGTATGGAGATGAAATTTATAAATATCACTGTTGGCTAAAACCCAAAACAATGCATCTAATGGAAAAGGCCCCTGGCAGTATTGGTTCAAACTGATCTTTAATTGTCGTGAGCAATTATCAGTATGTTATCAACTGTTTTACATTCAAGAGTTTAATCATTTTTGCAGTTTTTAGTTTACTCCTAATTGCAAATTTCATCAGAAAAGACCCAAATGTTCAGTGGGACCCCTCTGTGGGTCAGTGCACCTATTCTGGACTTCACATGGCCTTTTAGATCACAGATGACCACCCACAAATTTTTGTCACCAAATCTGCAAACATTTGGTTTCTGACTGCCCCAAAAAAGCACAACTTCACAAACACAGAACGTGATTTTTTTTTTCCTTTCTAATTCCCACCTGGGTGTTTGTGCTGCTAAATGGTTCAGCCGTGTCACGTACCCATCATTAACAGCACTGGAACAGATAGCCCTCATCTGCTCCCTGGCAATCAGCCTACTAAAAAAGAGTATTCCATTTGTCAGAGGAGTCAGGCTTTGGATAGGGACGTGCTTTCCTGTTTGCACTAACCAATGCTTTTCTCCCACCTGTTCTTCAAACTGCCAAAGGAACGCTATAGAGAATAATGAATTTAATTTGTCAGCTGGGAGTGGAAGCACCCCTCTCTTGCAGTGCACATGTGGGAATGCTGATGTTGGCATCTCATCCTGAAGAGAGCAGGAGGTGCAGGTGATGCTAGAAATGAGTTGTTCATATCACAAATGTAAGACTTTAAACTGAATTGTGGAGAAACAATGCAAAGGGATTCTGAGGAACGATAGGAAATAGAAGTAATATCTAATAGCACAATGATTGGGCTATTAAAAGCCGTGCGTTATAGAGCATAGTAAGTCTAAGTGAAAGAGGTGGAGAGTATGAATATGTTATTATTGCTAACACTAGTGGAGTATTTCTTCAGGCTTGGGCTAGGACAGAAAATATCTATGAACTGGAGCAGAAGAAATGAGAACCAGCAGTGGTTTTTAGCAAACACTGATATTTCTAATCATCAATCAAAGCAAACCACAAAGTGAAAGAGATAACAGAGAAGCTTTTTTCCAGCATGGAGGTCAGCCCTCCCTCAGTTCCTGGGGCCAGGTGCTCTAGAAGTGCTGCAGAGGTCTTCTAAAGGTGCTCTAAAGACCGTTGTCCCCATTTTTATACGATGCCCACAGCTCTGCCCAAGTGAAGCCATGTGTGACACATCACATACAGCAGCAGCCAGCTTCTGCCCAAACACTTTGTAATTGAAGTGGACACTACAGACAAACAACAGGAGCGTGGCATTATCACTGCTCCAACCTCAGTGAGCTGGAAAATGAGGAACAGGGAAATTAAACCATTTCCCAGAGATCTCACAGGGAGTCTTTGGCAGATTCTGATACAGTGGTGTGAACGTGGCAACAGCTCCAGCCCTTCTAATTTCTCCTCCATACCCACAAGGGAAGCAGAGGGGCATCCCCAGGCAGTACACCTGTCCTGCAGCAGCTGTCCCCTGTCCTGAGAGCACACCTGGGAGAATCCCCCAGGGGAAAGCACAGCTGGGATTTGGCCCTTTGCATACCCTATGTTATGCCTACTTACTGTCCCAATATTCCCCCTGCTATCCTCAGCAAATGACTGCACGTACAAAATTAAAATAAGAGAGAGACAATAAAATATGCAATTTGGACTTGCTCTGCAAGATAGAAGATTTATTCCAATTCATCTGTGAAATCTTTTTAAGCTATTGTTTTATTTTCTTTTCCATCTTTCTTCTTTGTCCACCAAACAGCTTTGGTGAACTGGATGCTTCTTTATTAATTATCCCTTTTCTTGGCTTACCATGTAGATCCTGTTATTATTATTAATGCTTCTACAATCATTTACTAGAGGAGTCTCCTCCTGCCTCCCCTCGCAAAAACAAACACACATTTTATCAACAGAGCTAACATGATTGCAGTGCTGCCGTTATGTTTTATTTATTTCCGTATAGGTTTGATTCCATTGCAGTTTCTCATTTTTGCCTGATGTATTATTCATGATTTATACAATATCGGAGCTTGTGTAGGACACCCTTATTTTATTAGCTGTGCTATAATTTTCTGAGGTATATAAAAATAAAACACAGTAGGCTCTCCCTCATTTTCTTGTGTGCGCTATTTGCAGGAAGGCAATAGCTGTAATATTTGGTTAAAACAATTACCACTGCTGTTTTTAACACCTCAGTGACTGAAACAGTGCTGAAATGAAGGACCACTGTACGTATTGGAGAATTCTTAGCGATGTGATTGCCAGTTGTAAGCAAGTTAGCTCTATTCAGTACATGCAGACACCTTGACCAACGCAGGAACAATACGGTGTCTGATTTCCTGAATGCACGGTGCCCTTTTGGTTCAAGCTGACGAGTTGGACTAAATAACTGCAGTTGTATCAATTGTATAGATGTGAAAAAAACCATGGGATTTTGGGACTTAAATTATCCCGAGTGCTTTATAACCAAATTCTGCAGTACAGATACAGAAAGTGAAATATCTGCAAGTTCCTCCAAGGCCGCTTGGATCATTTCCTGCCTGATTTGCTCAGGCACAGGGACCTGCAGCCTGGGGAAGTGGAACAGTAGGTTCATTTGTAACTGCAGGAAGATGCTTCTCCTGCATCCTACAGTCTTGGAACTCTTGCAAGTTAAACTTACGAAGGGCATAACAGATAGAAGGAATAGATAACACAGAGAGGGTTATGATAATATGTTTGATTTGTTTTTGTAAGAGATCCCTTTGGAGAATATATACATTTCCACAGGCTGGCACTGCTGGAGCAAAGCTCACCCACAGCCCTCTTCAACCACACAGCAGCTCCCACTGCGTTATCTCTCCCAGCCTTAGTTCTAGATCACAACTATTTCTTCTTCTCCCATTATTGGTGAATAGATCAGGTCTAAGTGGTTCTGTCATCACATTCCCCAGATGATAACATTTTCCCACCTTAGAGTGAGGATAAAACTTTGATATTATTGACTTGAGCACATTTCAGCCAAGCCTAGGTGTTATTGATTTAATGACTGTCTCTTCTTCTCCGTCCTCTTTTTATTCTGCTCCACTGTTAATTCTCACTTTATTAGAGCTGCTGGTCCTCCAAGCTTTTTATTGCATTAGTATGAACTCATTTTTGAGCGTGAAACCATAAATTACCCACTGGCCATTCCCATACTGAATGGGAAGGTAATAAATATGGGGAAATTCAGAGAAGTTAAACTCAGATCTATTTGCCCTCTGTCTCTGGAGTCAACTCCTCTCCTTGAACAGCCGTGCTAGTCTGTGAAAAAGATACAAATGTGGTGCAGCATCTTAATGCCTGCCAGTAGCTGGTGGCCATGTTCAGAAAGGGAATGCTTGTGTATCTGGAATGGCAGAAGGGCCTTGTGTTAAAAAACAACTTGGAGCAGATTGCTTCCAAGGTTTGGCACTGACACTTCATTAAATTCCTCTGCAGATGTTGGAACCAGACTGGACCAAGACTGAAAGTGTTGGGGGCTTAGGAGACTGGTTCCCATCTTCTCATGGGGGAAGAAGTTACTGGCAGCACAGGCTTGGTGAAATTCTCACCGTGGAAAAAAAAGTGCAAGACAAAAAAAAATAATCACTGTAATTCCAGCTAGAAGAAGCAGTGGTAGGAGATTTTCCTTTGAGTTAGTCAACAAGATCTCTTCAATAATCAACCAGCTTGCCTTGTATTTGCTATGTGTGCATTGTTTAGTGCTGTCCTGGGGGATGAATTTTTAAGAAATAATGGATGCACAGTTATTACTGGTCATGCTCTGCTTCTACTCTGCTAGGTCTGGGGGACTGAGAGATGGTCTGATGGGATTATAATTGGCTGTAAACACAATGCATGGTCTCACAGAAAACTTTTTCTGTATGACGCTGAGGGCCACAGCCATCAATTTAGTATACTTTCTGTCATATGCTCTGTCATTAAGAAAAATTAGTTTGTGTGCATGTCTGAACAGTTGGAGGTCAAGAACACATGAAAGGATTTCTTTTCTTCATTACATGTGTGTTGAATATATGCAAGATCCAACTCTACACCACAGCCTGTCCTCCACAAGATAGCTAACATCTTGTTGGTGCAGAGCCAGGTGGGGTTGCTAGGAAGCAATGTGATGTAAGAGTAGCCTGAGGAGGGCACAAGGAGAGAGAGTTTAAATCAAAGTATCCAGATTCATTCCTGATCACTGTTACACCAGTGTAGCTCCAAAGATTTCAGTCCTGCTTTACAGCAGCTGTAGAAGAGATTCAGTCCCTGCAACGTCTTCTGCCTCTCATTGTATCACTTAGTAGCAGAACTGGTTAATAAAAAAGAGAACTGTAGGCAGTGGGTTGCTTCAGAAGTGTGAGATTGTTTCACTGTGGGTCATTAATTGCATTAAAATACAGGAGGAGACACCTGTGGCTTGCCATCAAGCCTGCAGTCCCATGCATTTTTGTTCAGTGCAGTCATACTCCCTTGCACACATAGAAGAGAGAAAAGCTGTGGTCATAATGGACACAATAATAAACGTGCTGCCTTTCCAGAGCTGTTCTGCCCAGCAAAAATCATTTGTTTGTCTCACTGACTGTAATTCTACTACAGAATATAAAGGGTTAATGTATAAACACACATAATTGTTGCATAAGTTTTTCCACACCTGTATGATTCTTTTCCATCAGAAGTTCAGTAGGTGTCCATCCATGGCAAACACCCAATAAGACAGCAAGGAATGCTGACAAAGGGAATGGAGCAAGTTGCACGCTTCTGGTTACTGCATGGAGCCAATGCAGGTGGAAGCATAATGCAAACCAGTCTGCGGGGCTGAACTACCACCCCTGTGCTCAGTATGCTCACAACCACTGTCTCCTTGGATAAGGCTGTTAGTGGAAAAAGAGCAGAAATTCCAAAGGATGCAGGGAATAATAATTTAGAGATGGGGAAGGAAATGAGTGAGCATTAGGAGGTCCTCTGAATCATTAACTGAGGTCACTTTCTTCCTGCCCTGTAAGAAGGCAGATGTGGTGGGGCAGCATTGCTCAGTGAAAACAGCTTCTGCTACAGAGTGTTTAAGCTTAGCTGGAATAAAACAAAGTCACAAATATAGGAGTGGAGAAAAAAAAAGACTTGTAGAGTGAAATAGGCTTTGCATTAAGAAGGCTTCATCACGAGAGGGGATCAGACTGGTAACTGCCCACCAGTGCTATCCTAACTAATTCTTCAACGTGGGCACATTATGAGGTGCATAACTTTGTGACCTTGTTGTGTGGAGGCACAGAGAAGTGCTAAAGCATGAAAACTGCTTGTTTTCCCCTTGTGTAAATCAACTGTAAACTGCAGCAAAGGAGATGGTCCCATCCTCCGTCACTTTTAACACTGGGAAGAATTGAAGCAGTTCCTCTGACTTTGCAGTCACGGTTTGGAAATGAAAGGACAGTCCCACCACAATGGCTGTGGCAATCCAGGGACATGAAACGCTGCTCTGAGCACAGCTGCAGGTGTGGAGGTCTCTGTGATGCTCTCCCATGCTGCTGGCTGCTGTCCTTAGCTCTGTGATGTACAGGATTAACACAGCATAAATGTGACCTGTGGGGGGGTTTATAGATTGGAAGGATGTGGCTTCACTGGGGACGACTTGGTCAAATCTGCCGGTATCAGCACCGTCGGTGCTTCATGCAGAAATGCAAATGCCAGAAATAAAACAATGGGTGGATTTATGTGCAGATGAGGGAGGGAATAGAAATCCCTCTGACCTCCTGCACCATCAGCTGCAAACTCCATAGGTTTGGGAACACGCTGCTTAAATGATTAATGTCTTGAATAATGAATCACTGTACATGTAAATGAGCTATTGGTGTAACAGTTCCAAATAAGTCTGTTTCTGGCACATTTCAATGATTGTTTGGCCATTAACTTTGGTAAATATAAGAATGGGAAAGGAAAAGAAAAAACAATATATAATTTCCTTATTATTTAGCATTGTTTTAAATGAAACCCTTGGAAAGATTTATATCATTTTAATTTTAGTTCCGGAGGCTTTTATGTAAATTAATAGCATTGGAGAATTGGCAAGAACATTTATTCAATTTAGAACAGCCATGATTATAAGCTTTACATTAATATAACAACAATTTAACAGTGGCTGATAGATGGGACACAACCATGTAATTATCAAAAGTGAGCCACTTCCTTGATCTCTAATTAGTTCTATAAGCAAATATAGTTTTGCTGGAACTAATTGCTGTGTTGTAGCTGGCGGTGAGGTGAGTGCTGAACCTGTGATCAGGTGCTAAGCATCGAGTGTTGCACACCCAAAGATTTTTCTATTTTCTGATTAAATCAGATATATAATTCAATTATACATGCTGGGCAAAAGCAAGCATTTGTGTGTGGAGGAATAACCTTCCTTTTGCTGCAGTCTCCTCTGACTGCTTTATTAATAGACAGCCATGACCTAATTTGGGGTTTGTTTCTGTCTGGGAACAGAGGTATTAGGAGCTGCCATTACAGTGAGAATTATGGGTGGTTGGTGTTTCACCTCTGCTTAGCCCAGACAGCACACCACGTAAAGGCAAAGGAAAGCAAGATTCAGATGGGGAGAATCGTTTTTTCCTTGCCCCTGCATTTTGAGAGATGAAATCTTAATTTGGCTAATCACAACCTTGTCCATCTACAGCTCTCTGCTGCAGGGACTCTCGCTGGGGCTGCCCATGGTTGGTCATCACTCAACTTCCACTCGTTTATGGCCTCTCATTTGCTTGGCTGTTTTTTTTTTTTTAGCCACAGAGCTTGGTTTGCTTTAAACATCCATTTTCACCCTGGCTCATTATTTAATGAAGCTAAAAATGGGAGTCAGAGAACTCACTTCAATTATTCATAGAAAGGCAGAATAATAATTCTGTTCTTAATAGCACTGTAGTGACACAACTCTTGCACATTGCCTAAGCGTGATTTTCTGTTGCAAGGCCTCTAAAGCACAGCATGTGGGAGCTGTGTTCATGTGCTGGAGAGCACTGATTTTGTGAAGTCTGTTTATTTCTGTCACTGCACCATAAGCTGGATTTTTCAGTTTTTATTGCCTATATCCTCTTCGGAAATGCTTTCCCTCATTTGAGTAAACCAATTACCAAGTGCCAGTGCTTCGTTCCAGTTCAAACTGAGCAATTGTCCTAGTGCTAATTACCTAAGGGCAACTACCACGATCTATCAAGATCATCGCTGGGCAATGCTGATACATTTAGTGCAAAGATTATTGAATTTACAGAGCATTTGACCCAATGCAGCTTCTAACAAATGCATTTTGTGAATATGACAGTCCTGGTGAGTGAATTACAGACCCATTCCTTGGGCTGTTAGAGCCCCTTGAATGGGAACCATGATTCTTGTCAAGGCCATTAGCTTCTTTGCAAAACAAGAGCTGTCATTTCATTAAGTAGCTCTGCACATCTCACAGGCTCCAGTGTACAATCCAGTCATTCTCTATCTCTTTGATAACTCCTTATGGAACCTGAGCTTTTCCTGTCCAGGGACTTCTCTCAAGGTGAGGTTGGGGATTGTTTTTGCAGAAGGGGTGCTTCTGTTGGGTGCAGAATAAGTTGTCATGTCAGCAGACAGAGCTGGAGCGAGCGGCATGGATTTTCATTCTTGTTCTGAGGAGGAAATAGCAGTGATGACATGGCAGTTCTCCTTGGGGTGTGTATAATTTTCGCCTCCATTGTTTATGTGGGAAAGGGCTCCTTTGTCTACGCATGGCTCCACGACCTGCACATCCAGAGGTTGTGCTCCAGTGGAATTAAAAGGAAAATAAGAGCTCTCCATTTTTGTGTTGTGCTCTACAGTGTCACAGCAGAGAGGAACTCTGTTGTTCTATGTGCTGAGCAAAATGAACCCAACAGACCTGGGATTTTGTATCTTTGTTTACTTGATGCAGTCCGTGCACTGGGAACAATGTAATTACAAGTGCATGAAAGGAATCTAAACAATGCAGATAGGGAAGCTATGAAAATGAAAATAAAGTGGAACTCATAGATCTGATTGCTCTGCTCTATTGTAATCCCATCTTCACTTTAACTCGTGTTAGTGATTCAAAATAGAAACACCGAATTTCCATCTTTGCTGTTTTCTGTTCTCGCCGGTACAAAAGCTTTTTGTGTTGCTCTTTTTGAATGGCACAGTACAAACCCAGCCCTGGTGACAAAGGCACCCGAGTGCTCAGAGCTGCAGGGATGAGCGGAGTGGTGATCTCCCTGCATGGAAAACAGTGGCAAAACTTCCTCTGACTTCATCAGCATGCAGTCGTGCTCAGAGAAAAGAGAGATGTTTCATCTCCAAACTTCCAGACAGTTGTTTTATAAAGCGTAGAAAAAAGCGCTTGAGGAATTATGAATAATGCCCCCCTCCCAGCACCTTTGTCATACGTTTTAGAGGTCAGGAACGCAGGCTTTGTTGCTGTCGGCGGGGCGTCGGGCTGCTGCTGCTCAGCTATCACTTCTCAAAATCAGCTATTCTCCTTACCCTTCCTTGCATACATTCATTTTCAAAGGGATTATGAAGCAGAACCGCGGATCGAAAGGTTTTTCATTGCCCTGATTGCGACATCAGAAATATTGGGCTGGCTGACATCCTTTCCCTTCCCCACTCAGCTTATGGTCCCAAGATCTTCCAGTGCTGGAGGTAGGTGCAGTCGGGTAGCCCAGGGCCATTTTCTGGTCCATCTGCTGTGGCTGTAAAGTACGGGCTCTGCATACAGGCCTGGCGGTTCTCTGGTGAGCCGGGACTCAGAGCAGCAGATGGTGTGCAGTGCTTGCAGATCTCTCACCATGGCACGTCACAGAAGATGTACGCAGCCTCCTCTTCCTGCAGACCCTAACAGGTGGCCTGGGCTCAGTTCTGGGCAATTGTCAGCGTGGGGAATGAGGAAGCATGGCTGCTGCAACCCCTTTTCAAATGGGGAATATTCTACATTGGAAAAAGTGCCCGTACTCCGAGATGGAGCTTTTGGGAGAAGAAATAAAGCTATTATCCTTGGGGGAAAACCACGTTTTGTGTAGCTCAGAAATAAGTAGATCACACCTACTTTACCTGCTCTGGACAAAAAGTGCAAATTTCTCTGTACTGAGATTCTATAATAAGGAGCAACAGAATATTATGATCCCAGGATGAAGTTTCCTATGTCTCAGTAATGACTCATTTGTACTGTGCAAAAAAATGTATGTAGCTGTTAATGCATTTCTTGGTTTAGTGATCTTTTTTCTTGTTGTCTTTACTCTGAGTTCTGGGTCATTAAAATAAATGTTGGCATGCCAGATTTTTCTGGGGAACCATAGAGGAAATATTGGGGACAAGGCTGCAGTGATATCTCACCCCCAGGTGTTGGAAGCAGCTGAAGTACATTGTGTGAAGGTGAACAAGTAGAGGACCCTTTGGTTTTGTTTGCTTGGTGTGGGCTAGAGAAATCCCATGTGAACAGGTGATGGAAGATCTTTCCATTGGAGCTGCATTACAGCTGGAGTCTGCTTTCAAGAAACTCCAGCTCAAAGTGCCTCCGAACCTGCAGCCCCAGCATTTTGCGTTACGTGCTGAGGGTTATTTAGTCAGTCTGTGATTTTCATTGGATACTTGCAGCTGACCACAGCAGCTCAATTTGTAATTAATCAGGAATTCCCTTCTGTTTTCTCTGTATCATCAGCTGTAGCATCTGCTTGTGGTTTGCAGGGGGTACTTAATTCTGAAATCATGCAAAAATAATTGCTACATGTCGAAAAGCCAGAGATGAAATAATGGTTTTATATAGCATTTTAAAAACGACGACTGTTATTGTCAAAGCATCACCTAGAGTCATGAGAAGCATTTTTCTCTCCTGTCTGTGGATCTCTTACCTGTAGATAAACAACTGATACTCTGTAGTGTGGGTCAAGAAGTGAGCAATAATAGTAAGAGAATAATAATCTGGTCAAGAGTGCAGAGGAGGAGATTTCATAACTGGAAGAGTGAAAATTATTCAGGCTGGATGATGTCCAGCAGGTATGGAGCATTGCCAAGGGCCAGCGAGAGGACTTGATGGATCAGCCATCTGATACAGCTTGGCAAATCTCACCCTATGCTTCCACATAAAGGAAATGTATACCATCAGCATCTCCTCACTTGCTGGGCTTGACTCTGTTACCAAACAGGACTTTTTGCAAAGCAAAGGCAGAAAAAAGATCTGCTTCTTTGTATTCGATGCAGATATAGAAAAATGTCAAAGATGGCCAGAAATTGTCTTTGTGTAGGGATCTGCTTCAATTGAAATCAGCAGCTGATTTTCACTGGCAAGTGCCAGCAGATTCCCTTTCATTCGGAAAAGGTCAGGACTTGAAGTTACCTATGTTCTGTATCAGCTTCCAGAAACAGCCAAAGTGTGGTCTGAACAAAGTGTGGAGAAAAATCATCCAGAACAGAGCTAGAAAACAAACAAGAATTGAGGCTTTGAGCAAGTATGTTTGTCTTGAAGCAGAGAATGGTCAACCTCTTATTGGTGCATGTGAACGTATTTGGGTAATTCTGAGATAAATATGATGTTAAACACCTACTGGGTTGTTTTAAAAGTATGCATATACTTGTGGTAATCCAGTTTCTTCCTGGGAAAGTGCAAACTAAATACAGATGCTCCATCAAATCCATCTCATTTGTGAAACATGTTCTGTTTGTTACCTACTGTCCAGTAAGTCCCAATTGACTGTACTAACAAGTGCTTGAGCTAGTTTAATTTAACGTGGAAAAAGTGGAGTTATTTTATAATTTCATCATAATATACAATCATAATCATGAACCTTGCATTATTATAAAAATTAGCCATTCTTCAGCTTTGTTCTGTATTTCAAGGATTTGCCTTTTTATTTTAAAGTAATTGTCTTCTTTCCCAGGTGACCATAATTTATTTCTCCTTGACCTTTACATAATAATGAATGCTGTTATTTTTTGCTCTATTAGCCCTCATAGCTTTCTGCCTGTGGACTGTTGTTCACCTCTTCTTGACTGCTGATTCAAACTGTGCCCTGAAACAGGAAAGAAAATGGAAAGAAAGAGCAAGAAACAAAATAGATTCTCAGATATCTGAGCTTGCCCTGGCTGACACAACTCACTTGATAGGTTATCCATTGAGTTATCAGAGCTTCCAGTACATTTCTACTTTTCATCCTGTCATTTTCCTTAGAAAGCCACTCCAGTGAGGTTGTACAGCCAACTCCTCTGAACAGCCCATGCCTGTTTATCTGTTTCCTACACTGAGGACTCTCAGGTTGCACGTTCTATTTGCTTTCCAATAAAGATCATTTATTGATGCGTTAGTAGTAACCTCAGTACAAAGGCCCACCAATGTCCTGAGGCTTAGTTGAAGCCAACAAGTCTCCAGTGATCCTTACCCACTGACACTGCCCTTCTATGATGAGGAGAAAAAGTCACTCTTAGAGATTCATGAGAAACTTTCAGGGTGATAAACACTCGTATCACTTCCATCGACCACTCTTGTAGTTGACTTTTCTCTCTTCAGAGACTGAGCCAGGCTCTGCTTAGGTAAGATTGACGTATGCAGGTCCATCTCCTACTGGATTTTCTCTGCACAGCGTCAGGGAGAGCAGGAATTCTGCTCTTTGCTTTATCTCTCGCTGCAGATCATAAAGGATTAATTAAAATTGTATAAAGCTGAAAGAGTGCCCAAGGTAAACATCAAACTGCATGAAACTGTGCAGAGAAGCACTTAAAGTGCTGTTTTCTATGGCTCAGGGCTGGGACCGTCTTCATACAGCACTTCAAACTGAATATACAAACTAGCAGAACTGAGGCATAAGAACATTTTGTTTCCGTTATTTTTAAACAGAATCAGAATTTTATTTTGAGTCCTGAATTGACTCAGCAAAGCTACGCTCCGGTTCTTTCAGCCCTAGGAACAAGACCACAGGCACATGTATGCACTCCTGAGAACACAGCTCCTTTCTTCCTGGCTCTTCAGAATGCATCTTTTTCTCTTACGCACACCTACGCACAGAGCTTGTCTTGAATCTTGAGCACTTCAGGTACCAAGGTGTCTTTTAAATGTCATTGGTGTTCTAAATTAGATATAGGAGTGGAAGGGGTGATGTGGCAGACCCTTATACTGGAGGAATAATTCAATTTATTGCAACTGCATGGAAGGGAAAGCTGCAGCATGCTTCCAAACCTCCAGGTGCACCCAATTGCAGTAGAGCTGAGCTATCGTGAGCCACAGGGCTGCTTGCATTGCAAGCAACATGTGCAGCCCTCACCTCTGCCCAACAGCTGTAACACCAAATCACTCAGTACCTCCACACTTGGCCAACTCTGATTTCTCTCTGTAGCAGCTGAAATGCTTTATAGCAGCACACAGGCTAGGTGTAAAGAAAGCACAATCATTATTTCTCTTATTAACACTGGTAGAGATGCAGCCCTTCCGTTAACTTGGACTCTACTCAGACATCCATTTAACACCCTTCTATTCCATGCTGGGAAGATCTCTCATTTGAGCTCCCATCTGAGCCCTGTGCTGAATTTTTGGATGGCACAACTAGAATTCAGCGCTGGCTATAGCTGCTTAGAACACTTGGTTTCTGATATTCCAAGGTTATTGGTGTGACTTCATAGTTGGACAAGTTACTTTTTTTATCTGGGCCTGCAGTAGTGCAATCTGTTCTTTCAAGAATATGCACAAACTACAGCTAATTGTGAACCATTAATGCTGGGGAAACAACAACAACAACAACAACAGATGAATAAAGGGCTGATTACTGTTCTCACCATGTACAAATGAAATGACCTCTGTGGGATTTGTCTGGCCTACATCTTTTGTGCTGTGAGCAGAATCCAGCCATAAGAGTGCAGGATTTATAATCCTGATAAGTTGGTTTCATACTCGGCACGCTGTGTGTGAGAGCTAGCAGCTTTTCTGCACAAAATAACTAGGTTTGCCCTTTGCTTTTCTAATTCCAAAATAGCCTCGGGCACCAGTTCACCTTCTGGAAGAATAGCTTATAGAAACCTTTAGAAGTATATAGACACATAGATTTTTAAATTACAGCACAATGAAAGAGGAAGTGATGCAGGGGCTCCTCCAGGGCAAGACAGATATTTTGGCAAAGTCATCTGGTAGCCCTGCTGCGGGGTAAGACAAATAGGTCTGTCGTGTCACTCAGAGTTGTGACCCTTTTTAATGCAATACTCTCTAAGCTGGCTCAGATGCTTTTGGTACCAGTGGTAGTAAGGATTTGGTGAATGGATTTCCAGAATTCTAAGGGGAATTGCAGAATTTGCAGTGGTCCAAATCAATATAAAGTCATTAAGTTTTTGGTAGGCAAACTAGTTAGACGTTCATCTGTGTGAGTGCTGCAGATGAACCAGTTATGCTCCAAGCTGCAATGCTGGGGCTGCAGGCATGGAGCTGCCCTGACAGAGCTTTGCAGGCACTTGAATTCAGTCCCACACACACAGCAGGGACTGCTGGAGGCTGCTTGGGAGCCCCAGCTCCTGAGCACGGCGTACATCACAGAGCACAGAGATGGGGCTGGTAAATCAACAGCAGCATCTCTACCTTTCAGACCCAAATGCGCTTCTCCTTTCCATAAATGCTAAGTGTCACCAGGCATTATCCTCTTCGAAATTAGCAGCGCGCTGATGACTTCACCACTGCAGCACAGATTGCACAGCCTCTTTCTTCTGCATGTGCTGGTGGATGCTTCCCTGCAGCTGGAGTATTTCCATACATCTGTGAATAAATAGTGACAGTTTGTGTTGAGGCGCACAGCGCAGAGGTCTGGTCCTAAATAACACCACAGTGTTCACATACAGCATTACAGAAGGGGACTCAGAGAGCAGAGGTTATTAAACACAAACAAGGGTTCTCCTGGTTCCCCTGTTGCAAACTCTTGTTGGAAAATCCATCCATTTCTTCAGCACTGCCCCAGTTCAGCACATGAGAAAAAGCCCTCTGGATTGTTTGCTCCCAAGAAAGTCGATTTAATTACCCCAAATTAGCACCCTTATTATTTAGACTCCTCAGGCAAAGACGAGATATCCTTAAAAAAAAAAAATAGAGCAAAGATGTTATTTATATGAGGTGACTTTTCTTGTGACTCCATGATCAGAAGTTTCACTTCACCTTTAATACTCCATAGTGGCGAAGCTCAAAACAAAATTTGCTTTACAGCACTTAGAATTCAATTTCCAGATGGATAATTATCCACAGACCTCCTGTTAGCTTTATATACACGCCTATTGCAGACAGAAATATTTATATCTTTCTGTGTTACCATTATTCGGAGCGATGTGGAGGAAGGAGCACTACATGGCTTGGAAAGAGCCGTTTGGAGCCCTGTATGTTTGGGGTATTTTGCTTCATTGCCTGTATTGGGAGGGACAGCAGATTTTGCTGTAGTGTCTGACTGGGAAGGAATGGGAACATGAGCAGCGAGAAGCAGCGGGGAACGCAAACCCAGGTGAAGAGTGAGTGAAGCAGATGGAGGAATTTAAAATTCTGTGCAGCACAAAGACCTTGAGAAACAGAAGAAAAATCAAAAATGCAAGTTGACTTTTCAAACGCATCTTCAGTCAGGGAAAATAGATGGCAATTAAGTTCTTCCAACAAGACTTCAGTACCTCTAATGATAAGCTTTAAAAGACCAGCGTAATGAAATGTCACAGGGACACCAGCTGGAACAATTCCCTGTATCCTGGCTGCCAAGCAGAGCTTTACCTGATGGAGGACAAATTACAGGGGGGGATAAGATAAGTGAGCGTTAGCATCTTTATCCCTGCTGTAAGCCCATTGAAATCAATGGTGTTATACTACAGATAAATTTGGCTGTAGAATTTTAAACAGAAACAACTACAAAAGCAAATGCCTTGAATGAGAAGCAGCCAGGCTTCTCGAACCAAATAGGAATTTTCCGTTCTGTTATTGTTTAATTCCCATTAGCTGTTACCCAGGATAAAATACACAGCATCTCTCTGTACCTCCACCGCCGGTTGGCTCTGCCTCAGGTTTGCACCTTAGCGATGTTTGCCAGATGCAGAAATGTGCCACGGGGCTGAACCAAATGATACTGCCTGAAGGTTCCGGGGGCAGTGAGTACCACACAGCTGTTCCTTCCTTCCTGGGGTGGCAAACAAAGTATTTCTCCTCTAAAAGAGATGTTCTTTGCTTCATCTTTTGTGAAGCTTTTCAGATGTGAGCACTGCGTCCTTTTGTATTTGTGCACTCCATTTTTTTTTTTCAAAGCAAAAGATAATTTCCTTTCAAAGCCTGACTGCAGCTCAGGATATTCAAACTCACCTTCTGGATGTGCTATGAAATAGCTTTGGGCCCAGGGCCAACCATGTCCTTCTTCTTCTCAGCTGTATTAGTGGTCAAATTAATACAAACTGCATTAAAATCGCAGCAAGGAGGTGTCATGGTTGGGCATTAGGAAATGCTTTCTGTAGTTAAGACTGATAAAGCACTGGCTGCAGAGGCCGTGTGATTTCCATCATTGCACATCTTTAGGAACAGGGCAGTGCTCTATCAGCAGCTACATTGGTTGCATCGATTCTGCCTTCGGGCACATAGGTAGATGAGATGATATTTCAAGACATGGCCATTCCTGTCCCTGCATGGCTGTGATGTGAAGATGCTGCTGTGATGAACAGGGATGTCTTGGAAAGGCGATTTTGGGGGCTGTGTAGGACATGCTGTAGCCAATTCATTGTAGCCTTCTGAAAGCGCCTTCTTCCACAGATAGGCTCTGTGAATACTTTGCTCCTCTGACAATCTTGGGTGATGACAAAAACACATCTTGTAGCTCCAGCCGGAAAATTAAACACGAAGTCGTGGCCATTCTGCACATAAACTGCGCCATGTTTTAATCCTACCCTGAAATCCAGTTCTGCAAGTGCAACTCCCTCGGGGCAGGAAACTAACTCTGAATGCATCTCTCCTGACGACCACATCAACCTGCTTTAAAAAATATAAACCTATATTTAGAATGCATAATGTGAGCATCTCGTCTTCTAAACAAGAAAGTAGGACGCATTCTCAGCCCGGATGAAAAGAAAATGAAAGAAAGAAAATCTGAATAGGAAAGTTGTGAGAGTGCCAGTAAGGTAAATGCAATGTCAGACCAGAAGGTATTTCTCTAATAAGATTCATGTAAATACAAATACAAACACACATTTCCGCACAAATCAAATAAATGCAGATACACAGCACAAAAAGGAATGACAAAAAAGATCGAAAACGATGAATGTTTTTGCATCCTGCCTTCGCTTCTGGTGCACAACTCAGGTGGCGTTCTGGTCTGACTTAGTAATTGTTCTTAAATCTCTTTGATGCACAGGAAAACCTAAGTGGAAATTTTCTCAGGCTCCTCTGAGCCAGCAAACGTAAACCAAACTTTAATGCCAGAGTTCCTAACTTCCATTGGGCTTTTAACCACAGCAAGTATCTGCCTTTCCAGGAAGGAGCTTAAATCCACCATTCAGACCAATTTTGTGCCATCGGCCTGGAGAATTTGTGCCTCTGAGGTGGAACTTTCCAAAACCAGGGCCATTAGAAAAACACGAAATCTTGCACTGACATCTCCTGGAGCAGTTACTGAGGAGGACTCAGAGCACCCCATGTGCTGCTCAGGGATTGGGGCAGTCCAATGGCAGCAGGAAGGCTGAGGCAGCCCTGCATCCCCTGCATGTGGGAAAAATCACTTCTGTTCCTTTTTCTCCCAGAGGATGGGAGCAGCCAAGGAGTGGTGGAGATATTTGACAGCACAAAGCTTGATAAAACCATATAAACAAATGGTGAAAGGAAATCTTGAATTGTCTCAGAAAGCATTTCAGTGATGATGATGTATACCTACAGGGTGTTGTTCATGTGGGCTACTGAACAGAAAATGATTTTTGAGATGAGTTTTCTGTTATTACCAATTTTCACCCGTGTTGGTTTACAGGCTACAAACTTCAGCAAGAACCAAAAAGAAAAAGCACAGGTTAAAACGCACCAGAGATTGTGCGGGTAATGAGGCTCACACTCCTTGTTCTAAAACATTATTTCTCATAATTAGATTTGATAACATTTTTGGTGTTCATTAGGAGCCACTGAAATTACCAGTTATTAATTTTGTAGCAGTGGGAGCAAAGCCACGATGTGTCAGATGTGATGGATCCATGTGAGGAGCCAGGCAGGCACGTTATGGGTCTGAGCAACGCTGCGTGGGCTTCCATGTGGGGGTGCTTTGTGTGCGATCCTTCAGGGGCTGCTGGGTTCTCCATCCACACTGTAAGGGGATTTTTATCCACATGGGAGCAGCTCAGTGTAATTGGCAGAATGTCCCAAGCTGGGAAGGACCGTGAGGGACTCTGAGTCCCACTGCTGGATTCACACAGACCTGCCTAAAAATGACACCTTGTATCAGAGAGCATTGCCTGGAGTGCTGCTGACAAAGTAGAACTCTAAATCAAACATGTCCATAGGAATAACCTGTTTCAGAGTGCTGAAGATTTTCAGCCCATGCAGCAGTTACAGCAGTCAGGTTGCAGCTGCCTCCATCCAGCGGCATTACAGAATGCATTTGGTGCTCAGAGCAGTGCTGGGCTGGTGCTCCTCCACTCCTCTGCCGCTTTCATCCCCCCACATCTGTTGGGTCATCTCTAGTAAAGGTGTACCTGTGGGCTGAGTGCAGGCCAGGTGGCCTCGTGTGAAGCTCCCTGTGCCATGCAGTGCTGCACACAAACCAGTGGCTGCCTCCTCCTCAGTGTCTGTCACTGTGCCCTCAGGGCAGCCCCCACTTTCACATCCTTTCCATTTCCAGTAAACACCTCTGACCTGGGGCAGCTCCGGCAGCATCTCGCTAGCACTCAGTGAAGTGTTCTGTCACTTGCCTTCTTCCTCACCTCTCCCCCTTCTCCCTCTTGCTGTCCCTGCGAGCGTTTCCAGCGAGCAGCAGATTCACATATCAACAGAGAGTGTTTACAGACCTTAAGTTTACCGTGGGCCCATGGCAGGCTGCAGAGCCAGCAGCAAAGCCATTGCAATGTGTGCCTGCTGCCAGCCACAGTGCCCGGCCGTGGGGAAACCTCTGTCTGCTGCTGTTAAGCTCGGGCTGCCAGGTGAGGAGCTGCAGCTCTGCCCCATCACTCATACTTCAGTCTGTTCCTGTTGAAGAGTAGATCACACCTTTTTTGATGCCAACCAAGAAGAAATGATGTCTCTCCCTTTTTTCTCTACTTGGTGTCGTTGGGAAAGTTGTAACCTCTCTGCAAATCGCTATGGGAAAACACATGGTGGTCTTACACCCAAAATAACTCTTCATGGCTGTGACTGGATACCAGCAGTGCTCTGCAGGCAGCATGCACTAACAAAACATTGTATTTAAAAAGCAGAGGAAGAGTTATAGGCCTCTTTTTTCATTAATGAGCAGAGGCAAAATTCAGTCCAGCGCAAAACGCCAGCACAACCTGTATGTTATTTGGGTAATTGGAGGGAAACTTGTTTGGCATTCACTCATACAGATATTGATTCTGGAACACAAGGAGATTTTGGCATGTCCTCCCCTCAGCTTATCTCCAGCTGGCCCCACCAGCTCTCGGCGCTGCTCGAGTAATTTCTAAATCAGCATATCCTTTAATTTCTTTACTATTTGCCATGCATGATGGATTTTGCCATGAATAAATCAAGGCCTTCAGATTTTATATGCTGAAGTGGAGCATGATGACGGATTCCTTGATGGCAGAAGGATTAAAAAAAATTACATATTTTTGTATGCATTCACTTCAATGGCCAGATCAGTTGGAGCGCGCAGCTCCCAGGCAATAGTACCCTTGTAGCTTGTTTGTTTAATTGATTGCAATGCTATGTCAACTGTCCCACGCAGAAGCCTCAAATATTTGCAAACTGAAATTCAGATAATGTTTGGCATGCCTTGATCCTCGCTGCACCACATCTGCAGCTGCTGTAGTTTACACAACGGAGACTGGAAGACAGGAATCCAAATACGTTAAATTAATTAGGGTTATGTCCATAACCTTTATTTAGTTCTGTCGGGTTTGTGTAGGATTGTGTTCCCTGCTTAAGCTCAGCCGTGTTGGTTACACAGCCTGGTTTCTGGTTTCTCATTTGTGGTGTTAAAGACCACCGGATGATTATAGTGCCCAGCTCAGCAAATATTGGCTTTCTCTGTCAGAAGATGCCACCTCCTCCTCTCCAGCCTTTCTATTCTATAGAGATTCATCACGCAACAGCTACTCCTTAAAAGCCAAAATTACAAAGCAAAGATTATATCTGGGGAGGAGGGGGGGGGGGGGAAAGCTGAGGTTTTGTGTATCCCATAGGAGGTAGAAAATGCAGCTTTCTGCCCCTCGGTGCAGTGCTTTGTGTGAGCAGCACACCCTGAGCCATCCCTGCTCACATCCCTGTGAGTCGGACGGCTCCGGGGCAATAAGCAAACCAAGCTGTGGATTCAGAATGGTGCATTGCTCTCTATGAGCGTACAGAGCGAGCAATAAATGTTCCTCCATGACACCGAAACAGTGCCAGCTTATTAACTGTTATTACTTTGATTAACCATGTTCCATCTTTTAAACTAAGGGAGGGATAATTCATAAACATCCGTGGTGAAGACTGTTGAAAAGAAACTGCTTCCATAACTAATTTATTTCCCTTTGTATTTTCTCGGGGATGTCCATGTAGATGTTTATCCAATAGATTTCAATCCAATTAAACAGTTCATCAGCTGAGAAAATCAGCATTTGAATAATCCTGCTGCCTTTAGTGGGACTAATGTGAAGCTTAAAGTTATTTCAGAAAAGCAATTTGTCACCGCTTTTAAATATCTTTTCACCACTGGCCCTTTTAATTTTCACGTCTGTCTGAAAGCAGCATTACTTCTTGGATGTGTAACAGATGAGCAGGAGCTGCTCTCAGCCTGGCAGGCACAGCACCGACTGCTGAGCTTCTTCCCAGTTGGTACAAACAAGAATTTGGCCCTAAGAGTTATATTATTAATCAAAGGCTTTGCATGCTGCTGCTTATTTTCTGTGGGGTTTTATGAACATCTTTCAACACTGAAGAGGGATATCTGAATTTCACAGAATCACGGAATTTACTGCAGTATTCTTTGGACTGTGCCAGTTTGATGTGAACAGTGACTCCTATTGTGATCACAGTCTTGCCTTTCCTATTTATGAACAGCCACTGTTGCTTTCCTTATGTTTGATAGAAGAATCATAGAATGGTTGGAGTTGAAAGGGACTTAAAGGCCATCTGGTTGTTTTCTGGTCTCACCATCCCAGGCCTCTCTGTTCCTTATATCCTCTAGAAGAACTATTGAAGTAACTGACCTAATGACTTTGCAGCCAACTTTCCTATCTTGACTGTGCATGTAGAAACCTATCTGATATAAATCTGCATTATGTAAATCAATGATGTTTTATTTAACAAACTAAATACCTTGCTAGCTGTCCCCTTACAAAGGCGGGGAACAGGCTGGACAAATCCAATGGGGTAGGAGTAGAGTTCGAAGAACTTCTGATATGTTTCCAAGCTTGGTAGAGCCAAGATGACAGCACCACGATTTGTCTGTCCATCTGAATTCCCTACAAAGCTTTACGTATCTCCCAAGATAGTCACTTACTTTATTCTTTCCTTCTTTTTTATTCTCCTCCCTTTCTCTTAGTTTGCTGGTAGCTCAAAAGCTGCCCCGAAATCTGAACCAATTTACCATTTCCGAAAGAAAGGATAATAAACCTGTCATCTGTGGCATGAGCACAGAGGTTGCTGCAGATTCTCTGATATTAAAGCTGATTTGAAGAGGACCAACCCTTTCAGGAGTTCACATTATCTTAAGAATATGAATTATTTTGGGGGAAAGAATTGTAGAGACCCAATGCACGCTTTGAACTGCCATGGTTATTGAATTCTGACCTAAAGGAGAGTATTGCTTAAATATTTTACCTCTGAAGGTCTCTGTGTAGTTCTTTATTTTATTTTATCCTCCTCAGGAGGGGTAAAGGAATGTCAGAATAAAAAGCAAAGAAGAGGTTTGTGTTTTGTGTTGTGTTTGTTTTGACCATCTGAAATATTTCTAAGCCAGCTCTTGGAAGGATTTACTGAGAGCAGCCCAAATCTTGGGATTCTCTGGAGAGATGCTTTTGGGTTGCTCGGTTCCAATTACTCCATGTAACCTAGAGCTATTTCTTCTTTCTGACCAAAAAGTGAATCCCTTGAGTGGTGAAACTTTATAGTCTTGGGCAGTATGTTTCAATGTAGGATCTTGTAGTAAGTAACTTTGTTAGATCCTGTCCCTACTAATTAGAAGTAGGCTCATTGACTGACGCAAAAGGTTTTAAGGTACAAGGATGGTTTTGCTGCAGGTGGAAAGCTATTCTTTAAGCTCTTATGGTCTCAGTTTCTCCCTGCGTGATCTCCATCCAAAGCACAGGGCAGAGCACTGCAGCCATGTTACGTGCGTGGTCAAAAACGTCCCCAAGACACGACCAGGTCACAGATGGAGCCAAGAGACCACAGAAGGGCTGACGTGGACTCTGCTCTATTGTAATGATATCAGAAATTAAGTAGGAAGAAATCCACACGAGCCCCTTCAGTTGTTTCCAGCGATGTGATTTGCACTGCGCATCCATCATCAGATTATGTGCTATTTTCTATGATGCGACTTTACAACAACTTCACAGGCCAGATATGCTTCACTGGGACAAACTGCAGCAGGAAATTGCTCCAAAAAATAACTTTTTCATTATTTCCCAGGTCTGTGCTTTCACACTGCGCAGAAATATGCTTTCCAATCTCACAAGTCACACTCTGTGCTGACATATTTGCATGTTTTGTGGAGTAGCCTCCCTCCACCCCTCCTATCTCTCCCTCACTTTCTGCAGCATGCCCTGCTTTCCCTTATTAATGAGTTCTCAGTGTTCCTACACACTCTCCTGCTGAGAGCCTTATATCTCCCTTCATCAGAGAAGGCTGAATCTGCCCCACATCTCCTTAAACAGATTTCACCCTGTGCGTTTAGGAGCTCCATTCCCCTCCAGGACGAACAGAGGGCTGGATTAATTAATTATAGTGTTCGGCCTACCCAGGATGACACAGTTAAATTTAATTAGCTTATTCCTTTATTTCAAAATCTCTTCACCCACCCCAGGGAGATCTTTTTTTTTTTTTTTCCTTTTGCAGTTGATTTCCATGATAGATGAGGAGGCCAACCTGCTGTGCTTAACATGCACGAAAAAAAGGAAGAAAGGAACAGGAAAGTAATGGCACAAATGTAGGGCATGGAATGCTTTCAGAAGAAAATATATCCAATATTGCAATACTCTTATAATCACAGGTGTCACTTGTACCACTTATTTGCCCTGACCCCGTTACAGTGATGCCTTCATTAATGTGGTTGCTTGCTTTGTTGTCACGTCACTTCTTTGAATCAGAGAATCATTTTATCCTTATTTAAAGGATGAGGCAAGCATCGGTTAAGGAGCTTTGAACAAAATTTAGCATAGTGGTTATACTGGTGCAAAACCATTTAGAATCACACACCAAGGAAAATGTGCAACATGTGGTCGTGTTGTAGAACACAAACTTCAAAACCATAAGAATTCATTATGAATCCCTATACACACAAACAACATAGATCTGCTCAGCATTGCATTCAATGCATTTTCATTGCTCAGTGCTTTGCTCAATGCAATTTTTAAGTACTTGCTCTTGTGAAGCCCCAACCCACGTTGCTGGCTGCATTACTAAAGGTGCTCTCTGTTCTTCCCCCCATGTCCCACTGTAGTCTGCACATCTCTGGTTATCTTTATTGTCCTTCTGTACGATTAGACTACAGGCACATTACAGAGAAAAGCCCTGGGATTCCCAGAAGCTCAAAACCAAGCAGGGTTCCATTAAATTCTTCACTTGGAGGATATAACTGTCACCAACACAACATCAAAATCTTACATGTGTCGTTGAATTGAACATCCAGTAACAGTGGTTCTAAAGCAAATATTAATTACAAGGGTCCAGATTCAGAGCTAAGATCCACTTTGGCTCATTCCACCAGAGGCAGTGCAGGGTGAGAGCGGTGCTTTTCGCTTTTGTACAAAAGGGACCTTTGGAAATAATTCCTGCACACCTTTCAGGCTTTGCCCTTTGCTAGCAAAGACCACACAGAAAGTAGAGTTGCTTTTCAGTTCAGCATTAAGGATGTGAAAGGGTTGCAGGAAGTCAGTGCAGAATGATTCAGGGCAATGAGAAGTGCTGGGAGTGAATGGGCTGCACGGAATGAGCCTGTTGCGATGCATCACTCTTAATGCAAGATCCTGAGCAGCGGTCATGTTTGGAAGCAGCAATAGCATCATGTGTCCTCCGGAGCTCAGATCCTTTCTTTCCAAGAAAGAATATTATCTTTAAAACAGAAAGTACCAGAAACAACTGAGATACCTTTGTGACATTGCGAAGGGGAAAAATCCTGTCCCTTCACCAATAACAACCGCAGCCGTGACGGAATGGAGCTGTGATCATGGGTGTGTAATTTCTTGAAGGAGCTGGGCTCCCAAGGTACCCCTCTTCTAATTAGATTAACTGTTACTGTCAGGGCTATCTAATTGCTTGTACTGAAGAAAGCAAATTGCAGACAGTACGTATCAGTGTAAAATCAAACACAAAACAGGTGTTTGCTAATTAAAACTGAGATTTTAATGAATGACCTGTGTGGTTTTGGAGAATAAATACCACTCTCAGCATCTGCTATGTAATTAGGTTCCAACTTCTTTTTTTTTCTTTTTTTTTCTTTTTTTCTCCTGAAGTCCCAGTAAATAGCCACAGAATGCCAGGTTTATCTAAAACTTGGTCATCCTCATCCTTTACTGGGACAAGAGCGGATGTTTCCTTTCTAGGAAACTCCAAGCAATAGCAACTAGAGAAAAAAAGTAAAAATTAGTTATATTTTAGGCTTTTTTTTTTCTCTCGAAGGTTTTTACAGTAAGGGCAATGCTAGATTGAAGGGAAGAGATTGCACAAAATCCTAATGCTGCCATTTTGTGCAACATTTGAAGGCATTTGCCTGCATCACTTTAACAGTGCAACTTTGCAGAGAGTTGCATAGACTCTGCATTTGGCAGGAGCAAAATGCTTGTTGAAAATGATGGGATCTTAATCCTTATCCTTAATGAGGTGCAGATAGATGGGAGGGCAGTGCCATCCTCCTCCTTGTGAGCTGGGCCATGAGATGCTGGGAAAGGAAAACAGAACCTTCTGTGATCTGTGTAATGTCCACCACAGTTCAGAGAGTTCTGGCAAGCCTTGGCATTCAGTTTGCTTCTCTTCCTGCAACATCAAGGCAACCATCCCTGTTCTTTCCACTGTATCATTGGAGATAAAAGCAGATATGCATGAGTTCATACAAGTCTATGATCCTGTTCTCCTGTTACTAGAATCCAGCTCCATGGTGGGTAAGGAGTAGCCCCTATTGGAGCTGTTTTGTACTATTTGCAGTGGAAGAGCATTCCCATCTTCTGTGTGCAGTTTAGTCACGCTTTGTAATTAAGAGGAAGAGCTGCATTTGAGTGACTCAAACTTATATTTGCAAAAACCTGCTAATAGGGCATGATAGGTGCAAATTGCACTATGAATTCTAGTACGTATGCACCTTTCATATCATATTTAGGGAAATCATAATGCATTAGTGAGGCATTCTTGAAGCACCAAGTGTATTAGCTGCGTTTCCAAGAGCTGAAGAATTTCATTTATCATCTTTTTGAGACTTTAGAAGCACTGCTACGAGTGCTAATGCCCAGGAAGTCATTCAGAAAATTCCACCAAGTTCCATGGAGTTTATATGTGGTGAGAATGCCCTTCAGAGGTGAATTCTACCCCTGTGCCACGAGGCAGCACACTGCTACTTTACATCACTCACTTCTCTCTGAGGACTGCAATTCCAATAAGCAATAAAGCAATATGAACAGGGATGGATGTTGCTCCATGAATACCACACCAATGGAGAACTCTGGCTGCAGGAACAACTATACAAGCCCTGAAGGGCTGCAAAAAGGAAGAGTTATGTGCACCAGTTCCACATCCATGAAATGGCAATCATTCTGCTTTCTCCCACTGTTTGTTTTGCAAAGCTTTTTTTGTTACACTACTGATGCACAGAGAACCTACTGCTGGTGCTAGAGCAGAGGGGAGGATTTGCTCAATCTTAGCCAAAGTGTGTGCTGTTGTTATGCAAATGGTGTTTCCTACCTGAGTTCTGCCTTTGGTAATGTCTCACTGTAAGCTGTGCTAACTAATGAGACTGTAAGGAGAGGGAGGAATTCATCCACTGGGAAGAAAGATGACAGTTTCTCACTACAATCACTTGGAAGTTGCACGCAGTGTAACTAAGGGGAAGAAAGTGTGGGTGGAGAAGAAATTGAGGCTCAGCTCGCCTTCTCCAATGAGACTTCACTTAGCAAATTGCAATATTGCAACACTGAGACTTGTCACTTGGAGTTTGAAGGCTGAATGGAAAGTAACTGCCTCCCCCAAAAGAGGGGCAAATGCATTTGCAGAGATTAAGGTCTGTTTATTCGCCGTGCCATAGAGTTGAAGGATTATACAATGCTTTTATGTTTTATAGAAATATTGAAACCTCAGTCATTGTTCTTCTCATGAATTTCTGATCATGAAGAAAAAAAGATAAAGAAAGATGTCAGTGATGAAGGCTGAGGATAAAACAGAGCTATACTTCCCCTCCTACTTCTCCCATCCCACTCCAGGCAGGCCTTTCTCCTGATTGTCTCAGGCCAGAAAAGAAAGAAAAGTCAAATAAGTGTCAGGATTTTGTTCCTCATTTTTAAGTGGTAAAGCAACCCCCGCACCGATCGCGTAGCATTCGTCGGCTGGGACCCAGAATTGGTGCCCAATCCAGGCCTCCATCCATTCTTCTGCTACTGGTTTCTGTGCATACGTAAGTAAAATCAAAACTAAATAAGAGCCATTTGTAATTTATCAGGGGGAAATTCTTTACCCAGAGAGTGGTGAGGTACTGGAACAGGCTGCCCAGAGAGGTTGTGGATGCCCCATCCTTGGAGGTGTTCAAGGCCAGGTTGGATGGGGCCCTGGGCAGCCTGGTTTAGCATTAAATGTGGAGGTTGGTGGCCCTGCATGTGGCAGGGGGGTTGGAGATTCATGATCCTCGAGGTCCCTTCCAACCCGGGCCATTCTGTGATTCTGTGATTCTGTAATGAAACATGGGAGCCAGAGGTGTTGTTCTGCAGTGTCTGAGGTCAGAAGTGCTTGGTGGGCTGTGTGTGTTTTGAGGTAGAGCTGCACTTTACTCAGTTATTACCACGATCAGAGGTGTGAAGAGATCCACTGAGAGGAACCAAGGAATGAGGTCGTTTCATGCCAAGGCTTAAAAATGGATGTTTTCTTTGAATCTTTTGCCTGCAAATTGTTTGAGGAGCAGTTTCTCCCACCCAGCATAGGCACAACACATGGCATAACAGAGGTCTTTCCTTCGGATAAGATGCAACTCTCATTCAATATTAATTTGGAAGAAAAAAGATTTATCAAGAAAAAGATGTTTAAAATGCCAGAGTGTAAAATATACAAGGACATAATCAGATGTAATCTTTACTGCAATAAAAAGGAGATTAGAAATCAAGATCCGCAAAGTACTGCAATTACTTTAACTGTCAGAAATATTGGCAGGGCTGGGGTGGTATTTGCTTCTGCAAAAAGTAGTGAACCCTTATAAAAATCCATAATATCTCTATAGCTAATTTGTAATCTTCAGAGAACAAATATCTGTGTTTTTGTCTTGGAGCTCCACTGATCCAACAGCACAGCACCTTTTGGAAGAGGGAGAGAATGAAAGAATTCAGGGGTTTTGAATTTGTACCCTTAAAATCCTTTCGTTTTTATGATAGTTTGTTATGAACATCTCATCAGCTCTTCTGGATGGTAGAGAGTTTCACCTTGTTATTCCTGGGTTCAACTTCAGATTTAAGAAGGCTCTGATCTCAGCTGTGAGATACGCTGTGATGATGAAGGCATCGACTCTTTCAGTGTTAAATTATTCTTAAAGAAGTGACACTGTAGTTTTGTGCATTCTGATATTTCTCTTATTTTGGATGAACTCCTTTGAAGCTCTCAGGGAAGAGTGACACACATCAAGTGGAGAAACCTTAAAGGAGAAATCTCAAGGGTTTCCTCTCCTGTCTTTGCCACACAAAAGGAGTATAATAAAATGGCCTAAACCAATCTAAAACTGTGATTAATATGCTGTGCCACATGGCTGCACCAAATTACATCCCAACGTGGGGCAAAAGGCTGCAGGGTTATAAACAAGAATCTCCGTGGCTTCATCTCTCCAGCTGCTAACGAAAGCACTTGACATTTAGCAGAATGCACTTGATTCTCGATAGAAAATGGAATTATTGCTTCTTCCCAGCAACTGCCCACAAGGCACCTTTCCGTCAGCTCTCCTTTGCCAGATGTGCTCTCCTGGCCAAAGTCAAACCTTCTCCTGGGGACGTTCTCTGAACAAACAATTTTAAATGATTATTAAATATCTGTCAAAAAATCTTCTGATTGTTATTCCTTTACCCGCAGTTTATTTTAGGAAGGAGAATTTTTTTTGTGTGTGGAAAAGCCTCACCTGCCTTCAAGCAATGCACACAAAACCACCGTGATAATTGAGCAAAAAGCAGGAATTGGATCCCACTGCCCATTTCACCCAGCACAGCTCCCTGGCTGGCTGCAGATAGGCATAGGTCTGCCATAGGAAATGGATGTGACCCAGTGAACACCAGCATCTGTCATTTTATGAAATTAAATATTCTTTACTCCACGCTTTGTAACATTTCTTTCTTAGTCTTCTTTTATGTGAAATACAGGGTGGTTGGTGTGAGCTCTGCAATGCTCAGCCTGCAAAAGGTGTGCTTCCACCATTGTCTTATTTCATAATCTCATGTATGCTAGTTACTTGTACTGTACTTAGAAAACATAAGGCAAGGGGAAAAAAGCCTGGAGGTGGGGTTCTGGGGGGCTTGCTTAGCAATTGACCCTTTTTTGAAATGCTAAGACTCGCATTCAATGATATTGCTAGGCAACTGAACAGACATTTCCTTTCAGGCCGTAAGTGGATACCAGGATTAATACACGATCAGTCAAGATACACATTTATTCACCTTCCCTCACAACAGTAATAGGATTTTTCTGGGCGCAGTTTAATTCAGTCGATGAGGCTGACAGTGAATTAAAGCTGCTTACCCGGGTTCATAATAAGGAGGTGAGAACCCAGGGAAGGGAGAGAGGGTGATGGAAGCACACGCCCAATAGTGCATCAATTGGCAAAAACAGAGGATTAGAAGTCCTGGCGGAGGAAAAAATACCATTTAATAAGATTTGAAAAATCCACTTCAAATCATTCAGCTTCATGCGTTTGCTCTCCCTCACTGCCCTAAGCTTCAATGCAAGGAGCTGCAGCCCTGAGATGCAGAGTGAGGCGGTGGCTGCGATGCTCAGTTCGTCAGTCACTGATCGTTACGGATCTCACAGGGACTGGCAGGAAAACTTTAAACCATTATGCACGTGGTATAATGCAATGACTCCACGCTCCAACAAATCATTCTCCTTGTTGCACTTTGTTGCTTGCAGTTAAGTTAAAGACCAACAGCTTTTCCTGGTTTGTGGTGACTCCCCTCCTCTCTGCACTGCACTTCTCTGCAGTTTCCAAAGGACTGCTGCTTTTAAACTCAGCCAAACCACAAAAACTTTGTGGCTCCACTGTCCTCAGACATCTTCTGATGTGGCCATTCCATAGGGGACAACATGGTGCTGGAATGCAACCACTGGTTCATAGAATTTCCATGGCAGAAGCAGATCAGCCAACACACAGATAAATTTTTTAAATGGAGAAAGATCTATTAATCTATTATTAATTAATATTCCGTATGCCATTTCAGAGGCAGAGTGGGTCTTTTGAAGCCATCTGGTTTCTCATTTCACTGGAGGGAAACTATTGTCTGTCTCATGCTCTTGAATATGGTCTGGAAAATGGAGATGTGATGTGTGTATGGTCCAGATGTCTGCTTATCTCTCTGCTTCTGCAAAAGAAGGAAGTAGAGACAGCTGGATTGCAGCATCAGTCTCATTAGAGAGTAACATGGCAGCTGCGTATGATCACATTTGCCTAAACCTCTTACAGGAACTAAAATTCAGGTACAGCCTTCTGTCCTATTTCTAGAGTAGATGCCATTGTTATCCCTCCATATATCTTGTGTGCACTTTTGGGGCAGGCCATTGCTCATTAGGAAGAACAGAGCAGCAGGAATTTCTCTTTGCGTGAACTGGAAATATTCAGTACTGCATATGAGTTTTGCAAGAAAGAAATTGATTAAGGTACCACATGGGATATTACAGTAAGCACAGATGTATTAGGCATGAGATAAATAGAATATGGATTTGCTGCTGCAGCATGGAAGGGCTCTTGTGGCTCAGGAAGCAGAAGCCCTTGCCATTGGAACAGAGCATCCCAAGCAGATCTTGCATGCAGCCCTACCAGGGATCCCTGCGTTACCCTCAGCCTTCTCTGCTTGCTGCTCTCCAGCTGTTGCATTCCTCAGGTTGTCCTTTTAGCAAGAGGAGATCATTGTCTTTGATATGATGAATGATTTTGATTATACTACACGCATACAGGCAAACGGTAAAGAGCAGCGTATGCTTCAGAGAGCTTTCCATTCAATTAAACTGTGGTGACAGAATAAAAAGAGGGATAAGTGTAATGTGTTTGGTTGGAAGGCTGGTGTAGCTTTAATATAATGCTTTTGCTGTGTCTCTTGGACTTTTTGGTGGACATGGAACCCAGAGCATGTTGTTACTCCATTCCCATTTGCTGACCTCCTCACCTGGAGCTGCTCTTCCTGCAGTCTGAGGCTAAATGCATGACTTTCCCTGTGATCATGCAGAGAACACCACAATCTGTAGATGGGAAGGGAGAGTGCTCAAAGAAGCATCTGCATATTCCAATTACTTTGGGAAACAGACGGTAGGTGAAGGAGCCAGCAGCTTCTGCATGGACAGAGCTCTGTCTCTCATACCTCGTTTACATGCACCTTTAGATCTATGTATTGCTGCTGAATTTTCCAACAGTTATTTTTCCCAAGGCGCTGCCTTCCCCTAAATCAACAGGCCAGACTGCAGCAGAATTATAAACGTTGCATCAGTGAAGGCCATATTGCTCCGAGTGGGATTTGCATAAACTGTGCACTAAAAAAACCCTAATATTTAAAGTGTTATAACAAAGTAGGAAAAAATTACTTTCAAGCTGTATGACAACCTTATGAATATGCAAATTAGGATCCAGAGACAATCTTCTACTGGTTTACAGTAAATACTGAGGCATAACTGTGGAGCATTAAGTGGCAGATTTAGGTCCATTCTCATTCCTTTTTATTTATTTATTTATTTGGGTACAACACTCAGAGACCAATTTTATTATAATGCACCGAACCTATCGAGGATTGCAGTCAGCTGATAGCATTTTTAAATCATACTTATTTTGGCATTTCTTATTGAAAGCAATAGAAGAACAACCGGCAGTGATAAATTTGTTTGTGGAAAGCAGCCTTGCTTGTCATAGTTGTATGCTGTTGTAACTAGGACAAAATTACACTATAAATTCACAAATTTATTGTCCCTTTCCTTTTTTTTTTTTCTGTTGGCAATGACCAGTTTTTCATACCCTACGTGCAGACATGTCTGCATTCTGCCAAGAGAGAACTGCTATGAATTCTGTTAATGCACGGCGTTGAGGGGACAGGGAGGGGAGATGCTGACACATGGCCCAAATCAACTGAGGAGATTTTCTTAAAACAAAGAGCAGATAACAAGGTGAAGGTCTAAAAATTCCTTGTCACCATACCGCTAGCAATGGTACGTCCCATTTAAACTTCTAACTTAGACAATCTGGCTGCTTTCTAATAATATATTTATCAAGAAGAGGGATGTTGCTGTGCATGGCGAGGATTTTTCACTTGCTGCTACGCATCAGTCATTTCCTTGAAGCACAGCCACACTGCTGCTATGCAAATGGAAAGTTTCATTCCAGACTTTGGCACACGCAGCGCATGTGTTACCAGCAAATTTGATTTGCCCTGGTACTTTAAGATCAAAAGCATTCTTTCTTTCTTTCTATAAATTTTAAGCACGTGTAACTCCACTGAATTAATTGCATTTTTAATGCATGTCTGGTGTATGCAATTTGGTGTGAGCATGGCTGGGTACCTCTTGCTGCTACACCTTTATATTCTCTTTCTTAGGGAATGAAAGCAAAAAAACCCTATGTGCTTTATGTTATAATCCCTAAGAACTTCTTGCATATGAGGCAAATGACTGCTGCACTGACTACATGCCACGGCACTGCAGTTTATTTTAATTATACTATGAGAGAATGAATATTATTGTTGATATAGAACCACATCATAAGGAAAAAAGAAAAGATAATTGTATCCCTGCCTTTTCTTGAGACAGTTTAGCAGCAGCATATTGCTTATCATTGAGATTTCAGGGCAGCTGAATCCAGAGAGATGCGTGGTGGGGAAGCAATTTAGAGAGCCTATGTACAAATAAAAGCTGGAATTGTCTCTGACTCTGCAGGGAATTTACATTTCCAGGTTGGGTGGTATTTAAGAAGTTTTATCCATCATCCACCAAACGCACCAGCTTTCAGTTAATGTTGGGAAAAAAAAAAGAACTCGGGAAGCTGAGGGAAAGGAAAGCTCTTGAAATTCATCAGTTAAAATGTATTGCTTCTGAGTGTCATTTTTTGAGCAGCACAGCTCCTGGTTTCTCCCCGTGTCCTTGCTCCCCTCTGGTTTCCCTTGGCTTGCTGGGTGCACAAAAACTGCTCTGGTACCCACACCTGGCACATCCCGAGCTGCTCACTGCATCTTTCAGCATATTTTCCTACATAAATGATCTCACCAAGAAATAAAGTACTTTACAACAAATCCCTCTGTGGACTTATATAGAAATCCTTTGGTCAGAAAAGGAATGCAGATGTTCCCTGAGTTGCTGCCTGTTTCTGTGAGGCAATGCCACTAAGTCACTGAGATTTCCAGCCCAAGGAGCATGGAATCTGATTAGAATGAAAGAGCAAAATGTAGGATTTGGTGTCCCTCGCTTCAGCTCAGGAATATTTTATTTGGAAATGACACGGTGTGGTTGGACTCGTTTGTTAGATCTCATGTTTATGAGCCATTCATGCTTTCAGTATGCATACACATAAAGGGATGGGAAAACAAACACTGCATTTCCCAGAAGAGAAAGGAAGAGGCGATTTCCTCTGATTATTTTCATTAGGATTAATATAACAACCTGCAGGAGCTGTGGAAGTAACAATTACAACCAACAGGCTTAGGTAAAAACAACGACAACAGCCAAACAAACCCACAACAAATGATGCACAGATCTCTCCAAACTCCCAGGTGGAATCTCACCTGATAACATCTCTCACATCTCAGCTGCAGTCTGTACAAAGCAGGTGGGGTAGGAATTGATGAGATCCTGAGCTTTTAGTCAGTTCCCAGGTTAGCTGCTGCCAGTCCTGTGGCTGTGCCCAGCCAAGGGCATAAAGGGACAGAGCGCAGAGGTGGGCACTATTTCCTATGCTGTCCCTAAATCAAATGCTTCTAAAGTACCCAAGAGAAAAGGCACTGCATTAACATTAACTCTGCTCATATTTCAGAGATTTCCAATCCCTCTTGCAGATTCTGAAGAATCTATTATATATCAAACACTTCTAATGTATCGCTAACATCTGTCTCATTTCATGAGAAGGAATTTTGCCAGCAGAGCACAGGCAGTTCCTTAAACCCATGGGGGGAAACAAACTGAAATCAACGTTTGCCACGTGGCCCAGAAGCATTGGGTGCAGTCACATTTTGCAGCCATTTTTGAAATAAATTATACACAAATAAAGGGGTTTCTTGCAGACATATATTCAGCTCACATGTCTCAGTGTCATCTGTGACAATTATTGTAAATTGAAACAAACTAAGATGCTGTCTGCATCCTTGCTTTGTATTTTTACACTGGATTTGAGCAGCATACGGGTTCTACTCCTGCACATTTTATTTTATTTGTATTTTGTTTTTTAAATCAGCCTTAATGTGGACCTTTGCCTGAGTTTGTCTTTCCTCCAGTTTATCAGTTTGCTCTGCGTTCCTGATGTACACATCAGTTTGCAGTTAACAGACGTGTACGTATGTGTTTGTGCACGAGTGGTGTCCCATCCACCGATAATCCAGCATCGTGGATTCAATTTCAGATAAAGTACCTTCTCATGAGGAGTGGGACATTGCAGTGGCAGCCATGCTCTGTACAATCCTGAAATGAGGTTCAGAACACCATCTCTGTAATATTTATTAGTAATTATCAATGGATAAGCTAGATGGACAGCTGTTCAATGACACGAGGAAGGCATTATTCTGAACGTCAGGGCGCATTCCCCCCCCAGAGACACTCTCCTTGCATAGAAGTAACTCACTGATGTTTTCTATCACTTGTATATCCGTGCACAAGTTCTTCTGGACTACTGTAACAGAACTGGGGTCTTTACAATGTATGTTAAATTCTGCTTGTAATAGAATTTCTTCTCCATGTCCCAGGAAAGATAATTACTGAAGCAAATTATCTGAGCCTTTCAACTAAAGGCTGAGTCTGTTGTTCTCCAACAATAGACGGTGACTCCACTTTCATCTGAACCAAAGAAAAACCCACCTTCCTGCCTTCTTCTAAGCATTAGCACAGAAATCTCTTGCAAAAGAAATAAGCTCTTCATTCAGTCCAGCTAAAAAACAAATGGAAACTCTTCAGCCCATCTTTAGCTTCTATTTTTCGATATGTGTTGTTGCAAACAGACACATGTATTCATAACTCAGACTTGTAAGGGTTCTTTTGAGTTTGTTTCTCAATCTTTTCTTGTACCTTTTCAATAAATTTTAAATACAAGGTGAAATTGTGAGCCAGAAAACATTGCCAGGTCTTGTATTGTGTGTGTAATAGCAAAGGCATTGTATGCATTGTATGCAAGTAGTGTATATCTGTGACATCCAAATCTTTGCTTATTCTGGGGTGCAGATGGTGGAAAAGAATGGCATGCTTAACAGCTGAGGGAATACAATAACAGTACTTTCTCATCTCTATTTCATTCCTCACGAGTGTCCAGGCAGAAGTTTTTGGGCCATTAGTACATAGAACATATCCTTTGTTATCTGAATTTATGCCATAATGCCAAAATGTTTTCTTTGCAATATCACCCTTCTTTTTTCCCCCATACCACTTCTGTATGAAGAGAGCTCTCTATAAAAGTCTGCAGAGCCAATAGACTTTCAGATCACATTCTCACCTTCACATCCTGCATAAAAATCCCTCTCTTATAATAACTTCAAAATACTTCCATTGCAATTTAGATTACCTGTATGTTAACACTACTGCTTATAAACACAGCTCTCTGATTCTGATCTTTTGCTACCCTCAATTATGTGCTGCATCCAGCCAGGGTCTTTTATCCTATTTTTAGTCTGCCAGCTCTTCAGCTCAAGGATAATTTTTTCACCTGATGTTTATACAGTGCAGAGCACAGTGTTCACACGAGGCCACAGTTATCGGGTGGGAATCTGCATGGGGTGGAAATGTGAGTTCAGATGGAGGGGTTCAGGGGACTGACTTGCACAAACAGCCTGAGAGAAGATGAGGAGAATTTTGTTACTGCTCAGACCTCTGTGATCCTTTCTGGTTGTTGTTAGAGAGGTGATGATTGGGGAAGGGAGCTGAAGGCTATGGAACGGACACACGCTTCCTTAAGCAAAGGGCAACAATTTACTCCTCAGCTGATTTCCCTCAGTGAAGTGCAGAAGATAAAACACTGCCGTAATCATGTTTTACCAAAGCCATGGCTCAAGGTACACTAAAACAGTCATTTTCTCTGCCTTGATCTGGAGCATTCAATTTAATCTCCATCTTGTTAAGAACAAAATCATAATTAAAAGAAGAAGAGGAGGAAGGCTTATTTTACAAGGCCGTACCCTGCATTCAGATGAGTAATTAGAGTGCCCTAAATACGGTGGTTTGCCTTTATCACTGAGAGATGACTGACTTTCATCAGATGTGTACAAACAGAGCGCTACAGAGCCGCAGTGTTAAAACTGTCACCACCAACTCAAGGTGTTTCTAACAGTCACATCAAAGGAAAACGCTCCCACAATGAGATCAGGAGATGCACAGACCACAGCCTGACTTTGTTACTACATTGTTGTGCAAAAGCCCTCATTAAAGTTGCATTACAAGAAAGTAACAATAAAAGATTTCATTATTCCTTTTCTAGTCCCACTCCACCCTTACCAGAAAAAAAAAAATATATATATATATATAGAATTAAGTACAAAGAGAAACAGATGTTCTTTGAAATGAGTGTGTATTCAGAGATAATGTGAACAGCAGGATACTGCAGAATTAAAGGCAAGGTGTGAAAAAGAAGACTTACTGCATAGGAGGATGCACACAACTTGTGTGCATGTCTGCACGTGTGTGTATGCACGTAGTTGCATGGCCCTGTGAATTTCCTCCCCTGCTTTCCCACCCATTCACTTTGGTGGTTTCTGTGATTCACTTTCACACAGGCCTCGCTGCATATCCCTTTGTTCCTTGAATATTAACCATTGAGTGAATATTTGACCTTTGTGAAATGACTGAGAGGATCCATCCTTGCCCCTGCTGGGCAAATACCCAGACCACAGAGGTTCTTATCCTCTGCTGGAAATGACAAAAACACCACATTTAGGATTCTTTTCAATCATTTTCACGATGGTGAGTTGAAGGAGACAATAATTTTGAACTTTAAACCAAGTCAACAGATGAAAAGATAAAACATTTCTATTTAAATCTTTACCTGAATTATCACCTTGAAATTTGGGGAATTATATATCTTGTTTTGTCATCAAACGCATAATGCCAGAATCAAAGGTAGCAAAACCATTGATCTACAGGAAGACAATATTAATATTACCATATAACTTTTATAATTAATTTGCTGCCAGATGAAAGGGAAACGCTAGGTCCTTTTAGTGCTGGTGATTAAAGCAAAAGTAAATCTTTGAAAGCCAGATTTGCATGTACAACATGTTGCGCTAATTCCAGCAGATGACTTGGAAATTTATGGCGTATTTGGAGTCACGTTGCAGAGTTTGGAGAAAAGACTCATTGACTTTCAGGGGAGAATCTGATCTCTGCTAGAATGTTGGGAATTCCAATCAGGTAAATCTTGCTAGATGCATATTCTAGCTTAATTTGGGTATGTGTTTTTTTTGCAGGTCAGGTTTTTAGCAAGTGGTAGTATCCACATATGTGTATATAGAACCTATGAAAGAAGAGACAAGTCGATTGATCCTGTAAAGATTTCATGTATTTTTAGAAACCAAGTATCCTAGCCTGGTTTTGCAGATTGTCTATATTGTCAAATAACTGGATATCCAAATCGAGATAAGCTTGCTAATTTGGATTAGCGCTGCTTCTCTCATCGCCTCCAGTTTCAGCTCTGTCACTGCTGCTGAAATGTGGTGCATGGTCTGTGTATCAGTCAGGCAACTCTGTTTAATGACTGCTTGTGAAGGTGATGAAGCTTCATGATTTGCTTTATACCATATCACAATGGCACTGTCATTCCTGTTTCCAAGTTAGGCTTTTTGTAGAAATAGTGTAAAATGCCCCAAAACAACTCGATTTCAGGTTGCAAATTTGAAGCAAAATGCACACCTCTGTTCTGTACCTCTCTGCATTCTGACTGATCAACCACAACCAAACCAACTGACACTGTCAGGTTCATCTGACAGAGAACCCATTCATTGTTAATGACCACAGAACCATGGTGGAAATAATTTTGTGTGATTTTGTACAAACCACTTATCTGCACCATGCAATGATTATAAAGGCTTTCCTGATTCCCAAGTGCAGCTTGAAGCTTAATTAATTAATGCCTGCAAAGCACTTTAAGATTTTAGATGAAAGGTATCATGGAAGAGCAAATATCATTATAAATGAAATATTTTGAAGAAAAAACTTTGAGGAGTGATTGAAATTGACATGTATCTGGAGCATTCAACTTCTGCTAGGTGAGGATAGATGCATTCCTTACAGATGTTTGTGGTTGTTTTGATGTGATGGTGTGGTTCGCATGTTGAGAAGCTGTCTTGCACTCTGTCCTTCTAGGAATAATTGAGAAGCCTAATATTGGACTCAAAATATAATTTGACATAATCCAAACACATACTCTCAAAGGAATTTTCCTTCCAGCGCTCAATTTTCACAGTGATTATAAATTAGTTGAGTTATTTACATCTTTCACTCTCTCTCCACTTAAGGATAGTCAAATAATAAATAATTAAAAAACTCCAACCCTGCAAACTATTTTTCCTAGTGTTTGATTTTCTCTGTATAATTATGCCCTAAAGGCCAGTTCTTTGTACTCAGTTTTCAGCCCTTGATGTATGTAGAAAGGACAGAGGGGAAGAAAATATCCAATACTTCATCCTGAGCTTTGATTTCCAAAGAGGCAAGTCAGGCATGTTACCTTTAGGTAGCCATATCCATTTCATTGATGATCCTTTTTTGGCGTTTTCTTTTTGAGAAGATGATATTCTGGGGCTCTGGGCAGCCAGGTAAACTCTCCCACTGTGGATGTCCTCTACCTCATCAAGATTAAAATAAAAATAGTGTAGCAATTTCCTAATCCTTCCAATCTCTCAGGACCAAAATAATTTCTGCTGAATTAATGTGTCCCTTTCAGCCTTGTACAGTTTTCCTAATCTAGTGTTTACAAGAAAGCCAAAAGCACTTAGATGTGCACATACAGAACTGAGAATGATAACAAAACGCTTTTAAATGAGTCTGTAAGCACTACTCATTAAGTTTCATTAATGTTTAAACCAGTAAATTTCTGAGCCACTATGAAAAATGAGTTCTCTACAAACATATTCTTCCATCACCAAAAAGTCTAACATTCTTTTCCAGTGACTTAATAGAAGCAATGGTAACAGTTGTTCCTTGGTAGAAATCCCTTGATTTCACCTGTTTTCTGGATGCCATTTTCACTTCCTCACAAAAAACTGTATAATATCAGAAAGGAAATTGTGCTGCACTCCTCCCTTATTACAGGTTGGAATTATGAGTCCATCATTTATTGCCAACCTAATGATTCACTCCATCTGCCCCATGTGAAACAAGAATGAAGGGAAGACCAAAACAGAATTCTCCATTTTCCAGTTTAAGAAAGCAATAGAGAAAAAAACGAGCTCTGTCCATTTTTAAAGGCTTTCATTTATCCGAGACTTGTCTTGTCACACAGATGCTGTTCTTTCTGCAATAGGATAAAAAATACATAAGCAAAGAGTGTATTAAGATCCATTTGGACGAAAGACATTATAATGTATAACGTTATGATTACTGCATTCCGTATCAATACACTTCTAAAGCTGGTTATAAATCTTCTGTTCCTCTGGCTGTAGCTAACATTTAAGAGACATATTTGTAGCATTTTCCATTCAAGTTTTCTTTAACAGCACCGAGGGGTTTCATAAGATTAAGAGGAAAATAATTATAACATAACCAATATTTTAAAAATCTTGTTGCACTTTTCCTTTTCTTTGGATAAGTGATTTACAGAACAATAATTAAATGTCAGGAAATGAATCACAGATGAGATACTGACATTTGATAGTGTTTTGTAAACAGACTAAATGAGTCCAGGGAGAGGTAGAAACTATTGATGTTTCCATAAAAATATCTCCAAAGAGCCTTGGGAAGGAGAATGTGTTACTGCATGTAAATTCAGGAGCCTGGTCAAGCAAAGCTGCAATTATTAGGGAAAGGAAGTGCTTTGGGTTCCTGCAAATTTAAATGTGAAGCTTGTGAGACTGATTCCTACCAACTATTATCACCTATACAATAAGGAAGGGTGATCTCTTATTTCTGCTTGATTTTTCTCCCCACACATTTTACAAAATGAGCGTTTTATGAAATTAGAGGTTTGAAGACTTCCATTGCACAGCAATCTAGTGATAGGAAGAAAGAAAACCCAACATGTTCCAATCAAACTTAAGCAGTGTTTCAGGCTTAAAGAAGGTAGATTTAGGTTGGATATAAGAAAAAAGTCTTTTACGTGAGGGTGGTGAGGCACTGGAATGGATGACCCATCCTGGAGACTTTCAAGCCCAGGCTGGACCAGGCTATGAGCAACCTGCTCTGTCTGTGAGTTGGGCTTGTACTCTGCAGGGCAGTTGGACTCGATGACCTTTAAAGGTCTCTTCCAACTCTGAGGATTCTATGATTCCATGATTCTATTCAATGTCAACAGAATGACAGATGGGAGGGGAAGCATGGAGGACTCAAGAATTACTGATTATTGACTAGAAGTATATTGGCCTCACACACATTATAAGAACTAGAATGCATGGATGCTCATAGCTTTCCTTTTTTTCTATTACTAAACAGACAGAACTAAATGCCTCCTTGGAGTCCTTGGTTCAACTTCTGGTCTCTTGCTTACAAAAGTTAGGACTGAACTGAAAAGAAAGACAAATGTTGGAAAGGCAATTAGAAGCACTAACATTTAACTGTTATTCTGTAATTCTGTATCTGGCCAAAGCCAAAGCCGGGTAAGGGTGAGTAACCATTTCTTGATCACAGTAAAGGAGAAAAATTTACTTCACCATATGAAAGAAGACCAGAAAATCCAAATAAAACTGTAGTACAGAGAAACACATACATAAATATGGCAAAGTAATAAAGAAGAGAAATAAGATGAAGGAAGCAAAACATGTATAGTAAAATTGCCATAAGTAGGTCAGTGCTGAAAAACAGCTGAGTAAAATAAGCCATGCCAACTAACAGAATTAGAAGATAATCAAATCTTGAAAATACAGCATAAATCACAGAACCAGCCCCTGACAGAGCAGCCAGCTCCATGCACTTTTCCATGCACCGTGCCCTCATATCCAGTAGATTCAGGAGCAAAATGAACCATAGTGAAGAGATGCCCTGCACCAGGGGATGTGGAGCTGGCTGTCAAGGTGCCATTGAATCCTTTTTCTATACCACAATCATAGCTCCAAAATAATTCTACTGTGTGTCACTGAAATTTTTATACTGTTATAGTGCTAACGAAAGTATCTGCTCTGCTAGTATTATATCCATGCACCCATTATGTGTTTTTTAGAAAATTGAGAAGCAATTCAAGTAAGTCCTTCTTCCAGAACTTTGTGAATTATATTTTTGAAAGAGAACTCAGGAAAAAAAATTAAAGGGCAGCTCTTGTGACTAGTGCTTAATTTACCTGAAAAGGACTATTCAGGTCTGACTGACAGCTATTTCCATTGGTCATTGTTGGGTTTGGACCTGTTAAGGCACTGTGGGAGACGCACAGAAAAGACGCTGCCTGAAGAATTTAGAGTGTAAGTGAAATACACTGTGCAGGAGTTGTTACAGTCTTGATGTATGTCAGCACACAGTATGACAGTGCAATAGGAATTTAAGGATTTGATTAATTGTATGGAGTAATCTACTGCCTGAATTATTGTTTTACAGGAAATTAGTATAGCAAATGGTGTTCTCATGAAGATGTATTTTTCCTATTCCTGCATCTATACCATAGGTTCTGCAACAAAAGGCAATAATTAACCAGTAAGCAAACAGGTGCCATTAAAAATGTTCCCTGAAAAAAATAAAATACGAAAATATGAATTAAGGCACTGTTGTAGCAAATGGCTTCACAGGCATTAAGGCAAAACTGCGAGGAGTGTCTATTGATTGTATTGGCACAGCTCTAGAAAGATGAGACTTAATTAAATGTTTAAAGAGTAATGCCTCTTTATGAATGAAGCCTTGCAAGATAGGAAGGATCTTGCATCCCTGTGGACCTCTGCCATTGCCAGAGTGCTTTGGAGGGCACACACAGATTTAGGCAAATAGCCAAAACAAAGTACACAGCTTAAGCCTGCATGTTGAATTATGTCGTTTATCCTATGTAATTTTAGTCATGTGAAAAAGAGAGGACACTTTTCTTTCTTTTATAGCTTGTCTGTTCTGTCTGTCTAGATGTAAGCTTTTATTCTACAGTATGCATCATTACGAAGCTCTCAGCTAGAGGGCTTAGATGTTTAGATGGTGCTTTTAAATAATTAGTATTTCATGCTACTTTGGATCCAAGGAATGCTTTTTTTGTTTGTTTGTATAATAAGGCTAATTGGAGCTGTGATGAAAGCGATTTGGCCGTACACCTCAAGTGCACTGACAGGGGGAGCAATGCTTTCTGTGTCCTCACTGTTCCACGTGGGGCGATGAGCTGTGGCAGGTGACTGCATCCTCCTACTTTTTTGAGTATCTTGCTGATAGGGTTTTCTTACCATTATTTCTGCAGAATGAAATACGCCGTTGTAATAAAAATACATGGCAAAAGCTCCTTATGTGAAAGATTAAAAGTTAAAGCTGTTTTGGTTCTAATTTCCTTTTTTTATGTTTCAATCCATCAGGTAAACGCAGCTGATTTTCATTCTGCCCAAAGTCACAGCATTTGATTTTTTTTTTTTTTTTTTTTGCATTAAACAGTAGAAATGTGCATTTACTTTTAGTTGAGCACAAGGAAGTAGGTCAGAGAGTTTCTAAAGAGAAATTTTACTCATGTGCAGTGTAAACATGCTTGCAGTTTCTTCTCTGTACCTTCCCAATTGACTCTGACTCCAGAAAAGTTCATTTACTGTAATCAATATCAATTTATCTCATGCCTCAAGAAAAAAATACCTTCTGTAGTCAATAGCAATTAAGGAGAGAGGCAGGGACAGAAATATTGATGGAGATGAAACCAAAGATTTATACCTGCTTACAATCTTTCCTGAATATGTAATGGAACAACTGCTAATTGTAAAATACTCTATTAGTAAATGTTCCTTGAGAAACTGCCTGGAAAGAGAGTAGCACTGTCAGTGGTGTTGGAGACATTGGGTAGTTTGATTGGGTAGACACTGATGTGTAGTTTGAATCATGGAATCACAGAATGGCCAGGGTTGGAAGGGGCCTCAAGGATCATGAATCTCCAACCCCCTGCCACATGCAGGGCCACCAACCTCCACATTTAATACCAGCCCAGGCTGCCCAGGGCCCCATCCAACCAGGCCTTGAACACCTTTAGGGATGGACGGGGCATCCACAGCCTCTCTGGGCAGATTTGCTCACTTCCATGGAGTGTAAATGCAAAGGAACAGAGGGACATCAGAGGAACCAATGCAGAATCACCCAACTGGAAATGACAACCAACTCTGCTGGTAGGGCTGAGCTGCAGGGATAGTAGAACTGCCCTCGCTTCCATCCTGCAGTAATAATGATCTGAGGATCAACTGTTTTGTTGTTTTTTTGTAACAGTAAGGATAATGAGCGACTTGAATAATGTATGTAGAGATGGTGTGGTTAATTGGTACCTGCCATCTTTAAATAGAAATTATATCTCCAACATCAAAATGTTATCTGGTTTACAGGGAAGCGTCCTCTGCCTACTTTATAGAAGTCAGGCTGTCAGCATCATGGAGGTCCATTCTCACCTTTTTAAACTTATAAACTGCATCTTGTCCCTACTCTTCCCGAGTACAAGAGGAAGGCTTTGTAACCAATCTAGTTTATACACTCTGAGCCACTCCACATGTCATCCAAGGCATAGGAAATAGAGATGATCAGGCAATTTACTTCAAAAGCACACTCCTTATCTGAATTAAGATGCTAACCAAAAAGCCAGTAGCATTTAATTCCTGTGAAGGGAGAACTGAAAATGTAAAATCAAAAGCAATGAGTATACTGTGTGCTTCGGGTCACAAAGTACACACTGAGGGAAATCCACCTTCCTACAAAGGTCCTCAATGAAGTCCCATCTCAGCTGTATGGTGCAGGGCTCAAGGCTGAGCATACTGTCTAAATTCCTGACATTCCTATCCCTTTGAAAACCTGAAAATATTAAGTTAAAGATTCTTTAGGAAACTGTGATGTGTTTACTTGACCTGTGAGAAGCTCCTTTCATAAAGCTGTTCCTTGTCATTTTTATAGCATTCATTTGTATTACAATAGCGTGCAGGATTTATCATTACAAAGCATTTCCTGGTGCTTCCACCACACACAACTAGAAAAATATCCTAACAACTTATTAACACTGCCTGTCATTTTATTTGTGTTTTGTGCAGTGCTTTGCAACATAACAAAGGTTGGCAACGTCTTTAGCTACAGTAAAAGAAGTGGTAAAAAAGATTGCTTATGAAATTCGTTTGTGGAACGCCTGTTATTTCATATTAATATGGACCTGCTATAAACTGTCTACCTAAAGCAGTTTATTTATCAGAATGGAATCTGGTTCTTGTCTACCCGGTGAAAAAACCTGCAAAGATCTGCTTGTTTGATGGTGCTTAAACCCCTAACAATAAATTCTACATGAGAATTTTATTTCAGTGCTTTGAAAAGCAGAACTTGGTGTTTTATATTTATTCTCCTCTCTCTAGCTGTTTTTCATTAGAATTACAAGTCTTTAGCTTTGAGATCCAGTGTCTCTAATGACAGGATCATCAGGACATTCTTCTCACAAGCCTTTTCATATTAGAACTGAAGTAAAAAGATAATAATGCAAGATTCAGTCAAGCGTTTTCTGCATTTCAAACTGTCATTTAAAATGTACAAACATTCCTGAGCAAGGGAGATTCTTTTCTTCTTCCATCCTTTTATTCCTTTGTGGTGGCTTTCTCTAACAGTACGTTTGACAGCTAAACATGCTTTCTGACTTGTGATCAAAACTGCATGAGAGCTCTGTCAGTTCTTCCTATACCTCCCTTTCCCCTGCCAATGTCTGCACTATAAAAGTCAAACCTGACGCCCCCACTGAAAGACACCCGTTATCAAATAAGTAATTATTTCTGCAGTCGCTCTGTTCAACCTTTGCTACCCCGGCGATGTATTTAACTGAGGTGGGGGAAGACTAATTGAAACGTATAGGAAATCTATAACTTGGAAATGGAAACACAAAAAGAGAGGAGTGTAATGGAAGCACCACCTCGTGAGCTTCTGATGACCTTTCAGAGGAAACAGCAATGACAGCTCTGCGATGTGTGGCTGCAAAGCTTCTCAACAGAAATGTGTGAGTGTGGCTCTCAGAACACTTTTTTCATGGTTCGCAGGCTACATGCGTTCAAAAAAATCTCAACCAAAAGATGCTTTTATATTTTGCAGTGTAGCATCGAAATTCCTGTGTGATGCTTTTTCCCAGTATGAAGTCACTGGCTTTCTGCCTTTAACATCCATTTCAATATCCATCATTTCTCTCAACTCAAGAATGGAGGAGTTCAGATGTTAGAATTTTGATTCACTCCCATCCATGGCAACTAACATGCTCGATATTATGCAGTAATTTCTGCTTCAATTTCTACATTTAATATTCTTCCCTAAAAGCCCTCTTCTGTTTGTCTAGTGCAAGCTGAGATAGGTAAAGCAAATTAATTAAATCTTCTTTCATTGACAGTATGATGAAATCTTAATGCCTTTTTTTTTTTTTTTTGAGAGCGAATGCACCTCTTATCTCTTTGTTTAGAAACTGTTGTAAAGAAATGTTCTGATTATTTGATGGAAGGAAAGAGGAAGGTGCTATCTGCAAATGGGCAAGGTGGGTACTTTGTGGGCTATTTCAGGTCAATTTCAGACCTATTTATTAGTCATTGCATTCTGTATTTCGTGCATGCATGATTTTCATGTTGCACTTACTGCGGCATGGCGAGAAGCAACAGAGATTTATGTGTGCATGGCTGTGCAAAAGCTTTATGGTGAAATAATAGTGAAATAGTACTAACATGATAATATTACTTCAGTAAATTGAGAGAAGTAATGCCAATAAAAGAGCTTTTGTATCAGTATAAAGTCCGTGCCAGGGAGTGTATTAATCTCACTATTAAGGAATAGAGCAATGCAGAAGCTATGCACAGGGGATTCAACTGAAGGGATGAGATCCCAACTGTTCTGAGACCTCTGGAAAGGCTTTCAAACAGAGGAACCACTGGAGTACTTTCGCAGGCAACCTCCCCTGCCCGAAACATACAAACAAAACGGAGGTCTGGCGCTTCCTCCAGCCTTACTTTTCATGTTACACACATACTGCATTAATATAATACCTGTGTATTTTATGCTTGGTTTCAGAATGCTGTTAGCTGTCAGACAGAGATGTATTTTCAAATGTTTTATTCATGTGTCACTTGACTGCTCATTTGCTAAGGGTTTACAAATACTTCATCAATTATTAACACTCCTGATACCTCCTTTGGTTTTGTTGTTGTTTCAATTTTTAAGGAGGTGTAGGAGAGGAACACCGCAAATTTAAGAAAACAGATAGTAAAATAGGAATTAAACTTACATCTACTTACTTCGTATAGCCAACTTAGTTTTTAAAAGAAAATGATTATATGAGAGATGAATTGGTTTTGTTTTTTTTTAACAACACTGAACACCGATGTTCTCTCCTGGTGCACACAGAGCATTGAGGATGTATGCTCTCAAGGGAGAGAGTACACCAGTACAGATATGGTTTGAAAACAAAACATAAGCATGTATTTAACCGACTGCATCAATTCCAAGTGAAACTCAGTGCTGTGCCAGGGGTGCTCCAAGGAACCAAGGTCTCATCTCCTTCGTAAGAAAGCACAAGAGATGTGCTCTGGCCTCTGAAGAGAGATGTGTTTTAATGCCTAAAAATAGAGATCTTTCAAACTCTCACATCTGTAAGAAACTTCTGCTTTTCCATTGGTACGGCTGTATAAGCACAGCAACAACAGGAAGGCTTGACTAAATTCTGACATAAACAAAAATATGTAGGAGAGTTTCTTGCTCCTCCATAAGAATAAACGGAAAGTGGAATTTTGCAGTGCTGTCTGAACACTGACACAACTGGAACGCAGCATTCCAGCATCACCTCCAAAGCCGCTCTGTTTTCTCCTCCCTTTTAGAACCATTCTGGAAAGATGCAGCTCCTGTTGCTGAAAGCCCTGTTTTACTGAACAAATCAATACATGGGATTTCTTTCTACAAAGCCCTTTGAAGCTCAAGCAATTGTCTTGATGGGCTCTGACTCTCTTGCAGGAAGAGCACAATCAATTATCTAATCTCACAGAAATAAAGCGCAGGAGCGATGCGTGCAGCGTGCGGTGCCATGGCTGGTGTTGGGCAGCACATTAATGTCTCCTACAAAGTGCCGCTAGAAAATACAGCAGCAATTATACAAACGCCAGCCTGTTTTTAAGAGCTAACGTTGGCCCTTCAAAGGGAGCAGAACAAGAAACAAGAGGGTGGTTAAGCAGACTGCAGTACACACAGTGCATGGCGCCACTGCTGTGAGGGGCTGCAAATGGCGGCTGCCCTCAGGTGCCTCGTGCCCCTGCGCTTGAGCCCGCCTTCACAGCAGGCCCCAGCCAATAGCGCTGCATCCCGCCTCCCCCCAGCCAATGGGGATGAGCCCTGCCTGCCCTCAGGATGTGTGGGGTTGGCCCTGCCCAGGTGGTTCCAGAAGGTTCTGCCTTCTTCACTGCCATCTTCTTGTCCCGCAGGCTGGAACAGTCACATCTCACTGTTGAGGTGAATGAAGCTGCATTCACCTTCCCCAAGTGAGTAGATGGTCCAGAGTCACCCAAAGGATGGAAATTCCTGTTTGTGTCTCTTTGCCTCTCAGTTAGCTGGCAGCTGCAGTTTCAGTTCCCTTAGGCTGCTCCCTGTGGGCTGGCCATTAGCGCAGACCTCCACAGCTGCTCCCTGCAGCCATTTGTGCTGCCCTGCTCAAACCCATGGAGCTGAGACTCCACGGCCACATGCAATTCACTTTCTAAGCTGTTAGCAAATGTAAGGTTTAGTTTCTCAGCCACTTTGCAAGAGACAAAAACACCAACACCCACATCTCTAAATGCCAGCACTCACCTCTTTTAATTGAGGCTTTTGTTGTTAAATAGAGCCGTGTTCATCATTTCACACCAAGAAATGAAATAGACTGATGTTTTCCTGTTGGGTTTGTAATCACACAAAATGTCCTAACAAATAGCAAGCAGTACTCGTTAACAGATGAATTCGTTAGAAGCCACTCTTTGCTGCCTGCAAACTTCAGCAGGTCCCAGCAGCAGAAAGGACCCATGTAGGGGCAATGGCACTTCCATCTGTGCTCTGAGTTTGGAGCTGGTTTGGAATTGCCACTACAAGTGATGGAGATCAATATGACCAAAGGCCTTGATGTGTTCTCCCATGCACTTTGACTATGAAGAACTACGTGAATATGTGACCTTTGTGAAATGGCTTCGAGGATCTGCATCCTGCCCCTTCTGGGCAGATATCCAGACCACAGAAGTCATCATCTAAGCTAAGTTAACACTAATTAGTTTTCTTGTTAGCAAATTCTGAAATGATGCCATCTCTAGGGTGAAATATAGAAGCTAATTAATAGTACTTAATTTGTGTGTCATCATGATGCCCCACTAATACATAATCACAACAATAATATTAACAATAATATTAATCTTTGTCACCCGGAGTGTTCTTCAAATTATACTGATCATATTTGTGAACCTGGCAGAAAGGAAACCAATCATATTTCTGTTGTTCTTAGATACAACTGAGCTTATTGTTTGTTTGTTTTAAAAAATGATGGCCTTCAGCTTTTACAATTTTCATTTTGTCCTAAATCATGTTTTATGATGTATTTATGTACTTCCATTCTAACTCATACTTACAGACAACCAATTATACCAGGGATCCCAGAGTTAATATTTTTGGTTTCAAAGCTTCATTTTATCTGAGCCTCTATAAATAAGATTCTCATGAAGTATTTATACACACTAACCCAGCTCAGAGAAAGAAATAGAAGTAATGGGTAAGTAATGGAGAATCGGTTACTATTTGTATTTTTGCATTTTAAAAACAGATACTATGTTTTAAAACCTATCTGAATTTTTAAATGAAAAGCAAAGCTTGCTTACCACGGAAAACCGAGACTCAGCGTGGGGGAGATGCTGCATTTGTTGACTTTTTTCCACAGTGATTTGGTTTTGTCAATCTGAAATAATGTGCATTGGATTTATAAGTGTAACTAGATCTATGTATACACCATATATATAGACATCTGATATCCCTCTCCTACATAGGTGCATATTCTCTGTACAAATGGCTACATCTGTACTTCTAAATTCATACTCTCATAGCAAGTTAGTGACTTGCTATTTTCTCTAGCTATGTCATTACATTTACTGTGTACTTTACTATTTCACCACCTTTTCCATATTTTTTTCTGTGCATTTCTACTGCCCACACTCTTTTTGATGATTGTCTTAGGGACTTCTTTCTCCATACAGGGTTTTGTTTCTGATGACCCTTCAGTGCCTTCTAAAGACATTTATCCTACATGCATTGAATATGATTTGATTTAGCCCTCTTCCTACCCATTTTATAAATGTTTCTGAAACACACAGCTGTAACAATAAGCTATGATTCAGCACATTTCCATCACATAAAAATCAAATTTTAGTAGCTCTGATTACTTCTTATTGTACTGAGATCAATAGATGGGAGAACCCTTAACCTAGCAGCATGCCAGAGTGCCCGACATGTATTCATAAGAAGAGTCTGAAAATTCAATAGAAAAACTAGGTTGAAGGGGCATTCATGCTTTGAATAGCAAGGGTTGGGTTTTTTTAAAAGCTTTTCTACCTTGCTTTATACAAATTGAATTTCTAAAAAGGCTTTGAGTCCTTCAGAGTTTGTTCTACTTTGTAGGTGGGTAACAGAAAGGTCGAGATAGTTACACAGCATCCAACCAAAATGAAAATTCTGCAGTGACCAAATCACGTTTCATCTACATTCTCCAATTACGCTGCTAAATTTCCCATTCTGCTTTCCCATTGTGGAGTTCTATATTGTAGAGTGCGTGCCATTACAATATATTGTATTTCGTTGAAAAAGTGCATTTCTAAACAAAGTTGGTGCATGCTTAAGTAAGAAGGGCCACATTTTCTTTCAAGCTCAGTGAAATGAATCTGGAATGTTCTATTATTTCCACAGGAATTAATGTAGACTCTCGGGGTACAAATAAGAGGAGGATTTGAATCTCACCAAAAGATGGGGAGGAAAATAATATGTCTCTATCTCCAGTAATAGACAGCACTCTAATAAATAAACACTTGTGCCTTAAATTAGGTTCAATTTATTATGGTTATTTTAATGCTTCAAATGACGCTAATTAATATATTTTCCAGAAACTTGAAGGTGATAACGCATGTGTTACATGCACAAATATACATCCTATATCCTTGCTCTTGAGAACCTACAATCCAAATGGATAAAATTTGTATTTGTTAAGAGACAAAGATCATTCTTAGGTACCAGTTAAGACTCAGCTTAGCTTTACTTCCTCTTTGCAGCAGAAATGGATGCCATCCATACTACCTGATAAACCAGCATTCCACTCTCTTTCATTATAAATTCAAGTCCACAAGAATATGAACCACATAATAAACATTTAAGCGACATTCATTCTGTCGCTGAAACCTTTGGACCTTAATGCTTCTGTGCAAAAAAATAAAATAAAAAAATTTTTAAAAAGTCAAATGAACCTGTTTTTATTTATTCAAAAATGTCCTCTTAAGGGTTGATGAAATTCTAAGTTACTAAAATGTATACTTTGATGAATTTGTGCATACATATGGGACTCGTGAGGAAGGAACAAGGATACTTTCTTTTGGCAGGTATTTCTTCTTTCTCTTCCATGGAGTATAATGTTTCTTCAAAGGCATGAAATCAAAAGCCTCCTGCCAAAGGCGGATTTGTCTGGTAGTTAGTTTAATTTTTCTTGAAAATTTTGCCATGGGCTATTTTGAAAAGTACATTGCTGTTGAGGGTGCAGAGGAACACATTTGTTTCGCACGAATGGCGGCAAATTCCAAGACTGACTTATGCACTTCTTGATGGTTTTCTGGCACTGCTTTTTGAGAGAGAGAGACGTCGCTGTGTGCACATCGAGACGACATCGCGGGCTCCGGCTATTAAAGATTTATTTAACTTGAGAACGTGTTTTGGTTTTGCAGATGATTACAGATGGCAAGGTGGCTGAATCCTGGCGCAGGAGATTGTACAGCGTGACCCCGATGAGCTGACAGACATGGCAAAACAAAAAAATCCTTGATTTCTGCTTGCATGTTTTGCAGGACTTTTGAGCAAGTAGTGCCTGAAATAAGAATCCATTTCACAGGTAATTCTTATCAGTTTGTTTATAGCAACGTATGTCTTGTGATGTTCCCGCTTTATGAAATGAAATTTATATCACTCGGAAGTCGTGTTATATGTGAAATTATCTAGTTCAGGTTTCATCCAATTCCATACCTACAACAGTGCAGGAGTGAATTTGCTTAACCAAAAAGAAAGATTACTTGTAGTATTTATTAAGGCTGAAGGTAGGCTGGGACTGGGTCCTAGAGCTTCTGGGTACCTCATTCCATGGGTGAGGGTGAAGAGACAGTGGTGCATTTGAGCTTCACCATAATCAATCTACAGCTCTGTTGAACCTTATACCTCCATCATGTATGAGCACAGACCTCTGTCTGCATGATTTTTTGCAATGAGTTTGTTGTTCTGGTGATCAAAATCATTTCCAATATGTATCACCTGTAGTACTCAGTTCGAGGTAATACATGAGTATGTGTTCTTTGTTAGAAATTCATGCCTTCAGAATGAGCAAATGATTTGGACCATGGCTACTACAGTGATGCTCATGGTCCTGTGAGTAATTACTTAATGACAGTAGTGGAGCTGAGTATTGCAATATTCTGTATTCTCAGTGTGCAAAGTGTAATACTAAGTAAGGAGACAGTAACTGTGTAGATATAAAAAAATAAATGGTACAGCATCATGCCTTTCTGTCCTGAATCATCACAGGGCTCAATATTCTATAGATCATGTAATAATTTCATTCAGGAGCATAATAAAAGGCAAATTGGTTTCTGAGAGACAGTTATATGTGGTAATCTGTTTTATTGCTCTCTCTTACTGACTGTATTTGTACTGCAATATTAGTTCCACTATTGGAATTCTGATGGGGGGTTTCTGGTAGATATGTATATGTATCTACAGTTTATATTTTCTGAGCCATTATGGAAACTGAGCTGTAAGGTTCTAAGAGAAAAGGATTTGTAAATACTTACAGTAATGTGCATTGGTAATAACTGTATGTTCAGATATAGCACATTTTTCTCTACGTTAAAGAAGATTTCAGCGGCCATATTTTCAGAACACTCTCAAAGCAGTTCTGAGTGGACTTAATTTTGACAGTACATTGGGAAGCCTGGAATTGTTTACTCTCCTCCTTCTAGCTAAAACAGAATAACACAAAAGTTAAGGAAGACTTTCACGAGGTCACAAGAGAAATTAACTTTTCTACATCAAGACTTATAGGTCTTACAGGACTATACTTCTTCCTTGAAGTAGTTTCTTGTCAAATAGAAGACTAGGAACATCTTTAGATACTTACCTTTAAATTAGAATAGTTGTTGAATAGATCACGAACAAGGGATATTAAGAAAGCAGTTGATTTCATCTACTGTAGATGTGGGTTGGTAATGCCACCAGTGTGCTTTTTTTTTCGTTATTATTCTTTCTTGTCTGCCCACTTTCTTTTTCTCCATTGGTACAGCATATCTTCATTGGCTAAATCAATCTTTCCTGTCCTTCTGTTTTTTATTAAAACCATTGTTGCCTTTTGTTGTATGTCCAGAATTGATCCCTTGTGATGAGGAAAGGTTGGATGGAGGGAGGGCCGTAAATAGAGTAAATCACAGCCAAAAGAGCGTGATATTTAACAGCTTGGGTTTGCAGCAGTAAAGGGCAAATTCGCAGGTGTCACATAGAGTGCTTTCATCGCCCAGAGGGGCAATTCCAACAAGGACTGCCTGCTGCAAAGTACAATGGTGTGAGGTGATTCGTGGGTCACCTGCACACAGTTCTCTTGATGGATTGCAGAAACTTTCTCTTGTACTGATCTTAGCTACATCCTTGCTGCCTGGGGTTTTCTGACAGGCCTTTTCTTCTGCCAGTAATGGACTCTTGCCTCCCGTTCAGTATCTTTTTCAAGGTAGTTACAGAAAATCCCCTGTGATCTATTGCATAGAGCTGGCAATCCAAAGAATTGTGCCCATGGTGTACTACTTTATTCTTTGCTCTCTCTGAAGCAGTTGACCCTTCTGCAGCATTGGCAGTTGGATTAATGTACACAATATGCACTTTGCAGATAATACTATTGTCTATGTCTTCACATACTGAGGAAAAGGAATCCAGAAGGGTAAATAGGATTTCTGGTGACTGGAATGTGATTAACTGCCTGATATAATGTCCCATAAAATACGCAGAACGATTCCAACTAATTTCATTTGGACACTGGAGCAAACTTTTTTGGACTGCAACTCAGAAACTCAAACAGTAAATTTTAGAAAGAGTAGAACTGAAGGGGTAGAAGGGGTAACTAAACTTACATATCAATTGTGTCAGAGTAAGGCTAAAGTACTGTATGAGGTCTTCTTAGCAGCAACCATTGACAAGAGTTGGACCACTGAATCCTTGCCAAGGCATCATAAACAAAAAATTAAATGGTTTTAACATCAGAAAGCTGTTGACCTTTAGTGACTGTGTATAAACATGCACCCACACACATGCAAAATTTGGAAAAAAATGTGGTCAAAATGTTACAACTGGAGTTGCTCCAAAATTAGATAACGTACATCGGAATTTAACCTCCTAACTTAAGAAAATGGATAATAAATGACATTTGGTTTTGGCCCAGCAATTTTAAGGCATTCCACATCCACTGATCGGTGGCAGTAAGCACATTTTCTTTCTGAAGTAAGAGAAATTACAGAGGCGTAAAGAGACACAGTTCAACTGCTCTTCAGATATTTCATTTCTATAAAACTGGTGCAGCTCAGAACTCCACACCAATTAAAAATAAGTGAATTACAAAGAAAAATCAGCTCTGAGAACATGGAATAATTGGACTGGAAGGGGAAAAATAATAAAGTGGATACATATTTTGAGAAGTGCTCACAATAAATAAAAAGGAGAGACACTTTGCAGCCTCTCCATTTTCACTTTATATAGAGTGATGCTCAAGGCAGGGTGATTCATGTGATGAAATAGAGGATCTGAGCAGATAATAGTTTGCCAATTCCCTGAGCTGCTTGCAGGACACAGAAGGTTGTCCAATTAATCCCTCTTGTTTGGATTAATCACGCCAGCCTGTTCTACAGAAGAGGCAGCAACCAAACAAGAACAGAGAAGATGCTGCTTAGGCAGAATTTTCCTGAGAAAAGGATTTTAGACTAAATTTAAATCCTGAATTCATGAAATAATATTCAAAAATAAATTAAAATCCCTCCCTTATTCATGCTCAATCTCTATCAAACAGGATAGACAACATAAGACAGGATTAAACAAATGTTGTGGGTTTTTTTCCTCTGATGTTCTGATTTTTGGATGAAAGGATGTGATTGTTGCCATTTGTTCCATTCTATACCATTTTATATGAATTGAACACTCTCCTTTTTAGTAAGACAGCTAGTGTTAGTGTACACTTGAGGAGGATACTTTGAGATATGGGAGTGCTGCCTGGAAACAGTTGTAATGTTTAAAGGAGTCTCACAGCCAGTCCTACTTTACCTGCATTAATTGCAAAACACACGTAGGCTTCAGGAAAAGGAGAGATGACAAAGGCAGTGAAGATCTACACCCTGCATCACTCTCTCTTCTCAAACACATCTGGAAGGTTAGAAAGAGGTGGTTGGATAAATAGGAAATGATCTTTTCACTTACCTCTCATCCCTATTTACTGTTTGTTGTGTGTGCACATGTATGCACAGGCTTAGATTAATACAACTACTTGAAGCAATACTGAGTTGCTAAATATTTTATGAGCCCGTGGAAGGTTAGTCATTACACACATTGCTCTGTGTGTCTCATTCACAGCCATTTGCAGCTAATTGCAGCTGGACTTTAGAAGGTCCAGAGCCCTTAGTGGAATAAAGTCAGATAAAAATTCCCTTGTAAACACAGAGGGCTGAGAGGAGGACTGTCCCAGGTGTTTTAGTGCTACAGAAACCACAGTGTTACAGTCTGTGCTTCTAATTACACAGGAGGGTAAATGATCAGAAACTACTTAAAATGTGCCTTTAATTTATTAAAAGAAAAAGAAATAAAGATGGGATTTCAACCCCGGATGTAAAGCCTCATACAGGGCCAAGGTCAACTACCCAGTACTTACAGTTTCTTAAATGAAGACTTCGTATCTTTCTAGGAAACAGTTAAGCTCATATTGTGCTTTTGAGCTAGAAACAAAAATTAATGAGGATCTTGTGACCTTTGTTACTGCACACATCCATCCAGATGGCCGTGCTGCTGCCTTTCAGCCTTCGAGTTTGAGTCCACGAATCTTAACATCATCAAAGGGTATTTTCAGCAGCATAGGAATCTTTGATTCCCACTCATTCCAAAGCTGAGCAATTTCATGATTTTGTTTCCATTTCTGAAAATTCTGAAAAAAAAAAATAAAATAAAGATGATTTTTCCTAAGATGTTGCTTGGTTGAGAAGCTGTTTGTACATCAAAAATATCCCAATGAAATATGCTTCAGCAGCCTAATGATCATCTGCAGAAAAATGTTTTTATGTTTACACTGTTTCAGTGGAAATACTCATACAGATCGATTTGGAAGCATTTATTTTGTTTTTAAATTATTAATATGGAAGTTGAAAGAGAAAGTCATTCAGTTTTTCCCTTAAATTAGCCAGAGTCCCAAATACCCAATATATACCCAGATACCCTTCAGTCCCTTTGCTTTTCAGTTCCCATGCTCCAGTGTTTTTCCTGTCAGTGTTAAGCACAGACATTCACACCACATGTCAGTGTACAGACGTGTAAAGCTGGCACTGGGTCAGAATCCAGCTTGTGGTACATAAATCAGCAGGTAAGGTTACTGAGCCTTGAGTGAAAATGCAGGCGCTACAGAAACTTAAATTCAAGGGCACTGCTTTTGGAAATGTGAAAGTGAAGTTTCTGGGGAGGTGCTCTAATTTATTTTAAGTGGCTTTGTCCATATCTTCATCTCTCCTTTCCACCCTTTCTTACTTATGGGTGCTTAGAGATTTGTCTCACAGTATCTATTCGTGCTGTATGTGGCCTGAAGACTGAAGGGAAAATCAAGGAAGGAATAAAGCCCTGGCCAAGCAGGGACTGAATTTTCCCTTGGGGAGACTTGTCTTCTTTTTTTTGGCACGGCTTGTATTGATAAGAGAGAGGTGTGATTCTCACGTTTAATGAAATTCCTGTAACTTGAGGCATTCATTTAACATCTGCTGTGTAGTGAAGAAGCACTGAAGGTTATTCTGAGCACCGTAGTTGGTTCAGAGGACCTGTTGGCATCTTCCCCTGTGCTGCAGAAAATCAGAATCTGAAAATGGTCCCAGTGTCTGTTTGGAAAGTCAAACCAAGCCACCTGACTGACTCGTTTCCTAGCACATGGAACACCTCTTGTCCAATCTTGTAAGCAGTCTCATTTCCAGCTGCCAAAGGCTTGGTGTCCTACAGAAATAAATCAAGGCTGGCAAACTGCAGTCTAGCAATAAGAGGCACCCTGGGTTGGAGCAGCATGATTGGCAACTGTGATAAATTTCTGTAATTACTATTGACTCTGGGCAGACTTTAAGTGGTTTAACGTATTGCTAGATTGGTGAAGTTTTGATTAGTTTAAAAAGATGTATTGCACATAACTTTCAACTGCTGGTTAATTTGTGTGTGTGTGCCTTTTTAAGACAGTATCTTGTTGAAGAGAACACTGACAGGAAAGCTAGCAACTCCTGTTAAACCTTTTGCCTGAAAAAATTCTCAATATTAGTGACAGAAATTATTGCTCTTGCTGTGATCTTGTTAAACTCTCCATAATTTTCTATCCACCTGTATAATCAATGAATATACAGATGTTACAATTAAGAAATACACAGGAAAGTGAAGCTAAGTAAGATTATTGCAACAGGAAGATAATAAATGGCAAATGCTTACCAGTGTTGTAGGCTCACAATATTCTCCACAAGGAGTGATCTCCAGGAAGAGATCCATCTTTGGTGGCAGTCAGCACTTAAATGGGATCTAGGAGAGGTGGAACCAGGCTCCATCCTTTCCTGTAGCACAGGTGAATTGCCTGTGAACTACTGTGAAGTGATGCCTAACTGAGTGAGGCACTGAGGTTTTCAGTGACGATGGGAGCTCAGTAAATGTGTGTGCTACCAACCACCCTTGTAGGAGATACAATGATCATAGTAACAAGGATTGGCCATTAACAATGTGTCTAGAACATACTTGGTGAGTAAAAGAAATACGTGTCCATTTTTAGGATACAGGTATGAAAAATAAAGGTGCCTCAATGTAAATATGAATCTGACACCTTATAGCACCAAATTACTTCTAACTGAAATGCACCTGGGCTTCTGTTTTCCAAAAAGAAAAGTGTTCTTGTTGCTTGTGGTCATCTGTCTCTACCCTTAGATTCCTGAAGTTGGCTGGAAATTGACTACAACTGCATTATGCATATTCTCCAAGGCTAAAGAATTTTTTTGCTCGGTCTTGGCAACAGTCCTCACTGGAGCCAGTAGATAGGGGCAGGGAGAGCTAATTGGCTAGAGAGCGAGTGAATGACATAATTGGCTGCAGCATATCATTATCTTGGTGTACCAGCTATAATGACTGCCATTTACTCAGGCCAGATGCAGCATCCCAACAATATTCAGGAGCAGAAAGAGTATTTTATCAGTGGCACTCATTCCCGACTCTCAGTGTTGTCATCACTGGGATAAATGAGCTTTGCCAAAATGCATTAAATCCATAAAATGCACATTCATGCAAAATGTAGCACAGGAAAGATAGTAAAATTAAAGGGACAACTCACTGTAGTTTTGCTTAGTACATGAAATGTAAGAGGGCACAGTGCCTTGCTGCTAAAATTCCTAAACTGAGAGTCTCAAGTTCTGTTTCTCTCCCAAAGTAATGTACAGTCTCAGGAAAGACCTCTGCCTTGGCTTGATTTCCTAAGAACACATACAGCCTACAGACATTCTGTTGCTTTTTGCAACTTTTGTTCCAGAGATGGTTTTAGAAATTTTTAAGAATAGTTTCTTTTTGTGTAGTTTGCGGTTTATCCAAGTCTGACAAGGTACAGTTTTCAAAATGTGGAGTTGTTTCAGATAGAATCAATTTCCATGTATATATGTACCCCCTAAATGAGACCTTCTCTTCTGAATGCAAAACGAAGATCCAATGAATTCAGGGGTCAAGAGTATTTCTCATACCTCCAATTGTAATCAGCTACGGAGAGGGATTTGTAGGTAATGAATTACCTGCACAATCTTTAACCCCAATTACCAACTACTTGTGCTCATCCATAATTGTCTTTGCTGAAAACTCTTTCTTCCTGAGAAAGTAAATGATGAATTACAGTTGTGCCTGTCTGCGGACAGTTCCAAATTGATGCATTGTTGGAAGGTTCCTGTTCCCTAAAACACAGACATTAGCAATCTCTTCAGACATCACATAATCCTTCTGAGCACCTTCCCTGTCATGAAGGATGAAAGAGCTGCCATATGGAACTTTCTCATATAAACTCAGATTAAAAATCACAGGAGAAGGAGTGATTGTGACAATTATCTGTTATTATTTACTGAATTGGTTGATCTAAATCAAATTGCATTTCAATAGTAGCCCTTAATTTGAAGTAATAATGCTTAAAATATTGACCAAGCTCTGATACGTAAAGTGACAGGTTATAAACTTCATGGGTTTGTTTCAAGTTCTCACTCACTTTCTAGATGGTAGACTGGTGGTGCTCAGGCAGTGTTTTCAAGTACTTGTCTTAAGTCATAAAGATTAGAAGTACATTTCTCATTGAAGAAACCTTGAAATGCTTATTCTGTCCAGGAATGGAATACACAAAATCTCTCCATCAGATTTAGCCAGACGCAGCACAACAACAGCTGATACGAAAGGCTGCTTGCCAGGTTTGAAGTGGGGAAGTGTAATGTGATGAAGTGCTCTGCTACTGTTGGGCCACACGACACCATAGGAAGGATATACCCCCAGCTGGTGCTAGGGGGGAGAAAAAGAAGAAGGGAAAGGAGAGAATTTCAGCCTGGTGGGCCTCCTCAGTTTTGTCCTACCAGGTAAATCTGTGTGTAAGATAACCACAGTAGACATGCAGTCTGAGTAGAGTTTTTATATGTGTAATTTCATCTCATGAAATGATGATGGCTGCATTAAAGACATCCAGATGATCTATGGAAGTATGGCTTCAGATATAATAAACCAGAAAATAGAGTGGAAGTATATGGATTTTAGCACAGATACAAAAGCAAGTGTTTTTGTGATTGATAGCTCTCTTGCAGACACTGAACTGAATCGCTAGTAGCTTGGCAATCGATGGCCTCAGGCTACTTAGGAGGTAGTATTTAATATTGCTAATTTTCCTCTTCTGATATGTTTGCAGAAATCCTGCAGTGTAAGGAACAACTCATACATGTTTTCTAAATTTTGAATAGTTTATTTAAGTAGGGAATCAAAATAGACTGCCCATTCTTTCAGGCATGCTTGATATTTCTGTTATGTCCTACTTTATGGGCAGAGAAGTGTGGTTGGCAGCTTACAAGAGAGAGAATCTCTGCATCTCCACCAACTCAATAACTCCCCCTTCTCTCTTCCTGGAAGCTATTTTTCTTGTTTTTATAGCGTTATTTATGATCCATTGAAAAGCCTCATGGTGCAAGGACTGGCAGTGTTGTTCTTCAGAACCATTGCTGCTGTATGTGGCACATAAAGTAGTAGTGGGAGGTGATGGGTAGGAAGGAGAGGAAGGGAGCAGTGTATCTTAACCCCGCATTAGATATTTTTATCCGTGCATGTGCATGAAAATTCAAAGCAAGGAATGACCTTGCAGATGATAAATACTACTTTAGATGGTACAATGAAACCAGCATAGTCAGAATGGTGCAGGAACACAAAATGCACAAGATGACGGCACAAGTGCAGGCAAGTAGGAGAAACAAAGCTGCTGGTTCATTTAATCCTAATAACATTAGTCTGCTATGGAGAGCAGTGAAAGCAGAGCAACCTCTCTTTATTCCTCACAATTGTGTGCTCAACCACACAGTGGCTGGAAGCTTTCGTTTGAACTTTTGGAGAGAAGAATAACAAAATATTGTGCCAAATTCATTATGGCTTAAATAAAATTGAGAAATGATAATCAGGAAGAACTATGCCATTAACTGGGTAAATGCACGTATTGCTAGCTCAGTGCCTGGAAAATATAGCCTCAGGTATTTTGCAGGAGTAAACAGATGCAATTGTATTGAGTGTAGCTGAGTGATGCTGGCTTATGTCAGCAGGAGATTGGGTCCTAAATATCTACCCAACTAACTCACAGAAAAGCGAGTACCTGCAAGTATAAAACTGTAAAATAGAGAAAGGGATTATGCCCAAAGAACTCCCAGCTTATTCCTGCCTCTCGTTCTTTCTTTGTGACTTAAAATATGCATCTTTCAGCATACAAATTATACTAACTGTGTTTTTATGCATGTAGAACAATAATGCTGAACGTCAATTGAATGTTCTGAGTGCTGCAGGAATACGGATGTTATGATCTAATGGGTACAGATTGCCAGTCTGCTTGTCAGAAAGAAAAATGCTGGGTAACGGAGTTTGCAAAGGAGTTCAGGAAATCTCCTAAAACTCAAAGCATCTGTTGCAACATTTGTGGTGTTTTATCAGTTAATATAAAAGGTGTTTGCAGCTCAGTGAAGCCCAAACATTAAGATTATTGCACATTTTATTGGCTTTTCCTGAGCTCTGAAACTTGAAATTCATCTACCTCTAACCTTTTCCACCCAAGTCAGTTTCATACATAAGTAAAGAGCGAGCTGAAATTACAGGGAGCTGTTAAGGAATGAATTGACTTGCTTTCTTCTTTCAAAACTGATATTAAAATATATGAGGCACAGTTGTCAAACTAAGAAATTGCAGGATGATTCATAGGGAATGAATGGGCAGCCCGCTAGTCTTTCTGCTCCCTTACATTACTGATTTTTAATGCTCTTTGAAAGGGAAGACATTTTCTTGCCATCTAAAAGAAAATAGAAATGGGGAGGGGTTGAAGGGAAGGCTCCATCCCTTCCCAGCTGCTATGAGCATATTGCAGATAATGCCAATCACCAGAGCGTGCTGGAGATGTTAGATGTTTTAGTAAACAGCTTGTAAATGAAAACACAGAGGAATTGTATCTACTTTTCCCCTCTACCCGCTCTACCATTTTTTATCCTTCCCCTTTTCTATAAGACACTTGTCAGGCAACACTGTGTTTGTCAGTGTTGTAGCCCAGCATCTAGGAGCAAAATACATACCAAAATTGATTTATACATTCAAGGGTGAATTTTCACTTCAGTTTGCTGAGCTACAGCAGTGAAGCATGTCTATTTAATTTGCAATATAAAAAGGGATAAGTGCCATGCCAGCTTTGTGAATGCTATTGGTTCTACATGGGGTAGCAAGGACTGGAGGAATCTTATAAACTGGGGCCTCCATCCCGGGATTCAGCACAGATGGGTACACTGCTACCTTGTAATGCAACTGAGTGAAGATATTAAGCACAGTTCAATAAGTTTAATGTAAAAAGAATCCTCCAAAGTGCATTAAAATCAATTGCAAAAGGCTCAGTTAATAGCACTGCATTTCAGACAAGTTCTGAGGACGCTCGCAGTCTCCAAACTGGACTCTGAAACCCCAGCTGAACAGCCTGTCCACCTAGACCTGCAGAGGTGGTAAAAGTAGAGAGGAAACAAATGGTTTTCAAACTGCATAGGGTGTTCAATGAAGGGATTATCTGAACAGTGTCTTTTCATGACAACATGCCTTCCAAGGCCAACGTGCTGCTTGTGTTCTCTTAGCAATTTCTTCAGATAATGCAGCAAACAGTTTCAGTACATTTTTTTCCTCAAACTTTTTACTTATTGTCAGCGTTTGGCCTGGTTCAGCCTAGGTTTGGTGACAAAGGGAGAAGGGGCCTATGGACCATGGCACTTGTGATAAATACCTTCTATTTACTACAAAGAAGCCATTGAATGTATTTTTCAGAAGAGAAAACCCTTAGATGTGTGCTCATACTTTTTTTGTTCCCAGCTTCTGCATTTCCCTGTGCTAAGAGGCTTGCAATATTTGATGTGATACCATAGTCTGTAGATTTTCTCTAATTTTCTTTGAATTTCTTCTCTCAATTTTTTCTCTAATTTTCTTCTCATGCATTCTTGTTCTCCTAAAGCAGATTCTTCTTATGAAGAAATTCCTCTTCCATTTTATCATGCAAATTCTCCTTTTCTAAAGATTTGCTTACTTTGATATATTGATGTGTTTTATTTCTTTCATAGGAGTCCACATATTCTCAGTTATCCCTAACTATTATTTCCTTGCCTGGACATCTGCTATTGTGGCATCTATTATGCTGTCAAACATAAAAGGCCATGTCATATAGATGATGACTATTGTGGTGTCACTCCTACTCAGAAGTCTTCAAGTACCTGACATCTGTTCTTCAAATTCAGTTCCTAATGGTGACTGGGGGTCTCGTGTCACTTTTTGTAATGCTCTCAACAGTTTTGTTTTCCGGGAGTTTGATGTTTAGTGTCAGCACACAGATGATCACTGGCAATATTACCAGGAGAGCTCTGAGTGAGGTTGACCACATACTGCAAAAACTTCAAAACATTCCTACAGAAACAAATTCTTCTTTGTTTAGACCAAGCTTTCTACCCCAAGCACTGCCTACAGCACCTTCTTTGTTCTGAGTTATTCTGCCATTCAGCCATGCAAAGAAGTCCAGAATGTTTCTTGCTTTGGCTGCAGCCCCAATTCGTAGGAGTTCAAATCAGAATGTTGAAAGCGTGGATTTCAGCACACAATTAAATTATTGCTGTTCATGAGCATCACTCACAGCTAAATGGTTTGCCCAGTGACAGAGAGGCTGATTTTCTGACTCTCTGAATTATATTCAAATAACATTGTCCCATTCCTCGAGGGACCCATCGGTGCACTTATACGCTCTTTAGGGCTTTGGTCGGGCTTAATAAAAGACGATGGATTTGAACTGGCATCTTATGCGGGGAGGCTTGTGTTGTAGATGCCAAATTAAAACTAAACCCTCTCCTGTGCAAGAGTCACATAAAACTGAAATGAAAACAAATATTCTGAAAGGAAATATGAAGAACTTAGAGAGTTATTTAGTAGGAATACATTTTCCTACCAGAATCTGTAATAGTTTTTAAAAGAATCTTCAGAAGGATGAAATCTACAAAAGTGCCAGGTTTCTTAAAATGAAAGCCTCATTATGACATCTTATGAGAATGTTATTTTCATAGGAAGTGAGGCAGCAGAAAGGAGGGAAGATCAGGACTGTAGTGAGTGGGAAATATTTCAAAAAGTAGTGGCAATATTGAATTTCCACCTTTCTGTAAAAAAAAAAAATGCAGTTTGTTCCAACAAAAAATAATAGCTTAGTTCAGGCTGGGTAAGTTTGGAGGACAAAATACTGCAGTGGAGTGAAAGTGTGTGGCGTGGCATTCAGTCTTAATTGGAACCTTAGAATTAATATAAGGATATGCAAGTGAGGGATTTTATAGTAATTGTTTCCTGAATGAGTGGACGTGTTCTATTTCAGAGCTCTGCAGAGCTGTTGCAGGTATTTCTGTGCTGGTGGCTCACTGCTGCCTGCCAGCTGGGCGTTTCTGCCTTCCTTCCATGCATCAGCCAGCACGACAATGCCCACAGATAGGCACAAAATCATCCAAATGAGATAAAACCACTTCCATCAGCATTTTACATTCATTTGTATGACCCTGAAGTGCATGAAGAGGGCTCATGCATCTTGTTGTGTCAGTTCAGGAATGAAGATAAGAGCAAGCAGTGCCTTAAGCCATCCTAAGTGTTTTTAAAATAAACACCTCTGAAACCTGGGAATCAGAATAATGCCACGGAATTCAGACCAGGTACCAGACACTGAACTCTGCCTGTCAGTCTGTAACTGAGCTTCAAGCAGGAATGAAGCTGCCTTTCCTGCTGTCAGAATATGGCCTCTTGTAATCCACACTCCTGAAATAATATCCCAATTAGGAAAGCGAGCTGTAGGGAAATATTCCCATCAAGGGGCGTGCTGCAAAATGTCTCTGTGTCTGCTCAGAGTAACAAAGAAGATACTGGGAAAGGACAGTATAAACTGTGCAATGTGGTGCAACTTTGTGAGGCTGCTGTTAAAGCTGGAATAAGGCAGCCTGTAGGGCAGATGTTCAGTGAGTCAGAGAATAAGATTAATTAATAAAATAAACTTATGGAAAATCCTGCATCTCAAATGCATCTGCACACCCTTTTGAATGTCTCGGCTCTGTTATTAAATAGTGGAGGAAAGAACTGGGGAATAGGTCTTATTTTGTTCTTTGGACTATCATCTTGCTTGAGTGCAGGTCAGTTCCCATTGGATTCTGAAATAAATCTGGGCTCTTGACAAAACGGTCTAAGAAGCTTTGCTGAATGCTTGGATGCAGTCTCCATAGCAAAATTAATCTGATACAGCTTTTGGTTTCTTGAAGGATTACTTCACTTAATCATAACTGTTTTCTGTAAGCATTTTAATCAGCTGCTAATCTTCGTCTCTTCATTCACATTAGATAATTGAATCAAGATTTTTTTAAGTGTACACTCAAAACCAATGATACTTATGAAGGAAGTCTGTGAAATGTCATTATTTTGGAAACTGTTCTATGTGTTTTATTTCACATCAACATATCTTCTTTCTTCATGATGCACAATACCCCAGTTTTGAAACAATATTATTGGAGAATCACTGTTAACATAAACTTTTAAATAACTTTTTAACATAAACAAATTATGCAAGCAGAACTAGAGAACAGGGTAAGATAGTTTTGAACCTCTTTGGGGGGATGGAAGAGTAGGTGAAGGGGAGGAAACAGAATCCAAACCTAAAAGCAATAGATCTATGTGACGGGTTGTTACCAAAGCAAGCGATGAGCAGAAATACTCTGATTTTTTTTTTTAAGTCTGTCACAATGGAACGTAACAAAAAACAAATCTATGTTAGTCCTCTCCTTCTGAAAGGCACTGCTGAAGATTGGCAAAGCTCCACGAAGAAAATGACTTTTTAATAAGATGCATGGTGGCTTTACATTGTTGTGTCGATACTTTTCCATGTAACAAGAGGAGTGTTGCAGATATCTGAATATCCAAGAATATTTTGGCACTATTTGGGGATTAAATTTCATGCTCATGAACAAAACCAGGGTTGGATAGCTGGAACTGCTCTAGAAAAGGAAAAAGCCAAAAACTCTTCCTATCTGCTGTCTGCCAGAAGTACTTGGAGGCGCAGGGTAGTGTAGAAGAGTCACAGGGCTGAGTTTGCTGGACGAAGTCATTCATCAAAAAGAAAAATAAAAAAAATAGGAAGAACTGAGAGGAATAGCAAAGCACTTTCTGTAAACTAACATATAAAAAAGACAGCAGCAAAGTAACATGTCTGAGACAATGGTTCTGTGTGTTGTAGAGGACTGGAAGATACACTGGTCTTTTAAGTTTGTTTATACGGATGAATGCTTGGTGTTCTCCCAGTCTTAACTGAAAGATGTTGGCTGTGTTCTAAAGGAATGGCAAAGGGCAGTTTTCTGGTAGTGTGTTCATTTGTTTTCGTTTTAGCTCTTTGTTCTTATTTATACTCATAAAGGAAAATAATAACTCTAATAGCTTTATTAGTGGTATTAGATCACCCCAGCAGCATTTAAGTAGATTTCTGACAAATGAAGATGCTCGTCAAAAATAGCAATAAAAAGTTACACAACCAGTAATAAATATGCATTGAAACCTCACAGATATATCTGAAATGCCTTGTTAGATGTGATTGTTTTTATGTTCCACATTTACTTCCCTTGAGTTTTGTTACCGTAGTTAATACCAGCAAAATCACCTTCACTGTATGATTAATCTGCCTTATGGCTCCTACAGTCATCAAAACCTGTTTGTGGCATTTGCTGTGATCACAGCTGAGATGTATCAGAAGTGAAGACCATCAACCCATGGTCATATATGCATGCTGGACAGTGCTGGGAAATGCAAATTGTCTTTTGGGCTCTTGCTTAAACGTACTTAAACTCCAGGTGAAATTGGCACAAGATGCACAAAGCTGTCTTGGATCAGATGCTGTAACTCCACAAGGTGTTAAAGGCTGCTGATCTCTGATAGCTTGTTCTGTGGGCAAAGTCAGTAAACAGCAGGAGAACATATTTCCTGAAATGTCTGAGTCACTGTTTGTGATGGAATAAGGCTTTTCTTGGTACTTTTTAATTTTTTTCCCTTTCAACTCTATGGTCCCAGGCTATTTATTCATGTGTAGCAAGAATCAAAGTCTGAATCTTTTCTTGGTGGCTTAAAAACAACGCCAGCCTACTGTTTCTCAATTATTTATGTCTACTGTTTCTGAAGAGAACTTTGTGATATAAACAGGAGTTACACTTTAATTGTGCCTTTGTTTCTGTATACCAAGTCACCCTTGTGCTTAATGCACATTTATTGATTGTAACAGCCACCAATACCCAGGGTTTACATCTGTAAATGAAACAGTTCTGTACTACTAGAGAGTAGGAGGTGCGTAAGTAAAACAAAGTAATAAATTAAGCAGTACAAAAACCAACAACTGTTTCTGGCATTAATGTGCAATGTAGGAGACTCCCAGAGCATATCAAGCAAAGCTCTTCAGGGGAATTCTACCAAGTCTCGACTCCTTGAATATCAGAGAGATAATTTTGTGTAAGCCATCTGAAAGGTATTGTAATACAATTAGTTGTTCAGAGTTGTAGGAAGCTGCTTGCCAATTCTTCATGGATTTCATTTGTAATTTGCCTCAGGAGTGTGGAAGCTGCTTCAAAACCTGTTTAGAGAGAATTCTGCAGAGGTAAGACTATAAATATCCATGTAAGATTAAGCAGCATTTGCATGGTTGAGCTATTAGAGCCACTGCTGTTTGGCTAAGATGCAAACAAAACTGAATTCACTTCTATTGTGGCCGTTAGAAGACCACTTTAAGTAGGGAATAGCCTTTAAGTGGGGAACTACCATGATCTGAATGGACATTTAGTTTGTCACTACTTTGTAGTTCAGCTATTAATAGATATCTCTAATTGCATTCTTCATAAGGTGCACTGAGCAAAGTTGCTTATTAAAATTCTACAACTTTCCTTTTTAAATGTATGACTTATTAAAATTGTAATCATTCAATGGGAAACGAAGCATTGGGAATTCTATTTATTTATACAGAGAGCTACAGCCTTCTGAAGTTAGTGGAAATTTTTCTATTGATCTCAATGACTTTTGCATCGGAGCTGTAAAATGCAAGTAGAGGCAGTTTCAACCCCTCTTAATTGTTTTCATGTACAAGATGATATCTAATGGTTATGAGTTCTTGCTTTTTCTGTTCAGCACGACAAATGCTGCACACCAGCTTTGGCAAAAGGATATGGGGAAATCCTGCAGTTATTAAAAAAGCTGTAGTTGCTATTTTTGCAGTTACAAAATGAATTTCTGGATAATAGTGTAAGTGAACGTATTTGTACTCATAACTCTTCCAGTGTTTGTAAAACAGTGTCCCAAAGGGAAACTGTGAAGCAGGTCGGTTATTGGAGATGATTTTGACTTTGACATTTTTTAGGATTTAAATTAGAATTTCGTAAAAGTTTTTTTCTTATTATTTTCCTAGAACATTTCCTCCATTCAGTTTTCTTCCAGCACTGTGCACCAGGCAAGGATCCACTGTGCTGGACAGAACTGAGTCGTGGTCTTAGCTGGCATGAACCTCCTTGATTGAAGAAACGAGCCATTATAGCTCAGGGTTTAGACACATGAAATCCTGGTTCTGTTGGAGTCATCTGAACTTCTGCCTCAGAACCAAGACTTTGTGAGGAAATATTGAAAGCACTGACATTAATTTACTTTGGATTCCCATTTCAGTTAGATTAGAAGCTCAGTTCCCCCCCTTTTCTTCCTCTCCCCCACAGACTGCTTTGAAAATCTTGGCCATTGTGTTTATTTCTGAGGCAGAAGATTTTATCCTGATTCTGTCACATTTACACCTTACTATTTTTTTAATCCATTTTTCATATGTAGTGATATTTTTAACTGAGATGCTGAGTTATGCAATAATATATGTAAAGTCTCCTTGGTGATATTTTGTGAAGGGGAAAAATAAAGCTGTCGTGGAAGTGGTCTTGAGAAATACATTCTTTAAACTGGCTGCCCCACCTCATGTTACGTCCAAGTGCAGACCTTTTGTTACATGGGAAGAAGGCTTTTCCCCAGCTTTATTCACAAACCCTGCATTCAATCTGTTGCTTTGTCCTGTAGTGCAGAGCATTACAAATATGATGATTAGTAATGGCCTTGCATCCGCCAAAAGGATTGGCAGATCTGGTAGTATATAAGGATTTTTAGATAAATTTTACCTCTGGGAAATCTCCAGGTTTTCATTACATTTCTGTCCTCTCCTTTTGCTCATTTCTAGAGGGAAAGATAACACCTTTCTTTCATTAATGAGCCTTCTTTTATCTGAATTATTTAAATACAAGGCAATGTCCCTGCTCGTTCTCCTGCAATATAGGCAGACCTATACTGAGATACTGAGGACACTTCTAAATGAGATTTAATAATATAGTAGGACATTTAGCATATATTAATTAAATATCAGCAGATGGTAAGGAGAGCCCTCGCTGAGAGTGAATAAGTACAGAGAGAAATATAACTGCCATGTAATTAAACCAAACCTGCTGAAACAATGAAGGTGCAATTACTTTTTTATTAACACATTACACTTGCATGCAATGCTGAGGAATTTAATTACTACCTAACTTCAATTATGTTCAACTCTGGAGATGGTTTAAGTAACGAAGTTCTGAATCTGAAGACCTGCAAAGTGTGAAGGTGTTGGGATCCACAGTAACTCACCATCTAAATTGTGCCAACAGTTGTGCTCTGAGCAGTGCAGTGTCAGCACAGAGAAGAGGATTTGTAAAGCCCTGTTTTCCCTTCCTTCCTTTCTGCTTTCTCTCAATCCACATCCATTGATATCCTCCACTGGAAACCTCTTAGTCTAACTTGTGTCTGGTCACAATTCCATCTGAGCTTAAGTTGCTGTGAAATACTGGAGTGTGAGGTTGCTATTTCTGTAGCCTATATCTGATGGTGTGTCTGGAAAGGGAAACTGCTGGAGGTGATTCCTACAAGGCACTGCTGTTAGAAAATTGAATGATGAAGGAGCTCTAATGTGGATATACTCAGGCAGTCTGAGGTCACTATCATGACTCAGCCTGAACATTGGTGTAAAACAAAATCTAAGTCATTTAACTTAGAATAACCATAGAAAGAAACTTAATGCTGCAACAGATTCCGTAGTTCTTGGGTAATATAAAGAATGAGCTTTTTCCCATCTCATCCAAGCAAAGGTGCCCTCAAGCTTCTGACTCTTTTGTGACCTCAAAGTCCTGTCTAGAGCGTTCCACATGATAATTAAAACAGTATATAATATCTTAGTAGGATTCAAATCCAACTTTAACAGAAATGACCTAAAATCCATAGTGATCCATAAAAGACACTGGTTTTTCACCCCACTCTTATGCTGTTTCTTACACTAGAGCTCTGTATGCTGCTGAATGTTCTTCTTATTTAACAGATGTTTTTCTAGCTAATGTTCTTTAAGTACACAGTGTAACCTTTGTCCATCTTTCCTAAGATTCATTCGGCAGGTTTACAAACTCATCAACTGAAGTATAAATATCATTGCAACTTCTTTTCTTCAGCTCATCTTTCCTCTGAGAAGCCCTGGTGGAAACAATCACGTTCCCCAGAAGAAGATAGCAGCTTTGCTGCGCTTCTGTGTTTGTATCAGAGGTGTGAAATTGAATGCCTGTGAGTTCTGCTCCATGAGGATCAAAGTCCTTTTATCCAGATGAGTGCACCAGGTTATATGACAGACCTTTAAGCTGAGGACCAGCCAGCCTGTAACTGCAGTGTGGCAGAGACTGATAGATCTCAACTCCAGCTAACTCCAGTATAAAGATAGATTTAAGACAAGTGCAACCCAGAAAATGGGCAGCAATGTGAATTCCTTTGTAAAACAGAGTGGATACAGTGAGTATTACACTGTACAGGGGTTTTGCATCTCTCTGTTAGTGTAGACAGGACTCAAACCTGACACACACCTGCAGCAGCACGTTATGGTGTGAAGATCAATAAATGCATTGGAGATAGTGTTGAGACATCTTTGTCAATTCATCATCGACATTAAGTACAGACAAAAGCAAACTGCAATTTTCAGTCTAATTGGCTGGATATTGCATTAATTGTGCTATTTAGTGAGCTATTATCAATGAGCACTGGGAGTAATGCTAATATATTTATTCGAGACATCTACCACAGGAAACAAATCTTCTATTTAATACACACGTAGGTTGGACCTTATCTCTCCTTTCACAAGGGATTTGTTTAACCAAGACTCTGGCTGATATTAGCAGTCTCTTAAATTGAAAAATTGCAATTCATTCCCCCACAACTTTGATACAAGTCTTATCAGCATAAGGAAGTGACAAAAACATCTCTCTTCTCCAAGACAGAGTAAGGATTAGCTGAACAGCAAAAGAGACTTCAATTTGTAGCTCAGAAATGAAAATAATGGGTGAAAAGCTTTGTCCTTTATTGAAAACATGGGGTTGATGTTACACTCAGGTTTGCCCCTACTTATCTGCTTGGCTACATCATCTTTTCATTGCTGCTCTGAGTTGAACTACTGCAGTGGTTCTCAAAGTATGAAAGATGTTGGAAAAAAAAGGAAATGTAGAAGAATAGCTAATTAGATGATTAAAATCATTGTGCTGAGCCATGCCACTGGATGTTATTAATAATGAATGACTTCAGCTTCTGTAACACTGCCTGCTCTCTTATAAAAGATTCTCGTAGGCCCACGTCTTATGTATCTGAGATGGACTCTACTGTGTTGAGGGGAATACATGTGAGGTCTCTTTCTCACAGATTCTCAGCTGCACACAGAGGTGAGTGGAGAATGGAATCGCTTCAGTTCCTCCAAATTGGGAACACTCTTCCACTCCTTAAAGAGAAAAGACAATGCAATTGAAGTGAATTGTATTAGTGGTGGATCATGTCAGCTAATAATTAGTCAATACATTACATTGCCCCATTTAGGTTTTCTTTTCCTATTTAAGTAGCAGCACAGTTCATTTCTCGTATGTGTTAAATCTTCTCTAGTAGACACTGTGAGCAGTGAATTAAGTGTGAACATCAGAACAGCATCCTGGAATGGAAAGGAGGTTGTCAAACTAATTTCTGACAAGTGCCAGGATGAGGATCATGGCAGTTTGCATGTAAAGGCTGTGCTGGATGGCAAACTTCATGGTCCATCAAATTCAAGGATCAAAATGGAAATGAACTTGTAATTTTTTCAGTACAATAAGTATTATTTTTACCTTACTTTCTACCACCTTTGTTATTTAATAACCCATTTGAAGAACATTCCCCTGTACTTTTATTACTTAGAAGGTATTTAGTTTTCTATTCTATCATGCGAAATTCGGGTTTTACAACTATAAAATTCCAAAATGTTTTACAAGTGGCCCTGATCCTACAAAGACCTACCCATCTGTTTAGCTGAATAATAATAATCATTTATATTCCAATAGTGCCCTTTATCTTGCTTGGTCTGTACACAGAACCATCTGCTTCAAATTGACTGCCTTTCAGACTCAGCTCTCCAAGAGCCCTGACCTTGTAATCTCATCTCTGCCTTTGACCTTGCAGAGCTGCTCTGAATGAAGGATTAGGGTCTGCCACACACAAGGCAGCTTGTGAAAACAGGATCTGACATTACAGATTTGTAATTGAAGTCAATGAACTTTTTTTCCTTAATATGACTTGAATTTCTGATTTGTTTTTCAGTAAGACAAAGCAAGAAATGAAATGTAGGCTCATTTGCTCCATGCGTCTTCTCATCTGAAAGTCTCTTGGCCTCCTAAAGCAGTAAAGTAAATGTACCTCTGGCTGTTAGACTGGGCTGTTTATTCCACCCACTGATTTTTCTCTCTTTTCCAAAGAGTAAATGCATTTTATTTTTCATTATATAAGGCTTAGAGAAACAAGTAAAGCTATCACTAGAGAAGGGAGTACTTCCAGCAAGCAAGCAAGCAAGAAGATTGCCTACTGAGGCATGTGTTTGATGGTAAATGAATTGTATTTGTGAACTGCCTCCTATTTACTGTAAGGCTTTCAATAGTAATCTTTCTTGAGCTAAATTACATTATCACAATAAAGTTAAAAGGAACATGATTTCTTCAGCCAAACCTACTTAGTCATCAAGAACCCCAGCTGCTTTGAAGGGCTCCTGCAGCCCTAACTAATAGAAGAGACTTGCCAACGTGTGGCCTTGCCTCTCACAGAAACATTACTGGTGAGGTGTGAGCATGTGGAGCACGCATATGGAATATCAATGCAAGAAGTCTGCATGGTCTTTCCAATTTGAGAATGGCCCTTCTGCATCTTCAGGTCTCTTCACTCTAACACTTTGAAGCTTTGGAGGATCCAAAATTATTTCCTTATTCTCTGTATACCTGTCTTACATTGCCTTTCCTTAGCCTTAAATTCTTGCCAGTTTGTTTGTCTCATACATTCAGTGTCTGCTGTTCTCAGAAGAGTCACTTAAACCTTTTCACAACAGACCCCATTTTCTTCTTTGATATTAGAGTCTACAAAGAAAAAAAAGAAACATAAAACTCTTCCAAGCTATTATATTTCGAGTGCAAATTATGCTATCATCTAAAATTCGGAATGATCACCCTGTCAGCTTCACATTTTGGTCCTGCTTTCAGCACAGGGTTTGGATGGGGTGACTTCCAGAGTTTTTCCCAAAGTAGAATATTGGAAGATATGGACTATGATTCTCACCTATCAGGTGAAGTCTTTGAAACTGTAGCAGGCCCTTTGACTCTGCAGAGATGCAAGAACTTAGGGATGAATATTTAACTGCAGTTTTTTTGTACTGTCCTGGTTGCAGTCATGCTTTAAATTAACAAGTTATCTTAATTGTTGTTTTGGCATATTTTCTGTAATAAATTATTTTCTTTTAATTTACAGAGCCTTTAATGTTTCTCTATAGCACTTTTTGCAAGCTAATAGGATCTGTTGTCTGAAAAGTTAGACAATGGAAGAGATATTATAAATTGTAATTGTATATAATTGCTGCTTTGTAAGCATTTATGGGGGAAAGAAGAGACTTCCTTATTCTTTCAAATTCGAGTTTCTCTGTACAAATGTTCATAAACCTGTCTTTTTGTTTTCTAATTATTTTGCTTCGTTTGTCCTAATGAAGCTCTGAGAATGTTTGCAGGCCTTTCTGTATACCATACACAGGGTGTCGACAGTCAGGAGCTGCTCAGAATCGCTCCCATGACATCACTGTGTCTTCCTGCCTCCTGATGAAACTGGAGGAAAACTGAAATTGTTTAATGCTGTGAGGCAGTTGGTGACTTTCATGCTTTTAAGATGTAGTCTTTATGTGTGCAGTTTTCTGTTATTGTCCGGATAGATGTTGCCTATAATTCTGCCCTGAAAAATATTGAGGAACATGGCATGCTTAGTTTTTCCTATCCAAAATTTGACAACTGTTCCAAATGAAGGGGAAGCCGTAATTGCTCACTTTCAACATTGGCTTTTTCAGGGCATGAACAATATTCACTTAAGTTCTCAGTCATTTGCAAGAGGTAAAAAGACAAAAAGAGAATGCCTGAAAGTGAGTGGAGTGCATCTGTAGTGTTTTGCATTTTTATGTTGCTAAAACCTCAAACAGTCAGAATATTAAGAGTTACTCCTTTGGGACAGTGACAATTATTTTACAGTGCAAAAGACTTGAGGAATGGAAAATACGCTCTCATATTTCAAGCTGCTGTTTCAAATGATCCTCAGTGGCAGAGGACTGCCTTGCTACGGTCAAAAATTATGGAAGGTATGGATGGCATAGTAAAGAAAAATAGCGGGCAAAATGTGGCAAATAATCTCAATTTGTGACAATCTGAGATGCTAGAAAGCTTTCTAATGTTTGCCCTCTCATGCGTTCCTAGCATGTTTCTCTGATTTCCTCTGGAATTTATTGTGCTCCATGTAATTAGTGACTGTTTTCTACTGGGAAAACAGAAAGCTAAGGGGGGGGGGGGAGCCCCTGAGATGATGTTTAAGCAATAAGTTCCCAATGTTTTATTGAGAATCCAGCATTTCCGTTAAGTAATTTCCCCAAGCAACTGGGATTTAGTCAGTGTTCTTAGTTATAATTAAATGATAAATCTTGGCATGGACAGTGTCCAATATAGAGTAAGTCAGTTCTGCTGAAGCAGAGTGGCACAGAAGATCCACTTCCCTGGGAAAACAATCCAGGCTGAGGAGGCTGTGCTCTCCTGTCAGAAGCCAGACAGCAGGCAGACATCACTGCTTAGTAACACAGGAGCTGTTTGACAAGGAGTTTCAGCCATTTTCTGTATATATGCAATTTTCTATGAAATATATTTACGATAGAGCTTAATATTTCATCATCAGTGTGAATTATTCTTACAGAGCTCTTTATTGCTGTTGCTACTTGCAAGGAGAAACCATGGTAAGAGGAGGTCGATTACTGAAGACGTATTACAGTGTGATTATTGCATTACAGATTTTCCTGATACTTCATATCAGTCAGTCAGCCTTTATAGAATATTTTAACAGAAATGTGAATTACTAAGAAGCCTGTATGCATTTTAGCCTTTTTCAACTGTGTTTTGCACATCTCAAAATCACATAAATAGTCTAAAGAGGGAACACTTTAAAAGAAAGCTCAGAAGAGAAGGCAGGGTAACAGTCTGTTTAGTGCTCAAAACAAAAGAGAAAAGGAATAGATAAAGACAAGAACGTATTGCTATGGAATACTATCTTGTATTGTCTTATGTAGATTTTTTTCTATCATCATGCAGCTTCCAGAGTTGAAAATAGATACCAAGCAGTAGCATAAGAACATATGGACCTTATTAACAATGTAATAATATTTACTGATACTGTTCCATAAACTTACACACAGCACTTGACAATGGAGGTTGGCAGATCTCATGCTGCTTTATGGACTGGGAAGCTGTGGCATGCAGAGACATACATGGATTAGTAGCAAAACCTGGACTAGAATCTACATTTGTAGATTGGGTCACAACAATCCCACCCCTCAGTAGGTAAATGTATCCCCAATGGCAATGAAAACCACCAAATCCTGTCCAAGGGCTGAAGGAAGCCATGCCAAGATGTTTGCCATTGGATGGAGTCCCTCAGAGTAAAGTAGAGGACAGTTAATAAGAGAGAGAGTGGGTGCTACAGAATATTCTATGGCATAGGTAATCACTCATTTTGGTAAGAGTTTAAGACTTTGTAGCTTTTACTGCTTTGCACTAACACTGATTTGTGTTGCTTTTCTGGAGGTTGGCCCTTTACATTTGGGCATAGAAAACTCCAGACAACTGCAGCCTTCAAGATGCCATTTTTGACCTGGCCAGCATCTACAGAAACCTCGTTGCTTTAGTTAGTAAGTAGCTGTTGTTCCTTTTCTAGATCTAAATCCTAAAGCCTTTTACTATTGCTAATACTTTATTCAAAGGCATTGTTAACTCAATGTAAAGAATATAGGAGCTCCAACAACTGTCAAGCTGAAAATTGCACTGAACAGTTATTAATGAAATGCCTTTAACTCAGTATAAGAAGGTGATGAAATGAAAGATATCATTATATATATTAAGTCTTTTGTCTTCATTCAGTGTCTTTTCCCTGCCTGCAATAAGAAGCTATGTCCTTGATCACAGCTGACAGATTCTGCAGTAATAAAATAATTAACATAACCTTAATTTATTTCTCATTAAATTGAATTTAATCCTGGTTTCCTTAACGCAGTACAAAACCTAAGTTGATTTTAGCAGATCCAGTATTTACTTTTTTCACTTTTGTACTTGAGAAATGAAATTTGATGCATTGCTTTCGCTACTTATTGTATTGAATTTATGTGAACGTACAAGTTTGAACAACACTGTCACTACGAACCTGTAAGGAGGATGTTTGCTATCTGAAAATGTTCCATTTGATTCATAATGTTCTTCTGTGACTCTGAAAGCTCACATTACTTACTGAAAGATAACAGCTTTGTGATTAAGCTCAGCATATTTGGCCCAGGCAGGCACTGCAGCTCAGTACCAGGTGTTCTGCTCTGCACACCAATAGGTTCAGCTGTAACTGAAGCATCTTACCAGTGCTGGTTTAAGCTTTGACTCTACGTTAGTCTAAGTGAAAGCTGATCTTGAAGAATGATCTCTAACTGACTCTGCTGGACAAACTCTTGACTAGAATGTCCTTATTATGGCCAAAGACTCTTCAATCATTAGTGAAAGTATGCTAGTTCATCAAACATTCAAGGCAATCAGGAGGTTAAGTCACACAGAACAAACACCAGTAGCTAATGTGTATGCAATATAATACAGCAGAGGAAGTATCTCTTGTGGGCAGAGAGTGGCAGGACTAGTAATTTCGTGAATTGTATCATTAATAAAATATATTTTATTCTATTTGATGCTGACTTTGGAAGGCTCCTGTATGATTATTACGTTTTTACGTATGAGAATTTTTTGTTTCTAAAGGCTTTACCGGAGGCTAAATTGTGATCTAATACAAAATTCAAAGAGGTTCTGCTGAAATGCCATTAAAATTTTAACTTTATGTTCTTTCAGGGGTTTAAAAGTTATAGAGGCAAAGCTGTACAAGCCAAAAGGAATTCAACTATAAGATTTCTGTGTTCTGTAATAGGTAGAATGTCCAACCTGACACAGATCCTTTGTTGGGTTATGTATTCAGAATATTTGGGTTTTGTCCTAGTAAATGGTTGTGTTCACATGGGGCTCTTCAGCACTTGATCTTTTCAGATGTTTTTCACTATAAAGTTTCAAGTCCTTCTGTGCTGTTAAATTGAAATTAGGCAGATATTTCTAGATCAGTGACATGATGAGCTGACTCCTCAGAGCTTGCCTGTGCTCTTACCTGTGATGTGCTCTCATCTGAAAGAAGCCAGAAGCCAAGAATTGGCCTTGATTGCTTTTATCCAGGACCCATTGCTGTATTGCTCACAGCTTCCAGTATCTGTACTTTGATTTCTGACTGGTTGTGTGACTGGGAGTGTGTTGGCCTGATTCCTGTCCAGCTGATACCCAACTACACACTGACACTAACCTGCCTCTGTGCTTTGATTCAGTGGGAAGTTTGTCTTGGTGGTGGACCTATAGCAGAGCTGGTGCATCTTCTGACCATATTCCCAGCATTTGACAGAGCTGATAAGTAACAAGTGGAACCTTGCTGAAAACCTCAAAAGAAGATTAGATATATAGGCTTATGGCATGTTAACTCCTATGATGGCTGTAATTTATAATCCAAAGTTATAACCCTGAGAAAAATGTCTTTTTTCAGGCTGTTAAGCATTGATGCTCATACAGTATTTTTAATATGCTACAGACTGTGGTGGTAATTAAAATGCCTGCTGATGTCAGAAGCATCTCCAGTAGCATTTTCCCCTTATACTGTCCAGGAAAAAAGTCCCAAGCTATCATGCCTCTCTGAACTTATTCTACACTGCTTTTAATTCTTATGATAGCCACTGAAAAATTTATGAGTAAGTTTGTCTGCTATCAAAAGCTGCCTCATGGAACTTTATTATATTGGCACTCGATCACAACAGAGAAATATGGATCATCTCATTTAGTTTCTGAGACTGTGTCTGCAGGACAGGCACAGTTGATGATCCCAAATAGGCATCTCTCTAAAGAAGCATAGGCTGCATTTATCGCTGCTGTGGTCCCGGAGCAAGTAGCAGTGCTGCTTTGTTTGAACTGCAGTGGCATGGAACAGAAAGAAGGCAAATTAATATTGGGAGAAAGAGAAGGAAACAAAAGGGATTAGGACATGTGTGGGAAACTGGTTTTGCTTCTTCAGTTTTCTGCTTCTCATTATCAGTTTGTGTAGCATCACATTTGCACTAGATGGAAAATTAAAATCTTTCTTGCACAAAATGCTCTGGTGCAAAAGGCAATGTTAGATGAGCAAAACATCGAGCACTGAAGCATCAAGGTTTAAGATTTTTACTACATATATGTTACACCGTACGCTTCATATCTAATGTAGGCACTGAAAACTAAAATTCCTGATAGCTGAATCTTCAGTCTAAATATGCTGGCTATTTCCAGTCATGCAACTGTTTCACTTTGTCTTATCAGCTCAAGCTAAATGAATTACTGAATTCTGAAGGTTCAGTTAGGAGGGAACTGTGATTTTCGGGCCTTGGCAATAGTTGGGTTTTGGCAGTTTGTCTCTTTCTTGAACATCAAAATATATACTTTGATGGTAAGTGAAGAGTTGGTGTCCATTCTTACTCTCATGATTAACACCTTATGATTGGGCTTTATTAAAATGGGGTGTTGAGTAATTAAGGACTCACTGCACTAATGAGTATTTAAAGGGAAATCCCAAGATTCAGTTTGCAGCAGACTGTGTTCGTTTTAAAGATTCCCTGTTAAAAATGGCTATCAACTTCTACTTCTTTTTTTCCTTAGAGATCCATTAGAAAAATACAGCTTGTGAGAATATTAGTAAAAATAATTTGCTTGCCTTCCACGCAGAACTCGAGTAATAGAAGAACTTCCAGGTGCCTTGGACCATTTGTGCTGGAGTGAACCCTGGGGTTTGGGTATTTGCATTTGCACCTAAAAAGATAAACGGTCTGTATTGATCCTTACAGCGAGTGCAGCGATATTTATCCAGGAAAAATAAGAATTGTAGTGAACTCAAAATGTGATCTGACTTAATCTCAAGTTTAATGCTGAAATAACTGAGATCCTGCTCACCCAATCCCCTGAACCTTTGACTGTCAGTTGGAGAGAAAATTGTTAATAATTCTACCTGAAACACAAAGCTTTGGAAGTTGAATTGATGAACGTTGGCAGAGTCTCTCCTGACTTGCATTAACCTGACATCGATGGCAGTTTTCCATTGTCTGAATTTGTTGGTGTTCTTGTTTCTTCTTTCTGCTCTGCCACGAGAACTGAGAGCTTAGTTCCACAAGAATCAGTGGAGCCTCCTCTGATTTGCACTGACATAAGTACCGTGCTCACCACATGGCTGTGTTTAACCCCACTTAGTTTTTGTGCCCTCCTAACTTGCAAGAATAACTACATTTTGTGAAGGGCTTACTGTTTCATTTAAGAGTCTTAAATGAAACACATGGTGCTTGCTGGGAGTGTGAATGAGCAGGGCACGCTATCTCCAGTGCTGTGAGAGTGCCAGAACGCCAGGCTATTTTGGGATGAGGTACCAGACAGAATTAATGTGGTCTCTCACAGAAATCAATGCAGGGTTTTGGTATTACTTATTCTAGGGATGAGGATGAGGGTTTCTGTTTTGTCTTTAAAACTGTCACACCCTTTGCAGCTATCCGTATCAAGAGCTGCCTTAGCAGCCACAAGATGGATTTTGTGAGAACTGGATGTCATCTCCTTCACAAAACAACCAACTGAGCCTGAGCGAGCTGGTGAATTTCCCTCCAGAGAGAGTCACATTCAAATTAGCGGATAAAACTGAGACTTTTTCAGAACATCTGTTCCTGCTTTCAGACTCTTGATGGTGGTGGTAATAATATCAAGTGCAACTATCCAGTTTTTTTCTCACCCATGTTTTCTAAATCTTGGCTATTGATACTGTTTAGCAATGTTAATGGGTCTCGCTGCTTTTCTTCTCCCCTTGATAGGCTTTCCTCTTCAGACATAATTAGACTTTGTTTACGCAAATATTTCATAAGCGTCTGTGTGAGTAAGCTCAAGACATTGTGTTGTGTTCAGCTTCTAATATTCATTAAAATCTTAAATCATACAGAAAGGAAAAAGACAATTAAAAGACAACCCATAACCGTGTCCGAGTAAACAAAACGTCTGATAAGAACACTGGGACTCCAATGACTGATTTATGGGATTTCTCCTGAGTCACTGCCAAAGTAGAAAATAAAATAAAAGAATAGCAGTTCACCATTCTGTGCTTTCAGAAATCCAGGGAGTCACTTGGAGTATTGGAATTTTCTGCAGTTCTATCTATAACTGTTATAAAACCTCTTAACATGTTTTAATAGTCACTATTCCGATGTTTATTTGTGATATCATAGCCTATTATTAACATTATAAACTTTATACCCATGTGAGTGTGTTCTACTGTCCACACATTAATGATGGGGCACCCAATGACTCGATTGACTGCATATATAAACCCACATTCTGTGGTTCACAAATACGGTTCTGCATTTTCCCTGTATCTCATCACTTCACTTCCCATTCTATTTCCAGTTCTAAACAAGAAGTGCATTTGATGGCATCTCATTCATACTCTGTGGTCATGAGAAAAATTGACCTTTCATTCCTACTCCTTGCCTTCTGTATTGCAGCCTTTTTAATTGTGATGGTGTCATACCTCTCACACGAGAAGTTCTTACCTTCCTGAATAGCTTCCTCAGACACCATTTGATGAAATGTATTTTAAAGAATACAAAAGTTACCATTTAGAAGGTAATTTTTGATGCTAAATTGCATCAAAATATCAAGAATGTGGGAGATTTTCTCTCATTCTGCACTTTTTACGTTGAAACATAACGATGACTAATACGAGATAAGCAGAGGATGGGCAATAATGAAACATGACAGTGCTGTCCATCTTCCGTGTGAGCACTGCTTTTTCAACCTGGTGTTCTTCTGCAAAGACACAAAAGGTGGTGAAGTGTTAAGGAGGTTTCTGAAGCATACAGCTAGATGGCAACTAACCTCTAAGTGACAATATTGAAAACAATTTGTTTTTCACCAGGAGGGTTCGCATAAAAGTGTTCTAAAAATGCCCTGCTGCCACATCCACAAGCTCAACAATGGCAGCACTGACAGCCCTGCTGAGGAAGGCCTCCAGCATTTCTAATTCTGGTGGTTTGTTGCTGAACAAAACTGATGGAGTGATAGAGACAAAAGAGTGAGCAGGTTATCTGGGTGAGGGATCTGAGTGCTGGAGAAGCCGGGGTCTGTGTTTATTTTCAACAGAAAACTAAACAGAGAAGTAAACTAAACTAAAAAGAGCGTTTGTAAATAAGTCTGCTGCAGTGATTTTTGTACCCAAATGCAGCACACTCGGTGCCTCAGACTCACAGAGAGAGCCTGGATTCAGCAGCAGAGAGTATTCTTTCTTTTTCCTTTCCAAAAACAACACTTGCTGTGATCAGGTAGAAAATAAGCATCCTTGGATGCAGTGACAGTGGTCATGTGTTCCTGTCCAGAAATGATGAGGCCTCTCTCCCACTACTTATTTATTACTGTCCTTAAGAGAGGATGCTACAAGGTTATGAAGCCTTTTCTAAAAGAAAGCTGTCTGTTCCAAAGCCTTTGGTCTGTGGGACATTTGTTTTGCTCTTCTTAGTAGAGAGTCTTTTAAAAAGTTCCAAACAAACAAACAAACCCCTCAATTCTTTATTTTCTTACACTTTTCTGTTTATCAGAGGGATTTTTTCACACTGTGTACTGTAGAACTGTATTCAGGTCTGTGCCTTTCTTTTCAATATGACAATGGGCTTTCACATTCCTTGGCACAAACAACTCTCAGGGCAATAGCAGGTTTTCCTCAGTTTGTAGTCATTGCAGTAGCTCCCCAGTAAGCTTAAAAATATCTGGTTTACAAAAACAAATAGGCTGTTGCATCACAGTCCAAAGCCCAGTCCAAAGCAGTGCTTCCTCTGCTCCCATGTGCAGAATGGCTGGCCATTAGGTGCTGCCAAAAAAGTAGCTGAGGCAGTCCTTCTAAATCTGAGGACTGCTCACTGCAATGGGAAGAATTTATTAGCCATTTAACAGCTGTGTGTAGTACACTCAAAGGATGAATAAACAGTAATGAATTGGAGCAGCTCATGCTTTATTTATTTATTTTTGGTAGTGGAATTGGTAAGTAGCTTTGAATTATCTGGGCTGCCTCTGGTCCTCGCAGTAGGTAATTATGTGTTAAGTTTGCTATGATTTGTACAGTTCTCTGTCCATCTGCATTTCACCTGGGGAAATCCATGGTGCAAGCTGAGAGCAGCTTTGCTGGCTTTGGTGGAGGGGAAGAGACAAAGTCATGTTATTCCCAGAGTCAAGCTGGCAGATTGTCGTTGTTTCCGAGCTTCTTGTTTTACTGCCATCTTGTGCTAGTGACACAGTGTTCCACGTTAGGAAATGTCAGCTCCGTGGATGAGCCATCCAATGAGAATATCAGCTCTGTCAACAGGATGAGCTGTTGGCTGGAAGGAGCAACTGCCTGCATGCAGATCCCTCTCCTGGAGTTTGTTGGTTGAAGGGTTAGATGGAAGAAAAACCGTCCTGCCTTTTCTTCTCTGTTAACTCTTTATTTCCGTCTTTTACAAATACAATTCTCCATAGATCTTATTACTGATATACATGTTAATTTCTATCTTATTTAGCTTTCTAAGCCAGGTGCACACATGCCAACTGCAACAGCAAAAGCAGATGGTCGAAGTTGCTGAGGTCCCTTGGTATTTTTTGAGAGAAGGGATATTGTTCTGAGCAGTCCGGCTAATTATACTGCATGCAGTCACATTTTCTTCTGTCTGTGTTTTCCCCTTCTTTTGTTTGAGTAATTTTTATATATATATATATTTTAATTCTACATTGAAGGCGACTTGTTGTGTTTTTAGAGCAGAGTTCAAGCAGAATTCCTTCTGTAGCAGCTGAAGTTTAATATGCAGAAGTGTTTGAAGCTTGGGTAGGTATTAAGGTCTTTGAAAAAAAGTAAGTGACAAAAGCTAATTGAAATGGAACAGTGTTGGAAATTCAGTTCCAATAATTCCATGAGATAGAATTTAACGTTATTTAGGGGCACCCAAAAATAAAATTGGAGAATGTACTTTCTTTGACTTTTTAAATGTTTTTCTACTACTGAAATTTAGGAATGAGGACCAAAGAAACACTTTAAGAAGTTACTGGAAGCAAGACTCTGCCTGCTGCCAAAGAGACCCAGGTGCTCCATACATCTCTGAACTCAGCTGACTGATCTTGCAAAGTGTATTTCACATATTTCAGGATGGGATTTGGGAATGAACAAAGCCCACAAAGTACTGATGTTGCCAGTTAGTCTGAAGGCTTTTTCTGTCTTCCTTACCTGCTCATTAAGAATGAAATGCTTATCTCTTAATGACAGGAGCCGGGTTACTCAAATGGATGAAGTAGAATTGCATATACAGAGTTTGAAGCCCAAGGTAGTAGGAAAAATATATGTGTAGAAGGGTAGCATTCATTACTAAAAGACAGATATTGGAAACATGCACTGTTTAGATCACATAGAAGCAAAGGTTAAAGTGGTCAAATAGCATCATATATCAGTGAATGGAGAGATACAAGCTAAGAGTCTGTGAACAAAAAGTCTATTTAGATCAAAATCAATTTTAGGAAGGATGGCAAATGATTTAACAAAAATAAATCTGCAGAGCTTCTACAGCCCCTCACCAGCAGATTTTAGTAATTACCACATCCCTGCAACCAGAATCACATCACTCTAATAGCTCTTTGCATCCCATTTAAAGTACAGGGAACAAATGCTATTAACTACAGTGTACAAATACTCCTGGATGAAATTCAAAAGCCATTTTTCCATTTCATCACTGAATTTCCAGGAGGGAAATACTAATGTCTGTGCATCTAGCACACATTACAAATCCTTTGGAATACTTCTTGCAATCCAAATTCTATCTGTTCAAAAAGGACTCTTGCTGCCTCAGCTCCAAGGACAGGCAGGGCCAGCTGCAAGACAGCAGCGATGCTTTCACAGTTTGTTAATTTGAAGCTGTTTCTCATTTCCTCAGACATCCAAAAACGTCAGGAGAGCAACGTGCCCATAGCAGGAAGCCCAGCAGAGAGCCATTAGGCAAAGGAGCTAGGAAGCAAAGTTCTTCACTCACATACAGACAACGTCAAAGCCAAGCTCTGGAGTTAGGATGCGACCTAGTTAAATGAAGACCACAGGACTCCTTTCTGTGAGACTTTCTAGATCTAGACCTCTTTCTAGAGGTGCAAAGTGCCTGTGACAAAATGCTTTGCACATCCTCCCTTCCCTCCAGCGATAGGTGCAGCTGCTACAGCACAGAGCAGTGGGAAGACCACTGGGCAGGCCTGCAGCATCAGGCTTTACTGCAGCCTGAAAACACATCAAACAGAACTGGGACCCTTTTAAATTGTATCTGCATTTGTTATCCTATCATAATGCATATGGATGAAGAAGATAAAACTATTTTTTTTAAAGACCAGTTCATTAAGTTCTGAGGAATTTACGTAATGCACCTGCTACTGTTCTTTAGTGTATTTTGAATATTCATTTTATCAGTTGCCAAATCCTTCCAGTGACTTTTCTTTCATGTTTTTTGGAGATAAAGCAATACATTTTAGAGATGCTAGTGATGTGCATCGAGTCAAGCATCTGACCAGAAAAAATGTGTTCTGTCTTACATCTTCAGTTTAAGCCTTCTTTGGGGTCTGAAGTCCCTCATTTTTGTCTTGGTTTTGTATGGTCCCTTTACTGCTAATTGAACTGCTATTACTACTGTGTCTAGTTCCCAAAAATTTGGTAGGAAGGGCTGCATTCCCAGGATAGGGGAATCCTTTCCTTTCTGTTAGGATAGGCAGACAAGATTTGCAGTAACTCCACGAGCACAGGGAACTACTGTTTTCCAGCCAAGCTGTGCTAAGGGCCCACAGGTGCTTTCTACTCATTGCAGTAGTTAAGTAAAGCCAGCTGTCTGCGTTCAGCCACCTGGCAGTGTTAAAATAACACATTCTCATAGCAGGAAAGAGCATGGACATGGGAGTTAACACAGCTCATCTGATGAACAGTGACTAATGAAGCCAGAGCAGTTTGTGATCATCTGTGCAGACCCCCTAAGTAACCATTCCCAAAGCAGTTTAAGTTCTTTGTTTGGAGTCCCTAGCAGAGAAGGATAGTTAAGTAATAACTGCACAGCATGGCAGGACTATTCTTGCCTCTCGTGTACTAACAGAGGCTAACTAAATATAAGATAATCAGACTATAATTTGATTTGCTCTGATTCAGAGCCTGTCTGTTGGTAATACAGGAGTCAGAGAAGCTAGGTAGCTCTTTGGGATAAGACAGGCGACCTAACTTGTTCTCTTGCATTAGCTCAGTACTTGCTTGGAAGAGCAGAAACATGTCATGTGCAGTGGAACTATCTGAAAACTTGAAAGCTTGCTTTCGATGCCTGTAGAACCAAGAAACCTGGCAGGCTTCAAAGCTGTAACAAAGCTTCCTGCCCAGTGTAGGACTGCTGAGTGTTTGTTCTGGCTGCACAAGGGTGGGATCCACCTCGAGGGGACTGATGCTGTTTGGCTTATTCAAAAGAAGGAAAGAATGAAGTCAAGGTAAAGAAACCGCCCTGTGCCAATTTTCTATTCTTGCTTTTGTTTTACAAAAGATCATTAAAACTTAGAGGTATATTGTAACCCCTTCTTCCTTGTGTCCTAAAATCATAACGGCTGTGTTTAGAAAAGCAAATCTAGACACTTCACCTTGTAATGAGGTTTTTGAAAAATATATTTAAGAAACTATCATCTCGCAGGAGTTAATTCATATTAAAGTTCATATCTCTTCTGGTAATAAATTGTAGAAAATGAAGAAAAGTTTCCACAGCACAACAGGACTGAGCAACTCCTCTTTTTCTCTGCTCCCACTTTCAGCACAGAGCTGCAACTGCGTGCTGCAGGTCTGACCTCAGAGAGATAAGGGATTTCACTGGAGCAGGATTTTCATTCTATCCTCCCACTGTGATCTAACAGAGTTTGTTTAATAACATTCCTTTTGTTCTGGCAGATAATCATGGGCTGGCCCAGATAGCATCGCAAATTTGCTTCTTTCTGATAATAGGATCTTATCAGGGTTTCAGCAGCATATAGCATTTTACAGGATATGGCTTTAATTAAAATGACAATATGGAACGGCGGAGGTTAGATTTCCTAGTCTGGCATCTCTGTAACATCAGACTGGAAAAGGACAAGGTAATAAATGTCTTTCATCTGGTACCAGAGAAAAGGTAGAGAACTATTTTGATGACATATTAATCATCTGCTGGCTGGAGTAACTGCACTTGGGAGTTCCAAGGTAAGCTGTCTGTGAAGACATACAATACCTATGGACACTGCTGGGAGGTCCCCAAACAGGCTAAAACTGAAATAGCAGGGGCTGTGCCTTGCTTTTTGGTCATTAGTCTTGGAAATCCCTGTGTGCAAACCTCAGATTTCGCAGCGTGGAATACAAGATGATCAGAGTTCATGACAACAATACAGTGTTTTCTGTTTGAGAGAGGATTTGGGTCAGGCCCGGGCAAGCTATCACAAGAGAACTCAGTGTTGTAAGCAGAAGTCTTCAGATAAAGGCTGGTTTAGAAAATACAAACATTCCCCTCCTACAGTTCAACAGCTTTGCAATTCAGAGTTCATGAAAGACCGAGGCTGCCTGACCCCAAGAAACAACTTTTGCTGTGGGGAAGCATCTCCTATCCACTGTACAGCGCGTGTTACCCAAGGAAGTTTATAACTTGAAGCTAGTTCTTCAGTATCTTGCATCAGATTAATGCTGGCGCTGAGTGCCTACGTAGATGAGAAGCTTTTGGCAGCTCTCTGAACACACTCTTCTATGCCCCATGCAGAGTCAAAGCTCCAACTTCAAAGTTCACGTATCAGAATTCACAGATCAATAGTAGCCCCCAGCCAGCCAGGTTCCTTATCTCTGTGCTGCTCCCTGGTAGAGCAATCAGGGAAGGGATAGTGAGTCCTGCCTTATCTGTATTAAAGGCAGGCTATCAAAAAAAATCTGCTGTTTGCAGAGCCTTGCTTTCTCTTCCATCTGCCATCTTAGGAACTCTCTGCAGCCCCTGTTCCTACTCACCAATTCAGTTTCATATTGACAATAGCCTGTTCTCCCTCAGCCTCTCCATCAGAGATCACCAGGAGACCACGTTGTGATGGTGGCTGTAGGACATATCGAGGTACTGATAATGGCAATGGCTGGTGAAAGAGGAGGATGTTTCTTCCTACGAGAATTTCCTCTAAGAACAGGTCGAATTATCACGACCCAGCTTTCTAAGGGGCAGCAGAGGAGACTGTGTTCTTCTGCAGGACTTGAAGTTAAAGCTCATTTGCAAAGTTGCACATCACTTACTTTTACTGGAAGTTCTCTCCCTTTGAAGGTGCAACTGTGACACAGCAACACATCAAAGCGGGCATCTACCTTGAAGCAAGTTAACATACTAAGAGTTTTCAAGTACTAAGCATCTTCTAAATTGGAATTTCATTCTCTTAACACCGTAACACAATCAAGGAGAGTTACACGATGTCCTAAATAACAAGGGATGACAGTGGATGAAAAGAAAAAAAGAGATCAGCTGACTTAAGGGAAAATAATTGCTCTTACTCAGCAAGGCTGAAGTTAGAATTCCTGAATTGTTGAATTCCCTGATAAAAACCTTCTGAAAGAGAGAAATGTTCTTATTAATTTTTGTACTTTTCTTCGTTTTATCCCTTCTGTGTATTTTGTAGCTTTTAAAAGCTGAACAGAAGTGTTTTATAACCCGTCACCGGTGGCTTTGAAACCGGGGGAAAAGAAAATCATCCGTTGTAATTCTTTTCCCGACTCTATGATTTTTTTTTCCCTTGCTGGGTGCCACGTTCTGAATGCCTGATGCGATGGTTGGCTTTGAGGATATGGTCATACACAACTTGCTTTTTTGATTTGTACGTCGTCGTCACTTGCAGCGCACTTCTCAGTTACAGGACACTGAAAGAAATGGGTTTATGCCTCACTCTGCAAAACTCCTGGACTCCCTAGGATGTCTGTGTTTAAGTGCTGTGAACTGAAGCCCCACAGACTCCCTGTTACTGTAGGAACTTTCTATGAAGTCATAGCTTGCTTCTAAAATATAGTGCCTAGCTATATAATCAGTGAATATACAGATGTTATAACTAAGAAGCATACAGGAAAGTCAGGCTAAGTAAGATTAGTGCAACGGGAAGATAATAAATGGAAAATATTTAAACGATGTTGCAGGCTCACAATATTCTCCATGAGGAGAAATCTCCAGGAAGAAATCCTTCCCTAATGGCTGTCAGCACTTAAATGGGTCCAGGAGAGGTGGAACCAGGCTCCATCCCTTCCTGTAGCACAGGTGAATTGCCTTCACCTATGCTGCCATGGTTGATTCATTGCTTGCCTCAGGTGGTCAATCAGAGGTTCAGCCTGTGATTCAGCAGTTCCCATACACTGACTTAAAAGTATGACATCCTTTTATTGCAGTTCATTACAACTACCCTTTAAATAATTGGTAATTACTACCCTTTAACCTTCAGTTCTCTCTTGAAACAGCAATTGATTTTATTTTATCTTAAGCATTGAGGAAAGGCAAAATCTGTATTTCAGAGCCGTGTAGGTTTGTATCACGTGAGGTGTGCTTTTAATAACATCATAATTATTGTTGTGGGCTCTGTCCTATTCTGCCTCACTTTCTCATAAACTTTCTTTATAGTGTGATCAAGGAATTGTGGACTTCAGCTGTTTGTGTGGCAGAAAGAGAACTCCAAGCACCAGCCTGGAAGGAAAAGCTCCATGTTAAGTGCTGTACCAAGTAATACTGAGCCCGAGTTTTATGCAATGCCTAACTCCTGTGCTAAGGGAAATCACATCCAAATAGAATGTAGGATCAGTGTGAAGTACTTCAAATATATTGTAAGCAAAATATTTCCTCCTATGCTATCTGCCAGCAGTTGACAATTTCCATGCATTAACACAGTTGCAACTGAATCCTTAAAGTGTCTTGAAGATCAGAGAAAACTGTTTTGAATAAGATTTCATGTAAAACATGCCAACATATGCAGGTCTTGATAAATAAAGCAAAACAATCAAACAAAAATACAACAAACAAACAATAATCCTGCATTCCACTTCTCCATTTTCAGAGGTCACTCTTCCCCCTGTAGCCAGAGAAAATCCTTCTTTAGCTTGTATGGTAGGCCATTCGACTGAGCTACCGACTTCGTGGTCTCTTGTGTGATTACTCATGACAGAGTTCATTGTATTTTGTTTGAGAACATAATTAAGTCCTTAGTGCATGACAGCCGGGTGGCTGTCACTGTTACGGTGCTTGCTGCTTCCCTCTGCTGCACGCAACTGGAATTGCTGCAGAGAGACAGCAGTGGCGTGGGATGGAGGTGCGGGTGAACCTGAGTGCAGTGATGGGATCTGGAGGCTCATTAGCCCGGGGTTTAATTGGACTGACCGCGGCTGCTCCCATCAGCACTGTATTTGGAACTGCCTTGCCTGTGTCTCAGCTCTTCTTTATGGTCATTTGGCATGTATTTTGATTCCACTTCAACACAAATCCCCCCCCTCAGGAGGGGTCTGATTTACACGAGCTGCTCCTGGTGTGGGTGATGCAGTGTTTTGGTCAGCAGTGTTCTGTTGTAGCTCTCTGAGCAGACCTTTGGATCTGCAGGCTGCAGGGATGGGCTCAGCTGGGCTGGCTGTCACTTGGGTACACATTTGTACACATACTGAGTACGAGGACTGCTCTTATCACACCAGGGGTCCCATTTGTGCTTCAGTCTGCCAGGTGATGCTGTGGTAATACAAACGTAAGGAACCTTTTGGAGGTGGTGAAAAAACAGCTGGTGCTTGGTGCTGTTTGCAGGAGAGGTTACTTAATTCCGTGCAGTCAACTCCTTTTATCAATTTTCACTGTAATGTGTGTGTCAAATCTTGGTAAAGCATTTATAGGGCTTGTTTTTGACAGGTGAAATAGGTTAATTCATCTGAGAAAGAAGCTATGTTTTTCTTGATAGGAAAAGGATTATTGAAATGCTGAACAGGCTTTTTTCTCCATTCCTTTCTATAGGCTGGGTTTCTGATGCTGCAGACTGTAACACTAAACCTTGTGCTGGTTATTATCAAATGAAACTATAGGTTAGTGGTTTCCTCTTGTCCACACCTGCTGAAAATAAAAATAAAATGCTCATTCCATTCAGCAGCCTCTAAACACCCCTGCTGACAGGGGATATGCAGTGGAATTCACCTCAACTTTAACCCAAATAACCCAAACATAGTGAAGTGAACCCAAGACAAATTGGGCTGAAACCATGTGACAGGTTTGTTAGCTTGAGCATCTTCTTCCTAACAGTATTGAGAGCATCGTGCATGAGAGGCAAGGAATGTTGGGTTGCGTTCAAAATGTGAACACTGGAAGAGTGGGCCATTAAACCAATCATTTTCTTTTTTCTATACATGTACAGAGTTTGGGGTTTGTTTGTTTGTTTGTTTTTATGCTGTGCATTTAAAATTTAAAAAAAATAAATGAAGGAAGTTATGAGTATATGAGAACTGAAGCTGAAACATACGAACTGGTGATTGAGCAGTTTGTGTCTACTAGCAGAGGCACGCTCTCATTCAAAATGGGTAAAGCTAATGTCTGAACAGCTTTTCTTGCTGGAATCTCCTCACAGTGCAGGAATTGGTTGCATTGTTTGTTTAGCTCCCATCTCTCCCTGCAGCATGCTCAGCTGTAGCCAGTTCCTTTAAGTCTCTTGTCTTTTGCAACAACTGCCTCATCACTGCCACGGAGCGCTTGTTCATCTCTTGGTGGAGCTACACAGATCCTTTGATGTGCTCTTTAAATTACAGTTGTCTGAGATTACTTAGTTCTTTTTTTTTTTTAATCAGTGACTCTGAGATTCTTGAGCTTCTCTTCAAAATATTCGAGTGATTGTAGACGTGAGTGGATGGCTGTTATCTGCCATCCTTCCTATGTTGCATTCACACGAGCTGCTCCTCCATCTTTACGGATGTAACTGAGTTGGAATAAGGCAAAATCTTCCAGGCAAGCCCTGTGTGTCACAGCAGATCCTGGTTAGCACCACAGAGGGACGTGTCACAGGGCATCACTTCTCTGCTCCAGCGACCTCCACCTGGGAATGATTTATCAGCGTTCATGCTTCTCTGCTGCAGTCACCAGAGCAGAGCACAAGAGGCTGCTCTGCCTTTATGCAGCCCGAGAAGCATCACCAGGGGTCACACACATCGCTGCAGGAACACGTACAGCCATCTCCTCGTGGTGGGGTTATCAGGGAGTGGTAAGAGGTCAGCAAACTTGTGTCAGGAGAACTGTAGGAGCTGCCAATAACTCAACCCTTTGCTGCTTAATCACACGAAGTGGGGAGAAGAGCTTACCTCGGTGTTTGATGTTTGATTGATGAATGTCAACTGGCATTTCTCAGAAAATGATTTAACTTGCACCAAAGTGCTCCTATTGTTCCTCCGCCTTGTTGCTGAAATGATGTTTTAATGGTTGAGGAAAGGAACTGCTCAACTGCTGTTGTCTTTCATTCACACCTGAGATCATCGAGCAGTTGAGTTTCACAATGTGGGTAATTATGAGTAATTCAGAGCAATAGTTACTGGATGGTCACCCTCTGCTTTTCTGCCGGAGATTAAGATGAAAATAATAATGCAAAGAGTTCTCTTCCCCTTTTCCTCTTGTTACTGAAGAGTTATTATTATGTGACCATTTCAAAGGCATAATTAGGTAACTTAATAACATGACACCTGCGTATTTCCAGTCCTGTCAAAATTGTACTTAATTAGGGCAAAAATAATCTCTCATGACTCACTGTGAGGCTTTGGTGCATCAGTTAGCAAAAAGGAGAGAAAGAAACAGTGTATGTATGATTAGTCCAATGCATTCAGCAAATCAAAGCAGGGTGAAGTGTCCCTAATCAAGGCAAACATGTTTGCAATGCAAATGCCTGGTGCCTGCTTCAGCATCCTTCCCAGCTTGCAGGAAGCATGAGCCAGCCTTCGGGCTAAAGCTTGGACCACCTCATTAACCCCAGTACAGAGCATTAGCCTCCCATCTTGCTAGTTAGCAGGTGTTCTTTCTTTCTCAGGCTCCTTACAAAACAATTTCTCAGCTTTTCTGGTTTTATCCTTTTTTGCTACTCTCCAATTATAGAGATCATATAGAATCATAGAATGACCTGGGTTGAAAAGGAGCACAATGCTCATCCAGTTCCAACCCCCTGCTGTGTGCAGGGTCACCAACTTACTAGACCAGGCTGCCCAGAGCCACATCCAGCCTGGTTTAAACACCTCCAGGGATGGGGCATCCAAAACCTCCTTGGGCAACCTGTTCCAGTGCCTCACCACCCTCTGAAAAACTTCCTCCTAATATCCAACCCAAACCTCCCCTGTCTCAGTTTAAAACCATTCCCCCTTGTCCTATCACTATCCACCCCTGTAAACAGCCGTTCCCCCTCCTGTTTATATGCTCCCTTCAAATACTGGAAGGCCACAGTGAGGTCTCTCTGGAGCCTTATAAAGTTCCTGTTTGGGATTCCATCATCTTAGGACCTGTGATTGTTTCCATCCATATCTCATTACAGAGCAGCTATCATGCGCAGTCATTGAGCATCCATCAGCATCCCTAATTGCCCCAGGAAGCAATCTGTGAATTTAGCTGTGTAAGTTTGGATAAAAAAAAGTGGCAATAACTTCCCACTTGATGAGAAGGTTGCAGACTGGCTCAGTAACAGAGTTTTGAGAGCTACAGGCCCTCTGACTGAGGCTGAAATAGCTCACACCATTCACAATCTTTGTTCCTGTGAAGGCAGAGCAGAACCAGACTCGTGCGATGACTCCCATCCCTGTCCCTCTAACTGTATAACTGTACCCCTGCCCTTAGACAGCAGCACCCCATTTTCCCCAAGCTCTGAGCTGCTCTGTGCTCTAGACAACAGCATTACAATGTTCTAAAGAAGCTGATATGTGAAGTCCCTTGGTGATTGTATGCCTACCCTTTTCCCTTTTTGCTTAACCACAAATTACAAATAGCTGAGCGACTGAATTGCTTGTCTACTGCCCTGCTGCTTTTGAATGTCTTTCTTTGCTCTCCAAGCACGCATTCTAATCCAAGCACATCTCACCTTTGCATCATCTGTTTCTTGTCGTGCCCCTCCCGGCCCAAGTCAAAGTTCACAGAGGAAGATCTGAGCCAGGATGCTAAATCTGGAATAGATATTTAGTGAGTGACTGTAAGGGATGGGGAGTACAGGTGATGGACACTTCCTATTTGCAGTCTGAGCTCTTCCTACAGAGGTTGGAGCAGGCTGAGGAGCTGTCTGCCTGTAACCCAGCAGCAATCACAGCAGAAAGGCCTGGATGTGTGACAAGGGAATGTAGGAAGGATTTGATTTATTAATTTTGGTGGAGGAATCTAAAAGGGCACAGAAATAGCAGTAATTAATGCTGAAGTAGAAATTCTTTGCCCAACTGAGGGAAATGCTGCAGGTAAGTCTTCAAATGCAACTGATTTCTCCAAATTATGAAGCAAGGAGTGAATTAAGTATTAAGATGATGACATTTTCCAAGTATCTATTTCTTACAATCTTAAAATCGATTCTTGAAGTTCAAATGTTCATCCCCACCCCCCAGCATGTTAATCCAGACTGTTAATATTCTCATATTCTAATGCAAAGATGACCACTTCAGCACTGCACTTCTTTATCAGACAAACTGTGGTGTTTTTCAATGTTTATTTATTAATTTTTGCATGCATAAGTACAGGAAAATGCAAATTGTATTACATCTTAGATTAATCAATTGGAAAATAATAGATTTTAACTCATCAGAAATAATGGCTTCTGCCAACGCAAATGGTATTTCCACTGTAAGGAAGTGGGATGGAATTGTTTAAAGAAGCATTGTGGGCTTTTCAAGATGTATTTTTCCCCATCAGTGAGAATGCTGAGGTTTATTCTTTGGAATAAAAGGATTTTTATTAATGTGGAAACAAAATGCCAAAATGTCAGAATAGTATTGGAGCAGAAATTTTGAGACATGGCTTGAAGCAGTGATGGAGCACCTGGTGGGAAGGCAGGGCCAACCCATGGGAGCTCAGCTGCATGCAATGCAATGCACTGATTGACCTGAAGGGCTGGAGCCAGGACCCACCCCTTCCCAACCCTTTAAGGGCTGGCATTGGAGATGTGACTATCTCCCTGAAGATCCCTGTGTACTTGAGGCTTTGTGAAGGTAAGCAGCTTCTTTCCTTTATTTCTGTGCCCCTGGTTGTTGCATCTCAGCAAATCCTTGCTTGCTGCTGCCTGGAGCTTTGCTGCTCTGCTGTCGTTGCTGCGTTTTCCATTGTGTTACAGCATTATAAGTGTTAACATTTTAAGTTACTATAAACACAGAACTGGAAAAAAATAAGCACGCTGTAAAGAGTCAGACTGCATTATGAGGCAGAGTAAGCGTGCTGCTCTGGTGTCTTGATGAAAGATAAAGTAGAAATTGATATATGTACCTGCCACTTTCTTTGTGCTCACACTTCAGAGCACTCTATTGAGCAATGAGTTGGGGTTACATCACAGAGCACAATCATACAGAGATCCTGAGATTCTCTCAGAAAGCTTTGGAGGAGTAGATATGGGCTTCCAGGCAGGGGATCAGAATGGTGTATTCAGGTGTGTGTGTATATCCAGCAAATTTTTCAGCCACTAGATGTCCTAATGTGTGGAGCTGCAAATCCAGCATGAGCAGTGGTGTACAGAAATTACAAACCTGGGACTCAGTGCTGATTATCTGCATATTTTTAGCCCATGGATTTGCAATTCCTAGAAAACTGCTGAAGAGGCTCTAAAACACAACCAAAAATGAGGCTCCAAAACACAACTCAACAGCAGGTTTGCATGCAGGCTGTGACTGGCTGATTAATTGCCATCATGCACACAGGTTGTACTTTTATACTGGCTTAGCAGATGCTGTAGCTACTCAGTCTGTTAAGGATTGTTTCTAAGTACCTCGTGGCTGGATCCAGTACTGCATCTTGCTGCTAAATGTTGTTGTTTTTCCAGATCATATGATTTTGAGAGATTTGACAAACCCAAAGAAATATGGGTCTACTGCTAAAGGAAATGCAGTGTTGAAATCCTGACCTTATGCAGATGAGTGAGAGATGTAACATGGGAGGAGAAGAAAATAATGAAATTCAGCTGATTTTTTCTAATTATTATTAATTCCTATATTATAAGCAGTGGAAATGCCATGCCTTCATCTCACAGCTGCTCTCTCTGCCTGTGAGAACCCCCAGCCATTTACCTGCAAGATGCGTGCAGTGAAATTCCATGTTGCTGAGGGATGTTCTGTGCTCAGGAAGAGCTTTTGAGCCAGCCCTTGTTGTAGAGATGAAGAAATGGCTGGGTAGAAGGAGCACCCAGCTGTTGTTTTTATTGCTGGCTTAACTGTGTATTATTCAAGCAGGGTTGGGTTGGGGGTCTGTGTTCTGTGACTATCAGGTGGTCCAAAGCTCCTCACTCACATTTCCATGCACTGGGATGAGAAAGTTCTGTGGAGTGGCAGATAGATTCAATCACAGACTTGAGGCCAAAGGATCAAGATGGATTTCAGCTGCTTTTCTGCACATTCATGTCTCATGGAGTGCTGCACTCAGCTGTTACCTTCTGCTGGTTCACCTGCCCTGGTATTGTCTGAGAGAAGCAGTGGGTGCTGAGGCAAAGCATGGTGTTATTTTGGGGCTTTTATCTTAACCAATTTTCAGTTCCAGTTTCGTTTAGAGAATTGTTGCGAGTGAGAGAAGGGGAAGAATAAATAACCAAAATATGCAAAGAGTAAGTAGGGCTTTTATTGGCTTCTGTGTGCTTACAGCAGAGCCCATTCAGAGTTCTTAGTGTAATTTCATTAGTGATTTGTTGTTACAGTTCTTGCCTGCTCATGAATTATTTACCTGTTGTACAGGTGTGAGTATTTGCATTAGAGCCAACTGGTGCATGTGTAATGTTCTCTGTTAAGTACATCAGTGGGGTGGGTGCATTTATTCTCCTTTTATCATTCCATCCATTATGCATGCAGTTGTACACTTATACCTGAGGTGGCATTTGAATATGGAATGTTTTTCAGTTGCAAGAGCTGCAAAATGAGACCAATTCCTTTCTACCTACTCCTGAGATCATTCCAGCACTGACCCCCAGCCTAATTATCTGACCCCAGGTGATGTGAATTCTGATCTAACTCAGATCACCTGTGGGCTCTTCCAAGGCTGGACATGAAATAAACAAAACATCATCACCTGCTGCAGATTTCTGTGCTGTGTTTGGGCAGAGAGAGGGATGGGAGCCCCTTGGAAAACTCAGCTGGAACACTTTGCTGAGCTGCTGGTGTGGAGGAGGGAATTCTTAATATTTTCCTTCAGACTGCAGTTGTGTGGTTTATTAAAAATTACTGGGGTGTTGACACATACCAGGGAGAAAAGCTGCTTTTGCAGTTGTTTAAGTTCATGTGGTCGAAGGCTAAAAATCCATAGACTCTTCAACTATCTTCATGGCACACTATGAGGTGCAACCTGAAATGCAGAGATGTGGGGAAAACCACACTGAGTGCACAGGTGGCAGAACTGATGGCTGCAGATTCTGTCTGTCCTTCTGGTTGGTGCTTTTGTGCTGTGTGGATGTGGTTGGAACCATTCAGGAGGGTTCCTCTGGTTTGCTTTGTTCCTTCTTGCCTTTAGTTTTTCTTTGAACTTCGAGGCTTCTGCTGACAGACTTTCAGTTTCTTGAAAATGTAGAAAGCCAGATGTGAAATAAGGAGTGTGTTAGAAAACAAATATTGCTGCCAAGCTTAACCATTGAAATGCAAGGGATGAACAAACTTCTTCCTTCCAGCATTCTCAGCTTCTCTCCATTAGCATTTCTCCCTCTTGCCCCAGTAATGCCATGAATCCCTTCTGACTGAATTCCAGATGCACTTTCCTTCTTGCTCACTCCCTGTTATCAAAAGGCAGATCCTCCCTTCCCCTTTAACTTCCCTCTGGTTAAACCTCAGTGTGAATTGCAACTATATTTCTAACAGAGGTGGCTCATTGGGCTGCCAGAGCAGATTTAGAGCTTTGTTTCTGTAAGGTGCTGTACTTCCAGTGTGCATCAGTGCTTAAAGAACACATGGTTTCATCTGCAGCTCAATTTCACCAGCTCAGAGGTTGCTGCATTCTCCCCACTGAGGTCTTTTTTTTTTTTTTTTGTAGAACACTTTGCATCTTTGCATGTCATGTGCTCTGATTGAAGTTACCAGCTGCTGCCCTTCTCTGCTTATGCTCTCTTCTTTCCCATCCTAATAGTTCTATCAACTGAGAACTCGGTATTTTAATCCAAAGTGCCAAACGTTGACTCAGTGGCATGGGCAGAAATGGTCTGTGAGCTGAACTCAGAGCACGTGGCTGTATGGAATGGATGTCCTTGGAAGTAAGGCTGAGGTTGTTGACATGCAAAGGCTTAAAGAAGCACAGGAGATGCTGTAATGTACAAAACCATTCCTGTGTGCCTTCCTGATTGTGTTCCTTTGTGGCTTTCTGTTTGTTGTTATTCTTTCGGAGCTCATTGGCCATGGAGATGACCTTAGGCTATTGAAGAAAATGTATTTTTCATGTGCTTGCTCTCAGCCTTCACCACTCTGCTCTTGATTGTGGTCAGGCAAACGCATGACAGAAAAGAAATAAGAGCGCTTCCGATGTGATGTTCTCAGATATTGATTTATTTTTTTCCCCCCTCTTAAAATTCTGTTTACAAATTCCTATTGCTTTAATTATGTGTTTCTGGCTGAAAGCAGTACAAAGCTTGCCTGCAGGACCAATTGATAAGCCTTCATTCTAAGTCCATGTAACTAATCCTACTGTATTTCTCCAAAACTCACCAGTCAGGGATTTCTGAGCGCTTTGACAGGAGCAGCCGAGCACCCTTAGCATGTGATGCAGGTGGAGTAGGGTGAGGTTAATGGATGAACTCAAAAATAAGGAATACAGCCCCTCTGCTGATTCCTGTGCTCCTGTTGCCTAGTGCAAATAGGGCTTATCTCCAAAAGAATGGCAAATGGAGAACAAATACATTATCTTAGATTTTATGTCTTTGCTCACTGGTGCACGTTGTGATGCATTGACCTGGAGCGTGCCACGCTTGGCTTCTGCAAAGAGGATTCGGAGTCACGGTGGTACGAACCCGATCCCTTTACCCTACAGTTGTGTAGGAGCCTCACGGTGAGCACTTTGTTAGCAATGCTGTGCTCTGAGCGCCTCACTTGGTGCCACCGCCGCTCCCTGCGGCTGCACCGAGTCCTGAAACGCGTGGGGTGCAGCTCCCTGAACCCCAAAGCTTTGCTCCTCCTCTGCCTGCAGCTGCTTTGCACCTCTTAACTGCCTAAGTAAGGCAGAGCGACTGTACCTGAGCACACCTGGGCTCGTTGGCCCTTCTGTGCACCGAAATAGGTGGTTTGCAGCGAGCCGGGGGAAAGGGAGCGTGCAACAGTGCCCCTCACGGCAAGGAGAAGCACGCTTGGGCCAGGCGCTGTTAGTAAAGATGGCACAAGCGCTGTTTGCTTCGGGCTGAGGCGCTGCTCCCCGCGCACCTGTTAAGGGCGGTGCTTTGCTAAGGAGAGCGTGGCTGGAGGGAGGGGGAGAGGCAGGCAGGATGCGCTCTACTCCCACCCCCTCCGCTCTCTGCTCGGCCCCGAACACCGGAGCTCTTCGGGGGGGGGGGGGGGGCTCTGCGCGTTGCCCAACGCACCTGGCCCCGCCCCACGTGCGGCTAATTAGCGGCGGGGGAGGGGCGGCTCATTAGGGATGCGGGCGCGCACGGCGCCTCGGAGGCAGTCGGCGGGAGGAGCGGCGGCAGCGCGGGGCTACGGGCACAGCTCCGGCTCAGTGCGTGCGGGGGGGGTGGGGGGTAGGCGAGAGGAGGGGAGGAAAACAGGAGGGGGGGAAAAAAAAAAAGACAACGCGGGAAACGACTTCTCTCTTCACCTGCGGCGGAGGTTTGCAGCCTCGGCTCCGGTCGAGGAAGGAGCGGAGTTGCGGGGCCGGCATGGGCGGAGGGGCTGAGAGGGGCGGCTGCGCCCCGCGCCTGGAGCTGCTGCTGTTCCTGGGGCTGTGCGGCCGCGCGGCAGCGCTGAGAGGTAAGCGGGATCCCCAAGCCATCCCTCCCCGGCAAGTTTGTAGACGGAAACCCTCGGCCGGCCCCGAGCACCGGTTGCTCTGCTGGGCGAACCCCCGTCATTTAAAAAAAAAAAAAACAAACAAAAAACAAAACAAAAAAAAAAAAACCTCTCCCCACTCCATAACCCCACGGGATCGCGGTGGGAGGCGAAGCGGATATGCCCCAGCGTTGGGGTAAGGGGAATAGAGCCCTGCAGGAGAGAAACGGGGGCCGGGACCGAGGGCGGGACGCAGCTCGGCACTGCGGGCTCCGGGCTGCGGAGCATCCTCGGGAATGCGGCGTGTGCAGGGCTGCGGGCAGCGCTGGGATACCCGCAGTGGTCGCGGGGAGTGGCGGAGCCGTCCCGAAATGATGGGGCTGCGAGATCGTGGACTGTTCTGACAGCGAGAGAATCCAACACCTGGTGGACAATGCGAGTGCCTGCGCTTGGGTGCGCGTACGCGCGGTGTTATTGATGTACGTGCGATGTCGGGGTCCGTCCCCACCTCCAGCCTGGCACCTCGGTACGTTGAGCTCCGATAGGGCCGGGCACCGCGCATCGTTGGACCCGGCGCTGAGGGCAGCACAGAACGTTCCCTCCTGCTGTTGCGGTTTTACAGAGCAAACCTGCAGCAGGCTTTGTAGATCCGAGCACATCCCTCTTGTCGCCTTTCTCGATCTCTCCCCGCGTTCCCGCTGGGGCTGTGCCTCCATCTGCTGCTGTGGGACACCATCCTCTGGTCGGGCATTGCCCGTGGGTCAGGCACGGGGCTGGGCCACAGGTGGCTGCTGGACAAAAGCATCCCTTGTAGAACTGAACTGAACGATGAGAATGGGGGGAAGGCTGATATTACTTAGTATTTATTTCAAAAGGCATTTGTGACCATAAGGGACTGCATGTGTGTGTTTAAATCAGTGTTTCGTATGCATCTGGCAGGACTCTGGGGTGGATCTCATATTGGGAAAGTGTGGTTGGGATCAGGCCCCGTGAGCCTCAGAAATGTCACTGCAAACCGTGTGGGGTGTAGCAGGGCTGTTGCTGTTAAAGAGTTTTAGTTGTTCAACTAAAATTTTCCATCCAGGACGTTTCAGGCTGAAATAGGATGGTTTGGTTTGGGAGTTGTGGGTATCCTTAGGGTCAGCTGGTGGCTGTGGTCTCTGAGCTGCGATGTGCTGTGTTTGGTTGTGGCTTTGGCTGAAGCAATGAACCCCAATCACCGACCTGCTGAGCTGTGAGGGATGCAGGTGAAGTTATCTTCAAGCCTCCTCTGAAACAAATGGTATTCCGAGATCCTGGTTTGAACTGAGTTTAAAGAGAAATGAAATGACTGTAGATAACCTTCACGCTGCATTTGTCTGTTGGAAGGAATGTCTGTGCATTGCTTTGGGCTTTTATTTTACAGCAAACAATGCATAGACATTGAGGGAATTTGAAAATGAGATGGAAGTTGCTAATATTTTTTTAATCTCACTGAGGTATTGGAACTAATTTTAGGTTGCATGTATCCAAATAAAGATGTCTCTAAAACGTTGAATGCTGGTTTTGCTCTGCATCTCGATATTAAAGCCTAAAGCTACGTGTTTCATTGTGTTCCTACATCTGTGTGCGTTTTGTTGTAAATAAGCACCGTTTAGGGATTTTCCTTCTCTTGTTGCAACAGTACCAGTGCAGCCATTGCTTCTCACTTCTGGTTTTATTACAATAAATGCTCCGCTAAGCCTCCTCATGGAACAGGGCATGGCTGAGCAGCGAGCCATAGGAGCGGGTGTCTCAGTATGGAATTGAGGGATTTTTTTTTTTTTAATTTGCTTTTTTTTTCTTTTTTTTTTTTTTTTCTTAATCTCACCCAAAATATGCGGTCTGGAGAGCTGTGAATTTAAGGCATTGCTCTGATGTGGGAACTCAGCAGACAAACCAGGTTCTGGGCAACAGAGCTCTTGGAGGAATAACGCTTTAGAGAGATAAAAGCAGTTGATGCTGAGATGAATCCAGTGGCAGGGACAGGACTGATAGGTGAGTTGTTTGTGTCCTGGTTCTACCTCTTGTCTGGAATTTAATGCCATCCTTGTGCAAATTAGATGAACTTCTGTTTGCTTCATTACGAACGAGCTGGAATTGCATTTGTGTACCTAGATTCTCTCAGTATTTGCAGTGTACCTCATTGCCACCAGCTTAGAGCAACCTGGGAGTCACCGCTGCTGCTTTTATTTGCAGAGTGACGTGGATTTGCTGCGCTGCATTCAAGGAGCAGGGAGGCTTTTTGTGTCCTGATTTCTGCATGTGAAGGAGGTGTGTTATGGCTGGTGTTGCGTTAGATTGTCTTCAGTTCTCATTCTCTGTTCCTCGTGCCCCGCTGAGAGTAAAGCTGTTTATTTGTTTCTACGTTCACCAGTTTACTACCTGGAATATCTCTCATGTGCCGACCTCAACTGAACAGACGCTGTCAGCATACGGATTGATGTGATCTTAAAGTACAAATGTCACCAGGATCTCAGCAAAGCGAAGGACTGAGATATTAACAACTGACACGGGGTGAACAAAAATCAAGGAAAAGCTCTCGTGAGCTGTGTGCATCAATTGTATGACTGTATTCACACACATCACGTAGTTTTGCTGCGTGAGGAAAAAGCATTCGTTAAAACAAGAAATCCCATCTCTGAGCCATCCTTCTACTCACTGTGCCTTTGTTTCTCTGCCAGTGTTTGTATCTACTTCTCTGCGGCTCAGGGAAGAAACTTCTTTGACTTGGGGCTGTGGTTACTGAGTACTTGGTTGCTTCTTTCTGGTCTCCATGAAGATACAAGCTTGCTTTGCTTGTGCTGAGGTCTTGCTTTGTGTAGGAAGAGAAAGGAAGGTTTGAGAGAGGAGGATGGAGAAGCCTGGGGGCTCAGAAAGCAGCATTTCAACGCTGCCATCAGAATGTGGAAGTTGTTATGCTTCGGGACTGACAGAATCAGTGCATGTATTAGTTCTTTTAAGTCACTGTTCAGTGGTGTGTTGGCTTCCAGTCAGTCCTGCTCTTTTCTGCATCTGTTGCTGTGCTCATCTGCTATAGCATAGCTCATGAGATGAGGTTCATGAGATAGGAGAAGCGTTTCTATTGAGTGTGAGGCTGACTTTAGACCCTCTGTAGAAGGGGGATCCACTGATTGGGATCGTTTTAATTTGTTCTCTGATCTACTTGGGTGTATTGCTGCATTGCTCAGAGCACACTGAATTTATTTCCTGCATCCTGTGGCAGCCAACGTTGGTGCCAAATGCTGCTTAGACAGAAAGCTGAGAAGTTGCACATATGATCCTGTGTTGGAAGTGTGGTGCACGCATCTCCATCCCGCTGTTCCTTTCTGACATGTGCATCTCTGGGTGATATTCCCTCCTGTCTTTCCATAAAGGAACCCCTTCCCTGCAAAGCAGTGTGTTGTAGTGCTGCTTCTCCCTGGCTCCTCATTGTACACTTGTGCTTCTCCACATCCACACAGTAGAGCTCTGCAATTCCTATCTCTTCTGATGCAAAGAATGAAGCTCGAGCTCTGCAACGATGAAATGAGCTTTCCAAGCTATGAAAGAAAATGTCCATCTTCGCAGAGGCAGGGGACTCTGTATCAGGCTGAATTGTTAGCAGTGAAGAAGAGAAGCTAATCTGATGGTTGTTTCACAGCGAATTACAGAACGCAAACATCAACAGTCTGATACAAGCCTAGATGGAAAATTACTTATGGTGCAAAGGATCCCGCAGGGCCATCTGATGTATGTTTTCTGTATTTTCAGCCCTGCTTTCTGGGGAAAGGTGGAGTCAGAGGGAAGGAGCAGAATGTTAACACCAGAGGCTGCTGTTTCTGTTGTTTTCAGCAGCTGCCGCTGTTGCAGTGCAGCAGATGGTCAGCTTCATTTCTATGAAATGGTTTTGTTTTTTCCATTTCTACTTTTAGAGAACCTCAATTGCCACGCTATATCACACTGCCTCACAACATCATTATTTGTAAATGCCATTTTTTTAATGCTTAACCATATCTTATGTGGTCCATAAACCACATTGGAGAGCATCTTGCCAAGAAGGCATCGAAAGCTTCTAATTTAAATACACAATTTGGTGACCTCAGCCTCAAAATTCTACCTCCACCACTTTGGTTTGTGGTTTTTGTCCATTTCCCCCTTCCCACCTCCTTTTTGAGGCCTTTTTTAAAGCAGCAACCAGGAACAGCAGTAATAAAGAAGTGCTCATTGTGGTACAGTTCCATCTGTTGGGGTGATGGGTGGCAGCCAGTGCCCCCTGCTGGGGTTTGGGGCTGTGTTTGTGTTTTCCTTCAGTACTTGAAGGCACACTGGATGCTTCTCTACATAAAATGGTGCAATAAAAGAGCTCAGCTTATGTGCAGATGAAACCTACTGAGTGTGTCTGGAGATGAGCAGTGTAAGCAAAACAAGTGCAGTAGGAAATAGTGTTGGTGGGTGGGTGGTGATGGTGGTGTTCCTTATATTGGTGCCTGTTGTAATAGGAAAACTTGAAAATCAGAAGCTTTTTATTTATTATTCCTGTGCAAAACGTCCAAACTTTGCAGCTGTCAGGAAGCACAGAACACACAGCACACCTGCTCTTACCTTTATGCTGAATGGGCAGTTGCTTCAAGTTTGGATGTATTCTCTTTTTCTCAGCAATACGTTTTGTGGATCTCCGCCGTTTCTTCTTCAAGCACTTCTGCATGTGAAATTAAATTGCTGGAGTCCTGGCAGACAATGGATGTGAAAGGAGCAAACGTGGAGGCTTCTTAGAAGTGCTGAATAGTTACTCACAGAATGGCTTCCATGCTTACAATGCTCCCAATAATAGATTGCATTGCTGAAAAACAAATTTGCTCTATTAATTGAATTCACCTGTCATATAAAACCACATCTGATCTGCAGTTCAACAGATGCGTCTGTGACTTTTATGGTGACAAATGCTTCAGGTTAGCAGTGTTTTGGGCCAGATTTAAAACCACTGAGGGTCCGTGGTAAGCCATTACCCTTTGAAATATTAATTTCGCCTTCCAATTCCGAGGTGTTTGCTGCCACTGATTTATTGCGAGGTATTTGCTGCTGCTGACGTAGCTAATAATGGATTTGAGTCTGAACTTTTTCTTATCTTTTAACTTGGCTGTAGAGAACATGGGCTGTTTGCTGGGAGTAGAAGAGTGATGCTGGGTCGCAGCTTGCAGTGCTTTCCCTGTCACAGCTGTCATACAGCTCAATGAGGGGCGGATGCAGGGTGATGCATGTCCTTACTGTGTCCTAACGAAGCTGTGTGTGCTGTGCTCATCGTGTGGTTCTCAGAGCTCAGTGATGCTGGAGAAATACCCGTACATCAAAGTAGCTCTCTCATTCTGAAATTTAATTATTTTTTTTCTTGATATCTGTGTGTTTCCAAAGGTTTTATGAACTTCTCGATATGGTTCATGGGCAAATGACTGGTGATTTCTCTATTTCTAAGAGGGAAAGTAGCTGAAAAAATGCTTAAGGGATAAATAGAAGTGGAAATAAAAAGCCACTGCTCCTATTTATCATTATATATTATAGAATCATGTCAGATTTGTAGGTCTGACCTCGAGTAACGTGGTGTAACTTGTGCGAAATGGGGTCACTCAAGTTGAGATGTTGAGATCTGTCTCCTATTTCTGCCTGCTCTCTCCAGCTGCGTGCATTCCTTGAGGCAGAAGGGTTGCATGGAGCTTTAGGCTGCTCCAGAGATGAACCATCCTGACACGAGGAGGTCGGCAGTGTGCGTCACCCTGTTATTTAACCATGGATTGTGGGGAAAAGGCACTTAATCATACATTGCCTTTGTTATCAGCCCTAATCCTTCTTCTTTTCCTGGTAGAAGCAACTTCAGTGATGTTAAATTAGTTTCTAAGAAGCAGTGGTACTGTGTTAAGAGAGGAAACAAGTCATTCTTCTCCAGCTGGCACTTGGTAACAGCTTATGGCTGTGCTGAGTACCTAAAGGCTGTTAATACCAAATTTGCCACAGTAACAGCTGAACTCCCTCAGCTCCCACTGCATTAAAAACGTAGGACTTATTTTGCGTCAAATAAGCTAACAAAATAAAAGATGAATTTAGAGTATTTAATCTGTCAGCATCAATGAATCTGAGAGGATTATCATTCCATTACTGCTAATAGATTTTTTCCAGAGATAACTCTGCTACTTGACTTGCCTATTTCTGTGAAGATTTTTACAGATCTAATTTAGACTATGATTTAAATACTTCTGCTCTATTTTGATTTGAATCTGTGAGTTAGTAATGTGGTGCCTGACTTGTTTTGAGCTCAGTAACTTCACTTCCACTTCAATTATTCGAATGAGAGCATCTTTAATTCTTGTTAATGTGGGGTTTCCAGATCTGAGTTGTGCTAAACATGATCTAACAGTTGGAGCTGACTTCTCCTTGCCTCCTTCCTGAGGAATGGTAAAACAAATAGCACTAGCCCTTACGATGGGTATCAGAAGCACTGATGCAGACCTGGTGCTTACTCATGTGTAGGGAAAGAGCCCAAGGATGGGGATTCTTATTTCCAAGGTCTCTCGGTGGTCATTGATGTGTGAAGGTTTTTTGAAGACAAATAAGGATAACATTTCTTACCTTATAGGATGAAAAAGGGAGCAATTGTGTGTTCCTACCATCACTCCAAGCGAGCTGTGGGGAGGAGGGAGAGGAGTACATAGCAGAGAAACTTCCTGACTCTAGATGGAGCCCAGGCTGTAGGATTTGATTGCAGTGATTGCAGTAATGCCCTCACAAAGGTCTTGCAGTCCAACAGTCAGACTAACTGCAGTGATAGGAAACCGTACAATATCAGTATTGGTCTGCAAATAAATTCCCCTCTCACAGCGTATGTTTCAGCAAATGGCTCCACAAGACAACATGCCCCTGAGTTGTGTGTGAAGGTTAAGTTTGTGCAGGTTGGGGTGATTTGTTGTTACTTTGGGGTTAGTGGGGCTATCTTATCCAAGTATGGGTGAACCGATGCTCCCACTGGACTCTGAATTTAGCAGAAAATAAACCAGAGAGGAGATGTGAGGACCGTCCCGACCTCATACAGTTGTAATCATCCCCAGCTTCAGCTCTGCATCTCTGTAGTTTGCGATGTCAAACTGGATTACGTGGCTATTGAAACTCTGCTGTGAATTTCATAACCTCTCTGGGCTCTGTGTGTAATTAAGAGACTTTGAGTCTCCAGTGTTATTTAGTGCCTTTCTCTAATTAGCTATTTCTATGACTGTTTTTTATACAAATATTATGTCTGCCACCTTCTCTGTATGTAAGAGTGAGACCCCTCTGCTGGTCCAGCAGTGATGGAATTCTGTAGGAGGGGGGAGGGCTGGTGGAGTATTGTCAATTGTATCCAGAATATCATAGATGAAAGTAATAATTAATGTTTTACAGCTAGATTCTGAGTGCTGCCACTGGTCGGTGCAGTGGTATCTGGCCATCCTGCAGCCCCATAAATGAGATCATAGCCACTAACAACTTGGCAGGGCTACTCTTGAGAGACTTTTTTTGTGCCTTTGGAATGTCACTTATAGTTACAGTCCCCTTGGTCCTGCAGGGACAAAGGGTACACTTCTTGTGATGGAGACAAATAACAAGCTGTGGTCCCCCTGTGTTTGGCTGCACTGTCATGTCATGCAGCCTGCAGTGTTCCATCATCTGAGCCTGTCATGCTTAACCTCTAAAGCAGCTTAACATGAGAAAGTAGGAGAAGCTGTGAGTGGGGAAATAGAGTTGGGCCTGATGTTGGTTCATATTTTTAACCTTTAATTTCCTTGGGAGTATACCCATAAAAAAAAAATACAACCACAAAACGTTGCCAGCTCACACCAAGATGTTTTTAATCCTGTGGAAGTTCCATATTTAAAATGTTTTATTAAAGGTATAAAATATTTTCTATGGAGCTGAACCATTTTTCGTGGCAGAAAGATAGGAAAGAGACTTCAATAACGCAGGTGTTGTTATGAGGGGAAGCAAAAGGAGGAATTCTTTTTTTCAGTGCACAGCTTCTCTCACAGCTGTGAATAAAACAAAACCCACAGCCCCCTAAACAGTTAGTTTTTTGAGGTAGTTGCTCACAGAATGATGTGTGATGTGTCCAGCCAAGGAGCCTTGTAAATGTGGGACTGCAACTTGTTTCCTAGTGGTTTGGATATTTTTTTTGCCTGATAAATGCAGAAGGAAATGGAAGGATAGTGAAGACATCTGACTCAATCTCAAACGAGACCAATAGGAATCAACTTTGATCCAAATATGAGGCCCCTGAGCTCTACGTTGGTTTCTGATGGCTTTAGAAGGGCCAAGCGTTGTATGGGCACTTGAGGTTTTCCACCTGAAAAGATATCTGAAAGTTTGGGAGAGCAAAATGCACAGTGTTCCTGGAGCGGCTTGGCCATGCTCTTCCCGACTTAGACTCCAATGTCCTGCAAGCAGGCTGTATTTCTTTGTGTTGAAGGCTTGCAATTAAATCTTAGCTGATTCTATGTTGTGGTGGCTTGTGATGCTTCTCATGGGCTAGGCTGATGCAGCAAGTGGCTTCAAATTCATGTCTGACATCAGCTGTTAAACTTACTTTAAGCCCAAGCTGTTCTTCTTGCACTCCTGTATATTTTAAAATCTCCTACCGTTGTGGAAAGCAGTAGGAGAAATCTTCTTGATGGCTGTTTAACAGTCTCATCTCAGTGGTTTTCTGTAAAACAGATCCAGTGTTAATAAAGACTGAGAATGTTCCATGAATAGATTCCTATTCAGAGCGCTGAGATGACGTGCTGTATTTATGAACAGGGATTTTAACCTCTAGGTTGTCATTAAACAATTTCTGCTGGAGATCAGCAAATCTCTGGTGGTTATTACTGACTTGGTAACCTATTCCACTGATCTGACGCTACAAATCTTTCAGTAAATTGTTTTAATAAAGAGAAGCCTATAATGAGGTGACTATGAGAATGTCATTTCATCATATTAGGGGTCTGTAAGACTTCACACAGACAGGTGGCTGTATTGGCTGCCTACGTGCTTCCTGCATTCAGTTTAGCAGTCAGAAGAGGATAGAAGGAATAGTCCAGAAATTGTGTGATTGCTATATGTTGCTTCTGAGATGCTTCCAAAACAGGTTTGGGTTTTTTTTTTTTTTTCAATGCTGACATCTGAGACAATGCATGTAATTTAATTCATAGCATGGTTGCAGACAGCGCAGTCGTATTTCTTCTGATCTTCTTTGTTGGTTTTTCAAATGACAGACATGATTCTTGGTTATAATACTCCTCCTTATAGGCTGCTTGTTAAGTTAAATTTGTGTGTCTGCTACAGTGAGCAATCCTGAGTTTACAGTCAGTAGCTGCTGTCCCTAATTCAGCGTCTACTTTCTGTGCTTGAAGCAGTAACTGAGATGCTGCTGTGAGAATACACAATCTGCTTAGTTGCAAAGAGAAATTAGCATTTACACAGGAATCCCATTTAGCCTTCTCTTAGCAGATTTCTGCCTTGTAACCTAAAATCAGTGCATCTGGATCTGCTCTGATGTGGCTTTTCAATGTGTCAGGTCCAGCTGACACAGGAGACTTTGGACCACCTTCAATGGGTTGTGCAGAGCTTCCTGCCAGCCTTTATGGCTTGCCTGAGCTTCAGGAAAAAGTGCAATGAATTCTCCATGTCTCAGCTCCTTCCTTGTGCATCTCCCTTATTTGTTAGCAGTGTAAGGATATAAAAAAAGAAACAGATCTGATTCTCCAACAGTTTGGGCAAGCTGTGTGCTTGTTGGACCTTTCCAAAGAATATGAAAGAATTATTCCAAAGAATGGCCAACATATCTTTACGCTAATAAAGAAATGCCTTTTGTTGCACCTCCGAGTGAACTGGGAAGCTATGGGATTGATGAAGCACACAAAGTGTGGGTGATGTGGCTGCTCTCTGACTTGGCTTCTCCCTTGGACCATTACTCCAACTGTAGATCACTGTAAACTACTTGCCTTCGCCTCCATTTCAAGCATGGAAATGGAACAGAGGGGGCAAGTTATTCTAGCAAGCACTGACTTGTATTCCAGCTCGTTTGTGTGTATTTATGTTATTGAAAGGGGCTCGTGAAGCATTTGTGGCAGTGTATTCCACATGGCATTCAGAGAGGAGGCTCAGGAGTTGATTCCATGGGCAGCCGTTGGTGGGAAATGGAACCAAGTGTCAAGTAAAATCAACAGGCTCTTATGGAAGGAAATGCTGCACATCCCTATCTGTTCTGAAAGGGGGAAGCAGGAAAAAACACCACCATGTTCCTGTAGACCTGTGCTTGTAATACAGACACGAGAACATAACAATCCACAGTTTCTGGTAGCCTGGAAATTGCTCCTAGCACGCATTGCACTTGGCCGAACACAGAGCAGTTGGGTTAGCTGTGTCACAGCAATGACTAATGAGCAAAGGTGTGGGGTTTGAACGGTGCCACCTCCTTTCTGTCATTTTATGGCAGTTAATAACCTGGGGCGTCTCGCTGCATGTGGGTCCCTCCTCCTTCCCCCCCCCAATTTATTTGCATCTTGTAAGAATGACCTTGTTATATTTCAAAAAGACAAATTCTGGGGAAGGCAGAGGCTGCCATAGCTGCTGGTTTTCCCATCGGCAGAGTTCTCTAGCTCCTAATTAGCTGCAGAAGAAATCCAGCTGACAAAGAAATAAAAGATGGAATTCACATACTCAGCTGTATGCTACCAAGATGCAAACAACTCCAGAATATGCATCAACAGGGTCAGCAACAATGGTTGTATTTTATATTTGGTGGACTGTTACTTTATGTAGTATGGTGGAGTGTTACCTTGTGGAAAAATCAGAGATGTTCACATAGCCCAGTTCTATGTATGAACTAGAATATAATTTTGCCCCGTGATGCTGAGCACCCCTCTGGAATCCCAGCAGTGTGTGGGCTCACTCAGCACAGCTGGAGAAGATGAAATACTCTGAATTACTGCACGTCATTCTGTGTTATTTCATTCCAAGTTTTGATCCTTCCCTCTAGGTTCATAGCATGAGTTTGGCTTTGTTGCGTGGCCTGAATCCATAACAGGTTCATTTGAGTCTGTCACGATGACCTTACATCTGACTGTTCATGCAGAATGTTGCTTTCTGCTTTTCTCCTTTATCAGAGAGCTTTGTGGAAAATAATTTCCATTGATATCATAAGGAGGTTATGTTATATGGTGATTTCTTATTCTTTTTAATGCTATATCAGCATCTTGTTCAGAGTTTTTGCTGCACTTTGGCCGTGTGTGATGAGGTGCAGGCACTGTTCTAGATAGAATTCAGGCTGTGATGAGAAGACAGGTGAGAATAATTACTGTTTTATGCTGTGTTCTGAAAGGAGTTATCTATAAGTATCTGTCAGGTTACTACTGCCTAAAAATAATTGTTATCTAGAGCAAAGGCTTTACAGAAACTTGGAAAGAATTGAGCTCCCACGTGCTGAAATGACCTTCATGCCATGGTCAGGGTGGGTTCCTTACCATCCTTGTGCAGTGGTTCCCATGGTGTTGTGCAGGAGGCAGGATGCTGTGCCCTCCTGCTCCAGCTGTTTGAACACAGCCCCCAGTGCCAGCAGGGAACACTGCAGGGTTTGTAGGATTCCCTGAACTCAGGAAGGTGTTCTGACATTGCAGAGCTGCTCTGGGCTCTCTGCCTATGCAACTTCCATCTATCTGCAGTTGCTTTATTACACCTAACGTGCGTTTTGTCCTCTTTTGCCTTAAACTTGGCTCCAGAGACACTATGGCCAGGCTTGGTTTACTTTTTTATGTCACCAAATGTAATGACAAGGCCTCCTTGACACTCTGATAAAATACACAGTGTTTTAGAAAAAATAATTCAGCTCTTGAAGGCAAGCAGAACAGATGACCTGGACGGACAGCTGCCTTTCACCTATGGGTACCCCCATCAGTTATTTGTATTGGTCTGGCTGGGAGAGAGAATGACACAAACCTGTGCCAGCTCACACGAAGTTTGGGGCATTCTTAGTAATGCTCAGAGCTAATGAATTATTGCTTATCAGAAATATGAACGTCACATCTCGATGCCTGCATCTTTAAAAGAAACTTCAAAAGAATATTTTTGTCTCTCAGATTCCCCAGTTTTTCGTAAAAGGCTGAAAAAACACTTTTTAGAGCCTTAAACTGCCATCTTCTCTCAAATCTGTCTTGACAACTGTTTAATGGTATTATCATCACAAATGGACTTCACCAGAGTTGGAGATATCTGAGCAATTCTAAATGGCATGGGAGTTTGTGTAGGCTTGCTGCTGAGGGAAGAGCTAGATTAAAGGCTAAATGCATCTTGTGTGCTGTGATGTATCTGATACAGTGAGTGGGAGTGTTGTAGTCCACAAGCTGAAGTGAGTAGAGCAAGATGGAAGGCAAACAGTGCTGAAGACTTCCAATCTGTCGGGATGGATACTTAGAGGTATTACAAAGGACAATCCAGAAGCATGGCTTCGATTTCTAACCAGTGTGATTCCTGTGGCTCTGTAGAATGAGCCTCTGGTTTCTCTTTTTCAGGCTCTTAACTTTTCTCACCATGAGCTTTAGGGACATGATTTGAGTGTCTGAGGGGAGAAAGGAAGTGAGTAATTCCCTCAAATCTTACTCTTGAAATCACTCCATCTCTTGGGCAGCTGCTTTAGAGCTGACTTGGAATGGGCTATGAGAGATGCAGGTGGTGTTTGTGTAGACGTGGGTATGATAGGAAGATGCTGGCAATGGGGTGGGTTCCTGTATGCTGCCCAGTGCTGTGACTGGCAGCAATTGTCTTCCCTCCATAGGTTTTTGTCTCAAATAGGGCCATTTTCAGACAACTGCATAAGCTTTGTGCCCGATGTGTTCTAGAAAGGACAGTACACGATAAGTTTGGGGCTGTTTATTAGCTGTCTTGGTCAGATATTTTGTAGCCTTAAATCTCTTACGTGCCTTGCTGCATTTAAACCACAAGAAGAACCTGCAGAATGTACGGTTTTCTTTAACTATGTGACTTTCCAAACCAAAAGGAGGGCTCAGCTGTCCTTCCCTGTGGGCTTTCTCCTGTAACTCATAGACTGCACTCATTGCTGTGGATCCAAAGCAGTGCATGAACCACTTAACTCTACTCTTTCTCCATTTAATGAATGGACAGGAGACTGTTGTTGTTCCAGACCAGGTGCTATGGGCCACCTTCACCTCTGTGGCAATCAGAAAGGTGATGTGATGTTTGCTCTGGTGATGCTGTGGGGAAGGGCATTGCCTGGAGTCCTATTAGTAACTCATAAGGTTCAGAGTACAGAATCTTATTTCCTTTTTCTGGAAGGTGAGGGTAGCTTAGAGCGCACCTTTGTTAAGCCTTGGTTGCAAGGATTGTGTGCTGGTAGCAGCCAGTTGTTCTGTACTGATGTTTCTTATGTGATATCTGCACCTTTACGGGATCTGAAGTCGTGTCTTCTGGCTGCCCTGTTTGCTGTCGCTGTAGACAATTTCTTACAAGTGAAGCAGGATGTTTCTAATTGCTGTAATACGGAAGGAGGACAAATGGTCAGCTGAGCAACTTCTTAAATAAAAAATATGCTTTTGTGCTTTGTTAGTACGTGATATCTGTCCTTGTCTTCGTTCTCTATGCCTTTCTCACATCAAAACAAAAGATGTTTATTGGTTTGCCTTTCTCAAGGGAGGAGTGCTGATCTACTCATGAGGAGGTCTGGTTTACAAAGCTTGTGAAATCCAGAGAAAATCCTTTGATTGGCAGCAAGAATTGCCAGTGTGTTGACTTTGTGTGCTGCAGCCTCACCGGAGATCTGCTTTGATGCTGCCTTGTTTCCTGCTAACATGAAAACAAAAGTTGCTGTGCTCCCCATTCCTGGTTTAGCTGTTGTAAATGCGGCCCCTGGGGAAGCTGTTTGCTTGGAAATGATTTGCATGTTTGACAGCACCTTCTTCTCCCTGTGTTAAAAATGTAGGGCAGTGTCTGTCAGCAGCAAAGGCCCTCTCTTCATTTTCCCTTCTTTTCGGCGGTTGGTTAATTACGTTTGTGGGTCCAAAGAAAAAAAAAAATCTGCTGTTACGCAGGCAATTGACATTAATTTTGCAATAACTTAATCTGTGCCAAGGAACACAAAATAGATCGAAACCTGAATTCGAGTGACTTTAAAAACAATAAAATAACAGCATGCAGCAGAGCTACAGTGTGTTATCCTTCAGACTTGGGAAGCTGTTGGAAGTTGGAGTGTTGTGGTCCATCCCAAAGGGACTGTTTTAGTTTGATATGTTAAATTGCATTGAAGTATAAAAATAGCCTCTCCTAAATTACATCTGCATCGCGTGACTTCTCAGCCCTATTTACTTTCTTCATTTAAATCCTACTGAAGTTATGACTGAGAACATTATAAGCTTTTCTATTATATACACGGTAAAAAACCAATTAGTCTTGCAGTGCTGGGCCTGGGATCATGCTGGGGTAATGCACTCAGTTGTGAACAAAAGAAAGTTATTAGGATCATTTGCCGCAGGATGCTCTGGAAGCCACTGAAATATGTTTGATTCATTGAAGGTGGTTTCTGAGAAAGTCCAGCACTGTATTTCTTTGCCCTTTAGGTCCTCCTTGTGAGAAAAGCAAAACTCCAGCCCCATAAATTGGCTGCCTCAGATTGAATGAGGGAGGACCTCTGTGAGTGTTTTGGAGAAAAGGGGCTCTTATCAGAAGTGATGGGGAATCTGTATGCAGTGCAGCCCATGATGGGAGCACTGGGAGGGCTGACTGGGTCTGAGTTCTGAGAGCGTGAGTTATCAGCTGAGTGTTGCACAGGAAGCAGTGGAACAGCTATTAAAAGTTCAACCCTGCCTTGCTAAGGGGATGTGTGTTTAGGGAAGCAGCCAATTGCAGCACGATATCTGCTGCTTTGACCCTCTTTCAGGACACAGTTTTATTTTCTCTCCCCCTCCAATGACATCCCCGCTCTCTGGGGATAGGTGCTGACTTTGCACAGTGTAACAGCACAGATTCTGGCCTCATTCCTTTTCACCTTAAAGTTCAGAACTTGTTCTGAGCAGATGAATGGTTGGAGGCTGTGGCACTGCCTCCTCCTCGAAGGAGAACAGCTCTGCAAGGGCTCTTTGGGGTTTGAGATCCAGATCCTGCATCTGGTACATGGCTATGGATCATCCTGATGAGTACCAGGAAAGTGGAAGGATGAATGTTTGGTCCCAGCAGTAAATTACAGAAGCATTTGCTGAAAGCGCCGTTCTGCTGTTTGCTATTTAAATAATGATTTAATTGCATGTGAATTAAGTTGGGTGATTTTTATTTATTTAATTTTTTTTAGACAAATTACTGCTGTCAATGAATTTTATAAACCACGACCTCGACTCTGCAACCTTCTCTCAAAGGCTTGGAAAAATATTCAAGCTGCTTAACCACGATGCCAACTGTCAAATACGTCGCTGTGCTTTGCCTGCCCCCAGCATTTGCTGTCACTTGGGGATGGCAGGAACTTCTGTTGACTGTGCAGGCATTTACTGTCTGTCCACAGGACGTTCTTTGCTTGATCAGACAACTTTAATACGATGTGTACTGGTGAGCGTTGTCTGATGATGAGGGATTGTTTCATTCAGCATCCATACGACCTCTGAATCCCTTTACAGAGCTCGGAATCATTGAGTGGAATTGGATGTGGGATACTTTATAAGAATTCAGGATAAGAGCTATTGAAATATGTGATTAGAAAGGGCTTTTGGCACGTTTTCTGAAGTTGGGAATAATTGGTTGCTACCCAGTGTCCACATACACCATGATGGCACATCAGAGGGTGTGACAGTCTGGTACCAGTCTGCTCCATCAGTGCACTTAACCTTATGTCCTGATTTGATAGGGGAGTTGCTCTTTTAAGCATAACTGTTCATTAGAAGCAGATTGTTTACCGAGGTCACGTCAGTCACTGCTGTTAAACAATGAGTGCCAAAACCTTTTTTGGAGACACGTGTGGGAGATCCCCACGATCCCATGACTGCGTTGCATTTAGCAGCTCGCCCTCCCTGTCTGCTGGCACCCCGAGGTGCTGAGGCACCCATCACAGCTCTGCCTGCGATGCTGTAAGGAGGTGTGGATGTCACTGTGAACACACAGCTCTGCTGACAGCTGTACCATTCAGAGCTGTCTTTTAAAAAATGTATTTTCAGAGCGGTGCTCTTCCTTGAAAGCAGAAATGCTGATGTGTGACAAAAGAGTTTTAAATGGCAGGTTAAGAAATATCTGAGCCCCTGTCTGGGCTCTGACAGTCTTCTTAACACAGTTGAGTGACAAGGAGTGGCTGTATGTGGCAGTGCAGCTTTGGGGGTTGCTCCTTATCCCAGCCAAGCTGCAGTTTTTGCTTTAGTCAGTGTAAGAGTTTTGCTCTCAGGACATTTTCCCTATTGTGGTATTTTTTATCTAGAGGTGGGAGCACTTCTTGTACTGACTGGGCAGAGATGCTCTTGACTGTTGCTTCTAATGTCTGTAGTAATCCTGTCATTGAAGGTGGCCATAGAGCTGCTTCAGCACTGAGATCGAGTTCTGCAGCACTTCATGAGCTCTGCACCCCACCTGCACTGCTGTGGTGAGACCAAGGGATGTAAGCAGCTGCCCCTGATGGGGAGAGGGTATGGAATGGTTAAACACCCATAAAATAGAAAGATTAGGTTGAACCCATCAGATTAAAGTGAAGGGGCTGTTCTGTGGCTGTGATCTTCAAGAGCTTTTTCCAAACTGCCTCCCAGCTTTGCCTGTCCGGTGTGGTTCTTCCACCAGCACAGAACCACTGCTATGTTAAGACTTCAAGATGCAAATGTGAGAGCAACCAGAGCAATGCTTCATTTTCTGCTCTGCTAAAAAAAAATTGTTGTTTTTTTCCTCCCACAGCTCAGTTTTTTCTCTTTTTAGTGACACACACGTGGTATTTTTAGAGAGTTCTTAAAAAAGAACTCTTTGCAAGAAGGGTGCTTCACGGCGTAGCTTTGAAATATAGAGGTAGAAGGAGCCATATGTCACTTGATTAAAACGTTGCGCTGTGATTTGGATCTGCTTCTGTAGATTTGACAAAGACCTCAGGCACAAGTTTTGCCATTCTGTGACTCGATTAATCTGAATGAGGTAAATCTGCCCGGCGTGAGCCATCACTCAGCTCAGTGACAAATCTCCCTCCGAGAGCAGCATGGTAGGAAGTGGGAGCCAAGCAGTGCTGCCGAAGGGTTTGCTTAAATGCTTGTTTTTGTTAAAATGTTTTGGAGATGTTGGCAGTGACTGCATTTTTATTTTATTTTACAGCTTCATACGAGCGTACGTGATATTGGCTTCCACTTTTCTTTATTCAAAGTAAAGCTCTTGGAAACTGTCCTGAAAGATGCACGTGGTCAGATTCTCAGGAGACTTAAGAGTGCTAAATGTTTAGGAAACTGAAAATCTGGCAAATGTTGGCAATCTTTTTCAAGCAGTTCTGTCTGCTTAGCAGCAGCCACGCTGAGCTGTGTGTGGAGAGTTATGCTCAGACCATTCAACAAGCTCAACTTATTTCCAAAGGCACTGTAAAATCTCCATTACTGAGGGCATGCTCGATGTTTAAAGCTTCTGTAAGTGGGGTTCTCCCTGGTCAGTGATGTTCAGGTGGTTGCTAGGATGGCAGCTAAGAACTTCTGCATGAAGATTACACTCTTGGCTGGGTAAGGAGCTGGCTGGAGGGCCGGGCGCAGAGAGTGGTGGTGAATGGAGTCAAATCCAGCTGGCGACCGGTCGTGAGTGGTGTTCCGCAGGGGTCGGTGCTGGGGCCTGTCCTCTTCAATATCTTTATAGATGGCCTCGATGAGGGCATCGAATGCACCCTCAGTAAATTCGCAGATGACACCAAATTGGCTGGAAGCGTGGATCTGCCTGGGGGTAGCGACGCCCTACAGAGGGATCTGGACAGGCTGGAGAGCTGGGCTGGAGCCAATGGGATGAGTTTCAACAAGGCCAAATGCCGGGTCCTGCACTTCGGCCACAACAACCCCAGGCGACGCTACAGGCTTGGGGCAGTGTGGCTGGAGGACTGCGTAGAGGAAATGGACCTGGGGGTATTGATTGATGCTCGGCTGAACATGAGCCGACAGTGTGGCCAGGTGGCCAAGAAGGCCAATGGCATCCTGGCTTGCATCAGAAACAGTGTTGCAAGCAGGAGCAGAGAGGTGATTGTTCCCCTATATTCAGCACTCGTCAGGCCGCACCTCGAGTACTGTGTCCAGTTTTGGGCCCCTCACTGCAAGAAAGATATTGAGGCCCTGGAGCGTGTTCAAAGAAGGGCAACGAAGCTGGTGAGGGGTCTGGAGCACAGGCCATATGAGGAGAGGCTGAAGGAGCTGGGAATGTTCAGCCTGGAGAAGAGGAGGCTCAGGGGAGACCTTATTGCTCTCTATAACTTCCTGAAGGGAGGTTGTAGTGAGCTGGGGGTCGGCCTCTTCTCTCGTGTCATTAGTGATAGGACCAGGGGGAATGGTTTCAAGCTACGCCAGGGGAAATTCAGGCTGGACATGAGGAAGTATTGCTTTTCAGAAAGGGTGGTCAGGCACTGGAATGGACTGCCCAGGGAGGCGGTGGAATCACCGACCCTGGGGGTGTTCAAGGAAAGACTGGATGTTGCGTTGAGGGACATGGTTTAGTAGGAGCTATTGGGAATAGGTGAACGGTTGGACTGGGTGATCTTCTAGGTCTTTTCCAACCTTAGTGATTCTATGATTCTAAGAGTTATTTAGAATATATAATAATAATTATCTACGCTATTTAAAGCAGCGCCGTAGGATCAGAGAAAACTAACTGTACCTTTCCTATAGTGCATTGCTTGTCTGTTCTGGTTAGCAGGACACAAAGTTCTGCTTCCATGTCTCCACAAACAGCTTTCAGGAATCCTGTTTTAGGAACAGCTGGCCTTCCTGAATAGGAACATTAGAACTCTGGAGCTGTTTTTTAGGTATCAATGCAATAAGTGTTAGTTTGAGTCAAAAACACTGAAAGCAGAAGATGACTGTGTAACAGAATACTCATTTTGGAGCTGTAAGGAGAAAAGAAAATGCAATTGCAACCCACGATGGATTTGCAGTCACTGAAACCATCTAGATGCAACTTTGGGAACTTGATTTTGTTTGGAAGGAGCCCCCCCAAGGCTCGTATGGCAGATGGCAGCCCGGGACCTGCACGGCACTGCCTGGGAGCAGCCTAGGATTACTGCATTTATTGCTTCAACAGTAACTAAAGCAGTGTAATTCCATTAAGCTCTAATCTGAAATTGTTTTTCAAGCTTGGTGTGGCATGAAGGAAAAGGCCCAGATGAGTTCTATGTGATCTGTGTTTTGAAGATGTGGAATATGCTGGCAGAAGGGATCATTGGAGGTGTGATTATCATAAAGTGATCGTGCTGCAGGCTCCAATATAAAAGCACCTGAAATTGAACTTGGTGTGAACCATGACTTGTTCAGTGTGCTGATGCTTGAGCTTTCTCTTTTATTTTCTTTTGTCTTATTCTACAAAATGAGGATGAAGTGATAAGTGGGTTTAAAAATTATTGCAGAAGCATGGTGCAGTGTCATCACATAAAGCTTTTAGCCCGAGGGAGCAGAACATGGGTTGGTATGTGGTGTTCCTTCACTTAAGAGTGCTGTTTTCTGCAGTTGCATTTTCCTTGAAGCTGTTCTTTTCTTTCTCTAAATCTTGCTGTTCTAAATAGTGGTACATTGTGAGCTGTAAAGAGCAAAAGATGGAAGCCCTCAGATCCCAAATACTCAGCCCATGCGCCTTTCATTTTGTCTGTGGTATGAATCAATTGCTCAAGTGACGATCAATGCTGGAGCTGGCAATAGGGAAGGGAGCAGCTAGTCTTGAATCTTTGCCTCTATGTCCACCTCTGTTTTCTTCAGCGTGTACAAATTAGGCAAAAAGGAATGCTTGTAAATCTCCCAAATTATCATTTACTCAAATTATAATTAAAAACTTGTGTTTAAATCAAGTAATCTTCTAAGGGAAGGTGCATGAAACAGTGGCTTCATTGGCAACGTTTCTGAAGTCCGTCAATGTCAGTCCAAGTTTAGATTTTTGAGCTGAGTTAATTGAGAGTGATATTAAAAACAAACAAAAAACAGAGGGGAGACAAAACAAAACCCACCAGCACACTGTAGAAGCATGAAGATCTCATTCTTGTACGCGATGCGCTGTGATAGAACACTCCCAGTACATGTTTGTTAGAAGCCTAGGAACAAAGCCCTTGACTTAACGTCTTTGAAGCACAGAGCTCCTTTAATATTGGAGGATCAAAAAGGAAAAAAAAAGTGCAGAGTCTGTGCAAAAGAATTTGCTGATGAATACATATTGCTTTGCTGGTTGTGTTTGGCTTTTGATGAAGCTCTGGTTGTGTGGCATGGCTGGGGTGGATCAGTAAGGAGTGGCCAAAGTCATGCTGGGATGACTGTAATCTATTCTTGATGGAAATAATCTGTTTGCAGTGTGGTCAGTGTTGAAGGAGGAGATGCATGGAGGGAACTTCAGTCATTTTTGATGTTTCATTTTATTCTTTGGATTGAGCTTTAGTAGTTTTTTTTGTATTTACCAAAAGGTGAATGATAGCTCCCTGTCTGCCTATTAAAACACGACCTTCAGAAAGGTGTTCAAGATCAAATAATTAATGAGTGAGATCTCAGCATCTGTAACTTCTCACTGTTCTGCTAAAACTGGTGGAGTTGCATGGGCTTACGCTACCCAAAGTGCTGACCTCTATTGGCTAACACAGCAATGATTAAAAAGTGGGATTTAGAATATCTAGGTCCTGCTTTGCTTTCTTCTGTATATCTTTACTTTGGTTAAGAGCTCTGATATTATTATTCAGAAGTAGGCTGGGTTTTCCCTATTCCAGCTGGGTTTTGAGCAAGGGAAAGCGAGAGGTGATGGGATCATGAATACATCACTAAGTGATCTTTTTATTTTTATTTTTTTAAAATAAATGCTATCAGATGTTTTTGTTTTTCAAGACCTATTAAGCATCTAGCAGTTCCTGTTAAGAACAAGTGAGAGCACACTAGAATACTTTGATGTCATTCAAGACAGTTAATTGGAAGCCAAGGTTTTCTTAGAATAACTGGATGTTGATTACAGCCATGAGAAAAAAAAACTGATGTTTGTATAATCTGATGTCTGCAAGTTGGAAAAAAGTTTCCACATCTTTCACAGAACACAGAATAGAAGGTTTTCCTTGACTCAAGGATAAAACTTGCCTGCTGATGCTTCGTGCTGATTGCTTTCTTTTCAGCCCAAGATCTATGAAGCAATACATAGAAGTGGCCATTGAATTCAAGTCCCACAATTTCTGTCTCATAGACTGCACTATTGTCACACGCAGATGCATTCAGAGGATGGAAAGATGTGTGCTGTGAATGCTTCAAAGTAGAGCACTGTGCTACACTTGAACAGAGGTTACAGTTTCTATGCTGTTGCTGGATAAATGTAAGAATCTTCATTGGTTTCATAAATGTCTTTATAGTACTAGGTTTAGAACAAGCTATTCCTAAGCTGTTGCTGTACAGAGAAGTAGAAGAATTTCTGTGAAGCCCCTTGGGGCAGGAGGTGGCAGGGTGAGAAAAACACATGCAGATGGGCAGGAGCAGGAAGAACTCTCCCTCTAAACTAAGCAGCGCACAGCAATTTGCATCAGTGATGCAGTGAAACAAACTGTTACAATGCAGAGGGGTTTAATTGTAAATTGAAACTGCCTTGGGACATCATCACAATTGAGTTTCTCTGCAGAATCATAGGTCTTGAATGGCTGCAGTTCTGCCAAATGATAGAAGATGCACATCTTTGCAGAAAGATATGTTTCTCCCCTCAAACGTTTAACGCTGCTGGATTTCTTTTTGATGTCTTCTTCCAAAGAAATAAAATGAGATAAATTTCCTTGTTTTTCTGCAGCTGCTTACCGGGTTGATTTTGCTTCTGGCAAAGTCAAACTGAATAGAGAGAAACAGAAGGGAAGAAGGAGCTGGATGCTGATAGGGTTAGCAGTGTCGCTTGGGTGATGATATATAAATATTTCATGGGAAGGCACTGGGACAGGCTGCTCAGGGATGTCCCATTCCCCACTGGAAGTGCTCAATTATTGGCTTGGCTGGGGCTTTGAGCAACCTCACCACGTAAGGCTGGCCCTGTTGGTGGGAAGGGTGATAGAACTCGGTGTTCTTTAAGGTTCCTTCCAACCCAAATGTTTCTATTGATACCATTACGCTTCTCTGCTTTCCCTAATCGCTTTACCTTTGAGCTGTATCTCTCCTGTTCTATGCTTTTCCTTTCTCCTTTCCCTTTGTCTCCATGTGAAAATGAATTATCAGGTCAGCAGTGTAATTCATGGAAAAAATGGCCTGTAAAACCACCTGGAGAACCAATCATCTATCTTTATTTGATGCTTGTGGATTCCTTGATACGTTCTTGAGGAGTTTGTCTTACCTGTGTCAAGATTTTCTTGGCAAACAGCCATTTCCATAGCAATAAATGTACACTTAGAGCAGCATACGTTTTGCTGTGTTCATTTGTCTGCATTGAGAAGTTGAGTGTCTGTATGCAGGAGCCTGTCAATTTGTTAGCATTTTCTGCCTGCTTCTGCCCTTGCTTTCTATGCCAGTTGTCCATGCTTTTCTCATCGTGAATTTCTCAATGGTTTAACCTTGGGTACCTGGGAGTTGTGCTGCTGTATGCTGTGTATGCAGTGCAATAACCTGCTGGTTTTTATACACTTTATCAGTATATTGATTGAAAACCTGACCTTGGGCCGTGTACATTCAGATGCCAAAGAACAGGGAAATGTTCTGCATGTGGCCACAATCTGCTGAATTTCATTGAGTCGTAGATTGGTTTGGCTCGGAAGGGACCTTGAAACTGGAATCAGTGATGGAAATGTTGAAGGACAAATGTAAATACACTCAAATCTACAATTCCAGGATGTGTGCATATCCGTACGAGCAAAGTTGCAATGGTTTGATGAACAGAATCATCTCCTGATATTCAGTTTGATAGCAACGTTCAGTTGTACTACAACTAAGTAATGGAAATGTTCAGTTGTCTTTCAACAAATTTGACCAGACCTTTTATAAAAGTGGAAAACATTGCATAACATTGGCCATGCATTGAGGTATATGGAATATCCACATGTACACAACTACAAGTAGGAAAGCGTGCAGTGACCCAAAGGTTTGAGCATTTCTACTTTTTCTGTACACTGAGGAAATTTTAATGCTTCCAAACGCAGAGTGCATTACAAGCCTTAATGCTACCTGAGTTATTAAACCTTTTGAACAGCCGTGGCCTTTTGTTTTCTCATTATTTATGTCAGGTAAGGCTGTATCTGTTCAGGTAATCATGCTATGTAACTACAGAGGAATGTAAATGATGTGTCTCAGTTCACTGAATAGCAGACGTGGAATATAAATGATATTTATGAGGAAGTTGGGAGTGCTTTAAATATTGTGAAACCACTTAGTTTGACACATTGGGGATAATGATGCTGAAACAGTAGATGCTTTGTAAACTGGTTAATGGCAACAATTTTCTAAATCAAAGCGATCTGCACTTTCCCATTTACAATTTCATTTCTAAGTGCTGAAGTCTCATAAAAGGGTTTACAGCATCGAATCTGCTGTGTGCAGTTACGTGGCACCGAGGCACCAGCATTATCTGCAAACCATTTTAATAATTTATTTTTAACATTTTTGGAATGGTTTTTTTTTCTGCTCTCTTTTCATGCGGAAGTAGGATTCTAACTTGCAAAAATGATATTGAAATTGTGTTAGGGGGCTGAAAAAACGCACTTGGTGGAGCTGTTGTAAGGTAGATTCAACTTTATTGGAAATATGTTTTTTAAAATTATAGTGGGATTTTTTAATACTAGGAATTCGTATGGGTGCAATTTATGTGTGTATCATGTGATTTTGAGAAGGAAAAGCAGATGGAGGTGTGACTGTGGGTCACCTTAATCCCCTCTGTCTGTCAGTGCAGAGCTGTTCCCTACAGAACAATTTCCAGGATTGAACTGTGACTACTTACAGAAGTCTCAGGTGATGTTTGCACCATTTCTCCCAAGAAAGCCCCCTTCAAAGTCTCATTGATCTCCATGTCAAGAGAGTTTTTCCTCCTATTCAACTGTAGTTTTTAGGAAAACTGGCTTCTTTCCGTTGCAAAGAAATGACGTTACTTGCTCATGTCTGCAGCTGCCTGTTGTGCAGTGAGCCCATTCTATTCCATGTCTATTCCATTCCAGTCAGACATCTAGCAGAGCAGTTTGGTGTTTGTTCCGTTGGAGCTACTCTGTGGGGGCCTATTTCAGTGTTCTCCAGAGTAGAAACAGAACAGGGAATATAAAACATGCATCACATTGACCAGTCAATCAAATCATCCATCACACTGACCAGACAAATGGGTATAGATGTCCAATATGGATGTTGTATAAATGTCTAGAAGTGCAGACTTAGGTCTCTAACTCCTCTTTGCCCTCACTGGATCTGTTTTGCTTTTTCTTAAATTCTGTATTTAGTGCTTGTGAGGTCTTGTGATGAGCATAAACATCACCTAACTGAAACCTGTGTGTTTAGTAGCGCCCTCGGTATGATGGGAATGTGTAAATTTAATCCTCCAACCACTCCTGTTCCCTGAAGAGGTTCAGGCAGCTGCCAAAGGATGACTTCCATGAAGACAGGTTTCCATGCAGCTGATGGAGATCTCTGTGCAGACCTGGCATTGGTTTCCATTCATACCTGTAAGTGAACCCCAGGGCACCCAGTCTTACCAGCCATGTGGTGGTTTGGACTTTACAAGGTTTCCTGGGTCTCAGCAAGGTGGATGTAAAGGAAGAAGTTTTCTAAGGGCTTTTCTGAGCTTCCTGGGTTGTGCTGTGTTGGCTGGATTTCTCCCTGGCTGGATGTGTTCCATCCTTATGGAATGCTGCCTGCGTTCCCAGGGAATCCCATGCAGAGCTGTGCCTGCTCCTATCCTGGCACTGTGTAGTGCTATCCCAGCTGGGAGCTTCTGGCAGCCCATGTATCATAGGTGCTGGTCTGTGCTCCTCCAGAGAGCAGAACCATCACCATTTCCATTTCAGTTGCGTTGGAAATCAGCGTGTGGGTGTAGATGAACTTGATAGTACCATTAAAAGAAAGCAAACTGAGCACAAGTGTGTTAAAGGATGTTACAGCAACTTTGGGTGCATTATATATTCTTCTCTGGTGCGTTGCAGACAGGAGCAAATGAACTTTAATCACTTCAGATTAATGGAAATTATTTTCTCAGCTCATGTCATAACAGAGCACATTAGCAGTCATGCGTACTTCATCACGTTCCAAGGAGGAGAGCTGAAGGAAAGTAATGCAAGTTCAGATTGCCAGCTCTGTACTGCAGTGATGGTGTCTTATACAGTGATAAAACAGAGTGTTTTAAAGGGAGACAGTTCTTTCTTTGCTCAGATTTTTGTAACAGCATTAAGCACGGTAACCATGTGGTGGTGGAATGGATGTGGTGCGTTATACAAAATCATGTTAGAACCCATGAGTCTGGCCTGGGCCTCTTTACGAAGCCAAGTTGTGTGTTGTGCTGCACTGAGAGCTCAGTACCAGCACTGGGTGTCCAATCCTAAACGTAGCTTTGAGGGGTTCCTATCCCATGGCATATGGCAATGTTAAGATAAAGGAAAAAAAAAAAAAAAAGGTAATTTATGGTAACAGATGGTTTTGAACTCTTCTTGGATCTGTTGAGTACTTTTTAATTCTTAATTTGCAATGAATCTTTCATACAACATTTAACCAACGCTGCTGTCGTCTTTTAAAATATATGAAACCTTCTTGATGCAATTGTTTGGGAAATTTCATGTGGATGCTGTGTGCTTAAAATTAAACAGTTGCTAGAGTATGAAGCAAAGTAATTTCATTGACATCTTGATGCTTGTTTCTTGCTGTTCAGGATGTTGCATTTAAGGGGAAAAAAATAATAAAGCATGTTATGTTGTTAACATAATCTCTGTTATGAAAACAACCCCAAACCTCTGAACTCAAATGACAGCACGAGAAGCAGCTTCTGAGATACTTCTGCTTCTTTGCTCTGAATTACATTTGTCATTCCATCCAGTGTTCCACAAATCATGGTTCTGCCAGTCTGGAAAATGCAAGAAGGTTCTTGGAAACATCTGCTGTAGAGAATCAGTTTCAAATGAAGTTCATTAGAGTTTGAAAATTTTCCTTATCTGGAAACTGTCTTGCAAACATTATCTCCTTTTAATTTTCAGTTTAGTTTTAAGGAATTTAAGAACTCAAACACAACTGTTTCCTACGAGGGAACGAAACTTTACCTGCAATTCTAACCTGCCTTTGTAACCCAGCTGTGTTTGGGACAGTGGTTGGTGCTCCTCAGCTTGTGGCTTTGTGCATCCCTGATGTTTGGCCATGGGTTGTGGCTGTGTAATCCAACTCCACAACAGCGTTCTCCTAATGCCCGTTCTGGGGAATTTAGTCCAGATCTGCCTGGACTTTTCATGCCCGAAATAATGCAGCTATTGCTTCCTCTTGAACTAATTGATGTGCAGGTTCATCGCAATAAAATTATCACTTAAAATCTTAAGTGATGCACAAAAGCCGGTCGCTCAAAGCTGGATTTGAACAATTGCTTTAATCTCCCATCTGTTGGCTGGACTTATCATTAGCTCTGGGGATGTCATTCCTGCTGGGGCTGTCTGTGCTCCTTCTGGGAGGTGGACAGTGGCTATTCTGGATAAAGCAAAGTGTCAGACCTACTGAAGCTGCATCTGATGCTCTCAGATGTGGCAGGAATGCTCGCTTAGGAATACTGATGATGTTCAAAGTAGCACTTTCTCTTTTTTATGTAAGCCAGCTTACGCCATATCATTTATTAGTTGGAAGCAGAACCTGAATCGAGAGGCTGTACTTAGTTCTGGGCTAAGAGCTGCATCTCTTTGCAAAACCTGCAGGGGAAAAAAAAAAAAAAACAAAAAACAACAGTGGTGATAGCATGAAAAATAATAGAAAGTTTGCAAACTGTTGTTCAATTCATTGTGTGTTAGTTGGGCCCAAGAGAACATCCGCTATCTCCTTCAGTTGATTATGCAAATATGAATAAATATGTGAATACCTATTCCTACTCTTTATCCTCTGTAATCTAATGTGTCCCCTGACAAAATGCTCTCAAATTATCTTCAGTGAGTAATGACTTGCATTTAGTATTTTTATTCCTAACTGTCATATAGATCATTTTTCTGTAATACTTTACATAAATTAGGAAGCCTCCCCCATGGCATGCATACGGCTGCCAGAGAGTTGTTACGAGATTAAAAGTGCAAACAACACAGTTCTCGTGTCGTTTGGAAACATGCAAACAGAACGAAATGATAAACTTGGAGGTTATAGTGAATTACAGGGCCATTAGTCGGAACAGCTTTGGGAAGCGTTTGGCTTTCCCAAAATAAAGTTATTTTCTTTAGTGCAAAATGGTACCTGACAATCCTTGCCCTGTTCAGAAGCTGATGGAGGTCTTGGGTTGGGAGCTGGTAGTCAGGTGGCTGCAGCACATCTCAGTGCTTAATGGGGTGGGAGGGCTGCAATCATCGGGTTGCACCATTCTGCTACAGAAGGTCTCTGTAGGCTGTGGTTGTGGGAGGATACTGATAGGTATCCCCAAAAAGGAGCACGTGAGAAGGAGACTCCAGCAAACCATCCTGCTGTCAGCTCTCCCATTTATCATGTTGCTTTTCAGGGCCTCTGTCAGTGCACTCAAAGGCAGCTGTAGGATTTGGGTACAGCACTCCTCAATATGTGCAGTTTGCTCCCTGACTGCACTGTCCTAAGGAGAACAGTTGCTATCACAGCCTGTACCTGCCTCAGGCTGCATTGTCACGAGTGGATTATTTCATTCCTGATGATCAGAGGGTGATGGAAGTATTTCTGAAGGTTTGAAAAATGCTTTTCCTTTTCTCAATTTTGGACTAATGAATATCAGAGGCAGTAATTCTTACATGCTTTTCACTCTCATGCTCTCATCCTTTCTCTCATCCCCACTCAATGGCTCTCAGCTCTTATCCTGGCACTGTGAGGGCTTTATGACCTGTGTGTCCTCAGCAGGAGATGATGTTTCACAGTGATAATATAGTTGCCATAAAATATGACTTTTAGAAAACAAATCAGGCCAGGCCTTCCAACTTCTCTTAATAACAAATACAGTTAGCTTTTCCTCCTTAAATCACTACAGAGGAAGAGATAATAATAAAAAAACATATATATTGCTTTTTAAAAGAGATAAAAGTACTGTGATTGCTTTCCAGGGGACAGCAAGGAGGGGGAATAACACAGTTTTATGGAGTGGAAGGACAAACAGAAGGCAGAGGAAGGCTGTGTGGAGCAGCAGGAGAGGAGGTGTTGCGGGAGGGAAAGAACTTTGAGTGCACGTGGGGAGGAAATCTGTCATCATGCTGCACGTGTGGATGCTGAGCCTGAATTGCCAATGAAGGCTATGCATTTTCCTAGGACTGTTTGTGTTGTCTACGAAGCAGTGAATCCTGTGTTAAGCACAAGAACTACCTGGTGGCTGTATCTGACCCCTGGTGCTCAGCCTGGGCTGCCCAGCATTGATGGAGCGACAGAGTCTGCAGTGTTCAGTCTGAGATGATGGCAAAATGAGCCCTGTGCTGTCGCTGCAAGGTGAGCTCAGGCCTTGGGACATTGACTTGCAGTGTATAGAAGTCAAATTTATTTTCCCTTCTCCTTGCCTGGAATAATTCTTTTTTTTTTTTCTCTTGTTCAATTCCTATTTCACTGGTTGTATGGTTGTGTAACATAAAATGGGTTCAACTGGAATAGTCTAATAGAGGAGAGGAAAGCAAAGCCCATTCCTGACCCAGCAATTGCAGCCTCAACAAATCGGTGTTTTCAAAAGAAATTCTCCCACAAGCACATGTGTATTTCACAGTCACTGAGCTCAGTGTCTGAAGGGGCAGAGGTGCATCTTACATTTATTTTTTTCTTTAGACCTGATCTTTTGGAACAGTTTTTATAGCCTCAGCTGTTCTCCTGACTTCAATATTGAAGACCTTTATAAAGCAGTCAGTGCCTGCTCAGTAGTTCTGTGGGTGAGGTTATAAAGCCACAGCAGCTCACTCAGCCAGGAGATGGGGTTATTCCTTTTTTGTTCCTCATGTCTTCAAAATGCACTCCTGTCACTCCATAGAAGATGCTATTGCCAGATGGAAGGAAGTTGTGCTCGGGTGTAAACGCTGTCCTTGGAGCAGAGATGTGAGGAGGAATGTTCAACACTCATTGAGCCAGGTGTTAAGGATGAAGGTGAGAGTAACTGCCTCTGTTCCAAACAAGGTGCTTCAGATTGATTAAAAATCTGGAGTTGAAATTGAAAAGTAATAAAAATGAGGACAGGATTTGTTAATAAGGTTCTACTTTTATATTAGGAACAGTGTGTTGTTGCCTTGAAAAACTGAGTTTTGATCAAGCTTTGTATTTGTGGATTTGTGTATTCATTTATGATTAATTGGAATCTTGCTGCCTTACTCTTAGAGGTTTGGCTGGAGACCAGAAGGACCTCATTAAAGACTGCTGAACAATTTTTTTTTTTTTCCCCTCATTTTGCTACTTCCCTACTGATACTTTTATTACTTTTCCCCATGGTGCTTGACGATGCATATGCTTTGTGTAATGCATTACTAAGCGTAATAGCAAAGCACGTGGGGAATAAAAAGAAGTTTTTCTTGAAGCATCCATAACATCAGCTAATTTATGTATGAAATCTGCCAGCAACACAAAGAAGCAGTTGTGTGTTTTTTCAAAGACGCTTCTGCATTTTGGTTCTGCAGTTCTAGAAAGATATCCTTATCTCATTGCTTGACAGGGCCATAAGCAGCTGCAACGTGACAGTAAGAATGCTTACTCTGTGGTGGGTTATGCTACTCAGCTGTAAAAATGGCTCAGATAAATCTGTGTGTTGATAGTGCTGCTGTTCCCCCATGTGGTCTCTTTGGCATTCTGTCTGGTGCCCTTTGCTCTCATATAGGAGTGTATGAGCTCTGCTGGGGGGGTGTTGTCCTGTTGGCTGATAGCAAACACCACAATGAATTGTCCCCTCCTGTGACAACGAGGCTATAATTTTGCAAAGAAACCATATCTACTGTAGGAATAGATTATAGCTACACTGTTGATATCAGGAGAGATTAGCAGCTCTGTCTGCTTTCACACCCAGGCTTTGCAAACAAATCCAAAACTTGCTTCTTGCTTGTGCAATGATCACTGTTTAATAAGTGGCAGAGATAACGGGCTTCCATCACATCTCTGCAGTCTGTCCTCCTGTGTACAAGTTGTTCCCTTGCATTAGGATGAGCCCTTGTGGTCTTCAGGGAAACCTGCACTTGTTTTATCCTCCCTCCTGAGATGCACTGAGCACCCAAAGAGCTTTTGTGAAGAATCCACGTGCTGTGATTAATTATTCAGTATTACACCAGACGTGGCTTGCAGGCAAGAATTATAAAAAATGGTAAAGGTCATTTAAATGGCAGGAAAGAAGATACCAAAAATAGTGCATGGCTGGCAGCTTTGCCATGCCGGCCTCTGAACGAGTTGTTGCTAAAAATTGGCAGGACATCTGTCTAAATCTCTGAATTCTATGCAAAAATCCCTGACTGACTCATTATGTGCATTCGCCATTGCTGACTTCTTTGCATGATGTCCTCTGTTTCTCCTGAAGTGCAAAATTACATTTGAAACAATCACACGCATCTATTGGAAGATAAGCTCTCAGCTGTCAGCATCTTCCCTTTATTCGTGCTTGCTGAATTCATGTTGGAAGAGAAATGCATTCATTTTTTTTTTTTTTTACCATTCTGTCTCCCCCATCATTTCTTTATTCAAAGGAATCATTTTATTTGAGAGGCTCTGGATGCTGTCATGTTTTGGCTGACGGTGGTTAAAGTGAATTTTTGTCTATATCGCTTTGCATGTTAATTTCTGGGCCTCTCTGTGTTTCCTGCTCAGCTCTGATGTTTCCCATTGTGATCTCAGTGAGCTCAGAGCTGTTTGCTGCCCTGGGAGCTGCAGGAGTGCAGTGCTGCTCAAATCACTGCTCCCAGCAACTTCTGCCCAACCTGACAAAACACACAAACAGTTCTGCAGTTCAGTGGACCAAAATCTTCACAGCTTTTATCATCACAGCAATCTCAAGACTTGCTAGGTTGAATATCTTGAATTTCGGTTGGTTGTGGCCAGACTCGTGGCTGATTTGCTCCAAGCATTGCTTATACCTGACACGACCCAATGGTGTTGTATTGTTTTTAGGGTTGGTTGGTTTGAAGGTGATGCTGAGCTCTTCTACACCGAAAGCAACACTTGAGAGCTTCTGGACATGGGGTCTATGTTGCATCCCTTGTGCTGCTTTCTTTTGTTTTGTGGGCAAACGGTTTCAACATAACGAAAACCAAAGTATTTGCCACATAGAATTTGTTACTTAAAAAAGCAATAAAAGGTGACCAGAATGGCACATCCTCACAGCGATGTAAGAACTCCTTTACCAGAGCCTCTTTTCCTCCCCGCGCTGCTTAATTCATACATGGTGATTTCAAGGTGGTGTTTGTTATATTATTCTTAATTAAGCCTCATCAAAGAGACAGAACGTGTCTTTTGGGGCCGAACTTAATTTAATTAACAATATATTCTATCAGATTTTTTTAAAAAATTATTACACTTTTGCTTCTTGCCTCTAAGACACGCATCCCTTGTTTGTATAGTTTAAATAAAACCATAAAAAGAGTTATATTTTCACTCCAGAGTTTCCTTACCCCCACGTGCCCCCCTTAATGTTTGGAATTAAGCAGCAGGGAGATTTAAGGCAGTGTTTCAAGGCCATTACGGTTAGCTATACCTCTGAGATCAATTCAGCAACACAGTGCTCACAGAGCACTTAATCTACGTCACAGCAAAGGCTCCAGGGTGCTGCCCAACGGAAGGCATCTATTTACCAAATTAAAAGCACAGCAAGGAAAGGCCTGGGTGGTATTTAAGCATATTTTATTGACTCCTATTCTGCTCCTATTTAGAAAAGTTCTTGCTGATGGAAGATGATGGATGAAGCTGATTGCTCAGCTTTCCAAAAGAAATAAGGCTTCTCTGATTTATTCCTCTTACGTTGACAAAACAGCTGTGGTATAATTGGAGGTTGTACAAGTCTGGCTGGATGCACAGTGCAGGCAGCTCCTATTGCTGCTGCTGTGCTCTCACCTTTGTGGAAGTCACATAATGGAGGTTCTGTCAGCTTTATGTTTAATGTCAAATCTGGTGTCGAAGCCAATTATGTATACATAAGTCTCCAAGTGTGTTTGTGGACAATGAGAAGATTCAGGTGTTCAATTCTTCACTAAAATGAAGCAGTGCAACTTTATGCCAAAGGCAGATCTGCGTCATTTCTGTGCATGTGATACACGTTTATGGACATGAAGAGCAGACATCACCCAAATCTGATTTGTTAAAAGTACCCAGTGTGTAACATTCCTTTGGATGCATGCACTGAATTTTGTGTGTTGTGGATCTACAGTCATTTTATTGTTCTTCAGTGGTTGTATTTGCTTTTGTTTGCTTTAGCTCAGATGCTGATTTAGTTGAGCGTGGGCTTGGAGTGGCCCATTGGTTACATTTTTTTTTTGGCGTGTATTACAGTTGTTCTTAATGAAGAAAATCCTTAAACCATAGCATCACGTAGCACTGTGGCCGAGTGCTGTGGTTTGTCATATAGAGAGCTTGTTTATCTGAACTCATGTGTTTAAGTTCAGCCTTAGGGAGCACCACTGAGTTTACTGCGCTGCAAGAGCAAAGATTATGGCTCATCTACACTGCGCATCTGCTCGTTAAGTTTTCAAGCTCTAAAATGAAAGATATCTAGATAGATTTTTAGATGTATCTGCATGAAATACATAAAGCCTACGTTAAACACGTGAGATTTAGCATTTCACTGTTTCACAGGACTTTATCCTTCTAGTGAGTCTTTCTCTTACATGGAAACATGGGTTTCCATCCAGATACTGGATTGTTTCCTGCTCGGTTCAAGTATCAGACCTCACCAAGATTCTAGCTGCTTGTTAGGGCTCAGGGTTTCATAAATTCCTTCTCAGACACTGATGTTCACTGCAAGGCTGTATCAGAACTGTCAGACTTGACAAATACATCTTCCAAGTCCTGGAACAAAAAGCCTTTCAATCATAGAGCTGTGATAAACATACTAGATTAATAATGCTGCTTTTCTTGGGGAGAAGATGATTCAAACAGCAGTGAAGTAACAAGTGGTTTTTATCATCTTGCAGATATGAAAAGGATATTGTTCATAGACATTTGAACACAGTTCTTGAATAATTTCCTCACCTTTCTCATTGCTTTTCATAAAAAACAGAGGAAGACATGTTGAACGTAGCTGACAGGGCTCTGGGCAGCCCCAAGCTGCTTTGTGAGCATCTCCTAAACACAAGATGCCAGGTTCAGTGTGCAGATGTACATACTTAACTACATGAAGCTAATTATAGGCTACCAGCTTCCAGGAGATGCTATTTCTTTCCTCCTGATGTTGAATTTGACTGCAAGCAATAGCTCAGTTCAGGGTGCTACACATTTTTATCTAGTTGGTCAAACATGTGCAAAAATGGTTTTATTTTTCCTACTATAAAACCCTTGCTTTCATGACTTCTCCAACAGGCTGCAGTGCTGCAGTAAGGCTTGTGCGAAACTCCCTTCTCTTCAGTTCCCCTTCTGCTCACAGTGCCCACATTGTGCAGAATGAACCACAATGCAGCTCCTGCCTGGGAGCTCATTGCTACTGCTGAGCCCTGATGGGATGGGGGGAAGAATCGGGGGACAGATAAATGTTGGAGGTCAGTTGTTGTCATCCCTTTGGACTTAGCTCAGTGAGTCGTGTAGCTGTGCTGTATTACAACAGCCTTTACTCGTTATGGCAATAGCAGTGAACGTGAGACTTCTGGGGATCAGCTGGCATTTGGAAGGAAGAGGAAAAACCTTTACGCTTTGTTCTGGTTTAGGAAAATAGGAAAGCTGAGGATGCTTTTGTCTTGACAAGCAATCTAGATTTAAGCAAAGGCTTTGTACATTATTAATAAAAAGATTGTGATCAGTGTAATTCTTTCTTTTCCCAGCTCCCCCGTGTGAGTACATATTGGTTTTGTAGAACTGCTGCTTCTGTGTTTGTGACAAACTTGCAGAGGTTCTTAAGCATCAGAACAAATTTGTCACGCTTTAGTAATACACGTTTGTCTGTTTGAATACATTGTGTAACATGTGGCTGCAAGCTTGGATTTGTGCACATATCCCAGCTTGATTCTCATAGCACTGCTTTCTGTTCTTTGTGCAATGTCTGTGGATGATCTGACTTCTGAACCAAGGAATTTGCTCAAGCCTCCAATGCTCTTGGTTCCTAAAAGCAAGGCAAGAACTTGCTGCTGGCGAGTGACTATTGGGTGTGTTAGAGAATGGTGAAACTGTTCTGACATGCAAACCTTGTTGCTTCACATTTTCCTCTCCCATAGATCAATGGGATCAAGCTGGGCAGCTGTAAGAGGTGCCACAGCTTGGACAGGTTGCAGGGAGTCTGTCATCAGTGCAGTTGTCTGTACTGTCCATGCTAAGGCAATGAGTTAAGCATAAGTTGTAAGGCTAGCACGTGTTTGTATCTGATCAGCTTTTTAAAAGCAAAATGAGTGCAGAACTGGAAATGCAACTTCACTGTCAACAGTTCAAATTTATTGTTAGCTGTTTACACAGGATCAGGAAAAGAAGGTTCTAGACAGATTCTAGGTAGATAGGACTTGAATAGGAGCACAGACATCATGTTTGTAAGGAATAAATGATCTGTTACGGCTTTAAATGGTGAAGGAATGTATCAGGGGCATATTGTTGGATCAGCTTTATGCTTTGTGTTATGTCACCCCCAGGATGTTGCTTTACCTGCCCATGGAGGGCTCAGCAGGTGAGATATGGCAGCCACAGCTGCATGGGGCTTCAGTGGGAACAGCTGTCAGCTGCATCTTATCCATCACAGCACTAACCAAACGTGGGCATTTATCACAGCTGCTAAAGCACCACGTCTCCTTACAGAGAGAAATCCAGCTAACGTATCATGTTTGTGGAGTTGAAAGGAGATGGATTTTAATGTCATACTCAGTAGCTTTTGACGTGCTGGAGAAAATGGGAGCATGCTGGGATGTTTTTGCAGCTTTTTGCTCTAAGAGCAGCTGCTGAGTTGTGTGAACATGGTCATTTACCCCTCTTCCCCTCATCAGGTAGGAAATTCCTTGCAGTTTGCTGTCAAGTGAAGTTTCTTTCTATGGATTACATGTGCCTGTTATGAAAATAGACTGCATTCAGTACAAATCTGTATTGCAGACTTCTTGATTTAGTCCAGTGCTTCTGCTTGCAGACTGTATGACACACAACAGCAGTGCTTCTCACACCACCAAGCAGCTGCCATTGCAGAATTGAAATGGTCCAACTCACATTGGCATAAAAAAACCCACAAAGCTTTACTGAGTGACTTGGCTTGTTCAACCAAACATCTAGCAGCCACTTGAGGGTAAACTGAGATAAAGAGTGCAATGTGTTGGACAAGAAGTAGTGATCAGGTCAGGAATGGATCAGTGGTTGCAGCTCGAGGCATCGTTGGCTTGTCAAGCATCTGTGAAGAGATGACATTCACTTCTCAGTAAAGCAGCAAAGCAAGTTCTTTGCCTGTAACTGAAAACTGCATACGTCTGGGTGTTTAATGAAGTTTTCTGGCATTTATCTGGTGGTATATATACAGTAACCTCAGGAGGGGAGAAATTATGGTGGCTTCTGTAATCTGTGAATAACTGGAAGCCGAAAACCACAGAGGAGATCTATGAAGAGTTGTTTCTGAGCTCTTTAGTTTTCTTCCCTTCAGGGATGTGGCTGCAGTTTGAAACGTAGGAACATATTTCTGCTTTTTAAAGTAGCCCTACTGTTATTGAAATTAATGCTATTGAAATACAGCCTGCTTACTGAACCTGTGCTGCAGGTCTGGCTCTGCTGATGTCAGATTGATTGGCCTTTGTGTGTGTGGGGCATCTGGTGTTTGGGGCCAGATCTTAAAATCACAAAACCTGAAGGTCAAAGAATGTATTGAAGGAAGTTGTGAAAGTGATGTGAAGTGTGTCTGCACTGGAAGCCAGCCCCAACTTAAACCTCTCACAGTCAATCATCTTTGTAATCTGATGAATAATAACACAGAAGGTGTTTCTTAATTTATTGTGCCAGGCATTTTTAATGCTTTATCGCAGGGTGGGAATATTCTGTTACAAATATGAACCTTCCTATTAGATTGGAGGGCCCTTATTTTGGTATTTGATGCTGTGAGCTTTTGTACTGATGTGAGTGGACTCTTGGTCTGATTGTTTTCCCTCCTTGGAGATGGGATGTGTGGTATGAGATGATGCCACTATAGAAACTCACATCCTTGTGAGTCACTGATTCTACCTGGCCTCTTGGAAATCAAGGTTATTCTACCAATACAGAAAAGAAATATTGTTTGTTGGTTGAATAATAGCATATAACATTCTGATTTCATGGAATCTGAAAAATAAAAAGCACAGAAATCCCTCAAAAAAAAATCAATGAAAAGCCCCATTCTGAACCTTTTTTGCACTGCTGTGTAGAGGATAAATGAGGGATGCTCTCAGGAATACTGGAGCGCACAGGGTTTATGCTTCCTCACCAAAATGCAGGGATGTTTAACATCAGGAAACAGTCTATGTTCCAGAGCCTGCGTTCAAAAGGAGTCTGCTTGAGGCTCCTTTGGAAATCATTCTGTATAATAGAGGATCAGATAATGCAGTATTTAGTAAAATTGCTTGAAACCCCACAGGCAGACAAGGTTAAAATCAATGGAATTCACGCAAGGGTAAACCCTAACACTGATGAATACCCAAACTGATCTGAAGGGTGGAAGAGGAGAAAGAAGAGTGGATGAGCTTTATTACTTCAAGGTGTATCTGTGCTTGTAGAGAGATTTCAGGACAAGAGAGTTTAGCTGATGCACATAACAAGATAATCTCACAGTATTTGAATAGCTTGCCATTCTCACCCAACGTGTGCATTTCTCCCACAAGCAACTGCTGCAGAGCTAACAGCTGTATGTCTTTCCAGGTCTTTAATATGACAAAAGCTTAAAATGCCCTTCTTGAAATGCAGTATGCAGCAGAGTATAGAAAAGGTTTTGCATGAGGTAGCGTGTGATTCAGATGGAAAAACGTCAGGTTTTGAAAATTATTAAATCTTTGTGCTGCACAAAATTGTCAGCTGAAGGGGCGTTTGGTGTAGGAGGTTCTTGAGAGACAGTATTTCCAAATTGATCTTTTTGTGCTTTTTTTTCCTCTTTTGCTTTGTTTTGGAGTTATTTCTCCCCCAGCAGCAGCTGCACAAACAGGCAGGTGATCAATAGGACAGCAGCTGCCAGGTAGCAAAAGTGTTGGAGAACTGATTCTGATTCACTGTAAGGGAAAATGCTAGGCAAAAAAAAATAATAATTAAGAAATTGGTAAGCAGCTGCATGAGAAATCATTCCATGCCAAGGGAAGACATCTTTCCAGAGCTATCTGGAATTGCTGTGATTCAGAATCTCTCAGGTTGTTCCTTTTTACAGACAGTGCAGTTCTGCATGTGCTGCACAGCAGCTGTTGGTGAGTGGTATTTCATTTCTTCCCTTTGAAGGACCTTCTAAGATTGGATCTCTCAAGAAAGTTCTCAGTATAGGTAGGATGCCCAGAGGAATACACGAGTATTTTTGTCTGGATGTCCTTTGGGGTTCTCATCTCAACTGCTGCTTCAGAATTTGCACTGCAATACTTCCATGGGTGGATAGGGTTGCATGCAGAGCATTGGGGGTGATGCTGCTGCAGATGGGAAATGACCAATATGTGGCAGGTGGGTTAATAAACTGCCCAGTCTGCAGTGCCATTCCACCAAGAGGCTGTGAAAGATGTTTATTTTACCATTTCCTTGTCCTCCTTCTCTCTGTGGTTATTTCATCTAGCTGTTGCAATTGGTTTTATGTCTATTTCATCAAGTATTTGAAGCAGAGGGTTACCTTGAAGAAGCAGATAGATAGAAAGTTAATGGCCAACTCGCACATCCTTTCTGCAGGAGCACAGGGATCACTACAGTGCCCATTAATCTGGCTCTCTATTTTTTTCCTTTGTTGTATGACATGTAGTTACTGCAAATATGCACATGAAAATATTTGTTAATGCAAATGTCACATTGCTTTGATTAGTATTTACAGAAAGACTTAAAAACACCTGGGACTCGAGTCTCTCTAATTACACAGAACCTATCTCCTAATTGGATTTTTCCTCTGTTGTGGGATACTGTATATACTTCATAAATTGAGTTATATTTGAAATGCCCAATACACAATAGAGTCAGTATTAGGATAGGCAGGACCCTTAAAGTCGAGTTAAATGTAATGTGTCTCTATTGAGCTCTGCTTAATTTGTGTGAAGTGTGACAAAGAATGAAGACACTTGCAAAGAAAAATTAATGTGTGATTTTAATTCTGTATTTTATGTGAATTAGGAAATGTAGTGTTCTTCTCATCTGAACTCATTGCTCCAAAGCGTGTGCTCTATGTTACACATAGAATGATGTCTATCAATGCCTAACGTTGGGTATTTTCTTACGTTACTAGGTTTGAGCTACCTGAAGAAGCAAAAATAACTACAGCAATCTTTAGTCCAGTTTTTAATTAGATCATTAGGGATTTAGAAGGCAGTTGCTGAGAATTACACTGTTTTCTCTACTCTTGGCTATCGAGTGCCTCAAGATATGCATGACAGCGATGTCTCAAACCCTGCCAGGAGGAAAAGAAGCTGTTGCTTTCTCACAGCTGTGGTTGTCTCTTAGTTCATGGGTTTTGCAAATGAACACGTGCGTGTTGTCTTGGTAATTAAGGTCACCTGAACTCAGGTCTCATCATAGCTGTATTACTGTCTTCTCCTACATTTCAGGAGCAAATAAGGCAGTTTAGAGCGCTCTCCTCCTTTCTCATGTCTTGGTCCATTTTATCTAGAGGTATTTTAGAGTATGAGAGACATATTTGGTATTTAATGAGAACGTGACCTAAAAAAAAAAAAGGGAAGTGTTTGCTGGTGAACAGTTTATGTACTGAAAACTCCATGATTATTTTATTTATATGTTTTGAGGAGCTTTCTATGATTTGTGAGCAGAAATGCACTTTCACTTTTTCTTGGGATGAATTACTGGTGGTAACGTTGGATTTTCTAGTGAATACCACAGGGGCAGGAATTAAGATAGAATAACTGCATGTACATATGACTATTAGTACAGTTTTGGATAAAGTAGACGTAAGAGGTCACGTTGCTAAGGAGGAGCTCGACAGCACTGTTTGCAAACGCAAGGGAAGAAATGTGACCTCTTATTTCTCTTGTCGTTGACTTTCTTGCCAAGTGATGTATACCTGTGCTTCACCTCAGGCCAGGTTCTGGTTTTAATGTAATTTATACATTTATAAAAGAAATCTTTAAGCCCAAAGAAGCCCAGTGATTCATGTTTTGTTCTGCTTGCACGTTTGGTAATGAGCTTTGGCAAGAAAAGGAATAGGTGAGAGGGGGAAGTTCCTTTTTGTATTTGGAGTTGTGATAATGTCTATTCACATAGGAGTGATTTAAATGTCATGTGCCATACTGTAATTTACCTCTGACAGTGACTGATACTTGAGTTTGATGCACAGCAAGGTTACGATATAAGGCAAAAGAAGAAAATCAATGAAAAGCACCAACTTTTCCAATGGGAAAGATATTTTAGGTGAGACTATGATTAGAGCTTGTAAGCATAGGAGCTATTTCTGACCAAAGTACAAATCAGCATGCTTCCATTGCTCTCTGCACACCCCTCATGATCCTTGTCACCCCTGGTTATCACAGCTCCTATATAAACCATTGGAAGGCTTGGTGCTTGGGATCAGACCTTGACCTTGTGAGGTTTCAGGGCCAAGCTAGGCTTTGTCTATGCAGTGGTTCAGCCAAATTTTTACCTGAATTTCAGAATTCTCTGAATTGATGGTGAATGTTTGCATGTTTACAACCTACAGGTTCATTTTTTTTTTTTTTCTCTGCTTTGAGTTTTTTTTTTGTAGCTGAATAGAAATTCTACTTTAGATGTCGGTCTCTTGGACAAATAAGGATTCCCTGATACTTTCTGTCTTAAAAGCAGTATATGTTGTTTTTTGTCCTTATCTTCAATGCAGTCATGTGCTATTTGAGAGCATCAGGTCATTGGCACCTTTTCTGCTGGATTGGAGGGACCTGAAAGGGTCAGATGGACAACAGCCAGGGAGAGTTTGTGTTGAGATCTTAAGCACAGCATTGAACACATACTGCTTACTTTTCTGTGCAGGCAGCCAAAGAAAAGCATTGAGAAGATTTGCTGGGTGACACGTTGTCGGGAGTTGCAGGCATTATTCTATGGTGGAGGAAGAATTTTTTTTTTTCCCCTTCAACATTTACAAAAAATTAAACTGACATTTATCTGTAGAGCAGCTCTGCTGTTACAGTGGTTTTAAAAGAAAATCAGTTTGGTGTACGTGTGGGCTTTCTTTGCCCCCTTCTTAATATATTATCAGCAAATGTATGACAGACTTATTACTTGCTTGCAAACAAAACAGAACTCTTCGTGAAGCAGAATGCCAATGGCTCTGCAGTGAGCATCTCCTCCTGCAGCTGCATTGGCTGCTGGGCACGTCAAAGCCTTGAGCCTTAATAATGACAATTGATGTGTGAATTGAATTCGTGGAAGGAGCTCTGGTGGCTCATTCAGTAAATAAAATGCTGCTGCAGCTAAGAATGAGCGTTGTGCCACAGGTGTGATTATGAACTGGGTACGAATTTATTATATTTATTATTGCTCTGCTGCTGAGCTCCAAGTGGTGATGCTCCAAGCATCAGCAGGTACTGTTTTTTGACCTAGGGCTTGATAAGCAGCTGTGTTAAGTCAATAATTGTACTTGGGAGAAGTCTGTTCCTAGAGCAGAAGACCAGACTACTAAGAAATATGTGTAGCTTTCAAGGCAATGTGAGGTATCTGCACACATCAGAATCCAAGTAAGGCTTTCCAGAGCCTCCCCCCTCTCCTGCTTTGTCATGTACTTCTATGCTAAATTTTTCCAGCTGCCTTAAAGACTTGTTCCATAGTGTAGAAGCTGTAAGGAAACACTGACTGTGTAATGGCAACCATTGCACTTGGCAGTGATACGAGGCACCTGTAACATCATCTAACCCAATGATGTGTGTTAATTTCTTCAGGGTTTTTTTTTCCTTGTTATTTATTTCTTGTTCTTAAAACAGGCAACATCAGAGCCTGAACCATCAGTGCAATCTGCACATCTGGTGGTCCTGTGGCACCATCTGGAGATGTGAGATGCTGAAGTCTCCTCCATCTCCTACAACCTGCTGACAAGTATGATGTGTTTGCAGGAAATTCTTAACGTTTATGTAGCTGATGCTATTGCCATTGAAGTTGACTTGTGGCTGGTCACCATGTTATGGTAGCTGTGTTGTACCTAGGAAGGTTTTAGGCGTGTTTTGCTCATTCAGAATGCTGGTGAGGCAGTGATGTTTTCAGGCTGACTGCTAGCTAAATACACAGTGGTTGTCCTCATCCATTTGATTCTCTGTATGCATACAATCACGTATTACCACGTTTTCCCATTTTGCTTTTAAAGTTGTTTTTTTTTTCCTGTTTCTTGTGGTTTGCTATGATTCACACATTGCATTTCTGTGTCACTGATTTGTCTCTTTAGAATGCTAGGGAGTCTTTTTCCTTTAAAGATCGATATTCCTTGCTAATGCATAAAGGACAAAAAAAAGTGGATGTTGAATGTATGAACATATGAAAGATTTCTCAAGTTTGTAATCCACTTAATTTTTAATAAATTGAATATATCATTTTTAAAAGCATGTATAGCTTTGATACATATAGGTTTAGAATACATAAAGGATTATGATAGCGTAACATTAATCTCTGTTGGCACTAAAAAGACTTCTGTTTCATGAGCATATTAATCCTTACCAATGGAAACAAACACGGTATCCTCCTGTAACCCATTAAAAATGTTTCTCGAAAGTTACTGCTATGAGTTCTGTGCAACAGCAGGGATGGAGGGAGAGCACAATGTCAGCTGAATTCATGGGGAAAAGAAGTGTTATTGAAACAGGCTGCTAGAGGGAAAGAGAACGGAATACAGGAGGATTGAGGAGATGGCCTGGGTCACATTGGCACACAGATTCTTCACAGTGAAAGCGGTTGTGCTCACTTACAGAGCGGTACTTCAGAGGCTTTTATTGTTACAGCAAAACGCTGTTGACATGGTGGAGTTTCTTTCAAATGGATTCTGTGAGAAAAGGTGCTTGGATTGTAGTGTTGTTACTGTTGTGTGGTGAAAAGTGGGGGAAAAAGGGGGTTGTTCAGAGAAATACAAGAAATAGGATCGTGGAAGGAAAGGAGCTTCTCTCCTTCCCTCTCTAAGGAAAGTACAGCTCACAGTGAAGGGTTCCCATGTGTGTTTCTTGTTGGTTGGTTCACATCAAAGTGTTGGCTCGTCCTTCAGCAGATACAGGCAGTTCTTATGGGTTTTTTCACCACGAAGCAATGAATTATTAAAGTTGGCTCAGTCGCTTCCAAGTGCTTCAGGTCGTTCTGTCATTCTCCTGAGTTCCACTCATCATTCCTGAGCCCACAGATAACCTTCTGTGTACACCAGGACTTTCTCTCAATGTCCATTTTATCAGTGCTGGAAAAAGCACTGAACCTTTACAGCTTTGTAGATGTAGAGTAGGTTACATAGGAAGGGATTGTTAAAGCAGATAGATGAATAACGTTTGCCTTGATTTTTAATCTTGTTGAAGACAACAGATTTCCAGTGTTTCGCTCTCCTTTTCTGCTCAAGAGGACACAATGTCACCCAAAGCCTTCTAAACTACAAAGAAATATCATATGCAGCTTAGCATGGTTTTAATAGAATGGGAACTGAGGTCTGTGGCACTGGGCTGCTGGCTGCATTGCCAGCTCACAGTGTCCATCTGCAGACTTGACCATTCACCCTTTGGGAAACTGAAACTGCCAATGCCTCCTGCCCAGATATGTTGTCAGGCTTCATGATGCTTTAAAAGCAGTGATTGAAGAAGCCACACAGTGCTGTCAAAGTGGAATGGAAAAAAAACCAATGCAAAAACAGATGTAAAATGAAGCTCCAGGTGGAAGCATCCACTCCTCTGCTGAAGAAATAGAATTCTTTACAATTCAGATAAGTGAGGTTTGTTTGCAGCTAAAAATTTTGAGCACGCTGCTTTTGCATGATAATATTTTAGATTTATTTCCACAACTTATTGCACATTCCTTTTTTTTTTTTTTTGGAGTTTTCATTGCAGAAAATTGCCAGGAGGAATGGATTTTTGTCTTCCCTCAGCTGGCAGAACAATTTTCCACCTGTCGCCCAAATATTTGATGGGGAGGATTATGGTACAGCTGGTGGAAGTTTATACTTTATATCCATAGGAAGGCTCTGAGTCTCACACACTGCCACCAGAGGTTGGCTCTCTGAGACATGCCCTGCATTTGTGACTTCCAATGGGAATTATATGGGAAGCCCCACAGTGGTGCTTGGCACATTTGCAAGCAATGCCTGACTTCCCACCTGCAATCCCCTTGAGACACATTCCTTCCCTGGGGAGCAGTTTTTGTATCTAAACTGGGGCTGTTAGTTGGAAAAGCAACTTCAATGCGATTTGCCTTCGTTCTTTTAACCATCTGACCCTGCCACGTATGCAGAAATGTGGGTTGTTTGTTTTTTTGACAGCCACGCAGACATTGATGGAAATACGAGATTTTGTTGCCTGTGTGAAATCCTTTAATGCCTTTGTTATTTCCTTTGCCACATGGATTTACTGAAGTCTATAGGGACGTGGTATTTAGCAAAGATTGACGATGCAGGAAACAGAAGAGTGGTCAGTAATCAAAGATGCATGCTGATGAATCTCACTGCATAATTTTTCTTGAAACTCTATACATTGAAAGTGAATCCAATTATTACTTATTCAGCACCGCTGGTAAATGATACAGAACTACTTAATTAGTATGAGTGCCACACAGGGATTGCATTTGGTAGTTCTGTCCTCTGTCATTCACTGTTGTGGTGGAACAACCGCTTTCCTGTGAGTACATATGGCTGAACCTTGAAGGCTGACAGCTGCAATAACTTGAAATCAAAACCCTTATAAAGTTCCGGCAGGCTTTAGATGGATGTTAAAACAAGTGAGGCACCACTGAAAGAAAACAGAAAAGAAAGATGTGTGAAATTAAAAAGCACAAGGAGTAAAAGAGTGATGTCTGTTGTTTGCAGGTGCTCGTCAGTAACCCAGTAGCACCACGGCTGTGTGTTGCTGTGAAGTCCCAGCCCTTCATTTCAGCACTGTTTGGGTTTCATCCTTTGTAACTCACTCTGAACAACAAATTGAAGGGCTCCCAGAATAACATTGAGTCCTCTGACTAAAAGGATCCCTGTAAAGTTGTCCACTGTTCTTCCCAAAGTCTTCCACTATTCCTGCTATCCCTAGAGGTGCCTGAGGCCGCAGGTGGAGCCCTTTGCAGCCTAATTGGGGATGGGAGCAGTGGGCTTTGAGGTCCCTTCCCAACCCAGCCTTAACCCACACAAACTCATTGCTGCCTCGTGGAGCACTGAAAGAATTGATGGAGGAGTGGGATTCCTGTGCCTCTCTGAATTCACAGGAAATAGAAAAAGTGTCATTCTATAAAGCATGGATTTAATAAGGCCTGCAGGGACGCAATATTACTGAAGACTGACAAGATGAAAATTGGCATAACTGTTCAGTAGTAAAACGCTAAGAATTATGATAATATTTTATAAAGTACACTAAAAATGTAGTTTAAAACATTGTGAAAAATGTAAGTCTCTCAGTCTCACTCGGAAATATAATCATTTCCCATCACGTACAGGGTGTATAGTTTCAAATACAGATACAGAGTGTTAAACAGGGTTTCTTCTATTAAAAATAGATGTCATATGCTCATTATTGTTTGAGTGCTTCTGCGTTCACATCTAAGCAGAGAAATTGAGGAAAATAGGACGTGTGCTGATTGGGCGCCTTTGGATCCTCCTGCCCACAGTGCAGCCTTACCCCCACAGGCTGTAGCCCTACAGAAACCAATTTTTCCAGTTTTTCCAATTTTTTTCAACTTTTGCAGCACCTTAAGGGGCTGAAGGAAGGGGGATCAGTGTAGGAGCACATTGAACATTCCCTTTGTGTGGGTTTGGAAACACGGTTTGCTTATTTCACTGTTGAAGTGCTGCAGTAGTGCTGCTCACATCAGTGCATTTCTCCATGTACTCTGAGCCTCTTTCAATGTGCAGCAACTGTTTGAAGGAAAGTCAGCATTGGAAAAAAGGGTGCTTTGCTGGTTATAGCTCTGAATGCTGCTCAAGAAAATAAGGCTTAGTTCTACTTCTCCCATGGGCATCTTGTATGATCTGTGGTGACCCATTTAGTCTTTCTGTGCCCATCTATAAAACTTGGCAGTACGGATGGTGCCTTTTTCTGATGTTCTGATTTCCCTGGAAGTTCTTACATTATTGTTTTGTCTTGGTGTGCGCCAAAGCAGTCCTGATAACTATTGCATTCTTCAAGTTTTTCTTTAATAAAATTAGTTTTTAATGAAATACGGACGTTTAACTGGTTTACAGCCAGCTTAATACAAAAATACAGCAACATGAAAAATGTGTGTTTTCCTTTCTGCCCCTTTCAGGAAATGATAACAGCGAAGCCCTTCCAGAGTCCATCCCATCTGCTCCTGGAACGCTGCCTCACTTCATGGAGGAACCAGATGATGCCTACATTATCAAAAGCAACCCCATTGTCTTACGCTGCAAAGCCATGCCAGCCATGCAGATTTTCTTCAAGTGCAATGGTGAATGGGTCCACCAAAACGAGCACGTGTCGGAGGAAAGCATGGATGAGACCACAGGTAAGGGCAGTGTCCTTGGGGAGGTGTAAGCACAAACTGCACTGGGGTCGTGACACAGTTGAATGGCAAAGAGCTGCGGGGTGCACTGAGCTGAAGGAATGGTTATTTGCTAAGTAACCAAGTTCAGCAGGAGAAATCCATTGTGTAAAAGCGTCTCTCTCAAAGGGAGAGAAATAAGAAGGGAGAAAGTTGAAAGCGATCAACAGATTTTTATCATGCTTCCAGCACACCCTCTATCTTTTCTCATTTAAAAGCATCTTGATAACTATTGCAAACCAATTTAACGCTGCGCTGTCTTGTAATTTCACAATTCGATTTTGTTATTGCTTTCCTCCTCTTTTTAACTTCCACGATTGCTAGGCAACTCCACGGGTTGGAAATAGCAGCGTAGGCACAACATCCTCTCCATCAATACCAGAAATTCCTCTTTAGAGGGGGGAAAAACCACATTTAAAGAAGAAGATACATCTCCTGACGTGACAGTGGTGTTTGGCATTCACTTTAAGTGACACATTCTGAAGAAATTTCATCCTAGCAGCTTTCTGTAAATGCTAATCTGAGTGAGCTCTAATTTCTACAGTTACCTTTTCAAAAAGAATTTAATAGGCGTAACCTTTACTTCTAAAGGCACTGCTGAATCAATATAGAAGAAATGTCGTTCCTAAATGTTTTTCTTCCATATGGTTAATGAAAAGCTGTCTTGTGAATACTGCAATTATGTTTTATAAGCCTTGGATTAATAATAGAATAAAAAAAAGATGAAGCAACATTAGGTGGCAGGTTTTCTGTTTTGCTTTTAAATAACACACGGTAACATTGAGTTTTGAGACATGGAGGCACAGACTTAGCGAACGGGATCTGGAATATAAATGATGCAGATTTGAATTTAGCCCAAGGGCAGAGCTAGCAGTAAAAGTATTGTTTGCTGTCTGCACATGGGCGTGATCCCAATAGTTAATGTGTTCTAAAAGCAGCCGTGATGATGCTCAGCATGCAGAAAGGCACAAGGAACGGCTACGTTGGATGAGCTGTGAAGGACAGGCCTGGATGTTCTTCTCTCCTAGATGTATCCATACCCACAAACTACTTCAGAACCTTTCCCCAGCCTTCAGGAAACATCAGACGTGAGGTTTTTTGAGGGGAGTAAATGAGTGCTCTGACAGCCCTCTCATCTCTGGAGCCAAATCCAGAGAATAAACATTTCTGCTACCAAACACTCCGTGTTCTGCACACTGTGTGTGCTCCATCTGTGAGAAACTGCACTCAAATTTATGGCACAAGTGGTGCCTCTGGTTAGTGAGTGTCAATGCATTCACCAAAAGGAAGTCATGCTGCACGAAAATGAGGCTGCCTTGTTCCATCCTTCCACTCTTTGGTAGGTGGTGGAAATTTGGAGAAGAATAGTAGAATAGTGGTGAAGAAGAGAAACAAATAAGTGAGCAAGACGTGCATCTTAGCATCTCTGCAAATTCCTGCCTGTGTGTTCTTAGCCAGGCTGTGCAAGGAGTGCACATAATGAGAGCCAATATGTGAACCTGAGAGGAAGGGCATCAATTCTGTAGCTCTGTGTGGTTTGTAGTTAAACACTGGGCTGACATGAGCTGGCTGCCTGAGGGTGTATCGAGGGTTCTGGGAGGCTGATGGTTTGCATTGCAGCTTGTGCTGCGGTGACTTTGCTGCTGCTGATGCATGAAGTCAGGGCAGGTAAGGCAGCACGTGTCGTGACTGATGGATGCACTGCTGTGGTCCACTGCTCAGTTACAAACCCAATTATTTCATCTTCTGCCTTAGTTCCTGAGCTACAAAAAAAGGGGAGAGCGATCCACAGTCTGCCTTTTGTTCTTGGTTCCATAAGCACTGCAGCAGGGGAACTTTGCTCACTCTGTGTGCTTAGAAAATAAGAGCTTGAGCTAATAGATCCTACTGTGATAAGAATATAATATATAATATAATGTGATGTATATGATATAACGTGATAATATATAATATATAGTTATAGCTTGATGCATTTCTTTCTGCTTTTCTTCTCTTTTTTCCTGAATGTTGAGGACCTCACCTCCAAATTAGTTTACAAATATCTCAGCTTTTGGTTTTACCTCAGGATCAGACCACTAAAAGTAACTTGACTTTCCACGTCTGATAAATAAAAGGATTACAGCAATAACTGCTGTCAGCGTTTTTCTCATTTAAACAAATAAAGCTGACAAATGCTGAAGTTCTGTGCAGCTCTGTTATGTTTAGTACATGGAGAGCAATTATTCATCTGCTGCCAACATTAGTCTATCTGCAGCTAAACCATCCAACGGTGCAGAAAGCTTATTAGCATCTCAGTACCACAGTCATAATTTTATATTCTGTAAGGCTGTGCTGTGTAACAAAAGATGATGGTTATAATTTGCACAATAATTTAAAGTCAAAATTTTGACTTGCAGTGCTTATTAGAGTTACACAAGTTACAGGTAAAATGTTGTTCTTGTTTATGATGTGCCTGTTTGTATTTGCCTGGATATTTTTTTTTTTGCTCTGTGTCATTTCCTATGAATGTTTTCTCTGGCATTTTTGAGACGCAGATGGTGAGTGAATATATCTGCTGGTGAAATACAGTGATGATAAATGAAGGATATATGCCTCTGCTCCCCGTGGGTTTGCTTTCTGTAGTTGGTTCTAAAATAAGTGAAAATAGGTGTACTTTCTCCATAGACAACACATAAACAACTTTCCCCAAAGAGTGGATGTTCTCTGGAGGTCCCCTCCCACCTGGATTCTGTTCTTTTGGATGCATCTGTTTTGTGGATTGACAAAGCAATGGAGTCCAAGGGACAGAATTCCTGTCCTTCTCCCCTTCTCAGTGCATCTCTCAAAATCATGCACTGTTTGGCTGCCTGATTCAAAGCTCATGAAGTGTTGCTTCAGGCTGACGTATATCAATTAATATTAATAAACATGTTGGTGAAAGGAAGAGCTGAGGTGGAGAGCATTCTACCTTAACAAACCCAAATTTGAAGATGCCTTTATTCAGTGGTGACTGCTCAGTGTTGTACAGCATCAATGAGCCTAGAAATGGCTTCTGCTCTTCCATGTGTGATGATTTTTTTCAGGTTGGTATCAATAAAGGCTCTGTTGTTTGCACCAGCAGCTGTGTAATGTGCAGTTCTCAACTCATTTCTATTCGCTGCTTCCAAAAATTCCTTGAGTAGCTTGGAAATGTGGGAGATTTCAGTAGAGGGGCTGTATTGTAACCAGGTGGGGAATGGTCAGCGAGGTAGGAGCTGATGGCTGGTGAGGGGATGAGTGGGTTTTCCCCAAGAAGATGCTATTTGAGGTCATGCTGGGAATAAGCTGACTGTGGGAGGCCAGCTATAGGTACTTAGGTACAGCAGGATGCCATGTGAACTTCTCACTTTGGTAGCAGTTCAGACAGTGCACAGAGCAGCATTGTGTTTGTAGGCAGTGCAGACTCATAGGCTGATAGGACATGGCTGCACAGCAGTGTGCATCAGCTAATTGAGTGCTGGGTGAGTGATCCCTGACCGGAGACAGCCATCTCAGAAAGGTCACTGTTTGTCAAGGACTGATTGTTTTTTATCCTTGTCAAAGAAGTCTTTAAGTAGATGGGTTGCAACCTCGTTGGACATGGCTGCAAATTAGCTTGGATTTGGAGGCTTGAGCTTTTGAGGCTCTGGAGCTTTGAAATCATCCAGGGATTGCACAGAGCTTGATTTGTCACGTACACAGTAACAGTAAAATATGCATCTGTCAGTGTTATCCAGCATGACAGAATGAGAAATGTTCAACCACTGGGACCTGCTGTGTCAGGTTGCCAGGACTCCAGGGGTCTCTAATGGAACTTACTGTGGCTGCTCTTATCACTTGCCCATAAACATCACTCTATAGGAAGGTTGTATGGCTGAGAACTTGGGAATTCATTGCTCTCAGAGCAGCCTGGGTGTTTACTTTGAGATGGTGCAGTTTCATTGTATGTCTTATAGCCCATGTCAGCAAGGAGGAGGATTTCCAACAGAGCTGCTGGGTTCTGCCAGTGATGTTTTCATCATTACAGGAAACAAAGGGAAGCTTTTGTAAACAATTTTGTTGACAAATGCATCAACATAGTAAAAACAAAGCACAAATAGAAACAACCAGTTTGTTTATTACAGCATGGATAAATATTTGAGCTGCTAAAATGATTTTCGAGACAACCAAGGAAACTCTTGTAGGTTTGGCCATATCTTAAGATGTCTTTGGGAAATCCGACAAGCCAAACAGGAGAAATGAAAAGAAATAATTTGCCTGCTGCTGGAAACATAACAAAAATGTTGTGTTGCTTTATAGCTCCTCTGCCCTCCCCCACTGCTCTCCAGTGAGCATCCCCAGTGGCCTCAGCTCTTGTTTGTCAGAGGACCAGGCTGACTTCCTGGTGCCTTCCAGGAGTGAAGTACCCAGCCATTTGTTAATGATGCCCGAGATTAAGTGGAAGCCAATTTTTATGGAGTTCAGGTTTAGAAATTTTGTGGTGCTTTATAAATTCACAGGCATGAAATATTTTAAGATTGAGTTTTCATTCATTTCCAGTGAAGGGGAAATAAGTACCTTGGGACTGCATCAGAGGAGAGAAAGAAGAAAGTAGAAGGCATGATCTTTTTTTTTTTTCCCCAATTTTCAAATTAATGTTTTTCTGACTAGCTCTCCTAAGTGATTCTTAGTGCCACTTAACAGTGATTTGGATTATATTTTCTCTCCCCAACGTTGTCATACAGAGGTAGTTACGTATTTAGCATATAGATATAGCAAACATTGCGAGTGTATAAAATAAGGTGTCAGGTTTAGAAGGCCTCCACTTGTTATCTTGCCTGAAACAAAAGCTGCTGCTCTGAAGGGCAGTGATGCTGAATGTTGGCTGTGTATGGGGAGTTATGGAAATGGCAGCAGGAGGAAAAAAAAGCACGAGACTCTTCCCATCATTACTCCTGGTTTGCCTCCGTTATTCCATGAGATTCTTTTCTGAGTTACTTAGATAAACCTGTTTAATTCCTATCACTTATGCATAGTTCTGGTTGTTTGACTTGACCTGGGGGTAATGGATGTGGGTCCACCAGGGTGCTTCAGAAAGAGCTTCAAGTGCACTGAGAGTGGTAAATGGGAATACAATTTCATCTTATGTTATACAATGCCAAATAATCCCTCCAAGTGACAAAAGGCATGTGAGAAAAGGTTTCGGAAGCATTACACTCTTGCAAAGGCCAAAGTGGCTGGGTAATTTGTTTCATTTGATGCATTATGACCTAGTCAGCTTTTAGCATGTAATTAATGGTAATATATTATTGTCAAAGTAATTAAAGCTTTGCCTTGATTAAAAAAAATGGAATTGTTTAATTAAAAGAAAAGCGTCTGCTAACCTTTGCTTTATGCCCGAGGAAGGAAGCTCATATCACTTAATTTTCTGTATCTTTCCCCTTCAGGCCTGAAAGTTCGAGAGGTGTTCATCAATGTGACGAGGCAGCAGGTGGAGGACTTTCATGGGCCAGAAGATTACTGGTGTCAGTGCGTGGCATGGAGCCATCTGGGGACCTCAAAGAGCAGGAAGGCGTCCGTCCGCATCGCTTGTGAGTAGAATAAACCTTCTGATGTTCTTCAGATGTGTTGGAGTTGTAATGAGTTGGGTTTTTTTTTTTGTATTGAACTCTGCAGATTTAAGGAAAAACTTTGAGCAAGACCCCCAGGGGAAGGAGGTTCCTATTGAAGGGATGATCGTTCTGCACTGCCGGCCCCCCGAGGGCGTCCCTGCAGCTGAGGTGAGCTTTTTCTGCATGACACACAAGAAAGGCTCAGCACTGCAGGTTTCCAGGCCCAGCGTTGGTGGCAGTTCTCCCCACTGCAAAAAGCTGCGCTCTCCACGCGGGATCAACGTGTGCTGATCTACGTTGACAATTTTGGGGATTTGAGTTGCTTTGCTTTTGTTGCTACTTCTAAAAATACGATCTTTAGAGGTGAGCAGAAAGTTTTCGGGTGATAATTTGTGTAAATCCCATGTGTACTCCTTGAGATCCAAAGAAACAAACAATGAGTAAACGGGTACCTGTTACCTATTGAGTAAATAGGTGAACTTCTACCTAACAAGCATGGTTTGCTGAGCTGATTACCTGCATTTGTCTGGTTTTCAATTTATGCGTGGTTAAATGTCCACAGAATGCTGTCTTTGTTGGAATTGGACCATTTGAGGAAAAAATGGTGAATGCTGTTTAAATTTGACTGAGGATTTTAGAATTATCTGCTTTATGGTCTACAATCGAGCAGAATATCTGTCCTTTTGGAAAGTTAGGAATGATACTGAATGGAAAAACTGGCATTTCTGTTGTTTTCTATAGATAAAATTGCAGAGTTCTCAGAAAGCCCTGATTTACTGATGCTGATGGTAAGATTGTTATTGCTGCTAATAAAGCCTGTATATCGTAACAGGTCATGTTTGCTTTGGACAGTAAAATCTCACATAAAGGCTTCACATAAAGGATTCAAGGCTAATTCTATGCTCATCAAGGTAAACCGTCTTCTGAAAATAATTGTGTTCAAATGAGTAATGGCTCTGGTCTGTGGCAGTAAGCTCCATGTTGTAAACTCATTTGGTATTTTTGAGTTATGGGAGACCTACCTTGGGATAAGAAGTAACAGAGAGAGCCCATAAGTTTTGCTCAATAATTGTTGGGTGTGTGTACAGTACAAAGAAACGTGGAATGCTATAAAACCTGAGGCTGAATGGTTTGGAAACAAGAATTTCTCTCTTTAGAGTTTGGATGAAGTCCTAGGTGATAAGACTTGAGGTAACTATGGATGAAGCTCACGTTGGTTTCAGTTGATGCAGAATAGATGCTAATCGTGGTATGGAGAAAATGGACAGGAGACTCTCACCCCATCTGTGTTACTGTGCCAATGTCTGCCTGAGCCCCTTGGAGAAGATTCTGATTATTCTGTCCATCAAGTGCAGAAATGCAGCACCATTATCTTCCCAAAGAGCACACAGTTCTGTGCCTGCCATAGGAAGAAATTAATCGAGTGGTTTATTTCTGACCATGGTGATGAAGGACTGGTGCAGCCAAACCTTGAATCGCACCATGCAGCTCGGTGAGGGACAGACACTTCACACTGGAATGAAATTTAAGTTCAACTCCATTATTTCAGTGAGCCTGCCCCATGATCAACAATATAAATCTTCACTTCTGGAATTATTTTCCTGCAGCTTAAAGGTGCTGAGGAACTGTTAAACCTAAGGATAAAAGTGTCCTACTCTGTGGCTTAATCTCCCCTCCCAAATCATAGAATCACCAAGCTTGGAAAAGACCTCAAAGAAAAGACCTCATCCAGTCCAACCGTTCACCTATTCCCAATAGCTCCCACTAAACCATGTCCCTCAACACAACATCCAGCCTTTCCTTGAACACCCCCAGGGTCGGTGACTCCACCACCTCCCTTGGCAGTCCATTCCAGAATGGAATGAAATCCTCGCTCATTAGCTCTGTGAGACCTGCTGGGATGTCCTCACAGTCAGCATCTCTGCCAATGGTGCTTCAGTATTAGATCTATTTCTTTATTTTGGGGGTGATATAACTGTGGTGAAGACCAAACCTCACGGAGATATTCTCCAGAGAGAATTCCTCTAGATCAAGTTCGGTTTTGTTGAGAGAAATTTCTACTTTTATACTGTCCAAAATTAATATGACTTTGATAACTCATCATTGGCAGCAGTGAAAGCATCTGGATTAAGGTTTCTTATTAGTATTACTTTCTGCATGCAATATATAAAAGAGGAGGTAGTAAAGTATGGATTAAAGATTTGGATCCATAGTTGTAATGTATCCAGACTATATATGACATAAGACATGCCTTGTATGAATTCATTTACACATAATGGGAGCCAATGTAACATTGTCAGTGCTTTGTGTGCTCACACAGTTCACTTGTAGTAAATGGTCTTCAAGATGGATAATGCATTAGTGAAAACAAACAACCAAGGAGGATTACAAATAAGGAATTTACCGTATTCTAATTCAGCTTTAATGTCACACAGGCACGAATCAAGAGCTCCAAATCCTGCTGAGGCAAGCTCTGGATTTAATGCTGCTTTGAAATGCACTGTGCTGTCTTGACTCATTTAGCAGCAAATTGCAGTTGCTTGTGTCAGCTGGGTCTGAAGAAGTAAAAGACATATAGAAAAGGATCTCTCTAAATCTGCATTCTCTTTCCGAGAATGTGATGACTGTCTTCATCTCTGAGCTGAAGTTCATCTCTCATGCATGAAATGCTATTGAAAGTGCCCAACTATGACCAGTAATGAACGTTCTGTGTCCTTTGGAGCATCCTGATCAATGCACCTTGCTCCTAGGATGCTCAGCCTTTCTGTTTGTTTGCAGGCCCGGTAATTAGCTGCGGTCAGCCCCATAGACCAGCCTGTATTTCTGCCTCTGTTGCCTTTTCTATGTTGCCCACCTCTGGAGTTTGCTCCTGTAAGTAGAGGAATGTAAGGAAGTTCTGCTTTGGGAGGTTGCTGAGTGCATGCAGCATTCTATGCACATTGCCACAGCAGTATGAGTAAGAAATCCCAAATCCTGACACTGAGCATAATGCAGAAAGGTTTAAAATCATCTCCTCACATGCATTTGCATGGTAAGCAAAACAGAGCTGGTGAGCAGCTGTGCTTGCAGGCATCAGCACCCAACCCAAATAAATTCTTTTTTTTTTTTTAATGAGTTAAACAACAGAACAAAAAAGAAAATCCAGCCTTTCAGGTAAAGCATCTGATAGTCCCCTGCTGTGGCAAAATGTTGGTTTGAATGTAACAATCTCTGCTGCCTCAGATTGGATGAGACCAGAGCCATTTCTATCACAATTGATGCAGTGTTGGCCCAGGGAAGAGACTGTTCTGGCTCACAATCCCCACAAGAGATTCTCCCCATAGATAGGTTTATTAATTGTGTGCAGTAGAGGCTTCATTTAGCTCAGGGTGTGTGCAGTGCTGAAGTTGTGCTGTAGCACAGGAGTTGGATAGGATAAATCCATGTCTGCTGGTGGTTTCTGGGAGCTGCCAGGTGGGTGCTCAGCCTCAGGTCTCTGCTGCCATATTTGGTGAGAAAGAACCCATAACCCTTTGTGTTTATTAGGATGTAAAGGAGTTAAACCCAGTTGGGTCCTTAAGCCCCATTACTCTCTTTACAAATCTTGGCTTTAGATCCTTTAGATCAGTGCAAAGCAAAGGGGGGGTGAGTTTCTGCAGTGGATGCTAAGCCCTCATCCTCAGGAAGTATGTGTTTACTGCTCCTTTCTATGTATTACAGTCTACTATTAACATGATCTGTTCATACCTACTGTCACTGACTGTATAAAGCAACTTGGGTAAGATTTCATATCCATAATGTTGGCAGGCCGGTAACCATAATTGTCATGCCTGAATGTTTTCCTCTTTTCTTGCCAAAGGATATTCTATTAATTTTAAGAACATACTTGAGCACTGGACTCAGTGCCTCTCAGTGGCACATTCGTTTAGAAGTGAAACAATGAAGAATTGAACAACTTGATTCTGTCCTTTTGTGCAAGTCTGTAGTTGGGCTGCATCTGGAATCAATAATATTAATAGATCCTGGTGCTTTCCACAGGATCCTGGAGTCAGCAAACAGAATAAATGACAGCATCCTCTCTGGTTCATTGATGGCATTTCTTTCCTGTCTGCTTCTTGATGGTCGTGACATTGCATTCTGTGATGGTTGTTGAACTGGAGCCTGGAAGAGACTTGGTCAATATGCATTAAGTGAAGTTTAGGATAATCTTTATTCTGTGCAGTACATTATCAGTGCATAAGAGTGAGATTTGGGGCATGGGAACAAATTAAAACATAATTTTGTAGCTGATTTCTGCTAATAATCTTTTTAGGCATCTGGTTTTAAGTTCTCTTCACTGTTCTGGTTAGGGGCTGTGATGTTGGTTGTGGGCACATCAGTAATGAGTAATTCCAACTCACTGATTCTAGAGATCAGCATTTCTAAACAGCAGGCTTTCACATAAAGAAAATCAAACGAACCCTTTTGCTTTCTGGACTCTGGTCACCTTTGTCAGAGCAGTGCTGCTTGTGCTGCTACATGGGAGAGCTGCAGTTCTGTGTTGCATATGGTGTTAGCTCGAGGAGCCAAATCCCAACTGGAAGTGCTGGAGCGCTGATAAAAATCAATTGGAGCAGAAGTTGGCCTGGAGATTTATTCCAAATCTTTTTTACTATAAGTAAATACCTTCTGAGATTAAATCTCTGAATAGTTCATATTTAGGTATCAATGACTTGCAGACCCATCTGCATCTGCTGTTTTGCTGAACTGTTGTTGATGAGTGTGAACTCGAGAGTCCTGCAGAGGTCTGCAGAATACTCTAACATATCTTTATCATTTATATCCAAATATATATTTAAGGTTTAAATGGAGCTGTATCCAGATACTTTTTCAAATTTTTAACACAGATTTTGACACTTTAATGGACTGCTGCAGAAGTTCCAGTGAGTATCTGCATGAGTTCTGATGGCTTATTTTCTGCTGTAGTTTTAATGGAAATATAAAATAATTTCTCTTCTGGGCGGTATACATCCTGCTGCAAACACATCAACAAAATGCAAAACCCACATAAAATTCACAAGCTGTGGAGTTCAGAAAGCAGTGAGAGTCATTGCTGCCTGTTTTACATAGGCTCATGTATTTATGGGACTTGCACACATACTGTAAAACGTAATATGGCAGGATAATGGGATTGTAGTAAAACACTATGGCAAAAAAGGCTGCTGAGTTATTGTCTTCAATGAATCTTGTTTCTAGTTACACAGAACTGAGTATGATTACTAAATGCAAACAGCATGCACTGTATAGAGTTTGCTATAGATCTTCGTCCCCGTGTCTGAGAGATCAATCTTTGCTCTGCTTTTAAGGCATGTTGGTTACAAATACAATACGTGCATTTCGTTGTATGCCAGAAATGTTTCACAGTGTGTGCAGTGCGTCTCGGTGATTATTCATCTCTTCTTAAAGACAGATTTCGCTTCAACTACTGCCAACATCCATTTCCTTAACATCATAAAATGATGGGGAATGGTAAGAAATTCAGTAGTTAACTTAAGCATGACAAAATTACACGTGGTTGTATTCAGAACGGTGAAACGAATTCTTGTTGCTTTATGAAGGAATTATGCAAATTCCTGATTTTCTTTTTTTTAAATGTGAGCAGTGACAAATAGATTTCAACAGAGTGTTTCCCTGCAGGTGCTGGAAGCACACACACATACCCAGGGCTCAGTGGGTGCATCCCACGTACTGCTGCTCTGCAGGAAGGATGTCTCAGCTTTAGATCTTCGGGCTGAAGCAGAACTCCAAACTGTTGGGGAGGGAAGATAGAAAAATCACTAATAGGGTCTTCCGAGGTGCTACACATAGCATAAGGTATATGTAACCTTCTGCTAATTTGTTGGCAAAGCCAGCTGAATCAATGGGACCTTCAAATTCTGAATGATTTGTTTTGGTACAGATACCCCATGGAATTTCTGCTTATGAATTGTCCTGTGAAGTGTTGATAATTTTCAGGAGGTGGGGGGAGGGAATGCTGCTTTAGAAACCAGTGTTTTCAGGACAATGTTTTCCTCTGTGGTGCCTTTATATGTGGCAGAGATGGAAACCTGTGCTGTTACTGGGGTGTGATGCACGGCCCACTGATCTGACTGTGCAGAATGTAGTCCTACTTAATAGTATGCAGGCCATTATTCTGTACAAAACTTGCTCAATTAAAGCCTCTTCTTTAAGCCTTTGTGTTCCACAGATGCATGGACAACACAAACAGAATAAAGATTCTGTTTGCTTAATATGCTGTTTCATCTTTGCTCAAGTCCTGCATTCATTCCTTCCCTTCGGCACCCCAACTCTGTGAGCCAAGTGCTGCCTTGTTATCTTTCTACTGGTTTTTGGTGTGTTTCTTTTTTCTTCCCTGAAGCACTTCATCTTCAATGCCCTGAACATTTCTTTTTTTATTGTTATTCTTTAACCTAGATCATGGACAAGGTATTACAACAGCAACTGTAACGCACAGAGCCTGGAGTCACACTTTCCATGTTCAAACAGAGAATAGTTTTCAAAAGCAAAAACGGCTTCTGATTATCAGTGCTCGTAAGAACCACTTCAATGCTATTGCTCAATATGCAAAAATAAAAAGCCTTACATTTCACTGTTATTCTGTGAAAGTGGGGGATTAAAAAGGATGTGGTTTTGCACAGTGGTGGTTTTCCTTCAATCCATTGCAAATGTCACAGAGGGGTTTGTTGGCTGTGGATGTTTCACCTCATCCCAGCCTCTGGGGTTTGCAGCTCATAGAATGATGGAGGGGCTGAAGGGCTGCACAGCCACACTTGGAGGTCAGTTTGCTCTTCTGTCCTTTGTTACAATTTCATTTTTAAAGATTTTCTCACTAAGTTCAATGTTGGAATGGATGTTATTTGAACACCGCAAACTCCTGAAATGTTACGGATAGCCCACACTGTTAACTCAGTAATTTTGCTGATGTTTGCCCTGTTGTCCTCAGATGTTTAATCCATGTTTCTGCTCTGCACAGCTGACCTGTATGGGATCAGCATCCCATGTTAAGGTATAGTGGAGGGAGGGGATGGGGCAGTGGCTGTTGCACAGAGATGGCTGCTGCATGCTGTATGCTCTGCATACACAACGTGGTTTAACACTTTGGCCATCTTCTGTTGTAAGCACCAAGAGTTAACAGCATTTTTCTTGAATCTTAAGAGAAAACTGAGCTTCTTGTAGGGAAACACTGAATTCTTTTCATGTATTCAGCATTGCTACTCATCATAAAAGACATGCTTATCTCTATAGGCTCTCATAGCTGTCTAAATTGAGTATATGTGCTCGCTTTCAAGCAGGCAGCTGAACTTCTACTGTGTTTTCTTCCTGTAGAAAACATGCTTTTCTCCTTCTGAGGTCTGACTTGTGTTCTAAGTATGTCAGTGCGCCCAGGAGCAACAGACAGAGGTCATGAAATAGAAATGCTGAAGCAAACAATTGTTAGAATGAAGGGGTGAAATGTGAGAGGTCCTGAACAGAAGTGAGTTCCTCTGAATAGATAATTCCTTTTTCTGAAGACCTCTGCTCCAGGGCTTTTTTCTTTTGAGGTACTGTTTTGCAGCAGTATATATTTTTCTGGTACTGTTTTCAGAAATAGGTTCAATTTGAATGCTTGGAAACGAACATCAGGCTTTATCATTATGTTTATAATTATAAATGATGATAGGTTTGTGTGAAAGTTTCCTATCAAGGATTTTGAAACTTGAGTACAGTGCACGTTTCTGCGAGCAGAAGGATCAGACCTGTTTGGTAGAAGACTTTCATTTGAATCATCACAGGCTCACAGAATGGCCTAGGTTGAAAAGGACCATGAATATCATGGAGATCATCTCATTCCAACCCCCTGCTGTGTGCAGGGTCACCAACCAGCAGACCAGGCTGCCCAGAGCCACATCCAGCCTGGCCTTGAATGCCTCCAGGGTTGGGGCATCCACAACCTCTGGGTGAAGAACTTCCTCCTAATATCCAACCTAAACCTCCCAGTCTCAGCTTAAAACCGCTCCCCCTTGTTCTATCCAGCCTTATAAACAGCCGTTCCCCCTCCTGTTTATTTGCTTATTGCCTCCCACTGAATGTTTTATTTACCTACATCTACAAAGATGTGACCATCTCACATGGACAGCTGGGACTCACGTGGCATCTCTTGCTCAGGGAGTGGATGGCTGTGAAAGGAAGAGCAGGGAAGGGGAGTTTCCCTGGGGAGGAGGGCATCTCCTTATGCTTACAGAAGCAGGTAAGAGGTACAGCTACAAGAACTTGTCTTAGAATTTAGGACGGAATGCTGTTGTGGGTACAGCTTGCACGAAGTACAACAGATTGCACTTGCAGTTTTCAGTCCACTCACATTAATGCCCATTTTGGTAAATTGCACTCAAAATCATAGCAAGAGCAGCTGGTTTATTGTCAGTTGTGACTAGAGCTGTAATTGGAAGGGGGACGTGAGCAGGGGAAAATGTGAGATGCCTTTGGAGTGGAATATTTCCATATCTACTGCATTTCAGTGCAGATTCAAAAATCATGTACCAGAACGTGTCTTGTGATGAAGCGTAACCCATGTGCACGCAGGGTTTTCACTGCCTCTGGTGCTCTTCCTTCCTATTCTTGTGACTTCTGTGCAGCTGAGTTTCCCTTTTACATCAAAGGAAGCTCTTCCCCTCTAAAATCGGGAGCTCCCAAATATTTTGATCCATCTTCCACAAGCAAGGGAGATGTGTATTACCCTGATCAGTTCTTGCAGTTTATTCCCCTGTTCCTGTCTAAATCTTCATCTAATTGTGTATTTCCAAGCATTTCTATTTCTTGAATCTCATCACTAACACACGTGCTGAATGCAGTCCTAATGCAATCGCATTTTTTCCCTTTGTTATGTACAGATGCATGTAGTTACCGTGCAGTTGGAGTAATTTTGTCTATCACAATGAGATCAAAGGAAAGCAGAACAAGTGACCACATGATGCTGTGTGCTATTGTAGTCAGGATGTTATGCTGTTTCAGCGGTGAAAAGGTTGTTAGGAGGCTGAAATGTTCAACCTATCCAGCCAAGCTGCTGTGAGAAAATGCCCCCTGGTAGATATCTAAGTGGTTTACGACTTCAAAGTAGCAGTTGCATTTGTTACTGCACTTCTAGTTGTGGTTCTTTCTCACAAAACACCTTTCTATCTAAGCTAACAAGGGTTCTCTCCATTCAGGTTCTGCTGCTGCAGTATACTCATGCTATAGTCACTTTATCATCCGAAATGAGTATCAGTGAAGTACTGTGGAACTGATATTGTATAACATCACAGATGCCAGCAATGTTTTATCTCTCTGGACATATTGGTATACATTTAACATAGCAAGTTATTGTGTTGCAGGTCTGCTTGGCTGTGTTCAGTGACACAGCATGAGTAGCATGTTTGTTAACTAGCATTTGTATTTTTTCATATAGAGAGTTGGTTTTTAGATAAGTTTTTAGTGTGTAGAACAGGAGGGTTCACTAATGGATAAAAAGGGGTTTCTCTTAGAGGTATCTCACAGTTACGTTCTGGAAGTTGTATTGGAAGAATGCCACTTACAAAAGCAATTGGTTTTAAAAAAAAAAAAAAAGCTTGGTGTCACTGTGAACGCAACATCAGTGCTGTGGGCTCTTTGTTTCCTTCTGAGCATCCCACATCACAGCACTGAGGAACGCACGCTTTGTGCAGCACACTTGTAAAACAACGTCTGTGGATTCGTATATGCCCTTAGATTTTGTGTTATCTAGAGAAAGAAAAGCTTTGGCTTTTAATGCTGATTCTTTTATTTTTAACCGTCAGACAACCTACCATTAGCAGCAGTGCATTTAGGAATGTGTGTTCTTAACAATGGTTTAAAATAGCATGTCTGAGTCAACCTGTTGCTCACCTTCATCTTTAGCATTACAAATGGAGAAGCACATACAAGCCATGTATCTTTCCCATTATATTTACACAAGAGCATATATGAAATACATGCTTATCTTCTTACCTTTCCCTTTTTTCCCCCTCCTTGATTATTCACCAGTATCAGTTTGTTTGAGGTTTTAAATCACACAAAAATGCTTGCTTCATTGCAGATTGGACGTGGCTCTGAAAATAGGCTCCAGAAGAGAAGACAGCAATGCTGTCTATCCTGCATGGGAGGGCAGCCTCCCTGGACTTATTTGCTGCTTGCAGCTTAAGCTCCCCTGCAAGGCACCTGGAGCAAAACAAGCAGAAAGGAAATGCATTAGCAGCACACTGCCCTTGAGGTTTTTTGCAACCACTGAGAGCATCTCTTCAAAGAGAAGGTTCCTGTACCGTTGCCACATTGCCAACAAGACTGCAAGCTGATTTATGAGTTGGTCGGTGTGTCAGATTCATGTAACGAGATTATATATTCAATCTAATGAAGGAAAAATATGCTTACCAGAGCAGCATGACAGCGCTGTGATTAAATGATTCGGTAACACTGTTCTCTCGGTGGATTAATTTAAAAACCTTCAGCAGGTAGTTGACCTGCTGCTGCCTGTGTGTTTCTGCAGGTAGCCCCCTTGCAAGGAAGATCAATGCTTTTTGATTGTGTTGATAAAATAGTATGTGGTCGTGAAGGTAGATGTGAATCGCTTGGATCCTGCAAACTGGCTTTCGTGGTTATTAATCTCCCACAATGACTTATGCTGATGGGAGGTTTCTCCTTTGTATCCGTGTGAGTATTAGGGTAGAAAGCAAAACAAAGATCTGTTGCCATCTTAGTGCATCACTATCAGCAGAGAAGCTGCCCCATCCATCCTCATCCATTCTGCTGTAGTGCTGAGGAAGGTTTCCTAAGCTAGACACTTGCATTTTCAGAAATGTAAATTTCATGCTACATCAGGCTTAGTCTTGAAGGGAATGGATTTCACTCCCTTCCATAAAACACTGTAGGTCACAGTGAAAGCCATTTTTAGTAAGATTTTCAGTAAGGTGATGAAGTAGAAAGGGTTTTTTCTAGCTACAGGCTGATCACTGTGGGAGGAATATTCACCCACACCAATGTTAGCCTAGTGCTGTAGTCTCCCAAGGTGCGCTCTGGAGTCAGCAGAGAAGGTACTGGAAGCCTTCCAGGCCTTCCCTTTGTCTTGATGTGCAGGAGAACCTGTTGGAAGCTTTTTTTTTTATTAAAAGAAACTTATTTGGAGAAAAGAATTCATCTTTACTTCTAACGCCTTATATTCTCCTGTCGAAGAAAAGCTGTAAACTGTCTGCACTCTAAAAAAAACATTTGTGCTGCCTTTAGTCAGGTGTTGACCTTTTCCCATCTTAAAATCATGAAGCATTTATCTAGCATACAGAAAGCGATTGATTCTCTCTTCAAGAGGAGCTGACATTCTAACTATATTATCTCTGATATATGTGTACTCAGGTTATTGACCACATGAGAAAGTCAGATGTTGTGTTTAAAGGGCAGGATAGTATAATCTACAGGCAGGAATGCTAAAGTATTTTGTCTTCTGACCTATGAAATTATCGTGTGTGCCCAAAGATGTGAGGTGTATTTCTTCTTCTGGGTGTTAAATCTTTGTATTCCCAAGCAAGATACCCTAGAAGAATAGAAGATGCAGTGATGGGCAGCCAGTTGGCTCTTGGGGTGTTTCAATTGCAGCAGCTGCTGAGGAACCCTTCAGGCACCAAATCATGCCATGAGATGCTTCTCATCCACTGCCTTTTCTCCAAGGTTTAACCATTAAGTTGGATATTATAAACAACAAAGAAAGTAATTTCTGTTAATGTGAATAAGTACAGTGTAACGTTCTGCTCCCATAGAAACCACAACTGTAGCCCACTGATGGGCAGCTTTAAAGGAGGGAGCAACCTACAGTCTCAGATTCAGCTGTGGTTCTGCTCCCACCAATAGTTTCAGGGGTACCTGTGAGTCCCCAGAGCATCGGGGACTTGCTAGGTGGCAGCTGGAAGGAGGTGTTTCCATAGTAGCTGTTCAGATGTATCTGCAGATAAGGATGCTATACATGCTGTATTTACATTGCACATAGTGCAGTAAGACTCCCATCGCCTGCAGCAAACGAAATATTCCCATGGTATGAAACTGTCAGGCTTCTTTGTGCTATCCACAGTAGGCAAGAAATATGGATGAGTACTGATCAGCTTAATTTTTGAGGAAATAGAGAATAAAGAATTCACTAACTCCCATGGTAACCTACCTGGGATATGGTGTGCTTAACTGATTTTGTTTCTATAATACTGGTCTTTGATAATTGCTTTCTGTAATTAGAATAATTTATGATTATGCTAATTAATCTGCTGCCACCCAATAGGTAGTAGCTGAATTAACCCATATCTGCCCCTCCATTTCTTCTGTAGATCATTACGTGATTAGCCTTTCTTACTAATTGATGGCAGTATTTGAGTTCTGAGCAGATCTATTTCAGGAAGAAAAAAATCAGATATGTTTTTATAAACTTACTGCAGTTATAGGCAGGCTTTTTAAGTCTAGTTCAAGATATAAACATGTAAGGCCTCAAGACAGGCTAATGCTTAGAAAGAAATGTATTTTGGAATGTTATGAGCTACTGTATGACCTCCACTGGTGGAAAACTGAGTGAAGTTAAGTACCAGGGGGTTTTAAGTCTGCAGTTCTGAGATGGCAGGTTGGCAGTTCAGCCCATGTACCTCATTTCAATACGGAGATGCAGTAACTTCCTTTGTTGCCTTTATTTTGCGTGATTATTTTGCATATTGGTTCTGCATATGTTTGTGTGATGAAATTCTCCAATGGCTGCACCACTGCACGTTTCAACAACCTGCTGGCATTGTAAAGACTTTACAGTTATCAGGTTTTCCTTTGAATTCATCTCTTGGTTTTGCATCTTTGAAAGCATTCATCTGCTGAGGTCAAAGCACTCCTTTTCCCTTTGAGTGCTGGAATTAGAGATGTGCATTCGTAGTGCCATCAGGCCTCCAGATAAGAAGCAAAAGGCAATGCATGCCCCTGTTTACAAATAGCTTTTGATGGCACATCTCTCAACAATTCCACGTTTGCATTCTGTCTGTTTAACGTTCTCCCTTCACAGTGAACATCATTCTTTTAAATGCTCTGCATTAATGTGAATGTTTTTCATCCACCAAGTGTTGCAGTCCTACATGCAGTAAAGAGAACTGAGCTGAGAAGGGTGTTTGACTTCAGGGTATGGCCATACCTCCTTCAGGTCTGGAATAGCTATGAAAGCAAGTCATATTTGTTCAGGCTTCCAGTAGATTCTGCTTCTAGTTTTAATTTTTCAGTTCTGTTACAACTCGTCTTGCCTTAAATATTTGGTTTAAATGTTTCAGGTATAGCAATGCCTTGTGGAAAGTTCTGGGTCTGCTCAGAAATACGCTGGTTAGTGAACTAGAGGTGTACAGAAGTACATTGCACACAGTATTTCACAGTATTTATGTGCTTTGAAAACAAATGCTAATGTTCTTGTTTAATAGTGTTTAATTAAGTTGAGAGTCCGTTTATTTGCAAGTTGTGAACTTTAATTGTGAATTATTTGAATGGTGAATGTCATTGCTTAGATTGATATCAGACTCACGTAGTGTGAAATTTAACTGATCGTTGTCCAGTGGTTTGAGCATATGAAGTGCTGTGTTCTGTAAGGTAGCTGTGATTAACTGCTCTTTCTTTTTTCCCTCATCTTTCCTTCCTTTTTTCCAAGTAGAACAAACATAATATCTCTACAACCCACATCCTTACAAGTCTAAACCAGCTCTTTGCCATTTTCTCCTATTTCAGTATTTCAATTGTAGTGTCTTTGCTAATTAGCTCCAGGCTCTTCAGATAAGGACTGATTTCTTTCCTTGACTTTGTGAATGCCTGCTTTGTTGGGAATCTCATCCTACCTTACTTCTATTCCACTGTTTATAATAAAGATTGAAGTATCATTTATTGGTGAAGTCACTGAAAGATAAGTGGATTTCCTGCTTCCTCTCTTCATACCTCACCTTGTTTTCTCCCTCCCTCCCTTTCCAGGTGGAATGGCTGAAGAATGAGGAGCCCATAGATTCCAACCTGGATGAGAACATCGACACCAGAGCAGATCACAACCTGATCATCCGACAGGCGCGTCTGTCCGACTCCGGGAACTACACCTGCATGGCTGCCAACATTGTTGCCAAGAGGAGGAGCATGTCTGCGACAGTCGTGGTTTATGGTTGGTGGAAATGTGATAATTATATATTGATTATTATGGAAAAGCTTGTAAGACTGTACTTTTACTGCCCGAAGTCATGTTTTTACCATACAACTGGTTCTAAATCAAATGGCTGACCTCACTCCCGCCACATTTATTTCTGCTGAGGTCGTGGCTGTTTTTACAGTGGTTGGAATTATGAGTTTCCTGTTTGTGATGAAAGGTTCCCAGAAGTTGTCAATACTGTTAAAGTCCTCATTCCAGATACCAATAGGCTCATTCTGCTTACGAACGAAGCGATCAGATGAGCAGATTTGTTGTTCCGTGTCTCTTAGAGCCTCTTTCAGCACCTCAAGCACAGTTCTGTGTTGCAGTTAATGGAGGCTGGTCGTCGTGGACTGAGTGGTCCAACTGCAACGCGCGGTGCGGTCGGGGCTGGCAGAAGCGATCGAGGACCTGCACCAACCCTGCCCCGCTCAACGGAGGGGCATTCTGCGAAGGAATGTCCGTGCAGAAGATCACCTGCACTTCTCTTTGCCCTGGTGAGATACGCACGGTCCTAGAAGGAATCACTTTTAAATGGTGTGCTTCAGGTAGACCTTTTGGTTTCGGCAATGCCTGGTAGGCAGTTGTGCTTTTACAAGCCTACTGAGGTTGAAAAACAAAATAAAAGAAGAAAAGCTACTTGCATCTGGTGCAAGTGAACAAAGCTGCCCTTCTCTAATTTTGGAATCTCTGCTTTGCAAGTATTGCTAAGGAAATTTAGCAGTACTAAGCAATAGTAGGATTGTATGCATTCAAGTTCGAAGATCTTGTTTGCCTGGGGTCACAGCGCAGCCCCTTTGGCAAATCTCTCTTCTGGCTTTTATGAGTTTTTGATACAACATGTTCTGAACTGGCATTTAAACAAAATTAACATTTTCTGTACTTGTCTCTCTGTTGATCTGATTTTTTTTTCTTCAGTCTTATTCATGAGAAAAAATGGAGACTCTGGAATCCCTTCTCATTTGGGACAGGGTCAGACACAGCTAAATATCAGTCAGCAAAGCACCATACAGATTTCTCATGTTGCACAGGGCATTAGCCAGAGATCTGCAAGGCCAACTGTGCATTAGAAGCTAATAGGTGGCACCTGAAACGTTTCCTCCTGCAGTTTTAATTGACTACATTTGCAGACTGTTGCACGCTGGTGCTATTCTAAAAGCTTCTACATTTACATTCAAGGCGACACATTTTAATGCTGCATTTTAACTTCACATCTGATGCTGTACAACTGTTGAGAAATAAATATAGCCTTGCATTCTACTTGGTGCAGCCGGAGGGGAGATATAAAACATGTTTTCTTTGTAGGATCTTGGAACTGCATCAGTTTGGTAAGCAATGACAATGTTTGCTTCTTTTTTCCCCTCCCCATTCAGTGGATGGAAACTGGGAGGTGTGGAGTGAATGGTCTGTGTGCAGCCCGGAGTGTGAGCATTTGAGGGTTCGGGAATGTATTGCACCAGCTCCACGAAATGGAGGAAAGTACTGCGAGGGCCTGAGCCAGGAGTCAGAGAACTGCACCGAAGGGCTTTGCATTCAAGGTGGGTAACAGTTTGCACTGTGCAGCCTGACACAGATAGGGCAATCCAGGTACTGTGGTGGATCTGCCTCACATCTGTGTCAGCAGAGCTCCTGTGGGTGGTTTTGCTGTTGTGTTTTTTTTTCTTTTTTTTTTTTTGTAGCATGTGCTTTACCTATTCATTATCAGATGACTGAAAATGCAAGTAAAGGTTTTCTTCGATGTGTAATTATGGCCATCTGCTACAACATATTTCATAGAAAGTGATACTGAGCTTCCTACTTTTTAGTGCAAGTGAACTGGCAAAGCACCAACATGAATACAGTGCAAGAGCTGTTTCGGGTCAAAGCTGATTTCCAGTTTCTTGCGAGTAATAAACAAAGGCAAACCGACTTTACAGTCAGTCCCTTGGGACAGGATTTGCCCTTATTAAGTGTCTGGAAAGCATCTCCTTAATAAAAGGAGAACCCATTTAAGTCGTGTTTCCTTAATGACCCTGCAAGGTGGTGAAGACCACCTGTCCTACTTTGGGGGTGATATCCTTGCGTGCTGTGTGCTTGCATGTCAGTTCTGCATTCCTGTGCTATGCTGTGTTCATGCTTTGGGGGCAAAGGAAGAAATACAGTATTATGCTCATGCTGGTAACCTGGAAGGAGCATATGGCCTGGGGAAAAACCATGCCTGTTAAGCACAGAGATGGATGATTTACGTTTTCCCTGATGGAGCAGGCTTCGTTCCATGACAGCAGTCACTGAAACTTCCCAAGTCTTTGTAGCACGGTTTGTTTCAGATACAGACTGGGCATCTGGGCACTGCTGTGGTAACAGGCTTTCCCTCCCAGCTTCTGCTGCTCAGTCTCTCTGGTTCTAAGCTCATCCAGGCCCTTCTGTTAGTCTCTGTGGCATTGAGTTATCACATTAGTATCAGCTCTGGTTGTTCTCTGATATTACAGAAGTGCAGTGGGTCAGTGCCATGCTATGCAGCTCTCTTTCAAGGACTAGCTCTTCTGTTTAATGCTGATTCCAAGAGTGAATTTTCAAGAAGTATTTTAGGACAAAACTCTCTGAAGCTTTTAGCATGAACAAAGGTTTCAAGTACTGGTCACATCTCTATCGGTTTTACTGCAGGTAGAAGAAAAAGGGTAGAGTGCTTGGAGTTCCACTCACAGGCCTGGTACCAATGCACAGTAATTTGGTGTTGAGAGCCTTCTTAGTATTTACACACAACAGACTTTCACTGGGACTTGAACAGCATAAGAGGAATCCAAAGCCCCATGACACAGAAGCTGTTGCTCCTCTTTTTGCTGCGCAGTAGCAGAGAGAACGTGCTGACTCTGAAATTTCCATGTGCGTTCAATTAGATTGAAGTATTAAATGTCTAATTTCTTTCATCTTAGAGCATCTTCCTTTATGGGTTGTGCTGTATACATATACTGGTGTCAAATTATTTTTAGGAGCATAATTGCTTTCTCAGCTAATAGGAATTGATGCAATTACCCTATTTTTTGAATTCTTTTTCCCTGCTCATCTTCTGATATGTTCCTTTCCTTCTCTGCTTTTCATCCCACTGGGAATCGCGAAGGAAATGCAGTGCAGAGCTTCAGATAACTAATCTCTTGGAGGTTATTTATCAGGCACAACTTGTTAACTTTGTTCCTTTCATGAGGCAAAAATAGCAATGAAACATTCCTCTGGTTAACGAGGAGGAACTCTAATGAAAGTAAAGGGAAGAACATAAGATGCTGGAGATACGTGGCCGTGTTCTGAACAAGCAGGAACAGTTCTAATCCCCAGTGTGAATTTTCTGACTTGGAGTCAATGAATGAAACAGCAATAATTCGGGGGCTATGCATGCTCAGGTTATCCCCTCTTCAGTCCCTGACCAGAGAAGTTGGGAGTAACAGGAAAAAGGCATCTTTTCAGTCCCAGGAACATCACTTTTTCCCAGTTCTTGCTTTGGTTTTTGACTGACTGTGGATGGATCCAGAGAGCCCAGTCCACACTTTAGTAGCTTAGTAAAACCTTAGTAGTTTAGTAAAACCCCAGCTTGATAAAGTTGATTTCACATTTGTAAATACATACTTATGTGTTCAGGTAGTGCGTTGGTTCTGTGCGTTATTTTTATGCAAGTATACAGGTCAATAGTTTTGTGTATTTAATAGAGACATAAATATGAGTATATTGTATATTTTGAGGGGTAATTTTTCAAAATGTCACCAACTTTTTTTAATATATCAAGCATACAAAGAAAAAATTCATAACTGGACTGTCAAGTGATCCATTACCATGTACTGAACTTCCCTGTTGGATGCACTGTGCTCTAAATAAGAGCATCTAAAAAAAGCTAACAAATATTCCAGTTAACCAAGTGAGAAATGACTGCAAAAGAACTTCCCAAAAGAGACTTAGAAAAAGAAGGTGGAAAAAAAAATATGTGGACAACATAAAATATTCATATTGTCAGCAAATACAGAGAAAATGTTTCATTTATAGAGCTAGACAGACGTGATGTAGGAAATAGATATGCTCCATGTAAATTTATTAAGTGCAACTTTCTCTCTCTCTCTGTCTCTGTCTCTTTCTCTCTCTAGATAAAAAACCTCTTCATGAAATAAAATCCCAAAGTAAGTTATTTTCTTTCCTCTTGTAAATATGATTTTTCTCATCTTCTCTGCCATTCTGTTTTATTTGTTTAGAAACTGAATGCAGCTGAAGGTTATATGAAAGGCTTTCATATCTACTGAAAGCATCTTTTTAGCGGCTTGGCGATCATAGCTTTTAGACTAAAAATAAAAGGAGTGACTGTTCTTCAGTAATTTTGTGTCTTGCTGAGCCCTGCATATCTTCACATCAATCTTTTGAGGACTTGTGATTAGGGGAAAATTAAAAAGGTAATACAGGAGTTTGGCTTTCTTGGTTCTCATCTGTCTCCACTACTTGCTCTGCCTTGGTCAGCTCACTCAATTTATCAGCTGGTGAAGGGTGTTGATGTGCTTTACTATGTATCATTTGTATGCTGCTTTTCAGGAGCTCCCATCCTGCATTGTTTCTCAGTTTTCCATTGTTTTCAATGGAATTTTAGTTAAAATAAGAGTGGTGACCTCATGGCAGCCTATCAATACCTGAAGGGAACCTACACCCAGGAGGGGAGTAAACTCTTCAAAAGGGCTGACAATAGCAGGACTAGGGGAAATGGATCCAAGTTGAAGGAGGGAAGATTTAGGTTGGATGTTAGGGGGAAGTTCTTTACAAGGAGAGTGGTTAGGCCCTGGAACGGGCTGCCCAGGGAGGTTGTGGATGCCCTGTCCTTGGATGTGTTCAAGGCCAGGTTGGACGGGGTCTTGGGCAACCTGATCTAAATGTGGATGTTTGGTGGCCCTGCTAGGCAGGGGGGTTGGAACTGCATGATCCTTGAGGTCCCTTCCAACCCGGGTGATTCTGTGATTCTGTGGTACCTCTGGTTTGGATTGATTAATTGAAAGATTTCATTAAAAGAGAAGGCGCCCTTCCATCAAAGTCACAACATCCATGAGGCCTATTCTCTTTTAAAGCTAAGATGTTGCTTTTCTCTTACAAACCTTATACAGCATTTTGAGGATTACTCACTGCTTAATTTTCGACAAAATTTCTTTGAATTTTGACTAATGAATAACTAGATTAATAAATACATTTTTTTTTGTTTAATTCCTTTGAAGGACTTGGAACGAGAATCCATTTGTCCTGTGCATCCTATGTAGTGGATGCAATTGTATCTTCTTTAAAGAGAGAGACTTCTGTGATGAATCTGAATTGTGTGTTTGTCACGGGAATCCCATTATGGGATTTCATGGGAGGTGCATCCTATGTTCTGTGCTCCTGGAACTGCCTCCTGCTGGGTCGCACCAACCGATCTGTGTGAGACTGAATGCAAGTGATGCATTTTTGTACATCTGTGCTGTTCCCATTTAATTAGAGAGCCTTGAAAGAACATTAGTTAAATTGCTTTAATTTCTGATTTATTAAAAAAAAAAAAACTAAAAAAATACCTTAATGGCATTGATTTTTTAGCATGTAAGGTTCCTTAGAGAATTAAATGGTTTCTTTAGCTGTGGGGTTAGAAACATGTCGTACAGCTTGCTGCTATTCAGTGAAACAGGAACTTCGTTTAAGACTGCATGAATCATCACTGATGCAAAATCAAAGTCAATTATGAAGATAATTGAGAAACAACCTGTTCTACTAACTAGCCTTTACATTATGCTCTGACTTTTGGTCCTTTCTCTCAAGGACTAGATGTGTGAAGCAATGGATTTTGAGTTGCTAAGGGGCATCAAAAGCAAGGGAGGTGGAAAATAAGGGAGGATGGGAAGCAGAAAGAATCTTTCCAATCTCCTAGCAAACTCTAATGGGAGACTGGGGGAAATACACGCCTTGCATATCTCCTGGAAAGCACTTATTGTAAATGAGATAATTTAATCAATTACATTTCCTAATGTACTAAACCAAATGTTTCATTTTCTGCTCCTGCACATCTTAAATTATCTTCAGGTGCTGTAGAAAACTTAATCATAGTTAATAGAAACTTCATTACCATCAAATGTGCTTTCAATAAATGTTGTGTAACAGTGTCAGAAGGTGGAGTGAAATATAGGCTACAATTACCACCAACGTGTGTCCTGTAACTGAAATGTGTAAAAGTTGAAGCCCTTAGCAGCAGACACATCAGAGCTGGGAGGATGCAATTCTTAACCCACTATTGGCCAACTATTCCCATTTGTTTGTTGGAGACAAATACCACTCTTTCCCTTGACTTGTTTGTACCAATCTACAAAAATGAAGCTGGTGATGAAGTATCACAATTAATTCCCCGTAACAAGAAAATAGACTGGAAATAGTAAATTGGAAGGATGGAAACATGAACAATTTCTGTACTTTCTGTATGTGGTGCCAAAGAATAAAATGGAGGTACAACAGTATGTGATTCATGTGTTGGATTGGGATTCAAGTATTCTTGGTTTGAGGTATTTCCAGGGTCTTCCTTTGTGCCCTAGTGGTCTTGTGTTTATTTCAGATGGAAAATGTAGAATAGAGGCAACTCCCTTTGTTATTCTGATGCATTTCCATTGTCAGCTAAAAGCTTACTTTCTGGAATTAAAAATTGCAAGATGGTGCAGAAAAATAAATCTTTTTCTCCATAATTTATTTGGTAAAAGCGCGTTGTAATTGTGAATTTGGAACTGAGCTGTTTATTCTGAGGTTTCTCAGTTGTGATTACTTGTCGTGAGAGGCCACAGCGGATGGATGTCTCCTGGAAGTTGATATTTGCACTAACTAAAAGCTCGGTGGTGTTTTTGTTGTTGTTTTCCTTTTTAGCAGATTGCAAACATGTTAAAAATTGGAATGTTTTTCAGTATGAGGTTATTTGAAAATAGCAAATCTCTATGTGCCTCAGCCTACTTAGAGCAGTGTTTTCCTACTCGGTTTCCTCACTGCTGCAATTTGAATGGTGTTTTTTATTTCTGTTAGAATACAGTTGAACTTCATGATTGCATTTGGCAGCTGCTGTGCCTTCCCATGAAGTTCAGCTTTGCATTGTTGTCAGCCATGTAGTTCATGTGGGGAAACTGGTGAGCCACAAACACTTTTCAAATGCTTTTTCAGCTTTTTTTCAATGCTTTTCATTCAAATGCTTTTTTTCAGCTTTTCAAATGCTGCCCATAGGTCATAATTTCCTCCATTTCAGTGGTTTGTGGTTTCATGTTCAAGAATTCAGCTGAAATGAAGTCATCTGACTCCAGAAAAAATAAGATGCACAGCAGAAGCCTCCTCCCAAACATGAAGTAGTTTCACTTAACACGTTGAATTTGACTTCCTACCATACATATTCAGTGGTACTGAATAGTCTGTTTTTCCTGAGTATTTTTTGTCACTGTCATTTGTTATAAATGCATGTTTTGTACCAACATGCTCCTCACCTGATAGCAAGAAGGTGCTATTCTATCTCACTCCACAGTGGAGTGGAGTGAGATAGCAGGTGATGCACGGGGTGAACGTACACCATTATCTCTTTCTCTAAGCTGGAGTTTGGCATTAAGGGAGCTGTCTGAAGACTCACTGTGTGCACTTCCAAGTAGTTTAATTTCATGGTATGTGGTCCCAAATCCCAGGAGATCTAGAACAGCGGGACTGGATAATTCAATTACATAATATTTGCAGGTTTTATTTGGGTTCATTCTTTCAAAAACAGAAATTCCTCTGCTGTAAAAAGTTGGAAGTCTTAGGAAAGTTGATTGTAAGCTTAACGTGTGGACGTGGTCAGAGGAAAGGCTTTGTGTTCCAGCTTGTTTCCAACAGCAGGATTCCACCAAGATATGCAGGATACTGTCAGCCATTCTTCAAGCTTTGAGAGGGTGGATTGTTCCTTCTTAAACTAAAACTCACAAAAAGCAAAAAGGGAAGGAAGGGAAAATCTTCACTAAGAATTTTTTTTTTTTTTCAGAGGGTTTATGGCATCCTGGATTAGTTCTAGAACTGAAAACAAAAAACTTACATGTCCCTGGAAGCTGTCAGTAAATGAGAATCCTGCAGTACATAAAACAACTCCCCCTGGCTTCAGTTCTTCCACGTTCTCCCCTCTAAGGGCTGTATTACCATACTTTAATGATCTCCACTGGGCAAGAATGGTAAAAGATGGCATACCTGAGTGCACAGCCCGAGCTAGCAGGGTGTGCTGAGGAGAGAAGGCATTTAGTGGTAAGCACTCTGCTTCTGACTGCTACAAGTCCAGCTATCCCACTTCAAGAAAACCTCAAATACCATGATGCAACTCCTAAATCAATATAAGCTTAGTACACGGAATGAGGCACCAGGAAATTTGTTCATGCTTTCAAATGCTTGCTCCTCGGTGTTCTATCCTGCTGTGATCTGCCCCAGGTTTATGCCTCAAGCTTTATTCCTCTGGCTGTGAGTCTGTGGCTGCGGACAATCCCCATTGCTAGGAACACACTGGGCATTTTCATGAGTGTTACTGACTCAGTACTCACTTTTTTTTCCTCCTTCAGATATAGAGACAGCCAGTGACATTGCCCTGTACTCTGGCCTGGGAGCAGCAGTGATTGCTGTAGCTGTGCTGGTGGTTGGTGTTACCCTTTACAGACGGAGTCAGAGTGAGTACGGCGTGGATGTGATTGATTCATCTGCACTGACAGGAGGCTTCCAGACATTTAATTTTAAGACAGTCAGACAAGGTTAGTGTTGTGATTTCATTTTCTTCTCTCCAGAGCCCCTACTACAAAGAGATACTAAGCTCATATGCGATGACTGGCTGCAGGAGGGCATTCCAGCCTAAAGCTAAGGCAGACACATCTGGAGCCAGGGAAGGGCAGATCTGGCATGTGGAGTGGGATCTGGGGGTTGAACAGTGATGTCTTTTGTAGTCTGTTACTGATTTGTCACAGCAATTTGGGCATACAGTCTTTCTTGACCATGCTTTATGCGCTTCAGAAATACTGTCATTAGATTCTATGCTGATGTTTGTGACTCACAGGAAGTTATCTGAGCTAGAATGCTCCTGGATGGACAGCTGTGATATTCCTCCCCTTATTAGTCTTGTCCTACTTTCAATCCACTTTTCCTCAGGCATGAAGCTGTCCTTTTGTGCAAGCTCACCAAAAAGCTCTACCCAATGGGTTGTAATTAAAGACAAAAGCATGCACACAGAACCAAATCCAGAACAGAACAGAAGTTCCTTCATGGATTTATGCACATTGGAATTGCCTGAAGTGCAGAACAGTGATCAAGTACCTGATGGATCTTCTGCATGGTTTCATCTGGGTCTCAACATCGTCCTCTTTGATTTTAAGATTTGAGGCTGCCAGGGAAGAAGAGTAAATCAAAAAGGAAGTGATGGTGAGGTCAGGAAGAGATGTCTGAAACAAGGAATTAAAGCTCAGTTATGTAAATTTCCAGTGCTTGCTTTGGTACTTTTCTTTTATATTGCATAGAACAGAGCAAAGAGAGCTTTTACTCTCCAAATACAATTATTTTTCCCAGGGCTGCAGTGTGTGCTGAGTGCATCAAACAAGTTAGCATTAGATGCACATCAGAGAGATCTCTTAAGTCTTACCTGTCTAGCTCCAATTTATAGATGGGGAAATCAAAGTGCAGCTGAGTACTGCTTAGGATTTACAAATGCATCTAATGGTTCACTGAAAGTGACAGTGAAATACAGGCCTGACTTTTTATTTGCAGGCAGCTCTCGAGTGCAGAGTGATTTAAGCTCCAGACATTGCTAAGGAGGGAGGAATTAGCTGCAGCAGGCTTAGTGGCACAGTTCAGGCTGGAACTTGGGTTGGGTTAATGGGGCACTGAGGCAGGTGTGCATGGAATATCATACTGTATGTAAACATTTCCATGGCTGTTTAATAAAGAAAACACAACACCACCAGTCACGATGTGTGAATCAGACATGAGTCATGGGTCTTGGGCTACTTAGACCTCTATGCCTCTATTATTTCTCACTTCTCCATGTAAATGCAGCTCTTGTAACCTAAGGGCATAGTTTAAATCAAAGACATCTATTCATTTCAGGATTGTAACTCAAATTCAGTGCATGATTAGGATTGCAGTCCAAGATTCCACATTCCCACTTCTCTGCGATTTATGAAGATCTACACAAAATGGATGGAATGTTCCCTATCCACAGTATCATTTCTTCAGCAGTGTGTTATCTAGGTGCATTATTCTGCTTCACTGCACGCTCTACAATACAGTAACTAACTGCCTGATCCACTTCATTTCACCAGGTAACTCCCTGCTTTTGAATTCATCCATGCAGCCTGACTTGACAGTGAGCAGAACATACAGTGGACCTATCTGCCTGCAGGATCCAATGGACAAGGAGCTAATGACAGAGTCTTCACTGTTTAACCCACTGTCAGACATCAAAGTCAAAGTTCAGAGTTCGTTCATGGTTTCCCTAGGGGTGACAGAGAGGGCTGAATATCATGGAAAGGCACATTCTGGAACTTTCCCTCATGGGAATGCTAGAGGTTTTGGAACAATGCAGGCTAGAAACAAGGCTGCATATATTCAGAACCTGTCTTCAATTTCAACAAGAAATGAGCTGAAGACAACTGCTATCTTTGGACACCTGGGAGGTCGTTTAGTGGTTCCAAATACAGGTGAGTAGATCCTTTCTTATTAATAGCACATAATCTTATACGAAATTCATTTAGCTTGATGCAGTGTTTTATCCATTCATTCTATGAATTAAATACATTAAAAGTAGGAGCTGCCATAATGCAAAGTCTGTGAAGTAGAGCCTCTTGCCCACACAGGAGGTGGCTATGATAAAAAACAAAGCTTGGGATTAGTAGTAAAGACGTATTATGCCTATTTGAACTGCTACAAATTACCACCTCTTGATGTCTTTAGCATGAAAGTTATATTAATCAAAGCTGTAGCTCACTTGGATCCTGATCCAAACGAAGCACTCCCCGGAAAGGAAATTGCTCTTGGATCAGGATCTCAAATAATGGGGTCAAATTCAAAGCAGAGTCTACACACATCAGCACCTGACTGCATTAACACTGTCAGGCTTCATTATATTATTAAAGTTTGCAGCACGTAACAATTAAGGTGTCTCAGGAGAAATAGGAGAACTCTAGTGTGGCTTTCATTACCGTGCTCCTGGCTTTCTGGTTTTCTCTTTCTTTGAGATGAGCACTTCAAGGTTGGGCTATGCACTGAAGCATTGCAAGAGGAATGCTCAATTTGCATTGTTTAAGGAGTACAGTTTGTTTTGTGACTTGAGAGTTTTGTGAGACAGAATTTGAGACTTTCACTTGAGTTAAATTAGCTGGGAACATATAACATCAAATAAAGGATGTTGAGATCGTATTCCTGCAGCATGTTTGCAATACACCACCATGTTCATACGGTGCTGAATAAACTCTCACACTCAATAGTTTCTATAATGGCTGGATGCCCCCATTTCTAGCTAACAGGTTATTGTTTGAATTCTCGTGATCTTTACTCAGGGTTTCCTTTAAACTCAGCTTGACATTCAGCATCTTTCCCAAAGGTAACTTCTGCCTTTGCTCTGTTGTAGGAGTCAGTCTGTTGGTGCCACATGGAGCAATTCCTGAAGAGAGCTCATGGGAGATCTATCTTGCTATCAACCCAAGAGAGTCCAGGTAAAACATATGTAAAAAGCCAATGTCAGTAGCATGCAGAATGTGTGCAAGTGGCTCATCTCATGGATTTCATGTGAAGATTGTCTATAGGAATGGAACATCCGTCTTCAGTGGTGCTGGTAGGGCCACACTGCTGTGACGTACGATGCTCTGTTAGATACATGGCTTTAAATTCTGTTGCCAGCAGCAGATGTGGGTGTTTTCATCAACTCTGCTGCCATCACTTCAGTGGCCTTCGTTCCATCTTAGAAGGCTGAGAGATTTTGGTCCCAAGTCAGATGCTTGGGATTGAGTCCTCTCCTTTCTTTTATGACAAAGCACAGTCAGAGAAGCAGATTATTTTAGATTTTTTTTTTTTTTCAGTCATTCCTACAGAAATGTTTACTTCCCAGTTGGCTTTTAGCTGCCAGGATTGGTGGAACATAACCTTTGTTTTCAGATGTGTTGCTTGTTTTAGTTTTGTAGGAGTTTTTTTGGTGTGGTTTTATTTTATTTTTTTTTGTGAGGTAGATTTTAAGAAATGAATTGAAGAGAGCAAACTGAATCATACAAAGCTCCTATGAATTTTAAAGCTTGGAACTATTTTCTGAAACTTAATCTGAAATCTATTCTAATTTTTCTTCCCCCTCTTATCTGAATTCCTTTGTGAGAACTTTCCTATTCTGTCCCCATCTGCTGCTACAGGTTTTTGATCATTCTCAGTGGAATATTAAGATATGTAAAAGGAAGGGAAGAAGAAGTTGGGGTTGGGGGGGGGACAAAACAACAAACCCACAGCTGTTTTATCTGCAATGGTTCTGCAGAAGGGAGTTAAAATAGGTTAATTAAATACAAGCAGCAAATTTTGCCTACTGCTTTCCTTTTTATCGTGGGCAGAAACGGAGGGAGCAATCCCAACAGAAAATTATCACAGGCTGTTTTACTGCCAGTTGAGGCAATGATGATGCATCTTTCACCCATCTGAACTGAGGGAGAGAATAGCTGTGCTGTACCTCACCAGCAGAAGAATTATAACCATTAAAAATACAGCAGCTCGTGTTGTAGATTCTGAATGAAACCTTGTGCACATCGTATCGTGCTCAGTGCAATTTAATTTAACACAGGAGTTAACCACATAAGTAGATGCATACAAGAATGGAGACTTCTGTGGTTCTTGTAAGGATTTGAGGTCAATATAAAATGTGTTGGAGCGAACAAGGGTGGTATTGTTCTGATTTAGGTTAATTGGGAATAGTTTAGCTGTCACTTATATTCTAGTCTTCGTTCAGATGTTGAAATAGGTTGGTATGAGATATATGTTGATAGGAACAGAGGTGATGGGGGGGAACTGTTTGTATCTGCAGTGTTTTATTTCATTCCTGGGCCTTGAAAAATCAGGGCTGTTTTTAGATAGGAATCGTCACCAATGGCACAACTTAACCAAAACTCTATTCACATCTCCTCTGGGGAAATATTGTTTAATCTTCACTGCTGTGGAAATATTGTTAATGGCATTCTTTGCAGGCAGAATTAGATGGTAGCACTACCAGCTGGTGCACAACACGAGGCTTACTTGTATAGTTTCCAGTGTTTCATTTTGTTTAAGCAAATCAAAATGTATTTTAAAGACCAGAACCTAAAAAGGCAGCCAATGATTTAAGTACTTGTGGCCCAATAGTTCTGTTTCACTTCCTGCTACCAAATCTATATGAAAATTAGTGCTCTAGCTTGGCTTGCTTATCTTTTCTGCAACAGATGAACGAAGCGCTTACTTGGATTTTTAACTAAAACATTTAAAATTCGTATTGCAGTTAGTGTGAGTACATTTTTCACTCATTTAAAAAGGTCCTTAAGCGTTGTTATTCATCCCCAGCCTACAGCCAGAAGGCCCAGATGTCCTCCTGGGACCAGAAGTGACATGTGGCCCTTCGGATGTCTCCGTCAGCTCTCCATTTGCCTTGACTATCCCACACTGTGCAGAAGTAAATTCAGAGCACTGGAATATCCACTTGAAGAAAAGGACTCAGCAAGGAAAATGGGAGGTACGTTCATCCTTCTGCTCCCACTGAAAAGTTATATACGCTAAATGGAAAACATGATTGCTGTTAATCAGGCAGGAGCTGGTTGAAGACGGTGCAAGGGACAGAACAATCAAAACAGTTTTAAAGGAAGCATTTTTTCTCCTTCTAAAAAAAATGAAACAGATTTTGCATTTTGTTTCAAAGTAGTTGAATTCTGCTCAAGCGCTGAACTGAAAGATAGAGGAAAAGGGTCAGCACTTAATTGTACTGCTCCTGATGGAACTGCTTGATTCCCTGCATTGTAAAGAAAACAAAGAGTCATTAAAACACTTGTGGATACCTTAACTCTATCCTTTTCCTCCTGTAAACCACCACACTGTTGTGGCTCTTGTTTAAACCATTTCAAATTCAGCTTCGTTTTCCTCATAAAATTCATTCAATCCACTGTCAGCCCCATCAGTGTCAGTTACAAGCAGCCCAGAATTAATGAGGAGCATAACACCAGGCTGTAGCTTGCTCAGATATCTAACGATGCTGTAATGCAGAACTAAGCATGAAATACAAAAGAGTGGGTTAGGTAGTTTTTTGATGAAGGTAAACAACTGTAGTGGATGTTCTGAAAGGATGTCAAATACCTGTGATTGTTCAAGGTTTGCTTATTGACTTCAATCTTCAAGGTAATTTCTTACCTTGACATTGGGGAAAAAAAAAAATTAGATAGAGAGTCAAGAACACTTGAAAAAAGAAGCTCAAATTGCTTAGGCATTGTCATTATTATATGCTGTATGCATTGAATTCTGTACAATGTATTGCCAGAAATCCTCTTGCTGATTCAGGGCTAAATGGAGACTATTCACCTTGCATAGTTAGACGATTTTCCTCATTCTTTGAGATCAACATGAGTTTAAGGACAAAAAGCTGGCTCTTGGGAATAACTTTGCATTCCAGTTGTATACAAATGATGTCATGACATCTGTTATCAAAGCCTTTTTGTTGGTGGTGGTGGTTTTTTTTTTTTTAAACTTGAATTTCGTTTTGCAGGAAGTGATGTCTGTGGAAGAGGAAACTACTTCCTGCTACTGCCTGCTGGATCCTTATGCCTGTCACATTCTCTTAAACAGCTTTGGAACTTATGCACTTATTGGAGAACCCATCTCTGAGTGTGCCGTCCGACAGCTGAAAGTAGCGGTTTTTGGCTGCCTGTCTTGCAATTCTCTGGATTACAATCTGAGAGTGTATTGCATGGATAACACACCTTGTGCATTTCAGGTACGTAATTTCATGTGGATGTTTTGGTTTTAATTTTTTTTTTTCCCTTATAGAATATTAGCATCTCTTTATCCCTAGGGCTGCAGCAGCAGTTTGGAACTGTGATGTATGTTCCTTATCACGCTCATTACCCTTAGCTGTCATTAATCACTTCAGGGATTCCTCTCCTTTTTATAATATGAGCAAGAAGAGATTGTATTCTTATAATTAAATTCTTGTAGGAAAAGATAGTAGTGCATTTCTCCTTTAAAAAAACAATTAAACCAAAAAATCCCCAAGCGTAAATTAAAATTGGTATGACTTTGCATTCCAAGGCAAAACAATAAGATTCACAGGCTATTGTAGCCATGGTGATTCAAGAAGCTTTAACAAAGTGTTTTTCTTTTGAGAGCTGAAATGGAAACGGTTGTAACCAAATTTTTTTACTTCCTCTTCCTATTGTACAGAATAAAGACACAAATCTTAATGGTGCATACACTAATGCCTTTGTGCTCTAATAAAATCAAATGCACTGAAAGGATGGTTAAAGATTTACAGTGGCTTTGTAATTATACCCTTTATATTCACACAATTTGTGGGCTGGAAGTATTTTCCTGGATGTATCTGCCTGAAATTCAGAGGCCCAAATTCCTTCTTCAGGTATTTGTTGAACATATAAAGGAAAATCTGGCTCTCGTGTTCACAGTTCAGTGACTCAGCATCGGTTATGAATAAGCCCTAGCTGTAATCATTTAGTATTGTGTAGCAGTTTTATAGCATTTCATAAAAATGAAATTCTAAGTAGTGTAATTTTTATGTTTTTATATGCTTTTAGTTAATATTTAATGTACGATTTTATAATGTTCTATAATTTCTCGAGTTGTATAAAAATAATCTTGTTTCTCAAACTGTGACGTTCAGCAGAACCACCAGAGTAACTTCCAGTGGAAAAGCCCAGCTTCAACTTGGAACTGAAATATGAAGACAGGCGTTAAAGAGCTGCAGTACCCTTGTGGTCTCTTTCTCAATTACTGCAGTTCTAGGGAAGGTGTGTTGGCATTGACACTGAGGGAGTGAAGAAAATAATCCTAAGTAGCATCAAGGACAGCAAAAGAGCTGACAGAGCCTGATGGCATCCCTGGAAGTCCAGTGGTGGAGCACAAATGGCAGAGCCCACTGTGTGACAGAAACACCCCACTGCTGTGGATGGCCTCAGTTCTTTTCACAAAGATGAATTTTCATCACAGTTGGTGTTTGTTTCTAATAGTAAAGAATTCTTTTCTCCTCTGCCATTGCAGGAAGTGGTTCTGGATGAAAGGCTCCAAGGAGGACAATTACTGGATGAACCCAAACTTCTGCATTTCAAAGGGAATACCTTCAGTCTCCAGATATCTGTCCTCGATATCCCTCCTTTCCTTTGGAGAATCAAACCTTTTACTGCCTGTCAGGTAATTGTCCATCTTAATTGTTTGCATTTTGATTCGGAGGCAGTAAGAATTTCCACTGGCACAAACATAACAGGACAACTCTCCCTATTATTTTTGAACGATGTGGTTTTAATCTCTGAGATGCTATAAAAATGCATTGCATTATGACTTTGTCAAAAACAGAATGAAACATTTCAAAAGCAGCAGAATACTTAACAAGTATCTTTTAATAGAAAGCCAGCTTGTGCATTTCCTTATTTAAACTACCTCCAATGGCGTTTATTGCTACTGAAAACATTTTTGATATCTTTGTCATTCCAATTTCAGTATAATTATGAATGTATGGCTGAAAATGAGAGGATACATGTCAGTATTTAAATGTCATGACTTCAAATTACAGCACATGCATTCTTAGAACTGATGAAGAGCAAATTACTTTTCCTGTAAGACATTAATTAGAGAGGCTGTTGAAAACAGGAAAGTATAAATCAAAACATAAGATGAATTTCAAATGTATTGGTTACTGGAAGCTATAAGCCATGTGCTGGCAAATAGAGTGAGCTGGTGTTTTAAAATACAGATGTCTTTCATCTTGATTTTTAGCAAAAAAAACACGTCTTCAATGTAATGACATGGAAGGTTTCTATTAATACAACAAATGAGGTTTTGCCTCAACTCGTATTATAAAAACAGCCCTGTCTTTTGATTTGTTGTCTGATCATTGAAGACTGTAGGGCTGTGTTTGCTTTGAGGAAGGCTCTGAGCACAGCAAGGACTCGAAGATCCTCTGCTGGCAGAATGGTGCCACAATGCTGATACTGAAGGCAAAGAAACATTTGCATTTTATAATTGAGTACCATTTGAACGGCAGCTGAGGAAGATGATGATTGTTTCTTAACAGAAACTGCTGACCAACTTGCACTGGCTCAGTGAAATGTTTTCTGCTGTGGCTCCTTGGAGTGTTTACTCATTTCTCTCCCACATACCAAGGCTTTAAGTTTGGGTTGTCTAGAACAACTGAAAGAGCTGATGCAATGAAACCATTGTCAGACGCTACGATGAGGAAATGATTTATGTTAATGATTTTCTCAGATTAGCAAAATCCATTTCAAGGCTTGAAGGGACAAATCAGCACCATGTAGAAATGCAGCGTTAAAGCAGTTTATAGCAGGTGGCAGACAGCAGAGCCCAGAGAAATTGTTAGTGCCTTTGTTTGTCCTGGCCATTCTACAGGAGCAGGTGCTCAGTGCTTGGCATCCTTCCCAACATACAGACATATAAGTAAGGGGAAACCTTGAGAACTGGGCTGATAGAGCAGGAAGGGGCTGCGGTGAGCATGGTAAGAACCAGAGGCAACACCCAGGGTTAACAGCAGCTGTTTTCCTGGCATCTTTACCTCTTGGAAGATCCAGCATCTCATTCTCGTTCCCCCATTCTGGTGGGCTGTTTCTCTCCCAGGAGGTCCCATTCTCCCGTGTGTGGTGCAGTAACCAGAAGCCACTGCACTGTGCCTTCTCCCTGGAGCGTTACACTCCTGCAACCACACAGCTGTCCTGCAAGATCTGCGTCCGGCAAGTCAAGGGGCACGAGCAAATCCTACAGATCCAGACGTCCATCCTCGAGGTAAAGCATCCTTTCCTTTTCATTTTCTTTTGTCAGGCTGTGTAGCATGAGACAAACTGTGCCCTGTTTTTGCCCCTTCTACATCATTGGCATTTCTCATGCCCTGTTTAACACTGCAACAAGCACAGAGCATTCAGTTCTATTTCCAGCATTTACTGAGATTCTAGAACACTAAAAATAATTTATATGTATGTGAGATGATGGTCATATTTCTCTTGTGGAAAGTTTTTGAGTATCTTGAGAGTTTAAAGAAGAATAACTTGCCTGGATGCTGTTTGGCCACAGCAATGGTGTTCAAGCAGGCAATGCCTCCAAAGGGCAAGGAGAACTTATGGAATTTAGAACTGAGATGCTTAGGCTAGTCAGCATCCTTGCTGATTGTTTAGAAAGTATGCAGAAACTTCTGGATTAAAGATCTGTGTCTGTGTGCCAACAGCAATATGCAGAGAATGTAGATCTAAATAAGAAAACCTCTAATGTAATTCAGATAAAAAACAGAGGGACATACCTGTCCACAAAGGCTCAGAGTGCCACAATTGTCCCCTCAAGCAGATGTGCTGACACAGCTTTCTGAAAAGGTGAGAGAAAAGTGGGGATAATTAGACTGTAAAGTAAATATAATCAACAACTGAGTATTTGAATCGTTCACAGCTTTAAGATGCACCAAACTAACCAGGTAGCAGCAGCTTATCTCACCAGTGCAGGGTATGAAACCTACCATTGTTCTGCAGGTTTAATTTGAACAGACAGGCATTGTGATATATGTGCAGCACCTCTAGTACTCGGCACGGATGACTTTTGGAATGTGTCATAAATGTTATATGAAGAGACTATAGCATCACTGTTATTTAATATTTATGTCGTGTTGCACTGAAACAAGTAATGCATGGAAGTGGGACTGTTACACAAGTCTGGTATAATTGCATAGGAACAGAACAGGCCCAGTCCACCAAAAGGACCTGAATTCCACTGATAAAGAATTTAGGTGTCTGTATTTTAGGCATATGCAACTGACCTGTCACTGCTCTATTGCACTTTGTAACCCCACCATAAGCAAAACTCCTGTGAAAGAAAAATGACACTATTTTAAACGCTTTAGAAAGTTCCTTCACAAGTCAGGTAAAACACCCTCCTGGCTGTTTGGTTTTCTGTTGTCACGTCTGCAAACTATCAGGGGGACCTCAGACACAGTTGGATGCATTCTCTGTCCACAAGCAGCCTTGGGGCAGCAGCACATATGTAGACATGTATGTATGTAGACATGCTTTGCTTGCAGGCAGATCCTTGCATAAGAGTGTACTCCCAGTACTCTGGTACTGAAGAGGCCATGCAAAACTCCTGTCTCAGTTTCTGGCTCCTGAACAGGACCATTGATGGTACTGTTTCTGCAATGGAGAGCTGCCTGCAGATCTCCAGATCAGAACCTGGTGCTGCACTAACTGCTTTGCTTTTATCTTCTGTATAGAATGAAAGAGAAACCATTGCTTTCTTTGCACATGACGACAGCAACTTCCCCGCACAGATGGGTGCAAAAGCATTTAAAATCCCATACTCCATCAGACAAAGAATCTGTGCAACATTTGACACACCCAATGCCAAAGGCAAAGACTGGCAGATGCTAGCACAGAAAAACAGCATCAGCAGGTAATGGGAAGCAATTTTGAAAGGTGAACATTTACATATGCAACAAGAATAATTTTGCTGCTATTGTGTTATGGGGTTTTTTTTTATTTGCTGGTATTAAGGATGCATAAATTGTAATTGCCTTTCTTACTCTCAAGGATGAACTGTAGTTGGTATGTTCTTTTATATACTACTAGTGACTGAAAGCAGGACCTGCCTTCCACTCTGAACCATCCCACCTGGTGTTATCCTGAGCTCAGGTTGTAAACCACCATAGTGGGTCAGTACAGCACTCAGAAATGATTGTGAACACAGCAGCTGAGCAGCTGTTGTGTGGCTGCCACCTCCAAACTGAATTATGGGTTTTATAGATTTTTTTCTAAGGAAAAAGCATATTTCAAAGAAAGTTACACTCTACTGTTAGGAGCAATAACGTTATGATTATTAAAACTGAAAGGCACTCTAAAAACTCACTCACTGCTTATTTTGCATTTCCCACTTGGCTAAAAGGAACTGGGGAAGGCATTGGACTCAAATAGTTTCTGATTGTCACCACCTCCCTAAGTACATGCCCAGGAGCACAGAGGATGAAACAAAACAGCTTCCTATTGACGAGTTGCTTTTCACAGGGTTGTCAATAAATCAAAACTGAGCCAAAGAAGAGAATGAAGTTACAGGCAGGCAGCAGTGAGTCACAGCACTGTGCTTTATCTGGCAGCGTTTGCTATGCATTGTCATGCTCTTCAATCCTGAGGAATTTTGGCTTTCTCAGGAAACTGAAGGACAGTGCAGAATAGAGATTACAATGGTTTGTGCAAGACTGAGTTTGTGACAGTTCTTTAACTTCTGATTCTCCCTTGGATGCATTTGGATGGTGCAGCATGCATTTTTATCAATCAAATTCAGAGGTAGAAAAACTGTTCTCAAGCAGTTTAAATAACTAGACATGAAATGATAAAATTTGAAGGGAAGAGCAAAAATCATGACTTCACCAACCTTCATCCAGCTGCAATCTATTAACATCATCATCATATTTCCCCCATCTATTTAAAAATAATAATCAGAAAATGGAGCACTGCCATAGCTGTAGTTCTGCTGACATCGAGGTTTCACTTGACAGGAGTGACATTCTGGCTTTAAGTCCTCATTCTGGACAGGGATCTGTTCTCTCATAGTTCTGAAACTGTCAGTTAGGAGCTTTGCTATAAGAGACTTCAAAGCTAAACTTGTACTGCACACATATGCACATATGAGCTGTTCACTAGGATTCCCTCTATTCATCCAACTACATCTTGCTGCAGGTTTCTTTACTCTAATCCGTCTGTTCCACCTTTCCTTATTCCTCTCAGGAATCTCTCCTATTTTGCCACACAAAGCAGCCCATCTGCAGTCATTCTGGACCTCTGGGAAGCCCGACACCAACACGATGGAGACCTCGATTCCCTCGCCTGTGCACTGGAGGAAATAGGAAGGACACACTCTAAAATCTCAGACATAACAGAAACTGAGATCGAGGAGCCTGACTTCAACTACAGCAGACAGAATGGACTTTAATCCTTCATTTCCATTGAAGAACCGATGGCCAGCTGACTTTCACACCTGAAAATCTCTTTGGCAGGGAGGAAATAAGGGTTTCTGCACACTGCCCAAGGAAGCAGATGCGTCTCCACAATGCCATTTTCAGTTGGAGGAGCAGAAGCAGCCCTATTAAAAATCATCTCCATAATAAGGAAAACAAGCTGTCCCTGTGCTACAGTCCTCTTTCATTTAAAATTCATGTTTCAGATTCAAAAATGAGACTGCACATCAATCATTCCCAGGGGCAGGAAGGAGCGAGGTACAGAGCTGTGCAAGGTAAATATTATGACATCCTATATTTAGGAAACAGTGATGCTAAAGAAGAATACAATGCCTACTAAAATACAATGCCTAGTGCTAAGCAGTGAGTATTTAGAGCCACTAGAGGTTAACCTCAGTGTAAGAGTTTGTGTTCTTGGGGCCCTGAGTCCCCCTGTTTCCAACTTAACTTACCTGAAAAGTGGAGGTAAATGCCATTTGCTGGCATCATGTTGACTCTGTGCATTTGCTGTAGTTTAGCTAAAGGAAAGCTGTAAAATCTGACCTTCTCCTATTCAGAGATTTGAGGAATTAATAGATTGTCTAAGTATTTAATAGACATCAGGTGTCAACCAAACAATTCTTTTTACAAAGTCATTCAATGAATGTAGCCTTGCTGCAGATTCTCCTGCCTGTTCTGATAACAAAAACAGAGCAAAGCCCTTCTCTGTGCAGTCAGTGTTTGTGAGCATGTGTGACCAATGCCCTAAAGTTCTCCATATACAGAATTTCATTAGGTACAAAACTTGTTGCTTTGGGGGTAGATTTAAACAACCAAATAAAATGCAGGAGGTTGCCAGTCCTGAACTGAAAGCTGAAGGTAAATTCAATCTGCACACCTTAATTTTGCTTTAGGTTCATACCAACACAATAACCTCCACTTATCATTACCAGAAATTAGCCTGATTTACTGTACAGCTTGCATGTTGTGCAGGAGATAGAGCAGGCTGCATTACCTTTGGTCTATTTACCCCCACATCTGGAACAGAGCTAGTGAATTCTCATCACTTTTTACCCATCTCATGCAAATATGATTCATTGCTTCAACTGAACCAAAAAAAAAAGAGAAAAGCTGTCACTGTGAGTCAGCATCGTGGCAGAACTGGTACCAAACCAAATACCACCAGTGTTCTCACTTGTACAGTGTGAGAATTACCCATAGTACTCATATTGGGCTGAGAGCAGCATGACAGGGCAGGTACTTAGTGGGGAAATCCATAATGATCCAAAATCATTTCTTCATCTGGGATCCCAGATCTGAACAGTACAATCAATGGCTGTGAATGGGACTTTGCTTGCTCTTGTTGACCTGAAGCAGCCAATTTCATGGCTTTCCCAGCTGAGCAGGCGGACTTACAAACACTTGGACTTCCCCAACCATTTTTTAAATGTTAGTATTTCACGCAGTCTGACATCAGCACTCCTGTTTGCAATGGGAACCCATAACTGCTGCAAGCGTATTTAAGACCAAGACAAAAATACCAGCTTAGCAGGCAGCAAGCTGTCACTTTTCTCAGCAGCACGTGGTTCTTTGAATTATACTTGCAGTGACTTCCATTCCTCCTCCCCAGAAACTTGTTTTGTCCAATGAAAAATATCATGAATAAAAAAATTGCCAATGACATCAATGGAAAAGCAACAGAATTTTCCTGAGCTGTGGTTGTCTGGGAAACCCACTACAGACTCTCTCCAGCAGTTAATTGTTCTCAGCATCTCCTCGGATGCAGTTTTAATTTGGTTGCTGCTTTTTCAATCTAACTCCAGTTTGCCACCCCAGCAAAGACCCAATGAATCCCCTGGCAGTGCCACAGCTTGCTGTGGTGTTCTGCAGAGCTCTGTGTTGGCTCCTGCTTCTGTTGTCCCAATCTGCTAAGCCACACACAGGGGTCAAAGCTCTGCAGAGCTCAGCCCTCACAACCTCACTCAAGAAACATGTAGTGTTTACATCCTGGACTGGAATAGAGATGTGAGAAACCATCCAGCTCTGCCTGCTTACTATTTGTGCAGCAGAGAGATGCCAGACCTGTCCAGCCTAATTTCCTCTGTGTGCACCAAACCTGCAGATGGAAGGGATCAGGGTTGATACCAAAATCCACATCCAACCCCAACTCCCATGAAGTCTGCCCTCTGAATTACGTACTGAAAAGAATGTCATTTCTTTTTTTAAAATGCTGGAACAGAAGCTGTTCTGTTTTGGGCCCGAGGTAAGATTTCAATTTTGCTTTGCTCAATAGAGAATTGTTATTCTGTTTCCTGGCTTTTGTTCAGTTATGCCAAAGCAGCTTCTTTGCTGCTGACCTTCCTTTTGTGAATCTACACTGAGAACTGACTTCTAACCTAGTATTGTTTTTGTGACCTTTAGTTGTTTAAATATTACTCTAACATTTCTAATCCATTTATCTCAGTGGAAAGGAATTTGAAATAGGAGCTGGACTTCTAGCCTACATTTCTAACTTGTATTGATCTGGCTGTACTTCTGTGCTGTATAGGATCTGCCCTACTGTATCATAGAAAACATCCTTTTAGCCTTACAGTATCTCTGATTGTGACCGGGACTGCAAGTCTAAGGAAGTGGTCTAAGAAATGAGTTCAGTATTAAAGGGCTTCTTCAGTCAGCCCACTACTGCTACCTGATAGGAGAACAGCCTCAAACCCTTCATTTCTCACCATTCACACACTCAGTATCAATCACAGAGGATGAAGATCTTGCTAGAGCATAAAACCACAAGAAACAGCTGTGAGAGTGCAGCACTCCTAGGATACAGTAAGTGACTTTGCAGTGCAAATCACTCCAGCATCATCAGAGAGGATGCAATTGCCTGAACATCCAGAAAATAAAATGGTGAGGAAAAAAAAACCCATATAGCTTAAAAGATAAGCATGAGAGGTGACAAAGAAGTGCATCATACCACAAACGTTTTCCATAGAGAGGAAATTGTTCTCCTTGATGACGCTGGTCTTAGTGGGCAGCAATCAGACAGCAAGTATTTAAGTCAGACTTCTCTGTTCCATTTTCTCCCACTCCTGGGAACTTTGCATTTCTTGTATCATAGATATCTGCTGCAGATATGGCTGTTTTCAGATGCTCCCTTTCTGTTGTTTTATGTTAGTGTCATGGGATGATATTAATAAAACTTAGCACTTTTAATTATAGAGGCTTGCACCAGTTATCCTCCCTTCTTCCTGTGTTGTCCCAGTTTTAGAGAGAGAAATGTTAACATTCAGGGGGAAATGTCTCTGCTGCCATTTAACAAGGCAGCTACAAATGGATTTTGTTACCATTAACGGCAAGGCAGTACAACAGGAGATGTTAAGTGCTGCTTTAATTTCTCTATTTCACATTAAAACACAGCTTTTCTCCCCCCCAAAGGCTGCTGCAAGGATGCTCTGCAATACAATATTCGCTCAGAATAAGTTAGAATTAGTATGTAAATTTTATATAAATAGATATGTTGACAAGGATCTGCAATCTTAACATTCCAGGAGCATATTTTTTAACATCCATGTTACATTTTTTTCTGAGAACTGTGTTTCTATGATTTGACCCCAAACCCAGCTGTGTAAAGGAGCTCCCAATGCAGGCTTAGGGACCAGAAATCCAAATCTGATTCTTTTCCTCTGTTTTATAAATTATGACCTTTGAAAAATAACTCAGAAGCCTCCTTGCAAACCAAAAGGCAGCAGGGAGAACTGCAGTGCTGTTCACTGGAGGTCCCACCGAGCTGCCATGGTGACACAGCCTTGCTCTATTTTCCATCTTCCCAAAGGCTCCCAGATAGTTCTGTGCTGTGACCCCTTTCAGACTCATATGTTTTAAAATTACTTTAAACAATTTTTTTTTTTCCACCAAAGTGACACACTGCACAGCTTTTGCCAGAACTACAGTATCACAAAGCTGATATTCCAGCTTTGCAACACTGCTTTTGCAGCCCCATAGTTTACATAAAGAGACATTAAGCCACAAAGAAAAGAGCCTTAATCCGTGAGTTTACCTTCTAACTTCATTTACTACAGCAAATGCCATAAACCCACCATGCACTCCTACAAAAATGTTACAAAATGCCCCAGTAACAGATGGAAAGATATCAGTGCTATTCTCTTACAGCACAGAGAAGTATTGCTCTTATTATTTTTATCCCTGGCAACAGCTGCTCCCCCCAAGGCCTTGCAGGCAATGAGCGCAAGGAAGGGCTCCTGGCCAGCCCCCCCCCCTTAGCACTGCCCTGCAATCCATTCCTTTCATGCCACTTGAATGACAGTTCTATGAGTAGGTTTTAAAACCTTCAGTAACATTCCAGCTCTTATTTCCCACTAGAAAAAGTATCATGTGTGGATACAGCAAAACAAAAACAAGCCACAAACTGTTGGGGCAATTGTCATCATCCTCGGGGTATGAGCCTATGAAATACAGACCTGAAGCAAAGGACTGCATTCCATCTCAGATTAACTGAACCAAAACAGGGAACCATATCCTCCTCATCCTTAACAACTGTGAATGAACTGCAGGTTTGTCCTTCCAGCCTTTACTATGCTGAGCTGTACAGGGGAAACCCTCGCACCTAACACAGCAGTAGAGATGGTTGATGCCATTGGCCAAGAATTTCTTTCATGGTAAACCTGCTGAAAAAGTGTTTTCTGTGAGTCGTTCATCTGTGATATGTGCTGGGGAAATTATTCCCTTGGCACTGTTCCTGCTTGGGGAGAGGCTGGCGGCTGTTCCACAGCAGTGTGTAAAATGCACAGATATCCTCTCCTGCACAGATAATCATTGCCTAGCTAAAATTGCCAAGAACATCCATGGCTCCTGGATGAACACAGGACTGTAAGCAGTGGGAGTATAGCACAGGTATATAAGAACTGCAGCAGCAACAACAAAAACCCTCAATTCACTGGCAAAGACCACAAACCATTTTCTGATATCACAGCCTCGTCCTTCTCTCTCTCTCATTACCAATACTAACATATACAGTACCAAAAAATCTCTTTTCCACCATGGACAAATAGAACAACCTCCCTAAGACTAAAGGGCCACTCACAGAATCACTGGATAGTACCAGTGCCCACAAAGCAGACGACAGAACCAATGTTTCACTCTTTGCTGCAGGAGAAAACCCTCTTGGAATCCACCTTCACTGTTCTGTCCAAAAGTAAAACAAGTGTTTAGGAATTTGACACTATATTTTTTGTATTAGAGGTGAATAGTACAAACTTTACTAGTGCTTCTTGTCTGGGGCTCGGGTGGGTAGGGGTGTCTTGTAATTTTCAAGCTATTGCAAAGCTGCTTTTAAATAAGCTGTTGAGTTGTGTTGACTAACTGGTTTGTGCTTTACAAGGGAATCCAGGTGAGCTGGGGTTCAATGGGCAGCCTCCTTGCCTTACAGGGTAACTAGAGCTGAAGTCACTTGTGAAAAATGTAGCCAAGGGATAGGGAGATTAGACAGCCCATCCCTGATCTGTAATGTAGTGTCCTGTAATTAATGAGATTAGCCACTCACCTACTGTAGAACCGTGGTTTCGTCAGCAGCTGCTTAGTTTGTTTGCCCCGGTGTGATAACCTTGGTTGAGAATGTACTTCTGCAGATTTCAGATGTCAACCCCCCCAACTCCCCCGTGTTATCTGGTCTCTGTATATAAATCTTATTGTCTAATCCCAAAAGGAAACGTGTAGCACAATAGGAAGTTAAGGGTGCTGTGCACCAAGCCTGGTGTAAGTTTTTTTCTAATCCAGCAGGAGGGGGATGACATGGATCTAACAACAGGTGTGCCTGATACAGAGAACAGGAGAGATTCCTAACAAATCCTCACTTAGAACTGCCTGAAGCTTTGTTTTTGCAGTTTAAAATCTTAAGACCTGGTAATTCCCTTACTGAAATGTGGAATGTTACCGTAACAGCAGTGATTGCATTTGCAAACAGTTCTTTCAGTTTCCCCTATTCGCACACTCAAGTTATTGGGGGGAGGGAGGAATATTTTTTACATCCATTCTTTCCCCTTTCAATCTGAAGAGCAGACAGATACCATTACTGACCCTCAGACATCTCCCAACACATCAGTAAGCAGAACACAGTGCCTTGCTGGGCATGCAGCATCCATCTACCTGTATATATTTGGGAACAACCAGCTACCATCACACAACTCATGACTGCAGAAACGCAGCTGCCTCCTCCCACCTCCGGCTCAAATTCATCCCCACTGATCTCAGTTTGTAAGTGGGTACAAGAACTTCAAAAGTTTGTTAATTTGGAGGAGGCAGGACAGAATGCTGGTCAGTCTGTGGAGGCAGATAAACGACCAGAGCTAAGCAAACATTTTCCATGCGTTTCCAACTTCCAAAATTACTGACCAGCCTTTTGGCAAAACGGGGCAGATACTTTAACCCAAACACACACTATCATAAATATATACATAAATAATAATATTCCTCTGTAACGAGACCCCTTTTCTCTTCTGCTCCCCCATTTTTGCAACAAACAGGTTCTGAAATGTTGGCTTTTGCTCAGTCTGCTGAGCGTTCTTCCCTCCCCCACTTCTCCCCATGGTTTAAGTGTGTTTAGGACTGAAAAAGGAGCAGAGGTTTGAATGCTTTCTTTAGTATGAAGCTGAAGGAATAAGAAAGAGACAGAAAACATTAAATAAAAAGCATGGCCTTGGCTTCATACCACACTTTCTGTGCCTTGTTCTATCGATGTAAATTCTGAATGTTGTACAGTAAAATACTTGGGAAAGACTCCTAGGAAAAGGCTGCACTGGCTTCTTTTTTCAGCACATGTACATATATAAATATATATACATATATATATTTGGTAATGCCAAACAGCTGTGTTATATTGTACTGAAGAAGTAATAATGGACAGTTTGGATGTTTTATGTAGAGTTTGCAGAAATTGTATGGCTATGGCCTTTTGGAAATAAATGTACAGACATAAATTACTGCATATCAGTTATTTATGAATAAAGAGTCTTTTACTGATATCTCAGATGACAGTCCGAGTGGCACATTGATTTCTATGTTAAAACAAGATCTTCTGACATGAGAGCATCACTGCTTTGTTAAGTGAGCTTTGTATGGAAGTTTGTGATGGAAAGCTGTATATTGTGCACCACTGCCCAGAAACCCTGCAGGAAATGCAACCAGAACTGAAGTTTACCCTCTGCTGCCAGCATTGAACCAATTCAGGAATATCTTTTTGCTTTCACACCCATCTGAGCTCCAACCCAAACAATGCAAATTACATTCTAACTTAAAACTGGTACATTTGTGCACACACAGCTAAAGAAGGCACTGCAGCAGATTATCTTAAATCACACATTCTAATCTAGGACAAGGAAGTTTTTGTCCTTAGCACTGCAAAACCAACATCTATGCTGTTTTGTGCAGGATAGGAGAACCTGCCCAGGCTGACCTCCAAAATACAGATGCTCCTCTTTGTTTTTCTCAACAAGTGGCTGTGCCTCCAATCCCATCTCACTGCAATGAGTTCTCATCCATTTATTATGCAAATGTTATCTTTTGGTTTGTAACACCCTGCACTGAGAAGCACCAGCTGATAACTCGTTTCTCAGTTAATCCTCCCTACACAGAGTCATAGAGTCAGAATGGCCCAGGTTGGAAGGAATCTCAAGGATCACAAATCTCCAACCCCCTGCCACATGTAGGGCCACCAATCTCCACATTTAATACCAGACCAGGGCCCCATCCAACCTGGCCTTGAACACCTCCAGGGATGGACGGGGCATCACAGCCTCTCTGGGCAGCTGTTCCAGCACCTCACTGCTCTCACAGCAAAGAACCACCCCCTGACATCCAACCTCAATCTTCCCTCCTCAACATCAAACCATTTCCCCTTGTCCTGCTGTCATCTCCCCTTTCAAAGAGTTGATTCCCCTCCTGTTTGTAGGCTGCCTTTAGGTACTGAAAGGCTCCAATGAGGTCACCCCACAGCCTTCTTTTCTCCAGGCTGAACGATCCCAGCTCCCTCAGCCTGTCTTCATAAAGGCTCATAACTTTAGATCTCTTAGAAGACTGGAAATAGCTGGAAAACAGAGCGCTGGGTCCTGCCAGCAGAAAACCTCAGACAGAGCCACCACGACCTCTGCATTTCTGTGCACTGCCAGCTTCAACTGTCTCAGCAATGAGGATACCTCCTTACAATCCTTACTGCAGTCACTGTAACCAGATGCTGTGTTTCATAAAGTCAGAAAGGAGAAACAAAACTTTCAGCTTTCCGTTTGGCACAATATACACCTCTTTTCTGGATTGATTGGATCCACTCTCCAGATACAGCTGCCACATTAATGCATGCAATTAAGCATCATCTACAAATACATTAGCCTGACAAAATGAGAACGTGGAGAGGGCAAAAACATTAAGTGCAGTGTTATAAAAGATATCATTACTACATATTTATTATCATGGGATGCTAGGACAAGCTTTTATAAATCAAGACACATTTCAAACATTCCATCACAGTCGTTTCAGTTATCCCCTGGGACAGCCTACACCATACAATGTAATGGTCACCTTTTATAAAAAATACATCTCTCCTATTAACTGCCTTAGACATTCATTGTAAAATTACTCAAGATCAATTGTGTTTGCAGAGAAATAATGTACGTTGCTGCAAGGAGTTCCTCATAGCATCCAAAGCCTTTTCCCATTTCAACTTCCACATAGAAAGAAAGGCTTTCTTCAAGAGAGCTCTGCAGGTACCTTTTGTTCACAATTAAATCCAGTGCCTACTGCACCTTGAAAGCATGGTTCTCAGGGCATAATAGAAACTCTGCTTCTCGTATCTTCATTTTCTAATGAGGTTGAAAATTTAGTTAGTTACACCAGGACCCACAGGGTCAATAACAGACACGCTTGGTTTGATGGAGCTGAAACTCCCAAACTCATTGTTAAACAACCCATGAAAAGAAGACCTGGGTTATTGAACAGAACAACATGAGACACATGAGGTGTTTCATCCAAAATGAACCAATGGAGGGAGAAGGAACAAGAATACAAGGCATCAACTGTTGTGTGTTCCCAAAGCACTGCCCCTACATTTTACAAATGAAACTTGAGTGCCGAACATTGAATCCTGGCTGGAGGCAGCAATCCAAAAATACTCCTATCTGTCTCTCCTACCTGTACCGTGCCTGGACATCTTCCCTCTGCTTGCTTACTCTTTTCCCCCACATCCCCCAACCCCTCCCTCCATCTGCACCTACAGCACAAAGCCCACTGTGCAGAGCCCAAGGGAGCATTGAATCTGGTAGAGAGAGTCCTTATATACACACACACACACACACACACACATCTTCATATTTCTGCAAGAAGTGGTTTCTTCAGACACTGTGCAAATGCAAGCACTCCCCTGTTGCTTCCAGACAAAGCCAGATTAGCAAAGAACCTCACTGTTACTGGGTAAATCTGTTATCAGACTGAAACTAATTCCTACTTTTCTGAACAGCCAGCTTGTGAACCCAGCACGAGAGTCACCATCTCCCACCTGCCAGAGTCCGGAGGTAATCTTAACTGATTGAGTTAAATAATTACTCTCATTCACCCTCATCTTGTACATATGTGGGGATTTTTTTGTAGGACTAGAGCTTATTAAAACATGTCCTACTCACAGATACCTGTTTGGAACACGGAATGGATGTCAGCTCACAAGCTCAACTATAAAAACATTGATGTGTCTCTACAAGCAAGGTGACACTGCTGGAACATCACACCTACCACTGGAAGAAGCTGGAGGTCTGAACTGAAATGCAAACACCCAACAACTGTGGCTTCCTTTTGCTTTTCATGCCCTCCTACAGAACAAAGGCTATTTGGGGGGGGTAAGCATACAATATAAGGAGCATCAGGCCTTCTAACAAACAGGAGCTCCCCCCAGGAGTGGGAGCACACTTCAGCTCAACACACACCATGTATGGTTGCCTCCCATTCAGTCCTGTTCTGTCTCAGAACTGGGAACAAGAACAGAACCTGCAAGGAGCAGCGCAGAGACCTGAATGGGTCACAGTGACATCACCTCTCCTCAGAGCCCTCCACACAGAGCAGAAGATGCTCTCACAGCACTGACGAAGCTCATACAGAACCCACGTCAGGAGGAGCAGCTTTTGCTGCTAGATAGAGGATAGAGGAAAGGAAAAAAAAAAAAAAGAAAACTGGGAGAGAAGTGGATTCTCTCCCTGCATGTTTTTGTTTAGTTTTAAGGCCATTTGGCTGCTTACTCAAATCCTCAAACCCTTCTGTTGCGACAGGAGGCAGCCACGGAGAGAACTGCTGGTGACAAACATCATGGGCTGATTGAAACTGAATGGAATAAATCCCAATCTGTCCTCTGCTGAGCAGCCTTGTGCTTTTGGGTGGGTTGGTTACATCCCCCCTCTTCTACTGGTGAGATGTTTGACGTTATGGAGTCAGGGTTCCCTCTAATATTTACCTCAACTTCAAGGCTATCTTCCCATATTATGTTTTTGTTCTTTTGCCCAGTTTTAATTAAAACTTTTAGGAACTTTGTGCTTTTGGAAGCACCACTGCCCCAGAAATCCAGAGAGCTGTCCCTCACTTCTCATTCATGCCCATTACAAGCATCACTTCGCAGAATTAACGAGGAGGGTGGATGAATGGTAACTAAGTGACATGAGTGCAGCAGCTAAGAAATTCTCACAATAGGGGGAAAGAAAGTAACACTGCTTTGTGGCATTATATAAGAATAAAACATTTACTGAGCTCTTCTAGTCTTACTCCATCAGTGTAAGGAGAGCGTGAGCTCTGCTCTGCCTGCAGTCACCACGTTTCTGTTCCGTGCTCACAGAGGCTGTGCACTGGGAAGCGTACGGGTATCACACATTTTGCCTTGGGATGCAGATACAAACTGCACCAAAAATCCCTGGGATATGCAGGATGACAGCATTTTAATCCCTCTTTAGTGGAGAACCAGCTCATTAAATCTCAACATGAAGGTTATTTTATTATGAAGTGACAGATCTGGAGATTTACTTCCCCATTCCTCACCTGCCTTCTCCCCACTGCTTATTCCTTTGTATTGGTTAATGGCCTTTCTCTCGCTATATAATCCTGTCAGGAGTGCAAAGATCTCTCTCAGGACGGCTCATTTGGTGTAAATCACTCAGCCTGTGCTGCTGACAGGAGAAAGCCAACATGCCACGGCTGATGCAAAGAAGGAGTTCTGTCCTACACTCTGGTAATTGTCACTGCATGATAAGTAAGTGCAAGATTTAATAAGGTCATAAAATGGAATGGCAAGAGCTGGTGTGAAAGGTAGTTTTTTTTCATTAACATTGTGAAAACCTGGATTCGGAGGGACAATAAATTAGAGCAGTTGAGCAGAAATGACCTATTTGATTATTCAGTGCTTTGCAGCATCCCAGTGAAAGCAGAAAGGGCTGCTGCCATCACAACAGAAGTAAATACCTCTGCAAGCGTTAAAACCATTATTCCCTATGGCACAAAGCTGCCCTTAGTGATGTCAAGAAGTAGAATCATACTCTGCATTATTAAGCAAGCTCAGTTTTTGCAACTAGGTTAGAGTTTTGAATGTAATATAATTAATGACTCACAGAGGACCAGACCTGGGGTTCTATTTGGTGAATACACCCCTATGATCAGACAGCCCCCAGGTCTGTAAGTGGCCAGGAGGTGACACACAGGAAGCACCATAGCAAATGATTCAAGGTTAACATCTCTAAACCTTTTACAAAAGCCTCATATAGGAATTTCTGGACAGCTCCAAAATAAAACACAAAAATATTTCTCCATTAAAACACTCCTTCCAGATAAACCTGCACTCCAGAAGAATTCACTGACTGCAGCACTGGGCCCAACACCCACACGTGGAGGGAGTCCTCTCCAGCAGCTCTCCTCTCTGCTGCTCCATAACACAAATCTCCATCAGTTGTAAGCATTACAGTGCCCTCTCAGATGCCCCCAACTCCTGTCCTCGCAAGGCTTTGAAGGCTGCATTGCTTTTCCTTTCAAGTCAAAAACCCAAACAGCACGAAGAGTCAGTGGAGCACAGCCCAGATTGAAGGCATCTGAGGACACCACCATGGAAAAACGTGGCACAGTGCCCACCGTAGCAGTTGTGAAAGCAGAAAAGAGCAGCGATCACCCAGAAAACAGAGATGCTGCAGTCCCCTATCGAGTCAAAGAGCAAGCAAAAGGGAAGAGGCAAAGCAATGCCACAGCCACTGAGCTACACGGATCCATCTGACACAGAATCTGGTGACCACACAGAATCCTGGGCCCATCACTGCCTGCAGGAGGAACATTCAGCTCTGGGTACCAATGTGGTACCTCAATAATGTGGTACCTCAATAATGTGGTTCAACAGCTATTAAGAGTCTGAGAAGGCTATCGAAGTGCTGTGTGTAATTAGAGGCAGTAAGCACTGCACGTGATTTGAAGGGTGACACAAATTCTCAAGTCCATGGTATTAAGAGCATCCACAGCTTCCTTGCATTCCTTCCTTAATTTTATACTTCATTCTATAATGCTGCCCTAACATTGCAATAATGCTGCCCTAACATTGCAATAATGCTGCCCTGTTGACAGGGACATCACAGAAACAGGAGCCCAATGTGCAGCACAGCACAGCGCTCACCAACAGCCCTGAGGTGTGCACTGCATCCAGGTCTTCCCCAGAGATGCATCATTGAAACACACCAACAATTCTTCTCACATTTGAGAGTTATGGGGACAAGCAGCTATTGAAAAACCTGACTTTTTTGAGGTGCTAATTAAAAGCTGAGGTTTTTGAGTAACATCATCCTGTTTGTGGGTGATGAGCGCTTTTGTAAGCCGAGCCCTGAGTTTCTTTATCCCTATTTCATGTAGAGGCATTCAGGCAAACAGCAGTGAGCAGGGAGAAGCAGAGACCCCGGTTTTATGGAAACACCAATACCATTAAAATTCAAAGGAAGGAAAGTACATTAAGCCTAGGCTTGATTTACAAACTTTTCTAGGAAGCAACGGTTGTTTAAACAAGGTGTTATGATCAAACTAATTTATGGGGCTGTAATACAGAGTCGTGAAACCTCTGTGCTTAATATTTATGGGAAAGAGAACTTAACAGTTTTGCTGCATACAAATTCAATTAAAATGTGACTTAGAAAAAAGGTGCTGTGTTTTCTCCTTGCATTTTGTCCTCCACTAATTACTCTTCCTGCTCAAAGCCCTCTGCCATCTAACACTCTTGGAGAAAGATCTTTGCAAATATCAGCCTCATTAAAACCCTGCAGAACAGAGATTACAGATGTGTACCAAAAAACGAGTGATGGGCTTTTAAAAAAAAAAAAAAAAAAAAAAAAAAAGAATTTTCCATTATATTTCTGGGAGCAGAAGTAACACGTGGAACAGAATGTCATTTTTCTGGATGAGTGAATGAGCCGTCATAAAATATCCCAGACAACTGTGCACCGTCTTACCCCTCCTTATTTTAATCCTACAGTACATGGTGCTATTATGCATGCAAAAAAGTAATGAGGCAGGCAAAGGTTATTGCTAGGGACACTTCTGGGATGAGGAGGGGGTGCCAATGCAGGAGACTAACCTCAGGCTATCTGAAATTGAAATTTTGGGATAAATTAATAACTCAACGTGAGACCAGACGGTAATGCTGTCTGTCTCCCGCAGGGCTGAAAATGTCTTTTGGCATTAATAATAATAATAAAAAAAAAAAGAGGAGGTGTTACCTGTGAGGACATACAGGGAGGCAGAGTAGCTGTGCTGATGCCACAGAAGAGCAGGAGGGGGGAAAATAAATGGAAAGAGACAGTGCTCTTCCTTACTGCTGACAAGCCAAGTGAACGCTCCCTGCTGGCTGTGGGGAAGTGGCAAGCAGCAGTCAGTAATTCCTCTCATTCTTCCCAATGCTTTCAGGATTTTTTTTCCTCACCATTAACGAGGGAAATTGCCTCATTATTCTCATTATTATTCATAACAGCGCCAGAAATTTTCTGAGGTAATTTACAGAGCAGATAAAAAAAAAAGCTACTCCCAGAGTTGAAGGGTTTACAGTGCAATTTGCACATGCAGCTCCAGGTCAGACTAAAACAGCGCCTCTGAAGATGGACGAGGAAAGATGAAGGTGAGAGCAATAAAATTACACTGTTTGGTGTTTCTACATGCAAACCAGGTGCAACATTTGGATGAAGTGGTGATACCTGAACAGCCAGGAGAAAGGGATGGGGAGGGAACAAGCAAACGGAAGGGGAGAAGCAAACTATTGCAAAACAACATGAAGAAATAACAGCATATTATGGAACCACAGCAATCTGCAAAACCTTTTGTGTTCGACCACAACCCTCTGTGTGGTCAGAGAGCTGGGATAACAGCACACAGACAGCAGCAAAGAGAGATCAACAACAACAGCAAAACCAAAACTTGGCCTAGGGTTGGTTTGGCCCTGCATTTCTTAAAAGGGAAAGAAAGGAAAATTAGAAATGAAAATAACTCATAGGAAACATCAGGAAGATAAGGCACTGTTTCTCCCAGAACCATCTACCAGAGCTGTCTGAATGTGCTTGTACTGCTTGGATGTGACTTCATATGAGCCTCTGAGTCATGGCCAAAGCAGGGGATAGGATTTCTATTACAGACAGCGATGCTCTTTACAGCACTGATGTTGGCTGTGCATTTCAGCATCAGTAAGCAGCCTGTGGCTGCCTTTAGTACAGTATGTGTGCACGGCCTCTGAAGTCTCATTATTCTATTAGGCTTTAATGGCATTCATAGGTTGTTTGGGATTAATGAGGCAAAAGTCCTCAATCAAGAAGCAATTTAAGAGTACACTGCTAATTCCACAGAGTTCTGTAAATGAACTAATTCAATACAAGCTGACCTTTTTATTTTGGGGAATGATTGGTGTCTGTATTTTCCCTGAGCAGAGCTCTTAAGCAGCGATTTGGAAGGGCACTTCTGGCCCAGTGACTGAAATCAATCACGTTCCAGGTGTTGTGAACACTCAATTCTGGAGCAATACACTTCCTTAAGAACTGTGCAGGTCATCCCACTGATGTGAGGATTATGGCAGTGTCTACCTGGCTAAGTAAGGAACATGGTCCCTTCAGAGGGACACAATGAAAGGAAGAACAACCCAACGGATTCATTTCTCAGTCATTCTATGACTTTTCAGAATAAAATCACTGTGGAACATTTCTTTCTTAGCATTTACAGATCTCACCCTATTGCAGCAGCATACAGACTCCTTCCCTTTTCATTATGCTTTGAGATGAGGTAATGGCAAGCCCATTAAGTCATACAAGTCACAATACAAGACAGAATAGCAGAAGGCATTTGGATCAGCACAACGCATCAAAAAATGAAAATTCATCATTAAAAATAAAAAATCAGATAATCTGTACCCTACATCTGCAATAAAAAAAAGAATTAAGAAATAGCATGAGTTCAGAAATAAATTTGCAGTGCATCCATCCCCACATGAAGGGGAGAACCAAGCAAAAGAGCATTATAAACCCCTAGAAGGACTGCTGTTAAACAGCTTAGGAAGGAAATAGTTTTGTCTAATCTGAAATGGCTCTTTCATTCTCTCTCTTTCTCATTTAATTAAGATGAGATCTGTTGAAATAATGGCAAACCAACGTTTGTGCCAGTTGCCAAGAACACAAGGCACATTATTGCTTTGTTCACATTTAGTTTTCCTCACAATAGTGGTGAGGTTCTGAAATAACAAACACAATTAGTGCTTTTCCTTTCATTTTATTTTCTGAATGTGATAAAACTTTACAGCTATTCATTATTCTGTTAGCAGACAGTTGCTAATTCCACTCTAAATTAACGTAGTCATGCTGCAGACTGTGTTTTATATTGCAGCTTATTTGGCTTTCTTCTTCCACTCCTTACACATTGATTCCAGCACTCTTTGTGAACGCTGCCACTTAAGTAAGAAAAAAAACAGTAGTAACTGAAGATATGCACTTCTACCTACAGACAAGCATCTGCCATTACACCTTCTTTTATTTAGCAACCCGAATGCCAAAGCTTAAGTGTGGACAGAGCAGCTTTTTGGGCTCTCTACCAACGCACAGCAGCTGCAAATGCTGCTCCCTGAGGCCCAGAGGAAAACCAGGAGCATTCAGTGCCCTGCATTGCTGAAGAGGTGCGATGGGAAGAGCAAAAGATGTCTTTGGTGATGGCCTTTGTGTTCAACTCTGTCTCTGTGCTCCTTATCAAACCTGCTGAAATATCTGACATGTGCTGTTGATGCCCTTCCTGAGAACAGAAATAGTAATACCTCAATGCCAAACAGTGAGTTGTAGCTGAGCACTTCACTCAATTGCCTCCTAAACAGGAAAAAACAACCTCCTACTTCAAGGCATGCTATCTACTGGATTAGAAGACAAAGGCATGAGATTGCATTGTTTAAATGACAAACGCTTTCACGTGAATTTTACCAGTAAATTAAACCTTCAATCAGATGTAAAATCCCATCACAAATAGGAGTTAATGCACCAAAATAGTCGCTGTGGGCAAAGCAGTTGCTGCGGCCATTTATCTGCTGATAACAACTCTTAGCATCACAACTGGGAGCTCTAAAGGCACATCTGTGCAGCAGCTCTGTCCCAAACTTCCCTTCCTTCCCTCACTTCCAAGCATGGCACCCAACGTCCAACAGATCCACCAGTTCCTGCTGCTGCTGCACATAGAAGCCTACAGCTGGGGATGGCTGCACCAACAAGCTACCATCTCTGGTTAAATTGAACAGATTTTCACAGGAAAAGAACAGAATCCTGTGCAAAACATCAAACACAAAGAGAAAAGCAGCTTCAAGTGCAGTACTCATACTACAGCATTGGTTTTCCCAGTGGGTGATTAAGTGTAGTTCACTTTTTGGTATTTATTTGCCTCTCAAGCATTTTCTGGTGCTGAATCCCATAGGCAGTTTGTATTTAATCTGTGGGAGCCAGTGGACAAAAAAAACATTTTTAAATAACGGAGGAGATTTTTAAAGCTATTATGTATAATTTTTTTTTCCTTTTTACAAAGCAAAATGCATTTAATGTCATGCTTCGGGGCCAAGAGATTGTGAGCTAGAACAGGAAGAATTGTTGACCTATCCCATTACACACATTTACACAGCTGGACTAAGCTTTCAGAGACTCATGAAGAAAATGCACTGCAACTGGGACTCAAAATACATGATTTCATTCACTTGTTCCCAGCTATGTTCTTTCAGAAGCCTTTATTAGACTCAACAACAGCCTCTTGCAAGGCACAGTCAGATCACATTACTACTCCTTGAAGACTTATCTAATGAAACAGACACATCTTCTGTTTTCATTCTACATTTTTACTTTAATTATACACATTGTCCGTTATGAAACCTTGCCATGTTGTCACAAGTGGCCTCTGAGGCTGAACTCTGCCTTGTCAAGATAGCTTTATCATTCATAAATATTTCAGCGAGAACCCAAGACTGCTTATGAAAGATTGATTTCTTACAGTTCACTGACCCTTCCGTTGAGGCCTTTTATTAAAATTAGAGTAAACTCATCCTGGAAATCTGAGAATTGTTAATATTACAGGCTGCTAAAACAGAGTTCCCCCATGGAAAAGCGATGCACTAACGACTAAAAGTGATACATTGCTCTAGAAATTAATGGCAATCAACACAATTTAAACACCTCTGTTTGATTCTGAATGTGAAAATTAATATCTTTAATGGACTTTAAATTAAATCGAGCAGGTTCAGTACTTTGGAGGCCTCTAGTCCAAATTTGGCTATGGAGTATTGAAGAGCAACTCTAGTTCAACGTTTGGGCACCCAGGAGGTTTGGCAAGATTATCAGCTGCTACTTTTTGTGCTGTGCGTTCCCCATTTATATTGCTAGAAAAATGTATTTCTGCCACAGCATCATTGAATCAGCCACAGATCAGCAGTGCAAGCAGATCCCCTTTAAGATCACAGACTGGTTTGGGTTGGAAGGGACCTTAAGGAACATTTTCATTCCAATCCCTTACCATAGACACCATTTAATCATGCTGCCCAGAGCTCCATCCAACTTGGCCAAGATCCAACTTAAAAGTGGTTTCTGTTCCTATCCAGTGCCTCACGTATCTCAGTATTTTGAGTTACTTTCCTTCTGGTTGGTTTATTGTGCTATTTAGGTGAATATACACAGATTACTTCGTGTGACTGATGGAGCACCTGGAACATGACAGCATTGCTGTGGGTAGAGTTCCAGAGCTGCTTCCCTGCATAGGAGGGCGTGCTGTTACGATGGTACACAATCAGCACAATACCAGTAAGGTCATTAAGGGCCTGGATGTGAGGAAAGGATCATACATGCTGCAAAATGGCTTAGCTCATTCAGCTTCATGAATCAGCACGTTCTCTCAAGATGCAGAACAGTTGGCAAAAGTGAGTTTGCTGCTGTTGCCTTTGCTGACAGCATTCTGCTGTAATCTTGGCAGCAGTGCAAAAGTAACAAATTGCATCCGCTTATTTCTGCTGTTGTCTTTAAGGCAGCTGCAGACTGTAATTTAAACCTGGCTTGTCTTCTCCCTGCATGCACATTTGAGCACACCCATGCAAATTTTGGTTACTTGCAACAGCCTTTACCACTGTAAAATACGTCCTGGATGTCATGCCAGATCAAAGAGATTCCCTCAAGCCACCCACAAAGAAAACTAGCAACTGTTGAACAGATACCAATCTCAAAGCCTGCTCTATTTTCCTCTACGACTTGCAAAGCAGAGACTTTAAACCTATCATTTTAATTAATTCAATTCAATGGTTATAAAAAAAAAAAAAAAACCACACTGCCCTTCCTACCAGTCACTAAAAGCAGCCTCACTCAGAGATGTGACTTTGAGCTCAAGTCTAAAGGCTACACCTGAAATGAAAGAGAACAAGAACATGGTGACATACGTTCAATCTGTCATTGAGAAGGTTAGGTGTTGGGGAGAATCCAGAAAGGACAACCAAGGTCACAGAATAGCAGAGAAATTTAGAATAACCTTAAAATTCATGAGCTAAACTCTTGATCCTGGGGGAAATGAACTTGGGTCAAGTTAAAGAAAGGGGAATAACATCATGACTGCACGAGAGCCTTGTTGCAGTGACTGTCAATGAAGTAGACAGACCCGATCCAAGGAAACTATACCAGACCCATTTCCCACAGACTAATTTAGCACAAGCCATCAGCCACCTGTGACAGAACAAGTCATACATAAGCAATTGGACCAGATTCTAGCTGGTGAATAACAGGAAAAATAACCCTACAGCAGCCATTGACCAAACCTTTCTTTTGCTCTGGGTCCCTCTCTATGTTGCCCATTGATGAGCTCATTTTGTAGTCATGAGGAAAAACCACCCAAAACACACAGGGGGAGTTGGTTTGTAGGTTTTTGTGGGTTTTGTTTATTTTTTTAAGCCTTTTCCCAAAGTAACAAGTAGTTGACAGCCATTTAAATATTCAGCAGCACCAGCATTCTGCCATTTAGGCTGACTGCATTGCTACACTGCAGGCTCCATTCGTCTCTTAGATTTCCCAGTAGAAATAACACAAGCCTGGTGTGAATGGAACATTTGTGATATGCAAACTTCTTCCTGCTGTTCACAAATAGAAACCTGAATGTGATCAGCAGCTCACTGCCTCCTCATTTCTCCAAGTGGTGGTTGTTTCCTTGCCTTCACAGAGATCAAAAGCTTCAAGCCCACACACTTGCTCTCTCCTCATTTGCTAAATTCTGCCCATTACAGCTACTCCTAAGAATATTCATTACATCAGACATACAACACAACGTTGGTCTGAGGTGTGAGCCAGAAGGTAGGAGAGCTGTTCCTTTAGCTATTCCAAATGCCAAGAAACAAAGAAAATCTCTGGGACTGAGCACAAGAAACAGTTTACATACAACACAGGAAAGCACCATTTCTGCTCTTAGCAACATTTATCACTTCAAGTCTCACCAGCAGCAATTGTTACTCCTACACCAGGCTGACATCTGGCAGAGAGGTTGGGATAAGAAGCAAATGGAGAAGAGCCCAGTGCAAAGTCAGCAAGAAGACACAGTCATTCATTTCTCAGACACAAAACCAAGCTTGTCATTAAGTGTCAAGTGCTACACTAAGAGTTGCACTGGACCAGATCTCCAATTCAACCTCTGGGCTCTTAACAAGACACAGTGAAAACCCTCCCCCAGAAACATTGCCTCTAAATGGCCTCTTTCTCTGTTTTCAGAACAGAGTTGGGCTGATAGTGGACTTGCACACCTGCGCTGCTGTTACCCAAAGCACTGATGGATAACAGACAGATTCAGAAATACCAGATTGACAAAATTGAGCTCATCAACCGTGTGCCACTGGCATATAATGTGAGGAATGAGCCACGACCTTGCTTAAATAAATGAGCATTCCTGATTCTGGTCCTCAGCACTCAGATCCAAAGCCCGTGCCCAACTTGTGGCATTAAATTGAGAAAAGGAAATCAGAAAAGAGTTGATTGAGCCAATGGAAAGACAAAACCAAGTAGCACATGGAAGCAGACACACAAGGGATTTCCCCTGCATTTTAGAGATATACCCACTCCCATTAAATTGAGGCAGAAACTTTGCCCTCTGTCATGCTGTCAGTTAGATTCTTGCCTTCTCTGCCTTTATATTTTCTTCTAGGTGAATGGAATAAACAACGTAGGAACAACATTCAGCTTTGCAGACTGTCTCCCTGTTTGTACTCCCAACACCAAGGCCAGCCTGAGGCAGTGCCTCTGAACATGCAGCAAATGCCAAAAAAATTAAGAACTTTTTTTTATTTTGTCTTCCTTTCCTATTTTTTTTTTTTTTTTTTTTTTTTTTTTTTTTTTTTTTTTTTTTAAGGAAGATACATCATTGAAATTCAACATCCATCTTAGAGAAGCACTTGGATGCTGCATGACCTTTGTGTGACATTTTCTTTGCATATGCGTACCAGGAGAGACCATTCCTCCTTGTAACCATCCCTTAATACAGCACCATGTCTGCAGCAGGGAATGATAAAGACTGCTGTGATGAGTGCTAATTCTCGTGATTCTGGAAGGCTCCTTAAATCAAAGCACTGAAACTGAGAAGTGAGGGGCATAACTATGAGGTTTATTGATTATTCTTCACTACACGAGCATAATTCTACCTTGACAATTCTACAAAGCCCCTATGTTTATGGCCTCAAGGCACATTTGGGTTGTTACCAAATTGGGTGTTTAGCACCCAAATGTGTTAATCTTACAAACTACTAGCTTTACATATTTAATAGATGTCACTCTACCTTACTATTCCAGTTCAGAATCAACATGAAGCCTTTTGCCCTGCTTGGAACCAATGGGAAATGAAGCACACAGGCAGAAAATACTAAAAGAGAACCTCTCAGTATATTCATCTACAGAATGGATAAAAAGAAGTTGGTTGCCGAAACTGTTGTCAGTTATAAACAGGTTGAAGTTCATATAAATACTGTAGAATTCTTGTATTTAAGACAAACCAAATCTTTATAGGGTGGGTTTTCTGTTTGCTATGTTGTGGATTTGGTGGCTTCTTTAAAATGCCTTTGTAAGCTGAGTTATCTGCTTCACAGACCTTAAATTCACCAGTTGAAACTCTTGCAATTTCCCACATTATGAACATCTGACCTCCAACATCAGGAAATAATGAAGAATTGATGGCTCCAGATGTGCCAGTCCCACCAACAGGCAGATGTTCATTTTACACACCATTTAGAAATCCCCAGTGCGTTTGATTACACGATGATAAAACGACTAAATAATAGGGAGAAATGGAATAGTGCTTGGAAAGTGAAGTTTGCATTTTCCCCACTACAGAAAAACACACGGATTCGGGCATGCAGAAGATTACACTGAGATTGTGGGCAGATTTAATTCAGAAATTTCTAATAGGACAACTGGAAGTTTCCACTATAGGAGATGGCTCTATCGACTTTATCCACCTTGCATCTAAAGACTCCAACACGAACAAAATTGGCAGATAGTTGGAAAGAACACAAAACACTCACAAACCATTCCTCCAGTAGTTATTTGGCTAATGGGAATTACCTCCTCTGCACTGAGTTTATTTCCCACTTGTTTCTGGAGCTCTTCTGTCTTCTTAGAGATTGTTATTCCTTCTGTTACCCTTGACCAATATGGCACTTATCCTTCATTGCATTGCACATAAAACTGTCCCTGTCAGCCTGTGCTCGTCATGCCTAGAGAATGCTTTACAACATCATAAAGCCACAAAATGCCTCAGTATTTAAAAGAGATCTGTCATTCTATCACTGCATCTTACAGGCTCCGCACACAACTCCCTGCAATGCAGTGAGATCCCTAAGCAGAGAAACAAAGAAAATAAACAGATGCTGCACTGCACGTTCATGTGTGCTTCCACCTTCAAGAATGCTGATGCATTATTGCAGGTCGTAACTGCACGCAGTTGTTAACAGCCATAACCAAACTGTTGCTGTGGGGTCTAGGACTGCCAAATTTTGGGACTGCCAAATTTTAGGTGCCAGTTGTAGGGATTGGCCCAACTGTCCTGCGATTGCTGCTCCACCAGGGATTCCAAGCACCCTCCCAGATATCCTATTCTTGCTGGGAAAGCTTTCAGTCTGCAAACAAGCATCTGTTAATGTTGCACTGAACAATTCATTACGTTATATTGCAAAAACATTTTACTAAGGAGTTTATTTACACCCAGTGCTCTGATAATGACTGATGAACAAGCTTTCAGGAACAGACTTAAAACAGAAGCCGATCAGTTTAGAACGTAATTTCATAGCTGAGAGCACAAAAGCTCATTCTTCCAGTGGGATTTTGCCTTCACCCCTTTTATTTGGCAAACCACTGATGAAGGCAATTATACTGACCAGACACATTTGATGAAAATACTGCATGGGGTTCATGGGGTTCTCACAGTTATAGTGTCCCATTTCAATCAGATATTACAGATTCACCTCACTTACTGAAACACAGACCAATTGCTGGCTATATATTCTCACTATCCATCTTGTCTCTCACGTTGACTGGTTCCAAGCATTTCTAAGAAAAAGAGTCAAAGCAAATTCTCGAAAACCTCTCAGCTGCCACTGCAACAGAAAGCACACATCAGGCCACAAATAGCACGCAAAGGAAAAGCTTGTCTTCAACTCAGCAGAGCCAGCAATGGTCTTTCAGAGAAAAAAAAAAAAACAAACAACCCCAAAAAACCAGGAAAGCCAACATAAAGTCCAATTTTAGAGTTTGAAAAGGATTCTGTTAAAACTCAAAAGTTTGACTTTCTGCTCTAATGGAAATGCCTTGTCTTGCTGCATGCAATTTTCCTCCCTTGTGAAATGGAGTATGTAACAAACACCAAAAGCAAGCTGTCTGCTCAGACAAGTTCTCGTGCTTATATTCATCCACTATCAGTGCTGCTGCCTTCTGCTTTCAGATGCCCCTTTACATAAAAACCGCAGCAGCAAGGAATTAGTTCTCTGATGCATGCAACCCTTTCAGCTTCAGTACCAAGGCAGACTCTTCTTTCATTAGGCAATGACTTCTACCTAAAACCATCCAACTGTATACAACAGCACAAGCTGTTGGGCAGTAAGGAATTGGATAAATCTAGGTGGTGTTCTGGAGAAGCTGCTTCCAAACCAATGAGAAGCAAAACCAGCCAGGATTGTGGCAGAGCTGGGAACAGACTGACAGGAGACTGAGCAGGGGCTGACTGGGGAAGTGGGACTGCAGAACTGATAATATAAGCAGCAGCAAAATGCCCATGTTACATTACCACAGGATGCCAGAAAGCGATGCGTGGACAGTGGACCAGTTTGCTGTCCTCATAGCCCTGAAAACACTTGCATGAAGAACACAATGCTGGGTTTCTCAGCATTCATTAGCTCTCCAGTGGATGCTAATTGCCCCAAAGAACAACCACCACACACAAAAAAGCCCAATTTCTGAGCTGAGATTGGAAGAAAAACAGAGGAAAGGGGCAAATCCTTCGAGCATAAACAGATTGTACTATTTATACATGGAAATGTTTTCTGCATCTACAAGCTTACCATGCCTAAGTACTTTAATTAATCGCAGCAGTTTCTATGGCAACCTTCCTAACTCAATTATGGATCCACGAAGAGGTGCAGAGTGCTTACGAGAGAAGCAGGTAACTCTTGTACTGAAAGTGAAGCAGAGAACAGGTATCACAAAAATAACAACGCTGTGCAGTCGTTGTCACACAACTGATGCAATGGATTTGTGCTTAACCCGATCTGAGGCCAGTGGTCACCACTGACATGAATTATCCTACAGCTCAACCTAATCTGAAGCTTCTTGAGGGCTGATGCAACACGGGAGCAGCAGCAATAGATTTATGCCAGACTAATCAACTCGACACAACTGATTCCACTGGCTCCATTCTGAGCTAGAACAGCAATGTGACAGGTGCAGAGGAAAAGAGTTTAGGTGAGAACTGCAGCTTTGCACTGAATGAATGAACTCATAGGGCCTGCAGCTACTGCAGAGCACAGCTGTCACAGCAGGCTGACCTGCACAACCTCAGCAGTAGAGATCAACTACCTGAACCCAACAGAACATTCTGCTCTATCAGAGGTTTTCTGTGACACCGCACAAAAGCCACTCAAACTGTTGTCTGTGCTTCAGTTTCATGATCTGTAAGATCAGGACTGTAACTCCTGGTTGATTCCTAAGCAACTTACAGATCCAAAATATCAGCTGCTCCCATCTGTGGATAAGGCCTGTTTTGAGGTTACTATCATATTGATTATGTCAAAAATTGATGGGAAAATGGGAGTGGCAGCAAATCCATTACTACAGGAGTTGCTGCTTTGCTTTCTTGCATGAGAGCAAATGATTTACATCACAGGAGCGATGCAGATGTTTCAAAAGCACATGCAATATTCCCCCCTTTGTACCACAGCACTGAATGAGCAACAGAAAAGGAGAAAGAAAGAGAAGCATGAGGAAAAATGGTATTTTGTCTCAGCTTATCATCTGAAAACCTTTACATTTATTAGCAAAAATCACCCTGCCACGTGAACTGGCTCCCATTCTCTTCCACACCTGTGCTGCTCATACCCTCACTTCTCTGGCATTTGCTCAGCAGCCTCACATGACAAGAGACACCACTTTTCCAGCTCATTTGCCTGTCACTGCTTGTCTTAGAGGGGACTTTGAGCCTCTATGGCAAGATTTCCCCTCCTGGATCCTGTCACATCACACGCCCTTTTCTCCCCTTTCAGATGAAATGCCTCGTTAGATATTTCTAAAGGTGTCTTTAGAGAGACAGGGTGATATTTCTTAACCTCTCTGCCCTCATCCTTCGAGGTCACAAGCAGACACTTCAGCTTGTTTCTTAAAGGTTAAGTTCAAGTTCCAGGAGAGCAGCTTGAACTTTGGAGAGCAAGAGCAGGAAAAAAAAAAAAAAAATCAAATCAAATCAAAACCTTCAGAGAATATAATACCATTATGTGAGAAGTAGTGAATGTGAATGATGAATCAGAAGTTGGAAAAGCTGGACAGCAGATAGCAGCTCCCCTCCAGAGGAAGAACTTCATCTGTCTTTGCAAACCAGCTGCTACTTTGTCATTGTGGTTTTTGCTCCTTCTCTTGCCCTGAACAACCCTGCTGTCTGCAGAGGGGAAATTTTTATTGCAGCAAAGCCCCCCACCAGCCCTGGTTGCACTCCTTCAAGGATATGCAATGTTAACTCTCCAGAGGTGGATATTTCCCAGCCTGTCGCACAGACAGATGCCCAATCCAAGTCAGGGTATTCAGAGCTTGAGCAAATTTTGCCTTCCTTCTCCATAAGCACTTTCAAATTACAAATTTCAGCTCAGCTTTCTGCACTCACATTACTGAGGCAGACAACTGCACAAAGTCATACAGCTCACACATACTTTGGAAGTCAGACCAGAAAACAACTACAACTCCATTTAGACCGCTGGTGCATCACCTCTGTAGGCACTGTGATCACCAAGAGTTATTTTGTCCATTTTGCAGCCCTGTTTTGTGTCAGGATCTTAACTATTCATAGCTATAAAACAGTGTTAGAAACATCCAAGTATGAACGGGAGCTGGAAAGCCCCTCCTCATTCTGGCACAAATGGAAACTACTTGAAAAAACTGCTTTCATTTCAAATATCACAACTGAAAACATGTTTTCCCCACACGTGGATCACCAGTAGTAAGCCTGAATGTTTCATTTTCTTCCATGTTGAAGAACTCCTATTTGTACACCCATAGACAAATCTGCCACGCTCATACAAATGCCCCAACAAATGAGAGAGCCAGAAATAGCAAAAATCTTGAGCTTATTGCTAAATAATTAGGAATCAACAGGCTTTAACATCAGATATTAACCAGCCAGCTCCAGATAATACAGAATCAGAACTGGGCTGGGTTCATAAACATCCAGAATTTTCTCCAGGCTCTTTCATAGCATTTTCCTCTGTTCAGCTTTTGTACACACACAGCTGTAGGAACTGGACATTATTTTTACCTTGGCAGCATTTGTGGAACAGAATCTGATAAGGAATTAATCCATGTCTCACCAGCACAGCGAGGGTCTCTAAGGGCCTGGATTATCAGGGTTAGTTTAGCAACTTGCTCTTCTACAGCACATTATACATGAATGGACATCTCTAAGGGGCACAAAGCGCTGCTGAGAATTCCAAAAACATCTTGCTGGAAAGCACAGCAAAAGAAAAAAACGTTCTGTTTTCCTCATCACGTTTTGGTTTAAGCAATTAGAAACAGCAGAGCTCACCTACTGCCTGTGTCAGATACAGCAGAGCTCAGTGATTTTGGCAAATTCAGGGATGCCTATGAACTTACAGCTTTTGTACTGAGCTAAGATTTCTTTTCCTCCTATCAGCAATTTCACAACTGCATTCGAATCAGCAATAAAAATAATTGTAACCACTGGCATTTTTCTTTGTATTCTTATATACATGTGTTGTGTCTGCACATATATGTATTTATTACTTACATGTAAAAGAGATTGCATTAAAGAGCACAAATAAGGTAGATGAGACACTTTCATTCAAAGCTCTCATAGTCTGAGTGAGGGCGACAGGGGAGAGGAAACATTGAAAACAAAATCTATGATTCATTCTGTTGTGCCATGAGTTATACCAAGAAGTGCTAATCAGAAAAATAACAGGATAAAAAAGTGATTTATATGTACAGATTAAGGAAAATCTACCTCTGCACGGAGATTTAAGGAAAGAAAGGAAAACTGATCTTGCTTCAAGGCATAAATCGACCTCTAATGGATTATGACTTTTCCTGCAAAAGGGTCTTCATTAAAAACTGCACAAAATCATTTTGCAACATAACCATAAGTGCTAACCACTATCAGAGATGTTATTAAAGTTCCACCAGGCCTGATAGCACCATATGGCCATTCCCAAGCCACTAAAGAAACACTTCTTACACATCAAGAGCGTAAGTGGATCACAGTAACTGCCACCAAACAATAAAACCCAGACAAAAACCCACCTGACCATCACTTATGTGTAATCCCCATGAAAACTGCTGCTCTGAGAACTGCCCAGGACTGCTCAGAGCATGGAATGCTTACAGATAAGGAAACAAGTGATGTGAAAGACTCAAAGTAGGAATGGATCTAATGATTAGTTAAGAACCAAATCCAGATACTCACGTAATGTGAAAGCAATCCATGTTATTCAATGCTGTAACCATGGACTTAATGACTGACACACAGCAGTGCACAGAAAAGCACAAACAATCATTTCTGCTATTTACAATTTATCTGTTCATATTTCCTCAATTTCTGTCCTTCTGGCTTTTCTCCCAGGGGAGATGAGATTTGAAAACCAGCATGCTGACCTACAACACTGCTGTAACCCTTCACAAAACAGCTAATTAAACCTGTTTTCCCCCCAGTGCAACACAAAACAACATTCCTAGCAGTGCTGATCCCATTCTTACCCTAACCCCATCCTGCACAATGCATTCTGATAGTTCAGACACCTAAATCAACACTGCTTCACAGAAGCAAAGGGAGCTCTGCCAATTCACAGAAGTTGAGGTCACAGCTATATTGGGTCAAAGGTATTTCTTTGAAGCACGTAGAAAATGATTGGGACTATTGCTGTACAAAGTATTCAACACCCTGCACGTCTTATCAGGAAGCTTGGAGAAGCAAATATAAAGAGCATGAGGAAGCAGCTGCCTCTAAAAAATGTCATCAGGAAGTTGAGACATCACAGCCTACGTAGAGATTGTCCTTCTTCCATTTCTCACGTTTTTACTATCGTTACTTTGTTTGCTTTGAAGGCTGCTTTAAATTGCTTTGAAGCAATGCTTGACATAAAGGTAGAAGCTCACTTACATCAATGCTGCCATATATGAGGGCTGCTCTGAAAGTCTTGCATTGGCCCATGACATGAGAGGTGGACATTGGTGGGATGGCAGCAGAGGCTGAACCTTCCCCACCATGTGGGCAGTGTGCTTCAGCAGTGCCATCAGTGACATAAAGACAATCCACAGCCACGCACAGCTCACGCACTATGAAATGAAGACTGTCTTGATCAGTTTTGTTCACACTGATTGGCTAATGGTCATGGCTATGTTAAAAAAAAAAAAGATAGTGTTTTGCAGCTGAGAATTTTCTCTATCAAACAGTCAAGGAATCATAGAATGGTTTGGGTTGGAAGGGAACTCAAGGATCATGAAGCTCCAACCCCCCTGCCACATTGAGAGCTGCCAACCTCATCTAATACCAGCCCAGGCTGCCCAGGGCCCCATCCAACCTGCCCTTGAACACCCCTAGGGATGGACAGGGCATCCACAACCTCTCTGGACAGCTGTTCCAGCTGCTCACCACTCTCATAGCAAAGAACTTCCCCCTAACATCCAACCTCAATCTTCCTTACTTCAACTTAAAACCATTTCCCCTTGTAAATAGTGTTAGTGTACTCTATGTATCTGTTATATTTTCCATGGAAATAAATAGGAAGCATTACTTTTGTAGCAACCTAGTAGTATCCTTTTTTTAACATAAATCTCTATGTCAGCCTAATGCTTGATTCCACATTTCTGTTTATCTGAGCATTAAATGAACAGCATCACCTACAGATTTAACCAGGATTTGTAAAGGGACTTTAAGCACAGCCAGTCAACAGCTGTGCAGAAATTGTCTTGAGCTCAGGTAAAACAACTGCGTGCATTTCTAAGATCCAGTAACAAACACTGATAACCAGGAGAGTATTTGCCCTGTACGAGTTGACCTTATTACATGCAAACAGTTCATCTATAATGCATTTAACTCAAGTTCTTCTTGTTCTAATGAATTAACTGCACTCTAGTGGACTGCTGCTGAGAACTTGTTTGGGGAAAATAGCTCCAATAAAAATCACATCAATAATAACACCTCCAAACCATTTAACAGTCGGGAAATACTCAAACAATGATTTTCTCTCTTCTCTTGTCAGGAAGTCTTCAGAGGATATAAACATACCATGATAATCTATTGTAAATTGAGTGCAAGCAATGCTTTTAAAAAATATAGCAATCAATAAATAAGCAAAAAAAAAAAAAGAAGGCCCACAATGGGACACAGTTTCTTCTTTAGGCTTCAAACATGACGTCCTTACACCAACCAATTACTCCAGCAGAGGAAAATTTCCCTGAACGGTTGCTGACAACAGCTGACATTTGCATTGCAGTTCTGTTCAAAACTTCTGAGAGTTCCTGAAATCTCTTCCAGGCAACGCTTGGTGTTTAGACAACGCATCTATAAGGATGGCATGGTCTGTTTTCATGAGATCACCCAGTGAGATTCTAATGCATTATTTATATTACTGTACAGGCAAACCACAGTACTAAGCACTACATGAACATGCAACTGTGACAGTCCCTGCCCTAGATAAACAGCCAAGACCTCAACTGGAGAATGCATTTACAACATAAGCCTAATGCTAAAAGCGTATTTTAAGTCTCATTGAAGTCAGCCTTCCTTTTATGAAGCAGACCAATTATCCACCACGCAGGCTACATGGTATCTCAGAGAACTACAGGCTCCTAACTGCTTTAACACAAGTACATTTTGCCCGGCAGCTTTGCTACCATTTATATCTGCACCATCCCAACTAAGCATGAATCTGGGCCCATTAGATCAAAATGCTTCTACAGAAACCATTTTAATTACTCATGGATGGCTCATTAATCTGAGGCTGCCTCAACAGACATGCAGCAAATACACCAGACCTAGGAGGACATACAAACATTTTCTCTTGCATGTGCTGTTACACGTCAGAAAACACATCAGACTTCTGCTCCCTTCCAACTGGGGATGCTGTGTGATTCTAATGGGACCAAAGTCATGCAGGGAAGTTAAACCAAGTTTACCCAAACATTGGGTTAAAGCAACCAGCTGGAAGATCGTGCACCAAGTGTTGAAGTGGCAACAATTTCCTTGGTTTCCCTAGCTAGCTGTATATGGCACTACATGGAAGATTACTTGCTCTACTACAAATAGACTTTGCCCCCTTACTCATGAGCTGGATTTCCATGCAGAGGAAGACTTGTAGGATGCCCCAGTTTCAGCTTTCACAAGTCATCAGTTAGCATGGATTTTTTTTCCCTCCATGAGAGCAGTTTCTCATTTTCGCATACAGTGCTTTCATGTATCACCCATAACCACAAGCCATGACATGCAAGAGTAAAACCTGAGCCATGGAGGGGAAGGGCAGAGGGGAGGAGGAATCGATCTGTGGGTCAGCCACAGCACAATAAATAATGAATCAAAAGACACAGACAATATTTTATCTCCAATCACTCAACCTTAGAATGTTCCCCATTGTGTTCAAGTGTTTAATCACCTTTAAAGAAATGCATCATTATTTGGTCTAATTCTATCATTTTCATTATATTATCATTTTTTCTATTTAAAAGCAAGTTGCTGCACCTATCACACTGTCCTGACCTTAGGCATCTCCATCCATCTTGAATTACCCACAGTTACTACCTGCAGTTTACCAGTTCTAGCTCTTTGCAATTGCAAAGTAGTATTATGCTTAACAGCGTCAATCTCTGTTTGCAGTTTCAAGACAAACTTCCTTCTTGCCATTGGCAATATGCAGTTTAATTGGATGCTATACAAAGAAAAAGCATTTCAGAAGTGCTATGACATTAGAAAAACAACTCAGTCACTGTGCATTTAGGCAGGCAGACACTCAAAACTACATTGATTTGCACTTTATATTTTGAGATGGATGAAAAAATAAAACATAAATTGCACTGCCCATCAATTCTGGTAGCACCACGGAAGCCTGCAGGGCTGCATTGAGACCTCCTCCCACTGTCCATCTGCTCCTCATTTGCCTCCTGTGCAGTGCAGCAATGGGGAGGGCTCGTTGATGGGCTCACTGGGAGCATCTGCTTTGGGCAGGAGGCAACAGAACTATGGATTGGCAATGATCCTACAGTGCCAAGTTCCCCCCTCCAGCTGTTGAGGATTCCTCACCCAAACATGGTGAATTCTTGCCAAGGCTGTACCTTGCACAAAAGATTGCTTTCCCTCAGCACGAGGAACCTGATGACCACAGCTCCTGACCACATGACATGTTAATTCTAGTTTGTTTCCACCCCAATTGATGCAGTCACAGAGCAAGTAATAAATAACTGTTAGTAAATAAGAAGAAAACCAAATGCCAACCACGAACCAACAAGGACAGAAAGCGGAAAAGCAACTGGTGAATAAACTTGGCAAGAACAGACCTGGATTTCATAGCTATTCCTCATCTCTCTCACATAACACCCACCCCAAAGCTGGGTGATTACAGAAACAGATGTAGAGTTCTAGAAAGCAATTCTAAATTCTAATTCTAAAATACGATTAAATTCCACAACCCATTAAAATCAATGGAATCACAAGATGTAACACCAGGATAGAAAAACCCTACAAACAGTAAATAAACCAGACCCGTATTTAAGGACTACTCTGCTACCTATGTCTAAAGCAGAGCTTGGGCACGTCAGCACCTTAGCTGGCCAAAAATAAAAGCCAACAAACACAACATGTCCAGACTTCACATTTCCTTAAATGCCACATATCTCCAGATTCACAGCCAATTCCTTTCCTTTCTGAATGCAACACACATTATCCCTGTTCCCCAGAAAGGCTATTGTGGCATAATTACACTTATTCCACTAGGACCAGTACTTGAAGGAACCAAATACATCAGGCAATCAAATCAGACTCATAAGACTCATACGCTATCAACTCTAAAATATTCCAGAGTGATTGAACTATTTTTCTTTGTTCTTAAGTCTTTTTCTAAACAACGAGAGAGCAGACATAACTGCAAGTTAACAGATGATATACCTATAGAATGTATTGATTAAACTGCTTGCATGTGATTTTGGTTTCCAGAAACAACACGCCCTTAAAGAGACTCCATTTCTTCTGCACTGATTCACCTGTAACTGTCCACTTAACTCTGTCTTTAAGCACCTCTGTGGTCCCATGGTCTGATGTTAGGCATCTTCTTTCCACACACATCCATTCTGCCTCTCAGGGTTGCTATAGAAGCGATGAGTTTCCCTCATTATTTTAGAGAATCTTAGGATACAGAGCATTTATCTGAGAGTTTCATCACCTGGAGACATGCAAATCTATTACAAAAAAAAAAAAAATAATAATAATCAGTATTCACAACAAAAACATTTCCAGAGATGGAAAAAATAGTTGGGCGTTGGGTGTTTTTTCCTACATCTGTATAAAGGTGCTCATTTTGCAGCACGTTCAGAGACCCCTCGACTGCCAGCTATGCTGATAGAAGGCACAGCACTTTCAGATGGTTCAATTTTGGCCTTCCAGTCAGTGCTGATTAGCCTGACAAACACTGGTTTAGCACACGACAGCAACTATGCAGTCCCAACCCATACAAAGAAGGTTCCAATCTTCATCAGCTCCTGTCCAAACCAACAATCGTTTTGGCTAACACAGAAGATTAATAGCACTGAATGGCCCCAAAGTCTACATCTGGCTCCTGGCTTCCCTGCTGCTCCTTCCACAAAGGCTCCCATTGTATAGATTACATCTGCACAAACACACTCTTGTGCTTTCATACACATCCTTCGGAAACACAATGGAAATTCTGGATCCTTTTCTCATTATCATTTCATAACTTGCACAATTTAAGGCTTGTTTGTGTTTTAGCTGCTGATGTTAAAGTAACGCTTACCCTGAAGCTTTCATAAAACTTTCAGAACTGCTATTATTTTTAACCTACTGCCAGAGGCAAATCCTCCAACAGAATGCACTCATAAGAGGTCATTTATTTCCTCCCAGTAAGCAAACTCAATTTCCTTATCAGGGCAATAAATACTACCACCAGCAACATAAGTGCAGAGCAGTTCCCACTTCCATTGCTGTTACTGCAGAACATTGTCTCAATGATTCGGTCCAAACCACCCTTGCCTTCTCTCATCTCTATTTTTAAAGCAAAAATATTACAGTAAAATTAAATACCTTCCCATTCAAAGAAGGAGATTTTATTATTATTATTACTTTTTTTGCATACGTGGAGATTGTTGTTCTTACAAGCAACACTTCGATACTTGGCATTCTTCATTTCACTCCAACTGATCTACAGAAATTGAGAGTTCTTTTGAAAGCTGTAACAAAGATGATTTAAAACATATAAAAGATTTTATCTGTTGTGGGAAAAACAAGCATCTAAATTTGGGACGAGGTGGATCTCCAGCATAGGAAAATGACAGTATTTTCCACCTTAACCTCTTCAGCTAGAGTTGCTAAGTAACCATGACAAACCACTGCGTATTCTCTGCAGCGTCTGCTCTAAAGCCTGACAGTTTGATTAATTCTTCTGACTACCAAACCTGAATGGTGAATATTCTACATGCTTAACCATTTATTTAAAAAAAAAAAAAAAAAAAAAAAAAAGACTGCCTATGATTTATAGATTAAGGTTTATTACTGAGCTGCCACAATTCAGTGGGAAACTAAAATCCTTTCATAACAGAGAAAGGTGGGATGCATAGGGGCTTCTTTCTGACTCTCATACCAGTAAGTATAGTTTCTCCATCTTTAATAGCATACATATTTGATTCTGAACCCTGCAGCTCAGTGCAAAGATAAAAAACATCAACCTTGGTTTCATTTTCTTCCAACTGCTGACATCCCTACACAAGGAAGTTCAAAGCATCAACAAATGTTACTTTCAAGCAGCAGGAGAAAAACTTCAGGTGCATCAGCACACATGGACAGCACAGCTGCCTTCATTTTACCTCTCTAGACCAACTGTGGCTGCAAGATTCCTACACTTTGTATTGTAGCTCATCAGATGACCAGAGCATCTCCTCCAGCAATAGGAAACGTGTCCCTGGTTTAGAACGTTTGCTATAAACAAGTGAAGGTATTTATGCATTCATATCCTAGTCCGTTGCCTCAGACATCTACAAACATTGACAAAACTAAAGACACTGAATTAAAATGTGATCAACATGATATTTTTGGTCTGTTTGTATTTTGTCTCTTTATCAGAACAGCTTAATGTTATCTGCTGAAAGGAGAAGAGCCTAATGCGTATGTAATTATAACTAGAAATCTGCCCTTTAATATTAGAGAAGGCCCAGAAGCAGAAACACTATCTCTATCAGAGACTGTTTATTAACAGAGCAATATAAATGAAGAGCTGCTGTTACACATCTCAACTAAACCAATGCATCTGATATCAAGTAGCATTTCCTGCCTATATCAGATTTCTATCCTGAAAGAAACCCACCAAATAACCTGAGCCCACCTGCAGATGTAGGCTGTTATGAAGCCTGCAGACTCTCCCCTCGAGCACACACACAGTTATCCATTCCTTCCCCAGGAGTGCCCTCCATCACCTGCAGGCTTTTTGCTTTGCAGGGCTGGCAGCACATTCCTGTATGAGCATCTGCAGTGAGGGAGAGGAAGATGAAACAAAACCCTTAGGAAGACTTTGCAATCCCCAGGTTAAATAAAATATTCTTTACTATCTTACAGCCATGCATACTCTTCACATACACAAGAGAAATGAAGACCTTCCATACATGCAGTTTTAGAAATAAGAAACCTTGAAAGCAAGAATAAAGTTGCTGGTTTTAAGATCTATTAAACAAATTGCTCATTATGCTAAGAGTGGAGTTCCCCTTGCATTGCTGTAGCACTATACCCAAGAACATACTGATTTCATTCCATACCACATAAGCCTATAGAGGCTTTTTTTTGTTTTATTTTGCTGGTCAGGAAAAGGGCTTTCAGTCATAATTACTGTTATAAGAAGGTTCCAGGGGCTGCTTGACCTTTGTTGCTGTTTGTTGGGCTGGTTCTTATTGGCCTGAGCAGTCCCAAACCTCAGCTTCTTGCCCCGAGACACCTTGCTTATTACTATAATAATAATATATAATTTTATATATTATATTATTTATTATTATATATATATTATAAAATATTTTATATCTTATATTATTATATTATTTATAATAATTATAATAATATTATATGATTATTACTATAATAATATTATTATTATCTGTAAAAACTTTGATGTGGGATATTTTAGAGGTGATTGAGCCTTATCATCCAATTCCAAACCCCTCTCCAGCCTACTACTATTTCAGTGCAGTCAGGATCAAGCATTTAACTCTTGTGTTTTAACCTCTTAAGCTTATGCTTCTGTGGCTTTAATCAAAGCATGGCTTTATATTTGCTTCTGTAACTGTGTGATAAATTATTAATAAATTATTGGCTTCGCCGAGGCCGTAACACACCAGTTAATGGCATTTATGAGAAGTGACATGTTTAAACGCGTGTAGTTTTAAGTCATTCTTTCCTCTTTAATGGGATCGTGCTGAAGGCATCTGTTGCACTGGGAAGCAAATTACTTTCACAGGACACGATCAAAAGCTGCGGAGGAACACAAAGCCAGAGCCTAGAATTCTCCAAGGAAGAGCACAAATTAATATCTCCATAGACAGACTGATTGCCTGACCATTGTTACCAACTTATTTTAAAGGAAGGGTGATATTACAGATACAATATCAACTGTCCCTGTAAAACACACCAACAACTGAGGTGCTGTCATGCAGCATTCCTCACTTTCTCCCCAGCAGCTTTCTAAGCTGCTTTCTGGAACTGGTGCTGCATCTCACCTTGTATAGGCAGTTCACATCTATCAACCTCAGACTGACCATACTTCACAGCCAACTGAAAGCCTTCTCTTTAGGCGGAGAACTGACCATGCTGCAGTTTTAGTTCATTTTATTGTATATTCAGGATGAACACTTACTTCCTTACTATTTGCTCCCCCTCCACGTTCACCTTGCAGCTCTTCTCAGAGCACAAAGGTGCTTTACAACCATATCAGAACTGCGTGGATCTGAAAGATTACTCTCCAAGCATCCCGAGTCCCCTACTTGACAAGCTTCTTAGCTGTCTGTCTTTTAATTCTGTTTTCTAATGTACGTATTTACATTCTCACCAGTCTGACTGATCCCTAGTAAACAGGAATTCCACTGTAAAAGTTTCAAACACATAAGGAGGAGATTATCACATCGTAGTTTTATCACAAGAAATTGACAAGATCAGCAATAAATGCTATTCATCTGGAGCACCACGGCAGCACGCTCCTCTGATTAATGAGGTGACAGTTCTGTGCTGCGAGATGGCAAAAGGACTTGACAAGACTCACAGTTTTGCTCATTGACTCTAACAGCTGGAATGATGTTTCCTAACATTCTCTCACGCTCTGTCAGTAATATATCGTTCTTGTCACCATCTCCTCTGAATGGATTTGCACCTCAAGGTGAGCTCCAGCAAAGCAATAGGAGGAGCGGGAAGAACTGGAGATATTGACTATCCAACATAGAGCACTTTGCCCAACTCCATCAATTAAGGTACTACTGGTGAAGATAATAAAGGCCACATTTCTCTTTATTTTCTTGCTATTCGACAAGGTACGCACAAGCAGTTGTCTGCACAGCTAAAAAACCAGAAAATAAACAAGTGCTGTATAAGAAATTAGTTGCCCAATTCCCATCGTGATTTACGAAAGGTTTCCATGTCTTTATACAGTAGACTTCAATTCCAGATTGGCTTAATACTTCTACAGAATTGCAATCTATTTTTAATATATTTTAGTCTAAGAAACAGTATGCCAGTACAAATACTTGATTTATACCTCTGTTCTCCACATCAGAAGTTCTCTCCATTTTTAAGCCAAAATCCAATTCAGCTTTGGCTGAAGACAGTTTTAACCCTAAAGTTCCACGTGTGAATTTTGGCTCAGAAGGCATCTTCATTGAAAATAAGCAACTATAAATATAGATTTCAAACTGCATGGAATTGATTCATAGAGAGGGATTTCTCATCTTGGCAGTGTTTCTAGTAATTATTTATATGCAGGCACAGTCTTCTTTTCAACAGGGAAGCAATCTGGCAGCCATTACAGCTAACTCAGAGCAGGCCATATCCTTTCATAAAGGCTACAAATCTCAGTTTACAAGGACTTAGACATTAATGAAGCCAGCTGCCTATTACTCTATTGCTGTGACACCAGAAAAGAAGTCCAGACTTAGGCTATACACAGCTTTCCAAGGGGCGTTTTGGCAGGTAAAACCTGAGCTTTCCTCCCAAACAATCTCAACACAGATCAGAACACACATCCAAAACCAGCACGTTGAGAACGAGTCTAAACTGAGGGAACAAAGCAGAGATGCTAATTAAAAGAAACGAGTTCTCAACAGCTCCATCCAAATCAGAGAAACAGAGGGTTTCCACTTTAGTCACTGGACTAACAAGGCAAAATAAAGAAAAAAAGAAAATCATATAATTCAGTATTTTATTCTCTCCCCCCCCCCCCCCACCCCCCCCCCCTCCAACCCCATAAACTACTGAGAATTCAGCAAAGAGCTTAATATCAGTATTTGCCACATGGAACCAATCACAACATTTAGATGGAATAGGAAGAAGAAGAAGCTCTTAGCAGGACTCTCCATTCCAGTTATTATTTTCATGTTAGTACCACTTAGTGGTGCCCTCTTGGATAAATCAGAGTGAGTGTGAGAAGGACTGGGTTTGATTTCTTCAGGCAATATGTAATGAGTGAAAGCAAGCTTGGATATGGCAAGCTTTTGTTACCATAGTGGCACAGCAAATCCTGCAGTATTCTAACACTGAGAAGTTAGGTTTGGCTTCAAACCAAATGAAGAATCATTAAGAATCCCAAAGGATATACTGAAACCCCACTGAACCATGGCCCAAACAAAGCACAAGCTGCACTGTAAGGCATCAACACTTATAAGCTGCAGTGCCTAACTCTGTTTCTGAAGAGCAATTAAATATATTTTTATTTCTTTCCCAAAATTCACAGGTAAATCACAGAACTCAACACCCATTACTGCATGGCCAGAAGCCTACAGAGGTTCATTAATGGAGTACAGTGGCTTCATCAATATCTATTAGGTATACTAACTTTGAAGTCTATCAAAGGCACGAGGGAGCTCAAAGCATGGTTGTTCTTATGCTGGCATACATGTACATCATATCTGTAACAAAGAGTTGAGGCTGGAATACGAGACAGCATTTAGCTTTGATCTGGTCTGATTCCGTACAGCAATTCTTTATCTTCCAGATGAAACAAACATGGTAAGAACTACTATTGAAAATAAAATAGCTGTTAAAAGAAGTCCCATCTACCTTTAGCCGAGCTACTACAGCAACGTGCAAACAGCAAGAGGCCTTGGAAACTTCTGTATGAGAAAACACTATCAAAAGTACAATGGGTTATTTCAGAAAGGAGGTGGGAAGAGAAGAAAAAGCCATCAATAGAGAAGGGGAAAGTTACATTACACAGCAAATTAACATTTGAGAATAAAAATGACGGTGAACAAGCGTGCGGTTTGGGAAGATTCTTAGCAAACATTTCTGCATAGCCTGTGCAATTCAGGACACAAGACATCGTACAGTTCATGTTCAGATTGCTCAAAGAAGGGCTGAGCGTGTGTGTAATAAACACAGTACTACATTAGATTGAAGAAACACATCAGTTAAAGCCATTCAGACTGCAAGGCAAAGAAGCACCCACATCCTGGCAGAGATTAGGGCGCTAATCCCAGAAGTGCTGATCATTCTGTAGAGCTTTAAGGCAGGCTGCTCTTTTCCTTTCTGTTAAGTATACACTGCTATCAAGATGAGACTGTGTTGTGTTGTCAGAGATTCCTCTTAAACCCTCATATCTTGTTTATTAAGCCGGATGGTCAGCATAATTCTGGCAGCTCACTCCTTGTGCCAAGGAACACAACACTGGGAAGCTGCAGAGCCAAAGCAGGCACGTAATTAGGAAGCCCTGCCTTTGACTCCATGACAAACAGATGTTTGCCCAGGACTGGTGACTTCTAATATCTTTTCAAAATAGATTTATTGAAGCTGTCGTTCCCTGGCAGTTTATCATCTGATCTAATTAACAAAAAAAAAAAATCAAAGGAACATTTATTAAGCTTCATGACAGCAACAGTTTAAAGCCTTCTCCAGCAATCCAGCAATGTCAATTGAGTGACAGATGACCAGATAACGAGTTGTCCACTACTGATAAATAGTAACAGTATTACACTCCAGCAGAGAGGGGAAGGGTGATATTCAGCACAGGCAAAGTCTATGCAGGTGATGTGTTAGCCCATCTTGCTCAGCTGTGCCCACAACCCCAAGAGAAGTTCTCATCTCTTTAGTGAACTTTGGTGGCTGGTGTGTCCTAATAGAGCTTAAAAGGGAGGAAATACAGAATTCAGTTCACGTGAAGCATTCACAAAGAACAACAGAAACATTTTCCTATCGTCGCTTGCATTGAAGAACAGTGTTGAACTGAAAAGACTCAAAGTAATTAATCTAATGCTTACATGTGTTTTAAATGAATTAATCCCCCCACTCTCCTTTGGTTATCAAAAACACAGAGCACATCATTTTTGATGTTACCCTCAGATGCTGCAGACCATCCCTGCCCCAGTGGGTGGCCACACATCTCCTCAGGGCAGCGAAGGAGAGATGTGTAATTCATTTACAGCAGCTGCAGGTAAAACCCATGCTGTGCCTTCAGCTAAGTAGAGCTGAAGATGCACACTGGTAGCAAATCATGTAGCACTGAATATGCTGCAGTTCTTCAGTAATGGTAAATAGATTAATCAGAAAATAATTAAGCATCCCAGACATGCTTGTCTTCAATGCGCAAAACACGCTTTCCTTCCAGGTCAGCTCCTACTGATGCAGTACTTCTGTAGTGATAATGAAATACTGTCGCTTGGTGATCCAGTGTAGATCCAGCAATTCATTCCATTTCCCCATGATTTTGTTTTTCAAACTTCAGTTCTATGAAAAACCCCAACTTCAAATCTCTCTGCAATAACTGATAATGATTTTCTGGTCTTCCCATTGGTGGGGTGGAATGCACTTCAACTACTCTTTTTTCCTGATCTAAACAGCTTCAGTGCTTAAATTCATTCCCATGAAGGTTACAGATAACAACCTTGTGTAGACACTCTTTCATCTCTACATAAACCAGCTTGGATTTAATTGAGCAGGACATTACATGTGTAAACACACATATAATAGAATGAGTTATATGTGGCTGATTGCTCTCCTTTATACCACTTTCTGATAGTGATAACCTGTTCTCTATTCAACCCACTTTCTCTGGTGCAGACCAATAAAAAACCCCTCCTGCAGCAGGTGAGCTGGGCACCCATGCTGTCCCACCCAACCCAACCCATTCCATGACTCCATGACCCCATGACACCAAGCTCTTTGGCTGTCAGAGCAATCACAAAGGCCACATGAGCCAGAAAAACAGCACAGAATGTGAGTTTAAGCTAACTAATCACAAAAAAACCTCAATGCACTCAAAACTCCCGATTATCAGGACAGGCTCAATTAACCCTAATTAGTTCAGAGTCATGCTACAAAAGACTTAATGAGTAGTTACTGGGTACAACTAAGAAAAGAGGCATAAATAATGTTTGGTTGGAAGCTGTGTTTAAGAAACTCATGACTAAAAGACTCTAAAAAGAGGGAAAATGCAAATAACTTCACCTTTAACGAGGGGCAGAGCAGCAGCAGTGCTGTAAATACCTTTCTGACAGCTGGGTACACTCAGGGCTGTCAAATACCATCTACCAGCTTATTTTAGGAACCCTATTTTTCCTGATCTGCACTTTCTTCCATGTCAGACTCCATCCTTTAAACAATCCATTTATCTCACAAGCAGAGAAGTTGCCCAGTTTGGCTTCTTTTGCCAGAGCTCTCCATCAGCATGGCCTGATGGCATCCACACTTTTATGGATGCTACTCAGCATCTAAGCACACCTGATCTTATGAGGTGAAAACTGATCATTACAGAAGGAAACTGTTTTTCACTCTGCTCAACTGATCCGTGTTCCTTTCCATCAGCAGTTAGGTTGACTGAAGAAGTCACACATCTGTTTGTTCTAAAATGCCTCCATTTTTTAAGCATTTGTAAGGATAGAGGTTTTCTCTCTTGTTTTATATCCATCAGAATTCAGGCTTTTAATTTTCTCCCTCGAAGTTGGACAGGTGCCCACATTGCATAGCAAAAGAGAAGGAAACTTTCAGTGACTAAATGTCACCTGCTAGCAACATTAGAATGAGGACCATCTTCTAAAGCAGATCACAGTATTTCTAAAATCCTTCCAGCCTCAAGAGATCTTTTCTGCTTCTGCCTTGACCTGCTCTGCTGCTTTCCTGCATTTTCACTCAAGTCCACATTTCTTATTAACTTATACTAAACCATCTGAATGTGATTTTAGGGTATAAAAAGCTTTTCATGAGGTACAGATGCCATCTGTAAAACCCCTTGCTGATATGGCTGCACTCTGTTCATCCCAATGCCCTTTCCTTAATCCTATTCAAGGTTTTTGGAGATCTCCTCAAGGCAGCAAATGAAGAGTTTTAATGAGATAAATTTGCTTTTACCAGCTTTAGATTTCAGCTGGATCTTTTTTGCCTCTTTGCTGGAGTTTTGAATGCCACCTTAGGGTTCATGTCATGCTATCAGCAGGCTTTGCCCTGAGGTGATCCTGCTTTTGAGGTTTAGGCCATCTTCTCTTAAAGACCTCAATTCAAGCTGAACACATAGCTGCTTTTAGACTTCTATAGGCCTACACTTCAGCTTGATAACCAAGAACAGCACTCAATAGCCAGGAGGACCCTTTTCACCACGCAGCTACACTCAGATTCATTTCCCCACCTTCTGCAGCCATGGTACAGAATAGCATATAATGTATTGGTTTAGGCACACATGCAGCTCCTCATGGTCAGACATTTCCCTTTTGGTACCATAAGACCACCACACAAAAGCACTAATGCATGAGAAATACAGCAATTACTATGCAGAAGTAATTAACACTATTGCCTGAGTGGTGGACTTTAATTTAGATCCACCATCTTCCCAGGATGGCACAGGAGGAAACTCACTGGGCTGGTCATTGAAACAGCAGCAGTGCAAACTGAGGACCTATTGGCAGTATTAATAGTGAGTTCTTGTGATCTGGTAGATTATATCCCCATACATCTCAGCAAGTTAATCCTGCTCTGGCTGTCTCATTAGCCTGGTTACAGAAGCACAGGAATGGTACCACAGCTGATTCCAATTTCAGAGTTAGCTCTGACAGAATTAGCACATGAGGTGTTATCTCAACCTGAAACCTCAGCTCTAAATGGGAAATTTGGTACGTCCCTGGATCACCTTAGACTTGAAGACAATGTAAAAAGTGAACTGTGTTCTGTCAGCATCTCAACTGGGATTCCTCTGAGAGGGATATCAGCTTCTTTCTTAGTACAGATCTCCCCATTCTTGAAGAGGCAGCTTAAGAACTTTCTCCTGTTGCTACACTTAATGGTATTAGAGAACAATCTACTTCATGTCAGGTGTAACTTTGTATGTTTTCAAGTTTTATAAGCAACCAACAAAGCATCAGCATGTTTATAACATTATATTCAGACTCACTACATCTTGAGCCCCAGTTAAGACACTGCAACTCCCTCCTTGCAGTAATGAGCTGTCTGCATTAAAATGAGGGGGACCAGCTGGGTTTCTATTAGGAAAGGCACTGTAGGTCTTGCAGAAGGCTATGGATGGGATGGACCCAGGGTGTGGGTGGGTGAAAACAGCTTTCCCTCCATAGAGAATGAATGGTTGCAAAGGAAACCTGCTTGGTTTCCCTGAATTCTGGCTGCTTGGCCAGAATTCCAGCATTAACTAAATCTAAACAAAGCATGGGCTGAGTGCAGACCTGAATTTAAATACCCAAGGAGTGAATTGCACTTCTGGGTTCCCTTAGCTCATGTGCTCCGAGAGCAGAGTCAAGAGCTTTCAAAAGTTATATCACATGTACCTGCCAGAGCTTTAACAAAGCTCTTCCAAATATATCCATAATTAATGAACACGTGAGGCAGTGTCAGCTTTAATGATCTCTGACTTCCTCAGTCTTTATTTATTTTTTCTGAGGCCTTCCCTCTTCAGTGACTGTCTGTCGTCCTATTAAAAACCTCAGCTTATAAATGGGATGTGACAAGGTGAAACAGAGCCTGAAGTGATGGCTATCATATGTGAATGCACTGTGCAGCTCTGCAGCTGCAAGCACATAAGGGAAGCTCTGATAAAGCCCTAAAATGTATTTTGCATGCAAAATACAAGAATTATGCAAATTTGTTTACTCCTACCCAACCCTATCCCTCTCCATTCCTTAGTTATGAATAATCAGCTTTGGATTACAAGTCCCAACATCTTCCTGTCTGATCTGAGTATTAGAAATAAGCAGACACAACAGACCTGAACTTTCGTTCCATCCAAAGTTTTGTACCAGAACACCAGAAAGCAGTGAAAGCCACATGAATACAACTAAGACAGCCACATTTTGCCCCTTTTTGCCCTTCATTACACCTGAGCAATCCCATTAGAACCAAGGAAGTAACAAGCACGTAATTGAAGGCATAACTTTGCCTGAAGGTCTTCAGGTACCAAGGGACTTAAGAGCGAGCTGAGTTTTAACCACATGGTAAAACTCTTTGCTGAGCTAAGATTTTATTTAATGGTTCTGCTGGAGATATACCAGCCAGTAGATTCCAGGGAAATGAGGTGTGTAATTCAAGTACTTGAAGGTTCAAGTATGCAGAATTGCATTCACTGCAAAACATAAAGGTCCATCTGAAATAACATCTGTAAACAAGATGAGCCAAAGCTGACCACAGAGTCCTCAAGGTCTTTGCAGAGCTAGCCCAGAAACATCTATCATTTTATGATTCAAAAGCTAGAAAGCTTTACAGTAGAATGGTTTTGCTGGTGTAAATGAATGTCAAAACCAACACTGCAGCCAAATTTAACACTTAATTTCTCTTCCATATCCACGTGCACTCGGTGTTAGCACATTTGGATAGCATCCTTGTACACCTCCTCCAAATACAACAGCAGGTTCTCCTTGCTGCTATAGCTGTCTGACAGGAGATCAGGTCCCTTGCACTCAGACACCTTCGGGTGCTGCAGATGTTCCATTTCACTGGTGACTAAATGAAAACCTGAGTTCTGCTGTACCAAAGCAGGAAAAGCCTCAAGAGCCAGAATGCAGACAGCCTCCCATGAAGGCACATGTGCTTCTAATCCATCTTCCACCACCTACCATTCAAGACCCAAACTGATTCAGAGCCCTGCTTCCATACTTTGAGCAAAGACAACAACACTCTGCTCATATGTTTGCAGAAAGGGACATAAAAGAATCTTCTCAAAATGTAGCCTAAATGCCTGGACATTGCAGCAGCAACAGAAAAAGCAAGTTTTAAACTCATTGCAGTACAAACTGTTGTCCCTCTGAAGTTTGCCTTTAACAAAATAACAACAAATAAAGAGAGCTCGATTTGATACCAAGAGTTTATTTAGGGTGAAAGAAAAAAAAAATAGTTTTAGAGCAACATAGAAATTCTTCTCAAAGCATAAAAACATCCTATCCTGCAAAATGCATTAAGCAGAAGGAAACACATCCAATCTCTGTCACTGTACTGCAACCACTTCTGTGTCAGCTGTGAAATCATTTGCATGGTAGTCAATGAGTGCTGTTTCTCCCCAACCCTAGGGAAAAGAATCCTGATCTATTCCATCTCCCATACCCACTGCAATGTGTACAGAGCTGCACTCTCAGGAGCTGCTACACTAAAAATACACGATAGCATTACTGGGTGGTAATAATAAGGAGGGAGGATTAACACCAGACAGGATTTTTGTAATAAAATTATGCAGACATGCAAATCCATAGAATTCTAACCTCTGCTGCTCTTTGCTGTTGCTACTTGCAATGGAAGGAACCCCAGGATTCCAGACATCCTCAATGTGTTTCAGTGAGCCCAGTCTGTCACACACAACAGCACAGTCTGCTTCTCCCTCTCCTCCCCAGAACCTTAATCAGAGGGTTTCCCAATCACAGCTGAGGACATTCGTTATTGCAGTTTACCAGTTAGTTGTGCTTCAAACCACACAATTAGTTTGATCCTTTCCTGCAGGCACCTTAATTTCTAATTTCCAGCAGCCTCCCTCCAGATGGAAATAGCAATCAGTGTGGGGAGCATTTGGAGCTTTAGTATTGATTTATGCCTTGGGTGAAGAGGTTAATTAAATGTGAATTTTAAGCCGACACCGGGATCAGGGCAGCGAGGAAACGTGAATCCACCATTACTTCCAGAGCTGTTAAAGCCATTCCAAACAAACAGTGAGTGGAGGAGTCCCTCCTGTTGTTGGCGGCTGGAATAGTGCACATCCAAAGTACCACCAGGTTGCACTTCAGTTAACTCCTCAGACTGCTCCCATTTTTTGGCTTTTACTGCTTTTTTCCCCCCTTTTTAAATGTAATGCAGGGACCATACAAACCACTGGCTGCACTAACGTGGCACCCAGACTGCCTGCAGACAGAAGATGCTCTGCAGGCAATGGGGCAGCAGCACAACTCCATGCAGCACCTGCTCAGCAAAGCCAGAGCAGATGCATCCCCTTCCTATGTTTTCACTGGGACTATGTGAAGATGAACTCGAGTTCCACCTCTGACACACATGCTAGTGGAGCTTCCACTGATTAAAACCATTTAAACTCCAGTTCGACCACAGCAGGAAATATGTTTTATTATTTTTTAAGCTCATATACTCTTCTCTCTCATAGGTCTATCCTGTTTTCTCATCACGTATTTACAGACAGCACGCAAATGATTCCTTTCATAAGCAAACATGAAATTCCATTCCACTTGGTTCTTACAGGGTTGTAGTAAAGAGGTGAAGGAAAAGCAAAGCATTAAACAGTTAAGGGAATGCAGAAGGGGCAGCCAGCAGCACCAGCAGTTCAATTGCAACCTCTACTCTGCCACCCCCTGCCCTAAAACCCTCCCAGCCATCTCAGTACAACCATACCAGCACTGATTCCAGATGAAAACACTCTGCAACAGGAGAAAGATTCCATTCCCAAACTGACTGGCCTTCACCTCCATCAGATTTCTCTATTTCTCTATACTGTGCCATAGGTGCATTTACAATTAGTCAAGAAAAAGAAAATTGCACCCAATACCATTCATTCTGAACTCACAGCAAGTGATCACTGCAAGGAAAGTGATCAGTTTGCAGCAGCTTGGACCACCCTGACTTCTCCATCCTCCTCAGCAGACTGCAGTTAATAACAGAGCAGAGAAAAGGCAAAAAAAAAATAAGTTATTTATGCTTTAACATTGCCTTAACCAATGGACACAACGATGTGATCAGCTGCCATTTCTTTCCCCCTTCACCTCCCATGAAACCACAGGTTTGTGGAAGTTCTTTTATTGGCTGTAGTTACAAATCTCTTTGGAACATCACACGAAAATCTCTTTGGAACGTCACACGACAGCAATCTGCAATGAATGCTACACTCAGTCCTTGCTATTGGCATGCTGTGCTTGTCTTGATAGAGAGAGATCATGGCTGAACCACTTCCAGATTTGTAACAGGCTGTTGATATTTGCTTTCTGGTGACTAATGGGGGGGGGAAAAAGCCAAACATTATTGTTTTGCTGTTTGTTTTTTTTTTTTTTAATTTCCTGTCCTTCTTTCACACAGATGCAATTATCTGTTATTTTAAAAGGTTAAACCAAGGAAGATTAACCTGTGAATAAGAATCAGCAACTCATTATCTGCCAAAAGACTTGCATTTATGTGGGATAAACTCAGCGGTAATGCAAGCAGCATCACCACAGACAGAGGCAAGAAAGCTTGAACTCCTCTGCCAGTTGTGTTGCTGTGGATCTTTTAGTGCAGTACTCTGTCCAAACTAACAGAATCTAATTGAAAAAGAATAATAAAAACAAAACACACTCCCCCAAAAAACACCAAAAGCACAACCCAAGCCACCACCAGGGAAGCTACAGATGGAAACAGCTCTGACTTTTTACCCAAACCATGGGCAACCCATTCTGACCCTGTGCATTGGTGTTGAGCTCATTGCCATGTAACACAAACACCAAAATTCCTTTTAAGTCAGCTCCCCAAGACCTCACAGCTCAAAATACACACAGGTATTGAATCAAATTCAAGTGTAATATCAAACCACACCAAATTAAAGCAACATAAAACCTTCAGCCTAGGAGAAATACATGTCACTTCTAGTTTTAATTCAGTATTAACTTACTAATCTGCTTTCAATAAGTATAAAGAGAAAGGTAAGGTACACAGCTCCTGGAAAACAGGGTGCTGAAAGCTCCAACGTGAAATAGCAGAGACTGCAGCTATTTCAAATTAAGGAAAACTCATTTACACATTATCCCATTATGCTTCAGCTTTCCCCATCAAGCTGGCAATCCTTGCACTCGTGTGCTATTTCTGTTTTATTTGTTCAAACAAACTAAGTTGTTTATCTTTCCCTGAGCCAGATCTGTTCAAAGTTACGCAAAAGCTGCCCAAAATGTTTCCTTCCTCTTCCAGCCCCCAACGCTGCACAGCCCAACCAGCTTCATACAGATCAATGCAACCTGCAGAGCGCTGACCACGAAGCACACGGCTCTGCAAATAGCCAACACTGCTCATCTGTGTTGGGAGAAGTGGAAAACCAAGATCCTCTCTTACTGTGTCTACACATCAATTTGTACGTCAGTATGAGATGACCCTCAAAAACACATGGAAATTAATTTCCAGGGGAACAAACAGCTCTGAACTCAGCAAGAAAACACAGGGAGGGATAAAGCATCACTCCAGAGCTTATAAACTGCAGCAGAAGATGAGACAGAAATGAAATTGTGTTCATCACTGTGCTGCTGTAGGGCAGCATTAAAACAGCCAAGGAAAGAAAGGGCACATCTTATATTTTTGAGTAATGGAGTCCAACTCCAAAATTAGGTGTGTATATATAAATACAAATATATATTTCTGCCTCCACCCTTGATCTATAACAGGGCTCTGTGCCACACACTATGTGCCTTTTTCTAAGGGGTCTTGAACATTTAGACTGTAGCTTCTGCAGGGTAATAAACCTTTCACAGTTCAGCATTTCCTGACACAAAGGGAGGAGCAAAGAGAAGCCAAGGATAGAAGCTTGCTTATCTAAACAAAGAAAAAAATAAATCAAAGTTCCAGTCGACTGCATCATGTTGTTTCTAATACCCACTAAACCTGCATGTTTGATTATTTATTAATTTTGCTATTAATTTTTACTTGTTTTTTTTTTTCCCCCTCCAGATTTTTAGCATTAAGATAACTTCACTTTTTATCTTCTGCAGTCAACAACAGCCAGAATTTAAGCAAACAACCATGAACTACACATCAAAACACCAACTGTTAATACGCTGTGAATAGATGACCAGATTGCTCTTGTAACAGGAGAGCCACAAGTTGTCTACGAGGGTAACAACTCCTCATATGTTTTTTAACTGTTTCTTTTACGTGCATTCTGCCACCAACAGTGGGAGAAGTTTCCATGGGCTTCTGTTCTGAAGAGAGGAAATAGAGCCCATCTGGGTAAGAAAATTATTATGAGTCTGATAACGACAGCATCATATGGATGAGTTCAGTGCTGGTAGTGCAGGGCAGCCTGGGAACCCTGGGAAGCATAAACACACATCTGACAAGGAGCACAGCCACCCCAACTAAGCAACTCGACACAAACAGCAGCGAGACGAGATTTGCTCTCGTTTCCTTGGTGCAATCAAAATGAGAATAAGACAGTGGGAAAAGGTCTGGATTAATTATTTGTGGAGTGTTTTTTTTCAGCTGGGTCCATTCTCAAACACTGCTCTTAATCCCCTGTTATAACAATAAATTAACTTAAATGCACTCTGACTCCAGGAAAGGATAGAGGTGCAAATGATTAACACAAATATGACTTGCCCCCTAAGATTCAATGACAATAACCAGGAAGTAGGTGGTGACCCATAAACCAGATGTTTAAACATATTTAGACACCTTGCTGCTGCTGAAGCGATGAAGAACAAGTCACTTGTATACATACATGAAATCAGAGTATTTCATGTATGCATTTCTTCTATCCTCCCCCAAAACATGCAGTGCTGGCACTGCCCTGGGTTGCTGCTTCCAGAGCTGATGCTGCTCCATGCCAATGCTGCATTCTGCACCAGGTAAGTCTTCCATGTAGGTTTTATGCTGAAGTGAGGTCAGTTTCCACGCATCCTCCATGTCAGCAAAAACAGAGGAGAAATATTAACAAGGATTGGCAAACATTTGGGTTTTAATTTCCCTGAATATTTATTCAAATGCTTATCATAAACGTCCATCACCTTGACAACGAGGCACTTATTTACAAGTCTGGAAGCATAGGAAGGCATAAAGATACCTAAACAGACTGAGCTTTATGGAAATAACTGTACTTGCTGTTTGACAAGTGACCCTCACATAGCAGAGGGATCACCACATGAGAGCCAGGCCAGTGCATCTCTTCTTGCTCTCTGCTTATGGATACACCCAAGTTCACGGCCATCTGTAGTTACTAGGATTACTGAAAAGCTGATCCCACTGAACGCCATTAATTCCCTTTTCCCACTCCACCCCACAAAATAAGTTTGTTTTCTGAGCATTGTTTTAGAACCACAGGTCATCTCAATAGCATTTTACTCTTCTGAAGTCTTCCTAATACAAAAAGCTTCATTAACTGTGCAAGTTTACCTGTACAAATAAAGATCACTTCCAAATGCCCATCAAGATTAGCACAGACATCCAGACAACACATTCTGGGGGGGGTGGTTGACTTGAACAATTAAAGCCAAATCTGCCTCTGCTTTTAAAGCTGTGTCTTAAAGGTATCCGAGCCCATAACAGTAATTAGTAAAGGAAGGAAGAAAGGAGGAAGACAACATTACGAAGCCCTTATGGCCACAAAGCAAACCACCACATGTGAGGAGCTCAGCAGCACTCACTGAGTTAAAGACAGAGAGAAATGCACTTTAATTGCACCACCACCTCCTCCCTCCAAGGTAGAAAGACCTTCCTAAGAGATAGATACATTCACATGAGGCAAATCCCTGTGCTCGACCTCTCCTTTTTTTCATAGTGCTGTTTGGCAGGCTGGAATGTCACTGAAATGCTGTGGGCTCCCTTAAGGTCTGCCCTTAGAAATACCTCTTGCTGTCACTACACACAGAACCACAGAATTATTTGAGTTAGAAGGGACCCTTACAAGCCCTCTGGTCCAACTCCCCTGCAATGCACAGAGACACCCACAGCTCCATCAGGTGCTCAGAGTCCATCCAGCCTGACCCTGGGTGCCTCCAGGGATGGGGTACTCAACACTCCTCTGGGCAACCTGTGCCACTGCTTTACCACCCCTCCTGTGAAAAAACTTTTTCCTTATATCCAGTCTAACCTTCTTTTGTTGAGGCTGTATTTTTGGCCCTCCGGCAGCCAGCATCACCCAGAACCAGCCCCAAGCTCCAGTCACATACCCCTGTGAATGGAGATGCATGCGCCAAAACAGTCAGTAACTCCAAAACTCCCAGAGCCAGGCAGAAATATTCTGCCAAGTTAAGCCATGGCGAGTTCAGCAGGTGTGGAAGAATGCCAGCACACGATTATTTTGTTTATAACTTTTTCCCCTTGTGTCTCTACAAGATGAGCCAGATATAAAGGGGGGGGGGGGGGAAGGAAAAAAAAGAAAAAAGGCATCTTGTTATGTATGCATTTAGTTAATCCAAAATATATTGACTAAGAAATCAGCTGAGCTTAGCCCCTCCTACAGCCTACTGAATTCCTCACCTTTTAAAGATGCAGTCTGGGAGGTGGGAGAGGAGGGGACCGGTGGAATGCAAGCAGACAGAAGGATGGAGGGACAGATCAGGGACATAAACATGCCTGCACAGCCAAGGAACACCACGGGATGCTCCCATCTCGGCACACAATTACCTAGCAGGCTTTACTTCTGCAAAACCCTGGAAAACAAGAGCTCTAATTGGGAGCGGCAGAAGATTGGTGAGCTTGAAGGGACATCTGCTGGAAAGAGCTGACATCGCACCAAGCCCACTTTTAGGGCTGAGCATCGGCAGAGCAGGAAAACCTCAGGTGATGTTACAGAGAGCTCAGGGATCAACAGCCCAGGGGAAATAAAGACGGTAATGACTGAAATGCAATCAGCATTTCCTTTCCTTCAGGATTCAGGATGCACCAGGGTATCCAAGCAGGGTTATCCAGCTGGATGAACTAAATACTGCGCCTGCAAAGCAGAGCAAAGCATTGAGATGGAAGGACAGGGATCTGCACCATGGGACTGCCAGCTTCCCCTCAGCAGCTGTTCTCAGCACAGGCACTGCATGGTGAGGATCACTGTGCAAAAATGAGAACGTTTCACGTCCTGCTGGTGCTTTTGTGGGGCCAAGAAAGCTCCGGGTCTGTGAGGCAGGGACAGAACTCAGCCTTCATGTCCATTCAGTATTCCCAAACCCCACAGTGCTGACTGATGTTCAGAAAGTTTAGGATCAAAAGAGCAAACATAAGTTTCCCAAGCATTTAACCCAAGGAAAAAAATAAGAACGTTTCCTAAGGCTTTTATTTGCAAATACAGCTGGGAGGATTCCCTACCACCCCTTCTATACAAAGCTTTTCAAGCGCTTTTGCTTCAAGCTGATCCTCATAATTAGAAGAGCTGATAAAAAATAAAAAAAAAAACAGCCTTCATTAATGGGATCTGTGCATATTAGAGTTCATTAAAATGTAATTCCCAGAAAACAGGACATTTTAATCCATCCATACTTGGGAAAAGAGCGTGATTTTTTTTTTCCCCCTGCACGTGTCTGTAGGCCATGTGTGTTAATTACAATTTACTTGTACAAATGAGAAAATTACACATCAGCAAGTGGTTAACTAGTTATTAACTCAATTACTCTTCAGAGATCAGGGAGAAATACCCCCAGCTAAGGTGTCCATTCTCACTTGTATGTCAGTGCTTTGCACGTTCTTTAACCTAAGGTAGAAGAATCAAAACCTTATTACAAACCCCATTTAAGCACACAGAACTGTAACTTACACCTTCCAAGTTACTGTTCTGTTTCAGAGGATGTTTCTTGACTAATTGCAAAAGAAAGTATCAAGTCTGACCCAGTAATTGTCTTTAGTATCCACGTGCAAAATGATAACAGCAATAGCAATCTTGCTCTTTAAGATATACCAATTAAAATGATGACATAAGCACTACAAGCAGCTTCTTAAGAGTCTTTTCTATGTAGTTATCAGTCCCATCATACTCATGAATCAACTGTTCCTAAACAGGATCAGAACTATCCTAAATTATCTGTAGATAAGGAACATCAGTGCATAAAGTTGCTATTATAAGGTGGGTCCTCTGTGTTCCTACCGAGTAGATTGTGGCACTGGAAGAACACATAAAAATACCTGGATTTAGTGAGACACGCAGCCTTTTGGTTAACCTTTTACTCTCAGTGCCATTGCCCAAGAGGTAATTACTCAACCTTTTGTTCTGCTTTTGGTTCCCATCCACATAAACCCTCAGACCAGCAGGAGTCATTTTAGCAACAGAAAGAATCCAACTTCCATTGTAAATAAATCCCAGACACAAACAAGCAGCTTCCATCTCTGCACCCAGAGTGAATTCAGCTGCATTCCTGAGACAAAAAGCAGGGGAAACAGATCAATAATTTGGCTGAAGAGATGAGCTCCCAAGGAAAATTATTCCAGGAATATCAATCTCATCTTATTAGTGGAAGAACTGAAATGAAACACTGTTCCATACACGTCCCACTTCTACCCTGTACTGGTGTGAGTCACTACACATAGCAGAATATCAGCAGATGGAGCAGAAGATGGTGCAGAACCAGACTGATCTTCCACCAGGGCAAAGAGATCCTTTGGAGCAGCACCATTTCCCACCAGTTTGTTGCCTGTTCAGTGCATCAGCAGCATCACTTGGTTAAAAACATTTTGAAATGTCACCCAGTCTTGTAGAGAAGCAGCCTGAGCGTGTTTGTACATGAAGTTGCTGCCTTTTTCTTTTCAAGGTGCATACAGTGATGTTTTTCACAAATGCTGTATCCTCTAACTGCTACGTAATGAACTGTTGATAGATGACAGCAATCACGACTGACTGCTATTATTTCTTATTCTGAGTGGCAGGCTGAATAGCACGAATTCATTTCAGAGAGAATGAATCCCTTCAAAGTGCCTTTCATAAACAGGAGCCTTCAAAGCAGGGTTACCATTTCCAACAAAGATCCAATATTGGTCCAATCTACTTTTCAGACAGAGGGCCAAGCCCATCCTCATTTCAAGCCTTTTGAAGTCAAACACCAGAGCTGACTTTGGTTTGCAAATTTTAATGTAAAGGATGCGGCTTAAAAAACAATTGTTACTGTACCTACCAATCATACTGCACTGTAAAGTGAACACACTGCTGCCCATTGGGAGTCACCCAGCACAGAAAGACTGAACCCATCACTCCACCATACCTTTCTTCTGCTGGAATCCATTGGAGGCAATAGGATTTCACCATTCACTGAAGACTGGGTGAAATTTCCTGGTAGAACTGACAGTATTTGTTATAAGGCAGTATGAACCTTGTCTGGGTCATAGGACACATTAAAATACCTTCTCTACTTTGTAGAAGTCAATATCTACTTCTACATGGCATGCTAAGCTAGCCGTAGAAAGCAATTATAACCAACCATGAGCTATAGGTCAGCAGTAGCACTGTCCTCCTACCACTTTCTCCAAGACAGATATTATAGTTTACATGCACTCCAACTTCATCTCATAAGGGGATTTTGGATTATGCAGTGTGCACTGAGAACCTGAGAATGGATCTGAAATAATCTGTCTCTACAAGCCAAACTGCAACAGCAGAATGCAAAGCATACGCTTGCTAATGCTTTTAACACATCTGGACACTAAAAACAGTAGGACCAACACGAGGAAAAAGTGCTTTGTTCTCATGGTAATACTAAGCCTACTGCTGTACACGGAGTACAGATCCTTTCCTTCCTATCCTGCTGAAGGCCAGTGTAAATAAGTAATCAACAGCAACAACCAAAGCCCAGGAAAGCAAGCTGCAGTGCCTGATTTGGGGTCAGAACTCAGAATCAGACTGCTACTGCAGCCATCCGACATGGATTTCTTCAAGGAAGATGAAAACAGATTTATTATAATTGTAATACATGCAGTTTTATTCTAGACAACTGGATCTTACACTGGACAGGGCTGGTGTGCTACTTTCACATGGAGAATGCAAGTGAAATGAGTATATTTGTATTCAACAATTCAGTGTATCCTGATCTACAGGACAAGATGTATTTTCCCCACATTCCACCTGCATTGCTGAGCGTTATGGAATGCTGCACAAGGCTGAAGAAATTTCAATTTTATCTTCAGATCAGTGAAAGCCAAGCATGTAACAGCTGAGTACAACTGGGAGAAACAGTCGCTTACATACACCTGATTGTACCATGCAAACAAAGGACAGCTTCTAGCTGCAGCACTGACATCCTACGAGGCTGTGGCTCCAGCACAGAGATACACCCATAGTCCTCCCATCCCAAAGGAGGACAGCAGTGCACAGAGCACAGCTGCTCCATCATTCTGCCCCTTCCCCGCAGCACAAAGGAAGGCACTGGGACAATTTCACGAGGCAGATAAAAGTCTCACACCCAGTGGTATGCATAAAATCTGGGCCAGTAATGTGATCATAAGATTTTCATATCAGAAAATTGAGGTCTTACTCTAACACTTAACCCTGCACATGTGGTGAGGCACTGGAACAGGTTGCCCAAGGAGGTTGTGGATGCCCCATCCCTGGAGGCATTCAAGGCCAGGCTGGATGTGGCTCTGGGCAGCTTGGTCTGCTGGTTGGCAACCTGCACACAGCAGGGGATTGGAACTGGATGAGCATTGTGGGCCTTTTCAACCCAGGCCATCCTATGATATTTACACATCAGAGTTCACCACAGCCTTTGGCCACCACAGATAAATCTCCAAGGGAATGAGGGGCCTCATCCTGCAACTCACATCTCCTCATTAAGACAGCCAAGATTCATCTCTTGAGTCATCAACAACTCTTGAGTGCCCAATCCCTTCTGGCAGCAGCACTGTATAGGCTCAAAGCAGCAGGCTGCAGATGTAGCATGCATTGGGGGGCTTCCTCAGCCTGCTGTGCTTGGAGAGCTGCACACAGAGAGCTGATCCACATGTTTATTACATGAGCTGCCTGTTCAGATTTGGTAACTTCCCACTCTTCTCCTACGGTTACTTTTTGAAATCGTCTTCCAACCAAGCAGTGAATCACATACACCCCACTAAGGACCAGGAAATTCACCTCCCACTGCATATATTGAATCCCAAATGATAGAAATAAATAAATAAGCCCTCAAGTTTCCCTCTGAACTGCAGAGTAAATACTTCTAAAGAGTGGAGCAAGTGGTTTGAAGAGCTTGTTTCACTTGTTCCATGCAAATATCAAGATTAACAAAGAGATTAATTATTTCCCATTTTTCTTCTTACAAAGGATGCAGGCAGATTTAGAATAACAAAAATAAACCCCCTGGATAAATATTCATCACAGTGCTGAACAGTACAAAAGCAAGTCATTTTTTATGTAGAAGGGGGGGAAAAAAACTGTCAGGAGTGCTCCAGAAGCATAAATCCATATTAAGTGAGGACTCTCAGAGGATGCACTCAGTCTGGAAGGAGGGCTGGGGGCTCGGAAGGGCTGTGCAGCATCTCAGGATCTCAAGGAATTAAGTGAGAGCTCGAAATCAAAACTGGATTTGGATCACATCAAAACTTGTATTTGTTCCTATTCATCTTTTCATTCTATGAGAGCTATAATCACGGGTTCAAGTCTCTTAACAGCTTCAAAGCTTGGAAGGATTTTGCTTTGAGGTCCTGCGCTAAGTTCTGTCTGTTGTGAGATGAATGAGTGCATCGTGCAGGAACAGAAGGCAGGCTGAAAAGAGAAGCAGCACTAAATCTGCACTCGCTTTTACACACATTGGTGATAAATACAAACCCGTCCTCTGAAAGGCATGCAGCACCAAAGGTCAAATGCTACCTGAGAAATGAACTGGCACCGCATTCTGCAGATGGTTTTGGGCTGAGGTGGAAAACTCTGTATCTGTTTTGCTTGGAGGTTCCAACTGCAGCTGAAAAAGCTCTCACTGCACATCAGAAAGGCAACAAAACCACACTGAGAGGTGCTCTGCCCATACAGTAGCAGCAGCATCAGTTCTGGGCAGCCTGACCAGAATTTCCAAGCTTTGCAACAAAATGCATTATTTCAAATTACCATTATACTTAATATCCTGATCATTAAGGGCACTGAATCATAATTTCAGCATGCTGATGGTCTGTGAGGCAGTGCTGTGTGGGTGGCTGAAGTAATTCAGTTCAGATTAAGAAGAACTATCAGGTTATCCACAGTCATTAGGTGACTCTTCAAGACCAGTTTAAGAAGCTGCTTATTTGGGAAAAGGAACAAAACTCCACAGCTTCAAGTGCCAACTACTGCTGAAAAAACATTCTTGCTGGAGTGAGTCTGGAATATATAGATATATATATATATTTATAAGGCTGGATGTGGCTCTCGGCAGCCTGGTTTAGTGGTTGGCAACCTTGCAAATAGCAGGGGGTTGAAACAAGATGATTATTGAGGTCCTTTTCAACCCAGCTCATTCTATGAAGCTGGAGTGAAGAGAAAGCTGCTCCCCAACAGCCAGGCTGAGGCTCTGACTATGAAACTTCCAGTTATAAAGGGTTTCTGACACCCAAGCGAAGATCTGTGCTACTAATATGAGGCAATGGGATTTATAACTGCAGGCATACAGATGTGCACTGATTTCTTGTTTTCAGCTCAGCATCTATTAAAAATACACTCAAAATTTGTAAAAGATTTGTGCAGAAAGGCTTTTTGTTTCACCTTTCAGTGGTAATTAGAAATAAATCAAGAAAAATCAAGGCAGACCTTTAATGACATTTTGACTTTTTTGGAGCAATTTAAGGTAACAGCACATTTTATATATTGGATGCAACAGAGACAGAACCTAATACATATAATCATGCAGTTTGCAAATGTGACAGCTCTGATGTTGCTGCAGTGCAAGTCCATGCAGTTAAATTAGAATCATAATGACAGTAATTACACTAATTAGCCTTTTTTTCCTAGTTTGTCACCAGCAAAGTTTTGCATGTTTACGCGAGTCTGCAGCTACTTCAGCTTCCCCCTGAAAATCCACCATAACCAATTCACTAAATAGCTGATTTATCACAGCCGTGTAAAACACAAGGAACATTCAGAGATGAAAAGGCAGATGCTAAAAGGGTAAGACTTAAAATCCATACAATGTTTTTCATACATTATTCACATGCGCAGTCTACAGCTGTAACAGCTTAGAAGTTTAGACAGGCATAGGGTGAAATATTTAATGCAATCCACAGGCAGCAGCACAACTGACATGTAGGAGTACACAGAGCAGCCTCTCGTTGTGTGTAAGTGACGTGGAACAGCAAGGCTCCCAGTTCCCCAGCACCCAAACAAGGCTCTGTGCAGCGCCTGTTAACCAAAGTGCTTTCAAACCACTCCTCAGATGTGAAAAGCTGAACACTGAATGGCTGCAATGATCTCAGAGCCAGGCTCTGAACACAGCTGAATCCCATGTGCACAGTGCACTTGATACACCTGGGAGGATGCCCTTGATGTTAATGAATATCAAAGCACACAACCTGAATATTAAGCACACAAATAGGGTGCCAAGACCACCTTCTCCTTAAAATGGATACAGTTCTCCTCCCAAGAACATGTAAAGGTGACTATGATAGTTCTAAGCGTCCCCAACAGGAAATGCATGTATATAAGGACTGCACAGAGACAGGACCAGCAGTCACATCACATTAACCACCAGGCAATGCTCTCAATCATAAGTCTGATTCTGGGGGTGGTCCTGCACAGGGCCAGGAGTTGGATACAGTGATCCTTATGGGTCCCTTCTCTCATTCCAGCTATCATTTGGTGTCAGCTACATCAGAATCTGTCCCTCTCAACGCGAGGGTCAGAGCAATACAGCATTTAGCTGGGTTAAAGCACAACAAGAGAAAGAATAGAAAGCGTGGGCCTGTTGGGTATTGGTTATTCTATTATACACCAGACCAAATTACACCACTGTACTCCACACACTGCATTTCAGGAAAGTCTATGAATACAGCACATTTATGATGAACAGTTGCTCTACGCTCTATCTTTTTGATAACTCTATTACTTGAGTTCAAAGAAGGTTTATGAACTAAAAAGCCTCAGGTACAGCCATGAATGTTTGATGCCTTCGCATATACTGTTATGGGTGTGAAGTCACTCCCTGTTGGAATTATTGCACTCTGACAGTCTGTGGTCATTACAAGCCAATGGGAGAAGGACAACTATTAAAAATTATACACTTCCTATATTACAGGATTATTTTCGCATTGAATATGGTAGGAAGTCATTCAAAGAGCCTTTGAAAACAAACAGAACTGTAGGCAACCAGCATTTGCACAACACCAAAGACCCAGCATGGTAACGTGAGGAGCCTGCGGTCTTTTTTTTGCAATCTCTTTTGAATGACTGAAGAAGAGAAGAATCCCAAAACCACACAGGTTTATTTTCTGTTGAACACACCAAGAGATTCACCATCAGTGCCTTTGTTACACTGAACCAAGCACTGCCTACTCTGAAACCACCAACAGCCCATCCCATTCCAGGGCCTGTAGTCAATTCATTCTCTACTCCAGATACACCATCCAATGAGAAGCAATCTACAAAGGTGGCAAGCAGAAGGAATTAGTGGCATTCTGTTCCAAAGCTCTGCAATAGCAAATCAAAATCCTTCTTGAAAATTTTACATGCAAGTTTGGCCCGTTTTACTACAGCAAATCTCAGTAGGGAAGCCATTCAAACAACACCCAAGTGCTGTTCTATACAGATCTCAACTCCCCTGAGGTCTCAGGTGTTTTACACTTATAAGCACCAGCAGTGAATTCTGACTTCAGACTGATATCTTATCTGAGATCTTATCAACAGGGATTTGATTTGGGCCAGTCTCTGCTGACCATCTTTGTATTCAGACAACCAGCTGTGCTGACACCACTCTCAGCACCACGGGGTCATGAAGTTTTGCAGGTTACTGGACCCAGAACACAAAGGTACAGCACATAGCAAAACAATACCAAGAACTAAGGAACTTTTGAAAGCCTGTAGCTCCCAAACACAGCAGTTTGGACACCTGCAGTTCCCCATACACACATTCAGGCACCTTTGCTTTGCTTCATTTCCTTTACATTTCAGTTCTGGCCATTGCTTGTACATTCACAAATAAAAAGTAAATCTGCTATGCTGCTTTGGTTTTTATGTTGTGGAGGTGAATTGCAGTGAAGTTGTGCCTATTAACAAACAAATCAACCTCACCACAGCTCAAGCACCACACTCATAATTGGGCTCTTTCTGCATCCTTCCAACCCTCAGGTTGCAGCATACAAACCCACAGAGCACTCACACACATGCAGACACAGCAGCATACAGAAGCTTAAGTTTGAGGATCTATTTCAAAGCTCTCAGCTCTTGAAAATGGGGTGGGAGGGAAAGCAAAATAGCAGATGTATTTCTGGGTGGGGAATCAGACAAGTAGTTGGCTGCCTTCCTATTTATTTCATGTATTGTCTCCAGAAGCCATAAGAATCCATCTCAGAATGCTCCTCAGAAAGCAAAACCAAACTTGATGCTCTCTGTGTGCTCACAGTGTCACAGGTTAAGATGAGAGTCTGGAAATTAATTATCAGACCTTAAGAAAAAGGCTCCACATTGACTACATCTAAAATTCATCGCGATGAATGGGAGGGAAAGGAAACACATTCACACCCACAGAAATCACCTTTAGAAACGTTGAGTGATTGACCTGCAGTCCAACCCCCCACCCAGCAGGAATCTTTACTAAAAACAATAGAAAAAGAAAAAAGCTCCATAGGAATTGAATTTGAGGCCTTTCCATAAGAACTTTATCACCCCCTGTGTGCATCACCCAGCTCTCCTACTGTTTATGCATCCTGCAAAGTTCCCACTCAGCCCCACAGAGCTCCAACAGCCCAATTATAACCAAGCAACCCACAGGATATTTTTTATTGCAGCATTACCTTTAAAATGCTTCAGTCATTTTTTGTCATTATTTGTCATGGCAACAGCAGTCGAGGCTTTTCTTCCTTGGTCCTCCCATTAGTTTCACTCTAAACTCCTCTCATTCTGCTCTTTGAATGAGAAGGGTATTGATTTGCTGTCCTATTGGCATCTGGGAAGGGCCTCAGCTCCCTTCTTGTCTTCTTACCATTCACTTTCAGCCAGATGCCAGCAGGATTTCCTCCCAGCCAAACACAGGAGCTAACAGGGACTGCACAGGGAATGAGCCAATGGATCAGTGGGGCAGGACAGCACACCATGGGATGGCAGGCAATGGGAGTGAACATCCTTCCCTCTTCCCATTCACTGCCCCAGGAATTTCAGCTGTGGCTCCGCTCTCACCCTCAGCCCCTCACCAGAAGGATTCCTTCTTTCTCCATTCCCTACCATGAGGATGCCTCAAGGAGATCTTTATGATCTCAGAATTAGATCATGCTGTATAGCTCAAGGGCAATTCAAATAACTTTTAGCAGCATCTCTTTATTATCATCTTTATTCCAGCACATGAAAAGTTACCATAGCACTTCATCTACACAGCTCACTTTTTTTATAGTTGATGCTTTAATACCCGAGCAGCGTGGTATTATTAAAGCCACCTCATATAGAGGCCTAAAACACTGCTTATGCTTCATGCAAATACTTCTCCAGTCACGGCTTTTAATCTTGAGCAGTCCTAAGGAACTTAATCAGATCAAAACAACCGGGATTACCTAAACGTGCAGGGTGGGAAGCAATCTAACAGAGCAGCAATGAACTGCATCCAATACAAGCTATTAAAACAGACACCACAAAAACACAGACCACAAGGGCCGCTCCTATAGGGAAAAACACCCCAGCAAACTCATTCCCGTAAGAAATAAAGCCACATACGGGGACAGAGCAGCAGCAAACGAACGCGTCTGCCTGTTGCACCGCTGCAAAGTCAGCACGAGGGAAAGGCGCAGCACGGACCGCGCACGCCGCTGAGCGCTGCAGTGCGAGCAAAGGAACAGCGCCCCCTACCGGCAGCACCGAATCATTACAACCCAGAGGAGGACGCGGAGCTGCATTGTAAGCGCTGACCCCCAACCGCCCAACTCTGCCTCTTTGGGGGTCCTTGAAGCACTCAGAGCTCGGCATCGCTTAGTAAAGTCTTTCTCACTGCTATCTACCAGAGCGTTATTCTATCAAAGCCTTCGCGCGTGCGATTTTAGATCTATTTCTGACGTTTTAACAACAGTTTCTCCGCGCCGGAACTGCTTTATCGCATTTTTGCCACTCTGCTAACTGCTCTAAGGGCTCCATTCGGAACCTCTCCATTGCTCAGATCGCACAGCAAAAACCACCAGCGCCGTCCCCGACTCTTCACTCTCTAGTATGGACCCACACTGCCTGACACGCAAAGTTTTCACGACGCGAAGTTCCCGACCCGCAAACATCGCCGAAAACACCCCGCGCTCAGCAACCATCAGCAAATCCACTTTAAAAAGGCAAGAATTAAGCACGCTTTTAAACAAAAAGCGCTTACCTGCACTCCGCAGCACTCCGCAAGCTCCCGCAACACCACGCATCTCTGATGGCTGCCGGGGTTCACTGACGATTAACGGTCTTTAATAGTCATTAGCGGTCATTAATGGCCGCATCTGCGGTGCGAGCGCAGCTGGGGGGGGCGGTGGCTGCAGGAGAGGCTCAGGTGGAGCTCGGTTGGCTCAGATATGGGGCAGCCCATGGTGGGGGTTGGAGGTGGGCGTTCATTACAGCCCCCCCATCTCCAAGGGTTCAGTGCTTTTCCTTGCCGCGGGACGGCTGAAACAGGTGAGGCCATAATGAGCCACAGGTGGGGCTGATAGCACAGTAAGCATTGGTTCCTCATGGCTAATACAGGAGCAAACTGCTCCTTATCCCCACTGCCATGTTCTGCTATGGGCTGTGCTGGCAGCAGTGGTTTTCAGTGCTCTTAGTGCTGTTTCTGGCTGTGGTGCCCCTTCTATCAGTCCTCTTCCTTGCCAGCACTTGGCTTTGCTCCTAGCTGCATGCCCCACCCCTGAGGATGCATTCAAGGCCAGGCTGGATGTGGCTCTGGGCAGCCTGGTCTGCTGGTTGGTTGTCCTGCACATAGTAGAGGGCTTGGAACTGATGATCATTGTGGTCCTTTTCAACCTAGGCTGTTCACAGAATTGCCAGGGTTGGAAGGGACCTCAAGGATCACAAATCTCCAACCCCCTACCACACGCAGGGCCACCAACCTCCCCATTTAACACCAGCCCAGGCTGCCCAGAGCCCCATCCAACCTGGCCTTGAACACCTCCAGGGATGGACGGGGCATCACAGCCTCTCTGGGCAGCTGTTCCAGCACCTCACCGCTCTCATAGTGAAGAACTTCCCCCTGACATCCAACCTCAATCTTCCCTCCCTCAATTCAAACCATTTCCCCTTGTCCTGCTGTTATGTACCCTTTCAAAGAGTTGATTCCCCTCCTGTTTGTAGGCTCCCTTTAAGTACTGAAGGCTGCAATGAGGTCACCCTGCAGCCTTCTTTTCTCTAGGGTGAACAAGCCCAGCTCCCTCAGCCTGTCCTCATAGGGGAGGTGCTGCAGCCCCGTTCTATGATCCCTCACTGCTGTGCCTGCTGAGCGCTTTGGGGTGCAGAACTGAGTGCTGCTGGCGTTGCTTCCGTGGCTCAGAAAGGCCCTACAAAGGCTGCAGGCCATCTCCCGGGAGCTCTGATCATTGTAGGGCATCCAGAACTGTGTGCTGGGAGCTCTATCAGTACAATGTGACTTGAGAATTTTACTACACGTGTTGCATGCAGAACCCAAAGGGTTAAATTAATCCAGTATCCATTTTAATAGCGGCGCTTTAGCTCCTTACGGTGCTATTGATCCCATTTTCTTCAAGGAAGTTCCAAAAAATCGTGGTTTCTTTATGCACTACGGGAGCCTTTTACTGCAGCTGCAATGCAAATCAAGCCGTTATGATCACCACAAACCGATTTTGCTCTTTAGAGATTAAAGCCCCCAGAGGCAGAATTATCTTCTGATGAATTTGGCCGAATGGGTTTTCGGGACTTTGATGATCTTCCTGGTGGATGAGGGGGTTTGTGTGTCATTTTTCTGCAGAATTTACATTAAGACAAATGAAGAATAGAAGAGGAGAGCAGGATCGTGGGTACAACTGTGTCTGTATAAACATACTTTATAATTAGATAGCTATTATTATAGAGCAGGGGAAGAACTAAACCGATACAAATCACTTCTATAGTAACCTAATTGCATCCACCAAGGAGTTCATAGCAGCATCATTCTTTTATATAAAGAAAATCATACCCCTCACCAACGTTATTATTCTGGTGAAATGTAAATGCAGAGCAGACCATAGATACCAATTAAACTGCAGTTGGCAGAGCTGCTATTCTCTAAATAGAATAGGTGTAAGAGGACAGAAAGCAAAATAAATAATGAAATAGGAAATAATAGAAGCATATATCTGTGATATTGTCAGATTGTCTGATGAGCCAACAGGGAGATCAGTGGAGAAATTATTATATAAATCATTGAAGCAGATTCTTGCTACTGGTTTGGAGAGAATCTATTCATCTTGAATGCAATGCAGTTAATCCTTACAATCTTTGGTGTGTGTATCTCTGTGTCTCAGTGTGCTTGAAGCCCATAGGAGATCTCCAGGGGCCACCAACCAACTTTGCTTCAATGACATGCAGTTATTCCACAAAATGAATGCAGTACCTTTCCTAGCAGAACACATTGCTTCCATTTACCCAGAGCACAAAACAATTCCTGGAATCACTTGCTAAGGATTCCACGAATGCAGGACCAAATCTGTTACTGATGTCACCAACCTCAGTGGAACAGGTTGCCCAAGGAGGTTGTGGATGCCCCATCCCTGCAGGCATTCAAGGCCAGGCTGGATGTGGCTCTGAGCAGCCTGGTCTGCTGCTTGGTGACCCTGCACACAGCAGGGGGTTGGAACCAGGTGATCGTTGTGGTCCTTTTCAACCCAGGCCATTCTGTGATTCTCTGTGATGTTAATAAGGGCTTATTTCCATCACAAAAGCCTTCAGCAGTTCTGAAGCTGTTGCAGAGCACTTAAAGAGGAAGCAGGGCTGTGTCTGAAACTGATGAACTCCTCGTGTTCGATTGCTTTTTTTTCTTCTTGATTACTTTTTCTTTTTTTAATTATTGTTAGACTTCATCACAGCCAGGAGAGGAAGAAGAGGGTAAGAGGTTGGGAGGAGAGAAAGGGGAGAGCATTAAAAAGAGTCATGGACAGGGATTTCGGTGAGATTTATGGTTCATATCTTCCTATGGAAAGGCTGTGGTTGGGGAGGAGCAACCTGTGGCAGTCACTTATGGCTCCTTGCTGTGATGGAGTCCTGGACTGGAAATGAAAAAGCTGCTGTTAAACAGGCTATCTGAGATGTTGTGAGCAAGAATCCTCTTCTCACAGCTGCTACAACCATTTGCTGATGGTTTGCTGGGAAATTAATGAAGCTGTAATGGCTCGTGGACTCAACCCTGGACCTGTTGTGTCAGATTCCATCTGCTTGTTCACAGCACCTCACAGGTATGGCTAAAATGGGAAAGATAGAGTGGAATAAGGATGGTTTTGCTGCTTCGCTATTCCCCTGAGGCAGGAATAAAAAGAGACTGCTATAAACTTCCTTCTAGTCTTCTGTAAGTGAGAGGGTACAGATTTACACACAGGCTATTTCCATTCCACAGAATGACTTTGAAATAGGCTTTTAGTTATTGCTTTACAAGTTCTTTTGGATCGTTGCACCTCCCTACATCCTTGGCTTTTGTGGCCTGATTTCCTTGGCGTTTCTGGTGTTTGGTTTGCTCTCCAGTTGGCTCTTATCCTTTATCACAGGGAAATCTGGGGAACTGCTGCACTTTCAGCTCTTAACATAAACGAATGTGATGGTACCAGTAGCTGTGGCTGAAATCAAAGCAACCAGCAAATGGTTCTCTGCCAAATTAAAGCAGCATTAGTTACCCATCCCTGAAACAGAAGGCAATACAAAGAGTAAAGTCAAGGTTACCCTTCTGGTGTGAGGGAACACAGCTTCCCCAAAGCCCAGCCCACAGTGCAGCACTCTCCTACCTGTTGATTAAATCATACGCGCAGCCTTACATCTTCCTTTTGAACAGTGCTTTAAATTCGCAAACATCCCCAGGTAGTTTGAAGCTTGGCCCTACAAAATTTATTCTAAAGTATCCAAGGATGTATTGTATTCAGGTAGCTGTGTCTGTGTTTGCTGGCAGATAAGCAGAGGATTTCATTTCTAGACTGTCAATCCAGCACCTTTCTACTGGCATCATATTCCCTTTAATTAAAAGTAGAAAGCTCTGACAGTCTGTTAACAATGGAAACACTTGCAAGCAACTGTACTATTAAATGAGAGCTGTTTCCAAGTCTCTATTGTTAATTATTATCATTACTGAGTATTCAGAGCAGGGAACACTTTTACACTACTGCTCTGTACTCAGCATCAGTCTGCAATTAATTTCCAAGACTGTTACCACTGTGATTAAAATGAACTAGACGTGTACACCCACGTCTCTGGATTGTTCCCTTGATGTCCCTCCAGCGGAGTGATGCTCTGAGGTGTTTGATGCTATTATCTTCAAAACATCTCATCATCTCTGACACCAGAGCTTCCGATTGCAGTTACATGAATGCAGCATTCAGTAGGTCTCCATTCGGATCCTGCAGGCAGAGCACCCAAAGTCTTCTACCCTGAATGACAGAGGACATCTTGATTCCATAGTGTGGATACAGACCCTGATCCTATCCTATAGGCTCTTGTGGGACATAACTTCCACTATTTTGTCTAAATCCACTTGTGGAATTGGGACGTGCATCCTAGATTGAGGAGTATTATTTCATCGAGAAAAGTGAGGGAAAATGTCCAGAAGTTCCTAAAATGCCATCGCAGCCATCCTGAGAGCTTAGCTTTCAAGTCCTTGCAAATAGTGCAAGTAACAGCTCTCTATTTTTCTCTGATTTTCATGCTCTTGGTTCTTCTTGGGCCCATCTGAAGCAAACCTCATCACCAGGTCTGAACGTTTTTGTTTTCTATGTGAACTTGAACAAATAACTTTTCTATGTTAACTTTTGTATGTTTCATACTTTCTCTTAGATAGCAAAGTGTGAGCTCCTCGTTGTTGTAATTATTAGTATATTCCTGGAGAAAATTGCAACAATCTATATTAAAGGACTCCCTGCAGGAGCTGACACAGCAGGTATCCAGTTCTGCTTTAAATAAAAGGCACTTGGAACAGCCAGGGGTTTAAAATAGGAGAAGGCAGAGGGAACAAACAGGATTTTGAGGAACAGCAGGGATGATTTGCAGTGGTCAGAGCAGATAGTCGTGCTGAATTATTTGGATAATTAGTCTTCATTAGCAAATTGGAGCAAATGATGATACAGTGCCAAGATTGGGTAACATGCTGGGTGGAGAGAATCCTTCTTTTCCCTTTCTTTCTGTTTTCTCAACTGAGTAAAGCCCATATTAAAGGTAACACTGGTATTGGGTTTCAGTGTTTGACAGCAGATTAAGGGAAGGTGTCTTGCAACCCGCTGCTGCCATTTTGTGTGCTTGTATCTGCTAGATTTAACATCTGCTGTGTTGCCAATCTTCACTTTATGATGCATTCTAGGAATGGAGAGGCTTAAGCAATGACCATGATGGTTTAGATGCCATCTTTTTCTGACCCAGTTGGATAAGGCTTTGCCTTCTAACAGTTCTGCCTTTTGATGGGGAAGGATTTATTTCACAACGTGTATGATGATGTTACTGATGTATGTTCTTGTCCATTAACCCATTCTGATGGATTCATGATGCATTAATCACAACATCAAATCTTTATTTCACAAGGAAGTGCAGTCTACCATGCATTCAGACCTAGGGACAGTGATGTTATCTGCATCATAGTATTATCTGGCTGATATCCTATAGCTAATAAAGGCTAGAATGGAATATTAGATGTCCAGTCCATTGTCCATGTCCAGTTCCATTAGAGGAAACGTTATAAGACCATAAATTCCTGACTCATAATGTTCCATTTGTCTAACACAAACAGGATTCAAACAACAGGGAGAGAGTAGGAGGTGTATAATTTGGTAACTAAAGAATCCTTGTGAACTGCAGAGGATCTGTAATTAACAGTGCCAAATGAGTAAAATCAAGAGTTGCATTTTGTAGCCTTCGTTAGCAGTTAAAAAGAAAGGAATGGAGGGAAGAACCCAACAGCCAGCAGGTTAGAAGTTAATTAGGAGCAGTTGTAAGGGAGTGCTGCTTTACTCTGAAGCTTTCAGAGTAATTTAAAGCTTTTTAATGCCACTATAAAAGTTCTTGTGCTGGAAAGTCTTCTGACAAAGGAAAACAAATCCCTGGGTAACTCCAAGCCAGGTTGCTGGCCCCTTTTTGGATTCTGAACTGCAGGGTTTCTATATCTGCCCATCAACGTGTCTTAATTCCTGCATTTAACTTATTTCACCAGATTTGGTGGGGGTGAACTGGTCAGAGCTATGCTTAGTCAGCATAAGTGCTCACGTTTTAAGGCGAGCTGTGTTGTTTTCAACAGTGGATGTTGAGGAGCTCTTAGCATTGTAAGCAATGTGAGTTGGGAAGCATTTGTACTTGAAACACATCCTAAAAGGAAATGAACCAAAAGGTGTTTGCCAGCAGTGTAACAGAACCTGGTGCTGGCTCTGTCCCTTCCCTCACCTCAGCCTGGTGATGTCACCATTCAAACCATGGGAAGTCACAGAATCACCAAGGTTAGAAAAGACCTACGAGATCATCCAGCCATCCATCTATCACCAATAGTACTCACTAAATCACCCTGGTGATTCTGTAGCATCACATCTGTGTGTTCTTGAATCACCTGGCAGTGATACCAATTTGATACAGGTAAGGCAAGTGCCATCCTGCAGAATTAGCCAGGATACATAATGTGTGTTTGTCCTGTTTGACAGCTGGGTGCTGGCTGTGGTAGGAATATTCCTGATCAAGCAATATCTGATCCGTAGGCACAAAGTTACCCCTTCAGCATTAATTTACGTGAGCAGACTTGCTTTGTCCGAGTTCAGCACTTTGTCTCTTAACCTAATGCAGCATCTTTAATTGAATTTACAGTCCTGTGGAACTACAGCCTGAGTTCTCGTAAAAGCAGGAGCATAAAGCACTCATTCTGTCCTTTCTGTGGGATTGCACCACTATTTTTGCAGCAGGAGTGCTGGGACAGACACCATAACCTTCATCTTTCCTTCACGTAGCCTGTGATCACCAGTGATGTGCCATTGAAACAGGCTCTGAAACCTGTCACTGAAGTAAGTTTGAAGTGCTTGATGTTATTCTTTAATTAGAAAAGCCAGGGATAACTCATTTCACTTGCAAATTTTGTAGCATTGTAGGAACTGAAGACTGATGCTTGTATCCAAATGAGGATTCCTTTTGGGAAACAAGGAACAGGGACAGCAACAAGTAGTTTATGCCTTAACCAGTACATTTTCTGCTGAATACAGAGAAGTGAATGAGACTTGAAGGGAATTTTGAAGTCCCATGCTGTTCTACAGCCTGCCCCTCTTGTGATGCTGTGTGCCCTACATGAGTGTGTTGTCAAACAGACTGAGTAGCAGCAAGTGTGTAAGGGACAGTGAAAGGATAAACTGAACAGCTGTGCATTCATCTCTGGAAAGCTCCATTTGTGGAATATGGAGCAAGCTGAAGCTTCTGATGGGGGAAATAGAACTTCTGGTTGATGTGATTTGATACCAAACTGTGGCTTTATGGCTAGAAGAGTCGCTGTGATAGGCATTGTGAGGCACCTGCTTGAAAACCAGAGTGCTATAGACAATGTTTTTGTTATATGCTTTCTGCAAGGTTACATGTAGGCCTACTATAGTCCTCATGACTTTGATCTGGATGTTATCCTCACCTTCCACATCCTTCTTCTGTTCCTTTGTTTGCTATCTGTATTAATTTTTCTGTTGTGGATTCCTATGGACTTGACTTTGCCTAACAGAGCACTTTGGTTTCGAAGGGAATATTTGGTATTTCACAAGTTTCTCTACAACATCTACATAAAAATTCTTGTGTACTTTTTGTGTGGGAGGTATTACAAGCACAGAGCTGTGAAAGGGTTAATGAGCCCAGGCAAAGTTAACAAGGGATGGGCAATAAATGGCTCCAGCTGTGTATAATTAACTGTAATACTGTGAAGTAAATGACTTTTATTGGCAAGCATGTCATAACTTCATTAAAAGTCATATTTACAGCCCTCTCACATGGAATGAGTACTTGTGTAGTCTGCAATTTAATGAGCACTCATTTTCACCTTGTTCCAATTATCTCCCACCCACCCCTCCCTCTCAGTGTGGAGAACATGAAGATGAAATACAATGGGAGTGTAATTAAGGCTGGCACAGATCCTTTTAGGAAATGTTTTTCTATTCCAGCACAATCACTTCTATTGCTTACTACTAATAATACTTTAAGTGTTTAAAATACATAATTTTCTTTGGTCCCCAAAGCATCATTTAAATAACTGTTATTAAAGAATGTCTCTGTGGGAAAGGTTTCCCAGGCCCAGAACCCCTGGTAGTTGGGCACCTGAGATGCTGCATCTAATGAGGCATGGTGACCTAACCAAGGCAGTGTACACAATAGGAAATTAGTATCACTTAAAAGAGGAAATTTGCAATTTGGTTTAATTACAGCTCTATCTGCGTGTTGTGAGAGCTGGTGGAAAGCCCCTGTGCTAGGCAAAGAAAGGTCCTTTGTTCCTTCCACAGGGGGTTGTTCTGCACAGCCCTGTGCTGCCTCCTGGTACCCCATTGCTGCCTGATGTGCAGCAATATGTGCAGCAATTCACTTCTACATGCAGTGAAAGTTACGTGGGTTGAGATGTTCTTATAGCTGTTGCGTTTCCCTCTTACACCAGGGAGGTACCAATGTTCCCAGTAAAGCAGCTGCTGTGGCAGCAGGTCCAGATCAAAATTCTTTCGTGAGGCTTGCATGGAAGTCAGACATATGGGACCTCAGTGTCTGCTGTGCAGTCTTTCTCCTAGCATTTAAAAGATGATGTGCAACAGGGTATCTCAGCTTAGGATGTGACTCAAGTTCTTGCTTGCCTTAGCAATTTACAGTTCAGTCCCATTTCACAGCTGTGAGCAGAATTGTATTTTCTGGGTCTGATTCTAGCTGTCATCTAGGCCTTTCTAATGGGCTGTACAAGATATAACAAGATTTTTTCCACCTCCAGCCATACTGTGTTGTAGTTCATGACTGAGCTCATACATAACAGCACAGTGCAGTGGAAGCTTGCACAGTTGGCTTCCCTGTGTGCTCTACAACAGCAGAAATTGCAGGACACCTTTGGGTCTCAGGTCTCAAGGCGGATGGTGCTGCCTGTTGTGGTAGCTGAGCAGCTTTGGAAAGAAGGGGATGCATTCCTCTGATGGATATGCTAGCAATTAGTATCCCTTGGGACCTCCTCAGGAGTTCAGAATGAAATAAGGGTTACAGGAGATTAATTATTGGCCGCTGAAGGTGACATGATTAGAAACACATGATAAATGACTTATCTCAGGGCACAGTACAAAAGCAGTGCAAGCCTGTTATTCTTACCAAACACACATGTTAGACTCACCACTAAGAAAATTAATTAGAAGTTAAAGATCAAGGTTCTTTGCAGCTATAAATCAACTGAGAAATTACAATTCATAGTAGCTAAGAATTTGCAGCAGATATTTATGAGTGCCCCTTTTTGCAGAAAAGTCTCAATAGAGGCTTTGCTGTGGTTTCTGTGCTAGCAGTTCTGCTTGGGCTGGCTGCCTGTTTAGCAGGATGCTCCAGTTTGAGTGATGTTACAGTGAGGTGATAAAGCAGTGCTGCTTGTCTGTTTGGGCAGCATTGATGGAATGCCTTATAAAAAATAAAACTACCTTGATGTTGTACTCATTTCCTACCACCTAGGGGGAAGATGAGGGCAATTATTTTTGTAGGAAATGCCTAATAATCAAGCAAACTGGCTATTTGTAGGCTGACAACACTTGATCAACAAAGACTGGAAGAGCATAGTAAAGTAGAGCACCTGGAGGAAGAATAACCTGGTTTGATTACTCTTTTGTCAGGAGCTGAGCTCCTAACCCTCACCTTTTCTCAGGTTACAAGCTATTAGCTGCTAATGTGACTTCTTTCTGGCAGTAACAAAAGGCTGCTCATTATTCTGAGGCAAAAAGATCAGATGAGTCATGTTTGTATTTTAACAGCTGATCTGAATATGCTATAGCTCTTCAAGCTCTGTAAGGATGTGTTGTCTTAAGAGGACTGTCAGTGTAGATTCCCATTTGTGTCAGTGATGCCTGAATGCCTCTAACAAAGCATCCCTGTGCAGAACCAAGTGGTGGCAACCCTCTGATCTGTGAATGTTGTTGTCCAAATAGCAGAGGGACCTTCTTACCCCATGTTGGCAGTGGGTGGCACTGCTAAGAGCAGTGGCAGGGAGCTGTACAGTGGGTGGACAACGTTTGCTCACCAGTGGCTGTGTATCCAGCTGCCAACGTATTTATCAAGTATGATAATAACCCACACTTTTCTAAGGAGTTAAGAATGAAATCTGATTTTGGAAAGATCACTGATGTTTCTCAAGTGGTTTTTGGTCAGGTTATCTTCCAACAGCACAAACACAATGCTGTAAAGAATGAAAGAGTGCAGTTCCAATGTTGTGTCAAGAAGCACCTGCAGCAGCTTCCCAGGGGCTCTTGGCTTGGCAGAACATGCACACCTCTATGCTGTATCCTCAGGAATGTTTTCTCATCCACTTGCTGTCCTAAAGCATGGTATAGTTACTATACAGCCTTGTTTTGCAATTAAGATACCCCCCTGCATACATTACATCATGAATATCATTGATAATTGTATGATACAGTAATTGAAGAGAGCAGTGATTAATCCCTGCAATAAAACCTGTCCTTGGAACAATTGATTTTACTGCCAGAAATGTACAAACATCCTGATGGAAATACTTTCACATAATTATCGTTATTAGTTGAAGCTTGTTGGAGGAGGGAGAAATGAAAAAATCAATTACTTTGGATTTGTCATCACTAGTCTGTTATGATCACTTTAATGCAGAGGCATTGTAACTCAAGGTATGTTTTACCCATTTCATGAGCTGTTAGGGAAGTTTACAGGAGCTGTAGAAGCTGAAGAAGCTGAATGTCATGAGGGAGATTGCTGCTGTTGAGCTGTAGGGTGCTTTTCTTTCTAATGCACCTGTCTTATTGAAAGCAGAGAGGAGTGAAGAGGAGCCTAATTGAGTCCAAAGTTTGTCCAAAACGGAGCTCTAATGATGATTGCATATGAATGGGTTTAAAAGCACTTTCTTGAGGCATTATGAGGGAGCAGTTTTCTGAAGCCCTTTAAGTGTGAATAACCAACGACTCCAGAATATGGGGGAATGGTGGTGGTCAAAATGGTTATCCCTGCATTCACTTATGATTTAGAAGATCAGCAAGAGTGTAAAAAGCAGCTCAGCTCTGCATTCTAATCAGGGAAACAAACTGTAGCAACCAAAGCTCTAGCAGTGCATGAGCTCCAGATCGTAGCAAGAAGCGGTGGTGTGCTGCTGGGGCAGGAATTAAGCTGATAAATCATCAGTGCATATTCTGTAAGAAGGCTTTTAAAGAAAGTCCTGGGAGCAAGAAGCACGCTGGTAGAGAAAAGGATTTTTTCCTTCTAATGGCCACTGGAGGAGGTATTCATTAGGAGCTGTAATCAGAGCTGGGAAGGCTATAGCACAGGAGTGCCTTTGTGAAGCTGATGCTGTGTTGCAGCACAGGATGGATTGCAGCTGAAATAAAGACCTGGCAAATGACCCATTCATCTTTTAGGTAGTGGAGAACAGGAGCTATGTCTGAGTTCTGCTCTTACAAAACGAAGTTTTCCACAGGCTGAAACCAAAGTGAGGTTTCCATCATATTCCCTGCAGAAAACCTTTGTGCATGTGGGGTGTTGAGTTGGGGTTGGGGTGCATTGCTCTGTATGCCTCTGAGCTGCACAGAATCTGATCCACTGAAGCTCCAGATGTGCTCTGGTCTGAACCATACATAAGACCTGTGTGTGTTTGTAGATGTACCTGAGGCTGGTACTGCTTCTTTTCCTGTATGAATCTTGTTAGAAATCCTTTTAACTACAAGAACGTTAAGCTGAAACCAATTATTTACTGAGGTGGTAAAATGAACCCTCTGTCTACTTGGTAACGAGAGCCCACGAGGTGTTAAGGTTGTTATTGGCCCTGTCAGAACTTCTTTCCTGGATGTAAATTATGGCTGGTTTTACAGTGCTGGCAAAGGAGTTTCTGTGGTTAATCAATATTTAGTGGGCAGTGAGCCACTGATAAGGCCAAAGAGTTGAGCAATGAGAAAAGCAATGAACATGAACTCAGTGCCTTGAAGTTCCACTGTCAGCATTAAGATTTAGGATGTTGTAACTGACTTGCAAATACTTCTGATATCTGTAGCATTCGTGTCTGGGGGAACAAAAAAACTCAGTGAGAGCATGATAACAAATTATATGTATATATTTCTGAGCATTGAAATGAGCTGCTGTGGTACTGTTATGGACATTGTTATGGATGATGAAAATTGATGCTCTGTTAAATTACTGGATAGTGGGTTCTTGCACATGGTTAGTCCATCCAAGACTGGGGGATGACTTAATAAGACCTTGGATATTCTTAACAGGAAGCCCTGTCTGGGACTGTCAGCCCCAAGGTTGACAAACTGAAGCTGAGTTGATGACTGTGGGGAGCAGGGTAACAACTCTGATGGTTGAGGATGGGCTGTGTGGCTGCACAGGCATCCTGCACGTCCTCTCCCAGTTGGTTTCCTACGTTTTAAAATCTTCATGACAAAGTTTCATGGCCTGGTATTGATCACAGGTGTCAAAATGCCAAAGTAGGCCAAACTGCACTGTGAAGCACATGCTTTGTGGTCTCCAGGTGACGATTTCCCATGTTGGGCTTTGTGATAGAGCCTAAATGATGGTTTCTACTTTGTAGTATATTAGTAAGTGTCACAACTGAGGCTCCTCTTTTCAGTATGCTGTTGTACTCCTTTGTTGCTGATATTTTCATAGGCTCATCACATCACTGCATACAGTCACCCCAACAAGTCTGTTCAGCTGTAAGTCACCCTAATATCTTGCTTGCTGAACCTGCCGTGGCTGTATGAATATACTGCCCTGAATGATGGATTTGTATTATCATAATGTGCAAAACTGAAATGCTCTTATTAGGGCTTAATGAATGTATCTCAGTTAAAAATAATTAATTCTGCTCTCGGGGATTGATTTGGACCACAGGATCAGTAGCATAGCTAAGGCTGCTACCCTGCGCCCTGAAAATAATTTTCCCAGCAATGAAGATTAATCCCTTTTTATTGTGTTGATGAAATAACAACACGATCATAAAGCATAAGAGAACAAGGGGAACCTGACAAAGTATGTCTTTGATTAATTGCCATAACAGATTGCAAATTGCTGACTGAGGAAATTTTTTCCACTGTTCATTTTTCGGTGTTTAAAACCTCAATGTGAAAGGGGAAGGCAAAGAAGAAACAGCTTTTTAAGTGCCATGAACAGTTCTGGGCACGTGAGCCACTGAGTAAAGCAGTCTGAAGGACAGCTGCTGTTGCCTTGGTTGAAGTTCTGAGGCAAGGATAGAAGGATGGCATGGTGCTTAGCATGGTAAACTGGGGCTTCAGACCTTGCTGCACATCCTACTTGGGTATCCACTACACCTAAACTGTGAGCCGAGGGCTCTGAATGGTATTGAAATGGTTGTTTTCTTTGTCTGTAGTGTGCATGCGGTCATCTTCAAATTGGAAAGGGGCCTTGGTTCACTGGGGAGCTCCTGGCATGCTCAGGGTGATGCTGTGCTGAAGGATGTCGTCAGTACCCAAGTGAGAGAATTTACTGCTGTGTGCTGAAGGTAGCATTGGTTTGTTAAAAACTTTTTGGAAAAAATAGAACCTGGTTTTTAACTCGTTATTCAGTCTGTTCGGTCATCACTGGGAAATTATTGGCAGTCTATAGAAGATGAGACTGAAGCATGGGGAAATGTAGGATTGTAATGAACTTAACAAATTCCAAGCACAGCTTTCCAATGAGCTTTTTCACTTCTGGCTCCAGCAGTGGCTGTGACAGCTCAGAATCTGAGATCACACCTCTGAGTACCACTTCTGAAAGCATTAACGAAAGTGGCTTGTTTAACTTATCAGAGAATCAGTGGTGCAGACAGGTCTAAACCTGGGGTATCTTGACTCTCCCAATTAGTGTGGGTAATTAGGGGAAACAGTGATAGTCATTAATTAAGAGTGAATTGTTGCTCAGTTAGACAGGATGTGGTACGTTTCCAAAAGAACGGTGGATGGGTCCCCAGGAGGGACAGATACTTCAGTACTGATTCCAGCAGCTGTTCCAAATGATGCACCATGGACCTGTAAATTTAGTGGATTTTGTTTTCTTTTCTCATTTTGAAGCTCTTTAAAGTGCTGTCACATTAGAGTTAGCTCAACAATTTAAAATCTTCCCCAGAGAGACTGGTAATTAAAGTACATTTCTCCCTTTCAGTTGCCAATCATACAATTCTAAAGTGGGTCATCACCTGTCTTGTGATACAGAAATCTTCGTGTTCAATAAGCAATGCAATTCATCTCTGGGGGAGAGGAATTAAGATCAAAACCAGTAGACTGAGGTGTCAAAGAAAATGCCTCCTCTTGACTTGGTGGACCTCCAATCTCTAGAAGCAAGCAAATCTGCCATACCATGTAGTGCTTCCGTGAGCTCAATTTGTGCCTCTACAAAATGCAAGGAGATGCGGCCTATTTTGACCAGTGAGAATTGAATTTCAGCATCTCTTTATCTGGATAGAAAGCATACAGATAGTATTGCATCACAGCCAAGCCAACGTGGAGAGCTGCTGAAACTCACCGTGTAGACAAGCATCTTCTAGGTTCCTTGGGAAAGCAATTGAGAATGGAAGAGCCTGCACTAATAACCAGGATAAAGCTGAGTGTCAGTGGTGCTGATGGTGTATATTGATGCACTGCATGGGGGTGGGCTCCAGTTCTTGGGGACTGAGAGCATCTCCCAGCCAAGAGGAAGCTTGTGGTTGCCCTTACTCCCCTCGCCTGTGTGGCAGTAGGAAATGGCTCTGTCAGGAGCACAGATGATGCTTTTCTCTGCCCATTCAGATTACTGTGACAACTCATTCCTTCAGCTCCCTGAAAAGTTGACTTTCTGCTGCTATCTCCTTGGTATAATGAGCTGCCTGTCTGCTGACATCAGAACTCAGGGAGAGAGCAGGCAGAGCTCTGCCATGGCTCAGGCCCCACAGCTTGACATACAGCAAGCTGACAGCAGCTGCAGTATGGCAGCCTGCAGTACCATCTGCTGGCTGACACCACCTCTGCTCTGAGGTTTCATTTTGCTTGATACTGTTAGGAATGCAGACCGTGCTAAATTACTCCCAAACCACAAGAGAGAGAGCTCTTTAGCTATGGAGAAATCAGAACTCTGACATGCTGCTTTTATTGCACTGTGGGATGGAATTGTGTCTAGTCACCAGACCTTGGATGGTGCAAGTTATCAGGTACTGCTTACTTCCTCCAAGTATAAAGCATGCCTGAACGCTTTAATTCCTCCCAATTTTCTTTTTTTGTTTTTGAAACCGCTTCTTTCTTTCACCTTCAGCTCTGGTTACTTTAAATATGCTTGCAGATTGTCTCTATGATGGCTGAAAGTTGTATTAAAACTTGTCCATATGCTACAGATCTCTCATGACCTTCAGCCGGATGAAACGGGTCTCCATTATTAGTGCTACTGTAGCATTGCCTGCTTTTTTAAAACACGAAGACTCCACAAGTATTCAAGCTTCACAAGTCCTGTTGGTGGAGCTCCATAACAACAAAAATGTGATTTTTATGTCCATGGTAAATCTTCCATGGATCCTATTGTGGGGCTGATGTCCATACCATGCAGCAATAGCCTTGTCTGCTGGTGGCAGGTGCTGAGTTGCACTGGAGGTGAGATATCAGCCCTGCAGACAAGGAGCACCAATAGGACCCTTGATGCATGAGGTTCCATGCACGTGATGGTAACTGGGCACTTCTTGAGGTGCTCACAGGCTGAAGCTGCACTGCTTCAGCAGTAAGCACAGAGCTGAGGCTTTTGTGCAACTCAACTTCACGTTTAGATGCACAAAAGGATTTCTGATTTGATTTTTTTTTCTGATAAAAAGACAGTATTCAAATTGCCAGTGCCATCCCAATACTTCCCTGGCACGCCATTAGACATCCTACCATTATTCTTCATTTAAAATATCACTCTTGTTCTGACAAACTGTGTGCTTGGTTTGAATAGCTTCTCAGGTGTCAGGCCGGAGTTGTCAGATAATGATGAAGGCTGCATGTTTTCTCTCCTAAGAAAGCAAGCATAATATTCTTGTGTGGAAAGAGTGGATTGAAGTGGTACTGCACATCACAGGCTTTCCTACACACTGGGATTTCTCCACAGCAAAATCCAGGGAAGACCATCTTGCCTAAATATAAAATTTGCTTTTAAGCAAGATAGTGTTCTTCCCATCTGGATAGATCTCATCTGGGAATGCTTTCAGTTGATTTACCATCTATTTTCTACCTTACTGAGCAAGCAGGTAGTATATTTACAAGGGGCCATAAGAGAAAAATGCACTTTGACTGCTCTATTCCTATCAGGTGCCCATATCAAGCCTTGTCACTCTTCGATAAGAGCAAAATCCTGCTAGGGAAGGAGTTCTGGGTCATGGGATCTCAGTGTGGAAACATGAATCATCTTCCATTCCTATTTCTTACACCCTTCCAAAATGAGCACAGAGGGTGGGGATGGGCCAGGAGGAAATTCTCATGCTACAGAATTGAGCACAGTTGTTTAAATTTGAAAGTTTAGCTTCTCCAGATGCTGGCTGGAGTCATCATAACGTCTCGACGGGCAAATGAGCTGATGTCGTTTGCCAAAGTATGGTCTTCTTTCATTCCCCCCTTGGTAATAATATTTGGATGTCCAAGTTGGTTACCCCAGCATATGGGAAATGGAGGTTGGAGATCTGCTACAAGGCTAAGGAGAAAAGTCAAGGAATGTCATTTCTTGAGATGAGAGAAGTGTTAGCTGTTGTCCCTATGGGGAACCGCACATCATCTGTATGCAAGGGTGAGGCTGTGATTTTCCTTCAGTCACCAGGAAATGCTTCTTATTGCCTTGTATTCCCACAGAAACCCCCAGCGCTGTAAGAGGGACCTTCATGGCTCCCAATTAAGAGCTGTGAGGAGTATCAGTGAGAGGCATGTGAGTTCTGAAGTCCATCCATTAATCAAACACTCCCAGTGTGTGGATCCAAGTAACGTTGTGCTAAAATTGTGGTAGCTTGAAGAATTTTTTTCAAATGTAAAGTCTCTTTGCTTGTTCTCCCTGCTGAATTGCATTTAGAGCAGATGAGCTGATATAGGCAGTAAGAGCTTACTAAGGAAAAACAATTCGGAACAAAAGACAATTTGAAAATCTGCATCGTTTCCTTAATTTTTTGCACATGTCCTATTTGCCGATCCTCAAAGGACAGCAGCTGTGCTGTCTGATCAGTGCTAATCCAAAATTCGTATTTGTCAGGGCTGTTATGTGAGGAGCAATGTGCAGTCCCTCAGGTTGGAGTGAAAGCAAGTCACCTTTCCATTTTGAGCAGCCTCAGAAATACGCACAGCACAAATATGTAGAAGGGATGCAATGATATGGAAACTGTTACTGCAGCCTCCTCCTTAGAAAGCACAATTAGAATGCATACAAGATTGCTTTTGGATTGCTTGGATTAAGCATTGCATTCAAAGGTTTCCTTCAGTTTTCTGCATCTGTGAGTTTTAAACCCCAGTTGTGTGGGGCTTGCAGGTCTCTGCCACGTGCTGAGCTGCATCTGCACAGCCCTCGAGTGCCCCTCATCCTTTGAGTGGGTGCTGCAGTGGTAAAATGTGGTTTCTGGTGATAAGGAAATGGTTAATGTAACTCTAACAGATTATATAGTACTCATCTTGCTGAGTAACCTGAAAGTTAATTAAAAGACCCTCATAGATATAAAGAAATACAGAATTAAAGGCTGTCCCTTTCTGATAAAGTACTGAAATCACTTTAACTCTGTCCTAGGGGGAGATATGCCTGATTTCTTTGCATGCAGAGTCTCTCTCAATATGGAGTCCCAGGATGAGAAAGTGACTCAGATAGTCCTGACAGAAGGCTGGACTCTCTAAACTACCTTAATTATTTTCTAGTCAGAGTTAACCTCAGTTAAAGGAAACTGCTGAGGAAGAGATGACAAGGAAAGTCTGCTATCCACAAGTCTCTTAATCTATAAAACATCTGAGATGTCACTGCAAGCATCTTTGCTTTGCTGGTGTTTTATTTTTTAATGATCAAAACACTTTGTTCTCAAGTCCTTGAGGAATCATTGTGACAGTTCAGGAAAGATCTAGATAGGAGATGTTCATTTTCATTAAGACATGAAGCAAAGGACTGAGGTGCAAACCTGTGTATGAGCCGTAGGAACCTACGCACTGTCATAATGAAGTAATGGTTCTTAATTGTATGTACATGCATAATACAATGTCAGAGGAAAAAAAACAAGTTGTGAATTGCTACAAAGACCTATTCCTGAAATTTACTCACGTGCTTAAACCCTCAATCAAGTTAAAATCTGGTATGTCTGGATTCCTCTTTGGAAAGAACCTAAATGGCTTGCCCAAAATCAGCTGGAAGATTCCTCAAATCCCCATCAGCTCAGCACCCAAAGACAACAGCTGCTGTGCAGAGGGGCACAGCAATCACTTGGGTACCTTGATGAGGATTTTCTTAAATAAATGGTGAGTTCATATGCAGACTCTGGCTGGAAGGAAGGCGAGCACTGCTGGCAGCCCTCCCTGTCCTGTTATCTCAGAGCAGACATGGAATATTGCTGGAAGGGGGAGGAAAATCCTCTCTAGCTGTGCTGTTTAATACCTGGCATTGCTGCTGTTACCTTCATACAATGAAAGCTTAAATCTGATGGCTCAGCTGGTCCTTGCAGCATATGTTCCTCCATAGGTTGGTGATAAACTTCATTCTACAAACTAAGTGAAGACGCCACAGTTTCCATTCTGAACGTTTTCTTGCTTTTCCAGGAGCCTTTTCCAGGTTCTGCTGTATGTATTTTCTGAAAGTGGAGGCTGATCTGTTTGCTGAAACACTCTCAGTGAGAACAGCTGGTCTAGAAACTTCTCGTTGGAGGGAAAGGGGGAAAAAAAAAATAAAATTAATAGGTCTGTTTTTGAGCATTCATGGCAGATCTGTCATCTGTTCCTCAGCCCAAATGACAAGTGAGTTATACAACGGGCTTTGAAAAGTTCAAACCATATTGTACAGCAGATGCTCTGATACTATTATTCAGTAACTCCACACAGATTCCCCATTGTCATATCCTTCCCTTGAGGCAATTTATGACCAGCTCTTCGCAGCATTACGTTATGACTACATTAATCCTAAAGATGCATTAGCCTCACCTTTGGCTTTGCAAATCCTTTCTGAAGTTCAGCTCTCTGCTTCTCCCGCTGCTGCCATGCAGTGCGTTTGTTCAGTGCTGTGTTTTCATGCCTACCTTCAAAGGTGATCAGGCTGGGATATTTAAACACTTTTTCCCCTTAATTCACAACTTTTGGTCTTTCTGCTGTTAGTTTACCCATAAAGCTTACAGCAGTGTCCTCAGGGTAACAATAGTTCTTTTTGTCCTGTGTCATTTTCTAGTCAAAATTAACCTTTTTTTTTTTTCTTTCTTTCTTTTTTTGCACTTCTCAATATAGAAAATACCAGGTAGTGCCCATAATCAGTGTTTCAAATCTGTTAAATCATGAATATTTGGCTAAACGTTCACCCAGGAGTTCCTATTTTTTTGTTCTCCTGACACTTCTGGCTATTTGCTTTTCTTTGGTGACTCCTTTTCCTGCTGCCTTTATCTCATCACAAATGCTGGGATTAATAATTGACCTGAGTTTCCCTACAGGTGTCACATAGGCTGTGACTGCCCCTGAACTGTGCCACCCATTCCTCATTGATTCCCTCTGTACCAACACTTAGAGCTGAAATTTAACACACTGACCTCCAGCTGATCTCCAGAATGATATTATCCTATCCATTTCCTAGCAAATTACAGTTCATTGCAGGAATGCATTAAACTATCAGGTCTTACTTATGGGCTTTTAACTCCAAATGAGCTTTGAGACCAACTAAATCTCCAACGGAGCTGTAGTCTCTCACTGTGTGGAATAAAAGTACGTCTATGCTGTAATGCAAGCATAGGTTTGTGTGTTTGGGGGGTTGGATTTTTTCTGTCTAAATTGCTTTTTGGTTTGGTTTTGGGTCATTATTATTATTATGTTCAAACTGAGGAGCAATAGGTGCAGATTTTTGTATCTAAAGTGGATCTTCTGGGTCCCCACGTTTAGCTTTGGGCTGTTGTTGTATTTTAAAGATGGGTTTTCCGTATCTAAAAGCAGAAATGAAGTTGAGCAGAATGAGGAGCTTTTCCTTCTGGAGAAAAGATGGATGAAGCAGCAGATAATCTTTAACAAAACAGCAAATGCACCTGACAGCAGCCACGTATCCATCCAAGGGATACAATGGCAAGAGTGATGCATTTTAAACATACTCCCAACTGCTCTGTCAGTAACAAATTAGACTTGTCACATTCTCCAAACAGTTTTAGAGAGAACATTAACAATGTTAATGACCTGTGGTCTCAGCAGGAGAAAAAAGTTTGCATCTTGTTCCAGGAAAGCGTGGATGGATTGCAATTGTTCCCTCCCTGAGACTGTTGGTTTTTCAGAGCATAGAATGTAAGCATTTGTTTGGTTTAGAAATTTAGAATAATCAGTGGTCGTTATGGCCTTTAAATGTGTCAGCATATGCATGGCATGAGCCACTTGCTATCAGATTGCAAAAATATAACCAGGTCCCTTCTGAAGATGGCGTGCCAGCAAGAAATCCATGGCACCCAGCTCTGGGTACTGAGATGTGATGAGAATTTGGGGCTTTTAACGTGTGGTTTTTAACTTATAGAACTGAGTCAGACTGTATATATGAGTGTGAAAATGGGGGGAGAAGGAAGGTGTGTTGCTCCCCACTGTTGTGGAATTAAAGCCTGTTTTGCTGCAGGTTTCTGCCAGCTCATTTGGAGGCCATAGATGCGTTCTGGTTTATTTTCCATATCCAAACATTGATCAAGGAAAAAGAAAATATTGCTGAAGCAGAATGCTACGTGAGAGCTTCCATCTTGACAGTACAGTGAGGATCAGAATGGTGTTTTCATGTCGTGTGCTGCCCCGCTGCTCAGCTTCTCCATCTGTTGGAAGGGATTGGTCACAGAGCTGCATCCCATGCAGAGCAACGTGAGTGAGAGGCTCTGATGTACTGGAAGAGCTGCTTTTAAATGTGTTCCCCTTTCAGGTGAATGCTCCTATTTGATGTTTGTAGGGCATTCCTGCTGTTGTGCAAAGGGCTCTACCACGAGTGTATAACCTGCTATGGTGAGACCCTCGTGTAGTCATTGCAATAGTGTCTCACAGTTACAATTCTCCTTGTCATTTTGCTAAGTTTCCAACTCTGAGCCAAAATACAGGACAGAATTTGAGATAATAATGCCCTGTATACCCTTGCAAGTGCTTAAGCCTGTGAAGAAGGGGGAAAAAAACAAAACAAAAAAAGCAGTATTTTGTTTTTCTTCTTCTAACAGCCTTCTTGCGTTACCTTCCTTTGCTCAAGGTCTAATTCAAAGCAGAATACTTGATGAGGAAATATGTTCATTGTCAAGTACAAGAGAGAATACAGAAAACAATCTACCTGTTTCCCCTAATCTCAGTAATTATGCCAATGACCCAGACATGGAACATAGCTGTGAGAGAGAAAGAGAAGCTTGAAGTGAGGAGTTGTTCAGGTTGAAGCCAGCTGGTAATTAATTCTGCAAAGCAAACACTGTAATTACCAAAAAAAAAGAAAAAAAAAAAAGTAATAAAACTTTACCTTACATTAAAGACCATAATAGGTTTTCTAAAAGGATTCTATTAAGTTTAGTGCTGTAGGAATGTGCTATTTATAAATGCAAGCCTTGCAAAATGTCAATAGCTCGGTATATAGCTAGGAAATCAGGCAGCTATATAAAAAATAAACATACTTAAAAACGCATTTAGAAATTATTTCATTGATTAAATTAATTACTCTGTCTTAATAAGGCTTGCTGTGCGTAATCATTCCGATTCACAAAGCTCTGAAAATAAAAGCCATCAACGGAAAATGAGAGCACAAATGAAAGGGAAACGTTTCCACTTCAGAACCAAAACGAGGGGAACTTCTGAGTTCCATGTCAGGGCTGTGGGGCTGCAATGGGAGGATGCTCTCAGGTAAAGCTGCCATCCTGAGCTGTGTTAACCCACGAGTCCTGGCTGTAGCTGTAGCTCACCGTTTCTATTTTGGCTTTAAAGTGTTCTGTTGATAAGAAATGGGGCTATTTCTTTGCTGTGATGTCTGCTCGTGTGACAGCAGCAGGGCTGAGGCTGCAGCACAGCACCTTTATCTCTTGTTCTGCTCGATTGAGGCTTTTGGTCTGGGACTGGTGGGGAGGATGAGATGACAGAGGTGCAGGCAATAAGGAGAGGATGCATCTGAGTTTCAATGTTTCCTCTGTAAGCAGAAGAGAAAATGGAAATTTCTGGTTATTCTGAGTAGCCATTTAAAAAAGAACAAGTAAAGCAGAGAATCTGTGCATTACTGAGTAGAAATGGAGGAAGAAGCACAAGGAAGTTAATTGCAACCTGCCAGGCTTCCTTCCCATGTCCAAATGGAGCACTGTGTAGCTCCTGCTTGAAGGCAGTAACTGTTACAGCTTTACAGTGAGAAAAATGAGTGCGGCCATTCCCAAAGGACAGGAAAGCATCTCAAGGTTTGACAAGCAGTTAGCAATACGGATAGCATCTGTCTGGGTTTTTATCATGATTTTAATTTGCTTTCCATTCACAAGACTCAGTTGCAGGGAAGTGATATTGAAACGCGTGTGAACCATACAGATTTTATTACCAGCTCTGTGGTGCACCTACTGGAGAGAGAAGTTTATGAGAGGAAGAGAACACACACACTGCTTTGTCACCTCCAGTATTTGTGCTCCAGATTGGAAAAAGAAATTGTTTTTTTTTTTTCTAATAATAGAAGAAATCCTCAGCTGGAGGCATGGTGTTGTTTCAGCCCATGTCTGGGTGATGCAGTGCGTGCAGTCAGAGACCTGCCTTGCACTGCATGGTTTGCAGGATTGCTTCCTGACTGTCTTGCAGATGATGTATCAGTGCTGGAGGCCTCATGGGCATAAGGCTCCTTAAAAATAATGCACGGCCTTTTGTCACGGATGCAGAGTTGTGGCATCTTTGGCTCTTGCTGCAGTCCTGGTAGGTAAATGCCATTGAATACCACTGAATTGCAGCAATAAGAAAAGAGAGACACCCTTCCTGCAGGCAAGGTGGGACTGAAAACATACAGAACACAAAGATCTGAGGGTCTGTTGCTCCTATTAGTTCAGTGCAGAGGTTGCCTAAGGCTGCAGAGCACCGTGCCATGATGGGCACCACTGCCTTTTGGGAAAAAGTGCTGCTTCCTCATGGCAGCAGTCCCCAGCCCTCCTTGGAAAACAAGACCTCCTTGACCTTCAGCTGCTTTAATAATAAATCCGGCTGAGCTGATGGGGCAGAACACAAGTCAGAAGGGCAGATGTTCTGATAACCCATCCACGGAGATGGTAACCCCTTCTGAGGGAAGTGGTATAAAGCCAAGAAATGGTAGATATGGAAACTTCCCAGATGTGGCAGCTGTCTGTCCAGATTGGGATAGGAACACACGCAGCAAAGCACTTTGTGAAGAACAGTGTGCAACGTTTTGTTTACTTGCCTGCATACAAACAATTCATGTCCTTCAAAGCGATAGAAGACGGCAGCTGGGAGAAAGAGCCTGCTGCCTCTTACTGACTGCTCCCAGTGTCTGGGGCACCAGTCTCTAAAGGCACCTTCCTCCCTTTCTTCTGAATTATTAGTATTCAGGTGCAACAAGTGCCACGTTACTGAGAAACCATCGCAGAGCAGCTCGATGACATTCAAGCAGATTCTGAAAGGACTTTGTATGAATTTCAAAGGGCTTTGGATCACGTCTGCCACGGACTGCATGAAAAATGCAGCTGGGGTCACCATGTTTACATTTTTTCACGGTGTTTATATTGAAGTATTGCATTGTCACTTTGTTGTTAGTTAAGAGATGGGAGCTGGAGCCTGGGGATGCTCAGGTACTTTTGATTTTGCTGCAGTGTTATCACATTAATTCACTGAGTGATCAGAAGGGGAAAAACACACAGAAATAGTGTGCCAAAGATATTTTAAGCCTCTAATTATGAGATATAGCCCAGGCAATTTAATTCAGTTTTCATTCCTGAGAAGGTTATTTGGCCCGAAATGGGAACAGCTTGGTTCCAGTCTTGCAAATAACCAACTTCATTGTCCATAACTGTGTTTAGCACTCTGAGATCAGAGATCTCCAAATGGTCCATGGTAGGTCTCCATAGGTCCATGGTAGCAGCAGGCTGGTATGGCAACACTCCAACCTCAACATAAGTCTTACTCAAGGGGTAAGAGACTTCTCCTTTACCTTTTTTTTATGGTACAGAGGATGATCTTAAAGATTGACCCCTAATTAGGGCTGTAGAAAAGAAGGCAAATGCAGAGCAATTGAAAGCATTCCCGTTTGTTAGTATAAATCTGTGCTATCAAATTGGGTTTGGGTGCGAGGAGCAGGTGTGGGGTGAGCTGCAACTGGGAAGGGCAGAAAGCTCCTAAAAGACATCAGCTCATGGGCTTCTGCCTGCTTACAGAGCTGCTTTGGAACTGTGGAAAGGAATCCCTTGGCGAGTCTGCATGGGCTGCAGCAGTTTCAGATGTTCTTCTCTACAGAAGCTTTTCTCTTTGTCTCTGCTGGGCTGCTCACGTTATGTATGGCTGTTCGTGTTGTGTGCCTCGTGTACGTTGCAAAATAGCCATGGAAGGAAGCAAGGCGTACAACACTATACAATTCTAAATAATTTTTGTCCGTGATGCATTCAGTGAGCCGTCACACTAAGGAATAATTATGTCCATATACATCTTGTTGGTGTCCCTGCTAACGACTCGTGATGTATTTTGAGAACTGCTGTGAGAAGAAAACAAGCTTTGTGGCTGCATTCTGAGGGGCTGCAGTCACTTCTAACAGCTCAGAGGAGTCACAGCGGTACAGAGCTCAAAGGTCTCCATCTGTGTTTCCTTGTCCCAGCCACAAACCTCTGACTGCAGGATCTCATCAGTATTCCTGCTGTAGGACCCGGTGCCAATATGGTCTTTGTTCCCTGAGCTTAAAAACCAGCCTGTTTTCACTGCTGACAGTTTTATGGAAGCTGCTATAAAGTTTTGCCTGTGCCTCCCTCTGCCTGCACCAATGAATCTACATTTCCCACTACAAAAAGATTGATAGTGGGCTATTTTTATATTCCCAGCCAGATTTATGCATTCTGCAGAATCGTATGAAGCTAACCACATAATAAATGCATGTATCGATGAATGTGCACAAATTTATGCCAACTCTTCCCGAATCTCTCCCTACATGCCACTAATTCTGCAAAAGAGGAGTTTTTGGAAGGGAAATAAGGCATTTTATTTTATTTGTAAGGGGGGGGGGAGGGTGTGAGGTGTGGAAGGGAAAGGTTGGATGTATGCAGAAAGGTGTGAGGAGAAACGTTAAGCTCAATCAGAAGGAATGAGTTCTGGCTGTCAGGCAGTCCCAAATTGGGGTAGTACTGCCCTGAGGGCTCAATGCCAACTGAAAATCCCCTTAGCTCTGACAACGCTGATGCCTTGACAGATCCTATAGATGGAGATCTTCCAAGAGGACAAAATGGATGAAAAAAAATAGGGGGAGAATGACAAAACATTATTATTTTTTTTTAATTTGAGCTTGCTTTCCCATTGCCCGTATTTCTACAGTTGACAGAAACGCAGCGGCAGGAGATGAGAGGTTTTTAAAACAGTCTTTGGAGATGTAGCATTTATACTTAGAAAATAATTATTCTTCAAAGATTCCTGAAAAATAGAGTTTAGGTGTTTAATGATTAAAATCCTGATGTCCTTGAATATAAAAGTTAGATGAAAGAACTGCCAGGGATCTTAATGCAGCTGAAACGCTAAACATAAAGGGAGCTGTAATGATCAAGCCTGAGGTGATTACATTCTCTAATTAGAACACATGTATCATTTAGGCATGTTAATCTTGGTCTGTCTAATGTGCTTTGGTTAGAATAACCTACATCCAGAGCAAACTGCTTTGATCAGAACAGCAGCACATGTAGCACTGCTTGTACCACACCTGCACTGCCTCAGCCCTTAACAGCAGAGGGGTGAGTGATGATGCTGAGCACAGCACTGATGGTTCTGGCTTTGGTTCCTGGGCTCTCTGGCAGTGGATGGCTGTGGGAGGATCTCCAGCCTCTTTGCAGTAAGAGAGAAATACTGTTGGAATTCTTCATCCATCTAAATAGTGGGTTTTACTCCTGGCAGTAACAACCCATGTATTTAATCAGAGAAATGTTGAGATACTTGTTTCCTTTTATCCATAATTTTTCTGGTACTGTAAATAAGGGAACGTTTCAGAGCTTGTAAGTTTTAAATAAAGCTGGCAGCCTCCAAATGTAGGCTAGACAGTTGTAAGGAGAGAAAGAGAGAACACTTCACGGAGAGCTCCATTTAATTTACAGCTGCAACACCACTGAAATTAGCTGCAGTGGATGTGTGGAATGCAATCGTATCTCTTGGTGTCTATTGGTGCCTTGCAGTGAATGCCATAACAAAGAAGCAAGCAGGGATCTGGCTTCCAACTGATTCTAGAAGTAGGTTCCCTTAAAAAAATAAAGCCTTGGGTAATGAGAGGTACTGAAGCACTGTCAGCACTGATTTCTGCAGGGAGAGTTTGATTGCAGAGTGCTTTGTCATCGCTAGAAAAGGGGATTGGGAACTGGGGAGGTTTGGGCAACATGGTTTTGATTCCACTCACCTTCACAATGGCTTGGGGGAGGAAGAGAAATTTGAAGCAAATCCTTTTGCTTCACCTCCATCTTTGCAAAATGGGGTTGTGCAATTTCCCTCTCCCACGTAGGCATGCTGTGCAGAGAACTCTGCAAATAACTGATGTGCTGTGGGACTGCAGAGATAAGGACTGGACCAACAGCAAGGGCCCAATTTATCCCTACACGATCCATTTCAGACTCCTCCCTCACATCCTCCATCCTAATTCCCAGACTGTGGCCCCATGGGGTCTGTTACACCTCAGGGTTGTATTGGAGAAGATCCTGTCCTGCTGTGTCCTTGGTTGCTGCTGAATATGCAGGTGTGGAGGCACTTCTTGCAGAGGGAGAGCGGTGAAGAGCAGTTGATTTGCTTTATGCTGAGAGTAATTCACTACAATACTTGTGTGCGCAGCCACCAGAAAATGGCCGTGGCACAGCAGTGACTCCACCACCAAACACCTTCCTGTGCTCTGGGTTGCTGCATGCAGTGTTTGGCAGCTTGGGGAGCAGAGCCTGGGACTGCTCTGAAAAGCCAGGCATCTCCTGAGGTGCTCTGTGCCCATGGAGCTGGGTGCAGAGTTGGTTTGGAAGATGATCTGAGATTCCTCAGGCTTTCAGCACATGAGTACGACTTCTTGGGGCACCTGCCCTTATGGAGCTGCTTGCTCACAGGCTTTGGGAGCCTTCCTCAGCTGGCATTGCCCCTTTGGCACATGGGCATCTTTTATCCTAACAAATCTACTCACACTGGTTAGAACGTGGCCTTCAAATCAGCATTATTGGGGCAATCAAACCGAATGTGTAAGGCTTTTAAAAAACCTTTATTATCCTCAAGCATCCTTCAGTAATGAATGCCGTGGGCAAGAAAGGTTTGAAGGCCAGTGGTGAGCTGAGCTTTGGGACTGATGGGCTGTGTTTGGAGTCAGTGCTGGGGGAGAATGAGACAGGCCAACGAGGCAAATGTAGCTTGAGACAGGCAGCTGAGAATGCCAACAAAATGCAGAGGCCCCCACAATGCAAACCCTGTGCTATATGATAGGACCCTGGGTCCTGTTGTTTGAAGTTTAAGGCACAGTGACCTTACATGTGGTGGTGTGGAATGCTGTAGCAGAAATAGTATCTGACTGCTTCAGACACCTTGTGTGTACTGACTGAGCTCAGAGACATCATCTGTAAGAGCCTGAGAAAAGCTGATGTCCACACAGCTCTGTGTTTCTGAAGGCCAGGCAGGGCTGCATGCAACACTCTGGGCATTTCAGCCTACAGAATCATCCTCGTCCAGAGAAAATGAGAAATGATTTCACTCATAAAACACTGCTTTCTGTAAATAAAGGGAATTCCTGTGCAGTATTTTCTTTGTGGGTATATTTGATCCCCTGTCACGTGGAGCGTGTGTGTGCATTCGTATTAGGCAGAATAATGGCCTTTCTGAGAAGATATTAGTGGATTATTTCACTCTTGCTGCAGGTGCCATTAAAATGAGAGGCCTTGGCTCTCTCACAGTCAATTTGTCTAATGATAATTAGACGAGCAGGTGATTTCCATTAAAGGGAAGTGACAGACTGTCCATTAGATACAGATACATGTTTATTAAAGTGGAAGCCCAGAGCAAGCACTTGGCTCACTTGCTTCCAAATTTTGGACTAATCTGTTTTATTTTGCACTTGGAAGGCTCAGAGAATAGTGAAATGGGGAACCAAGCAGGGATGAGGACTGCAGTGGGAAGGAGGTTGGGAGAATGCTGGCTGTGATATGTTTCTTTAATTCCTTAGCTTTCCTCAGAAACAGAGAGAGAAAGAGATAACAGAAGGATTTTACCTTTAAGCTCTTTGTTTCTTCCGTGTGTGTATGTCCCTCTGTAGCAGACAGATGAGCAACTTGTTCTGGTCTTCTTAATCCCAGTGTTCTGGGTCTGCTGGTAGCCAGCTGCTTCAGTGGAGATGTAAGCTCTCCACAGTGAACAATTATAGAGGTATCTACCCAAAGGAGACATTTATTTGTAATCCCTGCCAGCTATTGGTTTATGCTCTGAAGCAGCAGGATGTATCTTTATTTTAATCCAGTCTGATGTGCCTGTGGATGTTCTCATTACTCAGAAGTTAAATCCTTTCAGGCTGTGTCTCCCCAGTTTGGTGCCTCTTATCCTTCTTTCCTCTCAGTCAAACTGGTGCACTTTATGATCAAGAACTTCCTTTCACAGATCTAATGTAATAAGCTTACCACCCCCATCCACCCCCTCCCCCCTCACTGGGATAGCAACTCAGGTTCTGGTGTCTGCACATCAAAGAGGATGCTGAGAAATTGGAAGGGTTCATAAAAGAGCCATATAAATGATTCAAAGTCTAGGAAAGATCTTTCTCGTGAAAGATATTAGGAGCTTGATCCACGTAGGCTATAGAAGAGGAAATAAAGAGGGGTTCTATCACAATGAAAACACAAATGCAAGGAAGGTGACTTCTGATAACAGGTGGCTCCTCCAGCAGTAGATAAATAGACAGAGGGATTTGGCTGGAAGATCAGGAGAAGAATTTCCTGGGAAGCTGGAGCCAGCACAAGAGCTGGGGGGAAGGCACACATTTCCAGGGGAAGTTTAAAATGTTAATTAACCATTGGAAGGATTTGTTCTCTTTTAAGAGACCTGTAATGCAGCCTGATGGAGGGCATTACTTGATTCTACTTTTATTCTACTGATCAGAGACGAAGCAAAGTGATATGTCACTGTGAATGCTGCCCTTGGAGAGCGGCTGAGCACTGTGCAGACTCGTTGCAGTGGTGTTCATGGCTTAAATCACAGGCTTCTATGTCTGTAAAACCTGAAATCGGGTTCCTGCCAGCCAGCTTAATTCTTTTATGGCCTTAATTTTTCTCCCACAGTTTTCCTACCTGCAGTTATTGACAGCACTGGCATATAACCCTTGGGGAGGCAGGGCTGCAAATGCTTGCATTCAGAGAGCACTCTGAATTCCAGGTGATTTTGGCATCAATAACGAGCAACATGTGACATCTCCTGGTGAATTTCCATAACTTATCTCTAAACGTTTGCATCAGTGCAGCACAAACAACAGCTTAGTCAGATTAAGGAAAATAAGTCTGCTCAGTGTTGTGAGCTCCCTTTCCTGGCTTATGCACCTCGCTGCAGACAGGGCAGTGTGTCAGTGCATGCTAATAAATCGCTTCCTTCCTGCAGCTCTGAGCTCCTGCTGAGTGGCTGTGATTTGTTGGTCTGTTTCTGCTCTGGGGACAGCTGGACTGAGAAATCAGCCGGGAGTTGTGGGCAGCACCACAAAATGGGCAGAGGCTGCCATCTGCAGTCAGAGTTGCCCTACAGCAGCAAGGGAAGGAATTGGAATCCTTCCTGTCCTTGACTTGAGGCATCCTGGAGTCTTAGATGAGGAACTGATTGCAACTGTGTGGGGTTGGGCTCTGTGAAAACAGGGATGCTGACTGTCAGCTGTCAGGCTGTCCCCAGGACCACCCTCTCCATTCAAAACACCCCACTGGCTAAAATCATTCATAGACTCCTCTGATGCTCAGCATGGGAGGAAAGGAAAGAGGAGGGCAGTCATTCAGCATTACTGTATTTATTAAAGGCTACAATAATACGTTCTTTGCCTCCCAACCAGCTATTTGCTGGGCTGTTATTTCACCATTCTTTTGCAATTTATTATTATTATTATTATTTTTTCTGGGCACATATTTTTCCCCCAATTCAGGCAAAATCACCACTTCCGTACTCAGCTGTCCTGATTGCATGAAGAAGAGTCTGATTGCATTATTCATCTGCAGTTCTCCTGAGACTTTAAAGCTCTTGGCTAGACCAAAAGCTTTTGAGGACATTCTGTTTCAACAGAAGTAGGGAAGGTACTGCATGAACTGCTCACACCACAGCACTGTGGGTGGGATATCAAGGCCTCGTGGGGCAGGATGAGCCCTGGATTTTACAGAACACTTTCAGTGGAGGGCTTGCTGTGCTGCTCTGCTTTGTCTTTTCCTTTGTCCAAGGGTGCAGTGATGCTGGGAAGCAAATAGTTTTTATGTATGGCTTTGCAAAGGTGGCTGGACTCCAAGGGAATGCTGCCATCTGTGGATATGAGAGCACATCCACCCCAGGGTGATTGTGTGCACAGTCTGGGAAACTCTGACCTATCTTGTTGAAATTGTTCTGATTAATAAGTTTATTAAACCAAAAGAAGGAAGAAAGGGGGCCATCTAATTAAAGACGGTAGGGAAAGGATCAGACTGTCCTTCATCACCAACAACTGGGCGGCAACCAGCAGGACAGCAAGCTAAATGCATCCTTTGTCTGACTTCTGTGGGCAATCTCGTGTTTATTCACTGTTTTTATCAAAGCTCTCATTATGACATCTACTCTTTCAGTGCCAGGGCATCTTGCTTGTATTTATTTTTGAACAGCATCCGGACTCTATCCAAAAGTGGAATGGAAATTCCCAGGAGAGAGCTGCAGTATGTCTGTGTTGCAGCTCGTGAAAGGAAGCGTGAAGTGGGGTCTGAATGGATGAGTCTTGAGTGCCATGTGTGAGACTTCACAGGTCTGGATAAGCAACTTATGTTTATACAGCGAGTCTGTGCGAGAGCCAGCTCTGTAAACTGAGAGATTCCAGAGAGAAAAAGTACCTTGGTAATATCACTGCACAGACACGGTTCTAAATGGGAACCACCATTCAGAAGCTCCCATGGTGGCTGTGGCCATTCCCAGACCTCAACCTGAGCACTGGGGTCACTGCAGCATCACAAGAGTAGTTTGTGTTCTAGAAGATCAGGACCAGAACATAACATGGCAGAATCTGACCTCACCTGTGCACTGCGCTTTCAGTTGGCTTTTATTTCTCCATCTCTTTTTGTTTTCCTCGGAGGCCTGTTTACCATTCTGGCTTTCAGGTCAATTCGATGCATTTATAGATTCATCCTTAAGCAAATCTGGAGAAAAAAAGTGAAGGTAAAGCTGTCTTGGCTTATTTCATATGCTGTGTGTTGATGTGAGAATTCAAGAGTTGCCTTTGGAACTGAAGGTGTACTGGCTTGGAAGAGCTTTACCTCGTGTCTTAGTGCACTGGACATGGCATATTGAGTTGGGTTTGGGAAAACCCAAATGTACTGCTTTTATTTTCAAGAAGATTACTTGCACAGGTTGGTGCCTTTGTGTATTACTCTTGTTCTCCTAATAAGAGGAGGGGGCAAGATGGTTTTTTACCAGTGTAGCTATTGCTAGTTGCAGAAACACACACAGAGAAAGCTCAGCTCCTGAATGTGCAGATAAACACAGGTGCACACAGCACTAGAATGCTCGCCTTTTAATCATGATCACAATTACCTGCATTTGCATACGACTTCCATTTCTTAAACACACAAGTTTATTACACGCAAATGCACAGGAGGAATACGTACATGGTCAAGTAATTTCTCAGCAGCATGCTTTCCCACTCTGTATACTGGAAGTACTGTGAAAATTGCTGTTTTTCAGTACTTTGGGATAGGTGCTTTCACAAGTTCTGCACCAAGTGGACAAGGATGGGGTTAAGCATGCTGAAAAAAAAAACCCCACCACCAGATCTTTTGTCCCAGTCCTCCCTCTGTGTGCTATGAAGCTTTAAGGTGTTAATAGCTCTGGAGGGTAACACCAGGATGTTCGCATCCAGGTCATTTATTTACCAGGTTACAGTGCCATTTGTAGGACTGAAGAGCTTTTTTCTTTGTGTGTCACTTCAAGCTGCCTCCAACAACTGTCACAGCCCATTTCTCTCCATCATTTCCAAGGGAGGACTCGATGTTCTCATCAGCTCACCCAGGTTGTATGGGCTGAAGATAAAGGGAACACCTGTGCTGCTGGCAAGCAGTAAGCAGCTCTGTGTGCCAAAAAGTTAAATTAACCTGACTCTCTGTTGTTCTCTTGGCTGCTGGAGCAGAGGTGGGGTTTAGCTTTTAAGTCTCAGCTCTTTGCAGACTCTGCTGACTGGGAAACTGAGAAGGGCCAGTGAAGCATTTCCCACGAGCAATGTTTTTACTGGTGCATGTTTACAGGTTTTCTGTCATTGAATAATCTTAGTTATGTGTTATGGTTATCAGTAACTGTATCTGTGAGAAGACAGAGTTGTACTCAGAACCGAAACTGATCAGAATTAGCTGAAGCTATGCAAGAAAAAAAGCAGTCAAAACTACATAGATGGGTTCACTGCTGGCATAAGATGGGAAGGGGTGGGGAGAGTAGTGGAGAGGCATTATTATCCTCTTCCTTTCAGGCTCAGGTTATGAAGCAATCACTTCAAACTGATGAAAATTGACATTCATTCATGCAACTCATAAAATGATGGTGCAACTCATAAAATGATGGTGCAACTGTGGTGGGAAGATCACAGCGATTGCCTGCACAGCTTGCCCTCTGTGAAGTCTGGGAGGAGATGGCATTCTGGTGTGCTTAGCTGAAGGGAGACGCGCTCCTCTTGCCTTCTTTCCTTCTTTCTTTCACTTCGGATTTGTTGGTGGCTGGCTGTGTTTTTTTTAGCTGACTTAGGAAACATTGTCTGGCATGGCCAAGGATAACGATGGTTGTTTCTCTGTTAGAACAAAGACATCTGGTGGTCACACAAAGGGAAACAAAGATCAGTCTACTACTTAAGAATCTTCTCTACACAGATGCAGATGATGCTGTCAGCCCAAACCTCCATAGGACGTGTATTGGTGAGTAGAGCAATTAGCACAGGGCTCCTCTTCCAAGTCACTGAGGGATGTGTGCCCTTCTGAACTTGCAGTTCACTTGGTCTGGTTCAAACTTCTTCCACTTACAAACGTATTTGGTCTGGAAGATGACTCAGAAAGTCCTCCTAAGAAGACCATGTATGTCCCAGTTTGGTGAATGAGTCACACGTGTGGATTCCCTGGCATTTCACAGGGACAACCAGGCCACTGGAATTGCATGGGAAGCTTTAGTTCAGCTGCACACAGCCCTCAGCAGCAGCAAATCAATGTGATAACGTGGGTTTGTGTTGGTTGAGATCTTGGTTCGTCCTTCCTGGAGTTATTGTAGAGAGCAGGTAATTGAATTGTGTTCCTTCTGCCTTTCTGTAAGTCACAGACAGGCAATAAAAGGGGTGTTTTAGATGGAATCTGTATTGCTACCAGAATAAGCCTCATAACATCCTTTTTAATACGTGTGTTTTCAGATGATACTGGTGTTTCTGCTGAACATTGGCACGCTTGTCATTTATTTTATTGATCTTACTGAGTAAGTACATCACTGATGTTTATCCCAAAAGCTCATTTAAACAAATGGTAGAAAACCCACGCTGGTGTGTTTTCTTAAAGCTGTTTTTTGGCCACAGGTACTAGATAGTGGAGCCCAAGGGTGCTGTTATGTGACAGCGTGTATCTTTCTGTCACAGCTGTTCAGGTGTTGGTATATGTAGTTTTTTGTCTGTGCCTTCAAGCCTGGGTTTTCAGAAGAGCTGTGAGACAGGTGACTGAGTCCTACAGATGGAAACGGGCTTTGAAAATGGTCCCAAACCCATTTTGAAACAGAGATTTTCAAAATATTCAAAGCCCAGCTGTTCCTATTGCAATATTTAGAGAATGCTAAGCTTTTAATAAAGCTCATCAAGCTCTACCCAAGCCTCGTTTGAACATGCAGCCATCTATGTTTGGTATCCAAATGGGAATGGAGCTCTTCCCTAAAGTCTAGATTTCTGTAAACAATTTGATGGGAGTGAAATGACAAATCTGTCTAAGAAAGCACATCGTTTCTTCTACCGGTCTTCACCTAAATGCATACATCTTATAGAACGTGCTTAGGGGTAAAAAGATATTAATGTGTAAAACCCTTTGATCGATTTAATCTGCCAGAGCATTGTTCTCAGTGCTTTGCTTGGGTGGGAGAAATAAAATGGAATCATAAAATGACATAAATAAAGTATAAAAGCTGTGGAGCACTCTGAGCTGAATTCAATCAGCAGGGGTAAACCTGAGAAACAGAATTATACATCAAGAGCAATCCAATATTGTGCTTAGTCCCAAGGCATTATAAATCTGACGAACAGCTAGGAATGGCTTCAGAAGGGAAAGAGTTTATTTTTTAAGGAATAAACAGGCACTTAATCCGTTCACATGGAATTCTTTCCACGAATAGCATTGCAGCTGTAGGTGAGAGTAGGCGTCCACCTGGGCTCTGACCTATGGGACTGATTTCCTTAATTGTGTTTCTGCTTTTCAAATCTTCCCTGCATGGAGGAGGAAGAGGGGTCTCAAAGGGCTCGATTGAAGCATGTAGCTGATTGCCTTCCTGGGGCAGGCAGTGTCATTGAGTGCACTTAGTCCAATATCCCTTGCTGGACCAGGTAGTGCTGGTGGGTCTTCATCCCTTCAGCTTTCCACTGCCAAGTTTTGCCCCTGATGCCAGCCTACACCAACTACATGCTCTATGAACCTCTCTGCAAGGTCACTGGGCTGGCCTAGACGTTTAAATGGGCAGTATGAGCTAAACTGATAGATTGCTGGAAACCCTTTGGTGCTTCAGCTGCTCCCTTGGCAGATAGAACTCCGTGTTCAGCGGTGGTTGGGTGAGAAATCACTGCAGGAGCTCCCAGTTTTGCTGACTAAGTGGAATAGAAACAAGTAAAGCAGTCCATGTGAGAAAGGTGAAAGGGTTTTCCTGGAGAATAGGAGTGTTTTTTTTTTTGTTTAAACGCTTGTATGAATATGTGAAATCCAAACTTTGCAGTGAATTTGCACGGCAGATAAATAACACAGTTTGAACATGCTCACTAATGCTGACAAAAAACCCGCTCCTACCATTCTATAACTCAGTGAGGAAGTGGGAATTTAGATTACACAAAATTGTGAATGTGATTGAATTCTGCTTTGGTCAGTACTTCATAATCAAAACATGAACTCAAACCAAATATTGCTGTATACCCAACGCACTGTTTTCTCTTTTCACCCTTCGTTCCACTGGCTGTGACATTGGCTTTCCCCTCAGAGCGGAGCAATTCCATTTCTCCTTTCCAGGCAGAATCATTTACGTGGATAAATTCTTCAATGCTTTCTTCGTCTTTTACTTTGGATTACGGGTAAGTGCACTGCATGGGAAAGGTGAGTTACAAACTGTTTTTGGGAGCAGTTTACCTGTATGGACAGAGATGCTCTGTAATGTAACGTTGGATTGTTTTAGCTTAATTCAGAGCCACTCTGTTGTTTTTTTTTCCACCTTTTCTTGTAATTATGTTCTCCCCTTGGAATCTGGTTATTTCCAGCATTTCTGCAGCATCTCCCAGCTCACACATTAGCCAGGTCTGTGTCCATGTCTTTAGAGCACTGAATCCATTGGTCAGGCCTCTCTTCAGCCTCTCTTGGATAAACCATGTTGTGTACCATGTTCAGATGCCATTAGTTACATCGATGCAGAATACATTTTGATTGTAGCTTTGGACATTAGAATTTTTAGCCAAGTCACCAGAAAATGGGATTTTCTCTCTTCTAGCTGAGGGTGTGGTGTTGACTTGTCCTGAGCTTTCATGATCCATTATTACTGATGCAGCAGTATACAGAGAAAGGCAGCTTAGAAGAAGAGATGAAAGGGGCAGATGAGAAAGGGAAAGAAAGCACTGTTATACCCATCGTTGTGCTCTCAGGGCTCCAGCCCTGAAGCAAAACAGGAGTATCAAGTTGGTGTCCACAGAAGGCAAAGTTAGACAGGAGGAAGCACACAGCAAAAATGGATTTCTGCCTCAGAGATCTCCTTTTTTGCTCTGATGAAACCAAAGATCACACACAGAACTGATGCTCTTTGATTTGATTCATCTTCAGTTTGTGGCGGCTGATGACAAACTGAGGTTCTGGCTTGAGCTGAATTCTCTTGTGGATTTCTTCACCATCCCTCCAGTGTTTGTTTCTGCTCTCTTAAGGAAGAATTGCTTTGGTAAGTTAAGACTTGGAGATCCCACTTTCCTTCCTTGTTCTGCATCCTACACAGAGACTCCTTTCAAATCTGGTTTGACCTAGGGAGTTTTAACTGCCCATCTCTTCTTTCATTGTTCCAAACTGTTCCTTGGAAGCAAAATTATGCCTTATTGCTTTAAAAAAAGCCTTTAATTTTGTGGGACTTCTGAATTACCAAACTCTGCCTCTATTCTGTCTGTGTGGCTTTGAGAGTCTCAGCAATCTCTGTGCCTGACTAAGAGGATGAGGAGCCACCCAGAGGGGATGTAACTGTGGCTCCCTGATTTCTATGAATGGTTTTCTTGCATGCTTTGGGCCAGTAGTCCAGTGGTCCTCTATGTCTCCTAAGCCTTCAGGTTACAGCTCAGACAAACCACATTTCTTAATTTTTCTCATAATTCAAAGCGCCTTCGAGGACATAAATGGAAACCCAGTGTTACAAAGGCTCTGAATACAGAGCAACGTTATCCCCTCTTTGCTAGGTTTGAAGAATTGTTGAGCGTACCTGAAGATGTGGAGATGCTCCACGTGTGGAGATGGGTTTATTTTTTTCTCCTGGACTTTCCTGCTTTTCTGCAGGTCTGCGTTTTTTGAGAGCACTGAGGTTGTTGGACCTTCCCCGCATACTGCAGATCCTCAGGATCACCAAGGATGAGTGAGTTAAAGCCCTGCTGGGTACCCTCCAAAGCCCTTCCTCCTCCCTGATGTCTGTGGTTTAGCTGGGTTGGGTAACAAAGGGGGAGAGCGTTGCATATGGGGGAAAAGCTGCCCATCAGTAATCTTACACTGGAAATAACAAAAAATCTTTATAACCATGGGCTCAGTGAAATTCTTGGAGGGAGGATGAAGATAAGGGGAAGTCATGAATCAAGACATCTTAAAGGCTTTGAAGGCAGACAACTGTGAAAAATGGTATTGCCTGCTGTGTTGCCGGTGATAGAAAGGGCCTTGGATGGAGGGAGACTTTTTCTGACTCTAAACCCTTCCTGTACAGTTACTGTTACTAGAGAATACTTCATTGTGCAGTGCTGTAGGAAGCTTTAACCATTGCCAGCGCTGTGTTACACGTTTAACATCCTGGGCTTTCTGTCTTCCCATCTCCAGTTACTCCATCAAGCTCTCCAAGCTCTTCGCTGTGTTTATCAGCACGTGGCTCACAGCTGCAGGATTTATTCACCTGGTTTGTACCATCAGCTATATGTCCTTCCTTGTCACCTTAAATCAGTATGGCCATGCAAGCTCTGGCTTTCTGTTTTCTCTAATGAATGCAGCGTTCTCTTTGGAGAGAGAGAGAGAGAGAACAAATTTGTGTACAACAAAGCATAACTTATGCCAGCAGAGTTTACTTGCATATGTTGCCAGATTTGGTGGCACTGATGCAGCACCACTCCCGTCTGTGGGAATGGATCACTCTGCAATAATAAAAAAAAACAGTGCAGTTTTTTAATCAAATAGTTTTAGATGGGAGATGGACTTGAACCAAAACCACTCTAAACTTCTTTCTTCTCTTTTCTCTGCCCTGGACAGGTAGAAAACAACGGAGATCCTTGGGTCCAGCCTGTAAATTCCCAGCCCATCACTTACTTCAGGTGCATGTACCTCATCATGGTGACAATGTCCACCGTTGGTTATGGTGATATTGTGGTTCAAACAGCCTTGGGTCGAGCCTTCATTTTTTTCTTCATTATTGGTGGCTTGGTGAGAAACCTATTTTTCTTTTCTGAAAATGGCAGCTGGGGGCAGGGAATGAACAGGGCTGTCAGCAAAGCTTTGAGGGGTTCCAGGTACAGATTAGGCATCAATGAGCAAAAACAGCTTGAACATTGAGTCCTTACTGGCATGGCTATAGAGTAATTTCCTAAGAGCTGGCAGGGCTTCTGGTACACTTTTCTTCCTGGCTAGAGCCAAAATACTGGGCAAGATGAATCCAAGTCTATCACCAGCATAAATCCATTGTCACTGAGATATACATCCCTGCCAGCGACTTTTAGGAATCCAAAGTAAATTTGTAGCTGTTGTTCCACGTAATATAATTCTCTTGAATTAATTTATCACGATTAGGAGATACAGAATTGGCTCTGAGGAAGGTGGTATTTCTTGATGCCTTAGGTCCTGTTTGCAAATTTCATTCCTGAAGTTTTGGAAATTGTTCAAAGCCGTAAAAGCTACAAATCCTCCTATGAAGTGATGAGTGGGAAAAAGTAAGTATGGTGACTCCTTGGAAAATAAAAACCAGCCCTCTTTCTAGGTTGGGAACCAGCTCATAAGAAATTCCTATAGTAGCTTAAATCAAATCCTGGAACTTACTCTCCATCGTTCTTTACCTCAAATGTGTCCAAATAAACCTCCTAAGTAGAGTTCATTAGTGTGGGTTTGGCTTTCAAAGGAAGAGAATATGTGGGTGAAATGGCAGCTTCACTTAGAGATTGAGGAGATCTATCTCCTTGGTGATTATTAGCAATTAGTGATAGGGGTTTTGTGTGTTTGTTTTTGTTGTTGTTTTTCCTTCACCGCTCACAGAACCAGAAAATTAGGAACAGTTTTTAGATCTCACGCCGTTCCTTTTATGACTTTTCACTCATCAAATCTCCACCATTCACCACTTCTTAACGCAGTTCTCCTTTCCAAAATAACTCCTGAAGTCTGTAACCACAATGGGTGAAATTATCTTCAAGCCAAAGATACAAACCCTGTTTCTGCTTCATCGATGTGTTTAATATACCACAAGCAGATTGTGTCATACAGTGTCAGATATGCTACAACCACTGCTGTTTTCCAAGCGTCAAATCTTCCTTGGTTCTTCCTGTAGCTATATTGTTGTCTGTGGTAATGTCACTCTGAAGAGCGTTACTACTTTCCTGCAAGACTTTTTGCTTCAGGACAAAGGGAACGTTTGCACAGAAATCCTTTTTCTGGGAGAGTAAGTATTTGTGTTTCTTTGAGTTATTCCTCTTTGACTTCCTGATCTGTCAGGGGAAAGGTGGGAGGTCTGACATGAAGGGAAGGCAACGTTGTGTAGTTGATTGCCTGATGATCAAAATAAATTAGAACAGCAACAAAAAAACCTAGAAAGGATGGCCAATAATAAAGACTAATGATTAGAGTCTAAAGCTGAGCAAACGCAGGCTGGAAACAAGGCGTGCATTTGCAGAAGCGAAGTGATTAATAATTACTGAAATAAATCATTAGAGAATGGGGGGATTTTCTAACCCATCTTTAAACCAAGGCTGGATGCCTTCCTATGGGATCTGCTTCGTTGCTGAGATCAATGCAAAATGTGAGTTTTACAATACATCATAGAAGAGAATGTTACCAAAGTTCCCGGGTGAAATAGAGTTTGTATACACAGGGTAGGAAAATAACACTCGAGTTGGAGAGAAAGTTGAAGATCAGCAGTTCCATTTGAGCACAGAATGCAGAGTGAAGCCCTGGGAAGTGTCATTTCCTGACTCTGTGCAGTAACAGTGAGCCGTACAATTACAGTTGCATGGAATGACACTCATGAAAAATTAATGGCAATAGCAGAAGACAGAAAAAAAAAAAAAGAAAAAAAAAGGAAAAAAAAAAAATCCAGGAAACATTTTCACGATTGTTAAGTTTTATAAAAGCTTGTTTTCATTAAAATCTAAACTGTGCGCTTTGGCTGAGCTGCCAAAATCCCTGTAGCTCTCTTTTAAACAGTAAGTAGTTACGGCAAATGGCTTCTCTGAGAAATGGAGAAGTGCAGAGCATATAATTATGAGAGATTGATGGATTTTTTTCTTTCTTTCTTGTTGTTGTTTGTACCGAATAGGTCTCTTCCCAGTCTTGAGCTGGAAGCTGTGTTCAAATGCTATTCACCCCACACCTCTTTCTTTTATGGCTCTGCGCTGAACTCTGAAGATCTGAAAAGAGTTCGGGTAACAACCTCTGTATCTTTTGCCCTTTCTTGTAGATGTGTCAGTCTTGTCAAAATCTTGTCCCTTATGAAAGGATGCATCAGCTGCTTTTACCCAGCTCATGTTGTGATTTACACTTCAAGCAGCTCCATTTACTGTAGTGGTACCTTTTGCATACCAATATAGCACTCCTGGGAACTGAAGATGTGAGAGCATAACAGACTTTTCAGACTAGAAGTATTTCAAGTGTTGAACCATGAAAAATAAAGGCAAAGCCAAACCGATCAACTGGTTTTAAAACAGATATTTTTTGGGCAGCAGCATTTCTGGAAATAAGACCTAAATTATTGCAGTAGCTCTTAGTTACCTCTTCTTGCAAGTGTGCATCGTGTTTGAGTTGCGTTCATGAACATCCAGGGAAGAGGCCTCATGTTCTGAGATGTTGAAGAGGCAGTAAAATATTCCAATAGAAGCGAGAGGAATGGAGTTGGCATAAAGAAAAAAACAACGAAGCCAACAAAAAAATCCCCCCACTAGCTTTAATTTTACTGTGGTTTCTGGTGGTTAGTAACCTGAAATTCAGTGGTGGATCTCCATCCGGTTCCCAGAAGACCATAAGAACTCTACCATAACTGGAACTATTTTTTTGTTACCAGTTTCGCCATAGATCCCAAATATTAATTAGATGGGAGAGCCAGGTTTCTTCTGACCTGCCCAAATATTGACCCTTGGAAGAGCTTTGGTTGGACTTTGCTGGGGAAGAACACAGCTCTGCTGCCTGGCTTTTGTAACCTCTTCTAGGAAGATGTTAGCCCAAGAAACCGTAAATTTCATCTGTTCCAGCACTTTGAAAATACAAACATGCATTACACCCTGTACGTTTGACTGGAGCTGTGTCACTGCTGAAACATTCTGGCGTGTGTACAGCTCCAAAGTAATAGGATCATGATGACCTTCTGCAAGTCTTTAACTAAAGACACATGCCACTATTAGAGATTGCTGTTCTTCATATGGGATTAAACCCTGATTTAACTTTTCTCCTGTGGGATACAGATGGAGTCTGCAAATGCTTGTCTCATTCTAGCAGATGTTTGCGCTCCAGAACCCTATACTGAAGACATTTCCAATATCATGAGGTAGGATGAGATACTCCAGTGCTTTCATTCTCTGTCTGATTGATATTAACAGTGACACGGATAGTGCAGCTGGCAGCAGAGCATATTTGTCCCATCAAGTTTCTTTTTTTTTCTGTCAGGAGAACTCTGAAAGCCAACTGACTGCTTTCTGCTATGATTTTATCAGATGCTTTGAAGGGCTAAGACAGGTAGCAGCTGTGCAGTCTTGCACAGAATATAATATTACTAAATATAGTGTAATTATTTCCTTCGCTATCCTGAATATCAGCAGTCAAGGAGTCTCTCTGTTTTACTCTGGAAATAGTTATGCTCTGCTGTCAGGTCTCATAGCCTAAGCATTTTTGTAGCAGTCAGACTTGAAATGAGTTCTTGTAGTACTACTGGATTTTGTGAATATGATGGCTAATATTGTAGTAGTATTCTCCCCCCAAAATCAGTCCAGAAGTCCAAGTTCCAAACTGGATCATCTTTACTTTCCATTTGTAGGGCATCTACAGAAGTAGAGGTTCAGGTCGGGAAGTCCAACTCCTTTAGCAGGACTTGAAAAATGAGGGGTCGTAGCCAGAAGGAAGCATATTAATCTAAAGTTATATCTTTCATACAGAGTGCTGTCAATCAAGAATCACTACCCCAAAACAAGAGTCATTTTACAGATAATCCAGTCCCGTAACAAGGTATGGCCATGGTCTGTCTCAGTAGGGTGTTACAGTTGTAATCCTGGCTTTTATGGAATCAAAGGCTCTTATTTGGAGAAGGCAGAGATATTGTGCAATGCCTCTTACTCATACAGCCACTACCTAGCTGGAATATCTTTCAACACTGTTAAAAATAAACAGCAACCATTTCTTTGTTGTTTTTGTCAAAGCTGCCAGTAAACGTGCGGTTCAACATTTAAAGGAAAGACAAAACCAAAAGAACCTCGAAATCAGAAGTCTGCTTTAGACTTGGTGCGTTCCATTGTCAAAAAATGCAATGGCAAATGCAAAAAAAAGACAAGGATGACCATTGTACAGGAACATTGGCCTTGCCCATTGCTGGGCTGATCTGTAATTGCTCTCCTACACTGAAACAGGTATACCTGCCAAACATACCCAATTGGGACTGGAGCACAGGAGACAGCATCATCTGCTTTGCTGAGCTGAAGTTGGGATTCATGGCACAGAGCTGCCTGGTTCCTGGTTTGTCCACTCTCCTGACCAGTTTGTTCATCGGGAAAGAGAATACAGAGGTAAATCCTTTGACATGATTAAGACAAGCAGAAAAACATACAAACGTGACTGCTGGGCATGAAATTGCCCAAACAGCCCTCAAGGCTGCCAGTCCTGCAGTGGAAATGCTTTTGCTATCACCTAGTGGCTGTGTGTGATACTTCAATCTTCAGAACAAAGCATTAAATTGGACTGTTATTCCTGTATTCAGGGGCTTTTCATATGCAGAATTTATTTGAGCAAAGCATATGAATATCGGGTGGAATAAATATAGAAGTTTTTTCTTGGTCTGCTGTTTGTAGTCAAAGTGCTGTTTGATAGATGTGCTGTTTCTCAGGTCCAAATGCTTCCCTGGGTCACAGCAAAGTTAGCTAAGCTGTTATTTGAAGTTTTTAGGGCGTACTGTGAAAGCTCAGCCAACTTCTGTCGTGATGCTTTTCTCAATTAAAAAGTCCATCACATAATTTTTGTTTGGAAAGCAAAAACTCTTAACAGCCTATTAAGTTTTATGCAGAAGGCATTCACGTGCCAAGAGAATGGCGTGTACTGTGAAGTAATGAGTGGTGGTGTAGAAGCCAAAGGAGCTGTCAGTAGCAGGATGTTCCCTTGATATAAACAAACCTTCCTCAGTCACACTGCTACCTTGAGGAGCAAGCAAAAAGGCGCAGAATAGGCCTTCACTGCTCATCAAATCATTGCAGCTCTCCTGCAGTTATAGCTGGTACACATAAGACCCAAATAACTGCAAAATAAAGCCTCACTTTCCTCAAACAATGCATTCCCAGTACTTCGCAGTCATAAAATGACCGTGATACTTTGATTGCAGTATTGACGCCTGTTCTTCAATGATAATAAGAGGGAATGGTTTTAAACTGAGACATGGGGAGGTTTGGGTTGAGTATTAGGAGGAAGTTTTTCACACAGAGGGTGGTGAGGCACTGGAACAGGTTGCCCAAGGAGGTTGTGGATGCTCCATCCCTGGAGGCATTCAAGGCCAGGCTGGATGTGGCTCTGGGCAGCCTGGGCTGCTGGTTGGCGACCCTGCAGATAGCAGGGGATTGGAACTGGGTGAGCACTGTGGTCCTTTTCAACCCAGGCTTTTCTATGATTGTATGAATACGAATTGGAAGTGTCCAGCAGAATTAAGACCTTCCCTGATCTGTTGTATATGAACTCCAATATTGTTTCTGACAATGTACAGCAGATGTCTTTCTGCTGCCAGTAACCGAGGGCCTTTGATGTGATATCATGTGGTATTGGAGCAATGTCCCAGTGTTAGGTTACACATCCTACTTGCTTTGCCTTGGATAAATACATCATCTTTATGATCGATTCTTTCAGACAAAGAGAAAACATCTGAAGGACAAGATGCTTCTGGGAGACAAAGACTACAAAGTCATGGCTCTTCAGCTCTCCAATGACTTTGCAGACATGACTTTTATAGAGGTTTGTCGGTATGTGGTACAGATGTGGACATTTTTCTGTTATTTCCTTCCAGATGTACCTTTCTGGCTGATAGCGTGGCTGACTTGCTCTCTTTCTCCAGGTTGTGCTTTGTAAAACTGAACCTTATCCTCTTGGGGATTGAGCTCAAGTTTGGCAGTCAAGGAGAGAGGTAACTGGGGGAATTCTCTCTTAGTAAAAAGTCAATATTCCAAAACTGATGCTTTCCAAAGAACTCAGATTTGCTCCCAGGTCTGCACAGACTTTATGCACCTCTTCATTTCCTGTGCACACTAATTGTTATATGGGGTAAGGATGTGATTCCTGGTTGCTTACATGCCAGGGTGAATTTCACCACATTTTGCCTCCTTTCTTCTCACTGATAATCAAACAAGAGATGGAGGATTCTCACCTTCTGTTCCACACACAGTCAGCATAACCATCATAGATCTCCCTTTGATTTGGAGCAAATCAAGCATATTTATTTTCATGGATAATAGAAACGCCTTCTCATGGTTTTTGTTCTTCTTTTTTTAACACATGAGTTTTAGCTCCTAAATGCTATCAAGCATTGTCATAAAGGGATAATTTGTCAATGCTGGCAGCAGAGCTTTTGCTGTCTGAAGCTGATCTGGTCCCAGGCCAGATAACACTCTCCGTCTGTTCTAATGATGAAATACAAGACATCCTAATGGGGGAGCTGGAACTAGTTCAGAAAGGGGAGTAAATGAGTGCCATAGATCTTTACAAAGCTTGAGAAATCATCCAGAAAATGCAGACTATTGAGTGCAATTATTACTCTTTCCACTTTTATGAAGGAAATGGCTGTAGAATAGAAACTCTGAAAACAAAGGAGTTGTAGGGACTGCTGTGAGAAATAGATTGAGACTCCTCTGCAAGTGGTGAATGAACCCTATGCTGAGAGCAGACAGTGCATGTTGGAAGTGCTCAGCGCTAATGGAAAACAGGCCATAGCTCCATCTAATGTATCTTGAGCTCATATGTTGCCTGGATGAAAATAGAATGATGGAAAGAGAAAGCAAGAGGGGAAAAAGAAACTCACATGGGTCCTAAGAGTTATAACAAAGGGAATTAAAATAAAAGTTAAGGTGGGAGGGGGCTGCTATGATCATCCAGGCTGAATTCCCACAGCAGAGGTGGTTAATGGCAGGCAAACCATCATTACTCTTTGTATGGTTTCTCCACACAGTGCCATCCTGATCAATCCATCTCCACAGATAAAGCTTCACCGGAATACAATGGGCTTTTTTATTGCTCATTCTCTTGCAGAAGTCAAAAGGTAAGGTGCTTTATTACTGTTTTGTGAAGAAAAACTTCTGGAACGAAAAAATAGTTTCGGGAGCATTGATTATCTGATCAGTAAAGCATAATTCATTCCTTCCTGATTCACTTCTGTTTTCCAGGGCACATTTCTATTGCAGAGTTTGCCACGGTGACATCCAGGATCCAGAGCAGATTGAGAAATGTCAGTGTGGAAGCAAACGTCACTCAAAAACTTTCTCAGGTACGTTGGTTAAGTCCATTTCTGACTTTAAAAAGAGCCAAATCAATATCTGTTAATTGTATATTTATTAACTACTTATCACAGTTAATGAGGATACTAAGAATAAGAACAGGTTGGAACAGCCCTTATCTGGTAAAACAAGGATCTTTCTGGTTACACTAATAAATCTTACAGTAGATCTTTAAAGGCTTCTTTGTGCTTTGCTTTAGGAGTCAAAGCTTCTTGGCTAAAAAAGAACAGGACAAAATACACCGGTGAGGATTTTCACCCTAATTATTAACAGGTTTATCACAGTATGCAGGTTTTTAACTGCAGAGACCAAAGCAAACATCTCATCAGTATATATAGTCAAAGCAAAAGGCACAGCTGGATGAAACAAGAGCTCTGTGCCCAGTTTGTGATAGTTTTTTGGTCAAGGAGGTGCATCTACGTCCTGGCCATCGTGACAATAGGGAACCTGAAATGTGAAGTCAGAAAAACGTTGTGGGGTTTGTGTAAGGAATGTGGCAGCATCTGATGGCGTTTGCTCTGCAGACTGAGAGAACAGATTAATCTGAACCAAAGCAGAGCATCGTGTGCTTTCATCACCTCAAACTCCACCTTCAGGGAATTCCTGGGCTTTGCTACGGTTCGGGTTTCTGCTGAAGTAGAAAATGTGCCCTCTGATTTATGTTTAACTGCAGCAATGCGAGGCACGAAAGGCCAAATTGCACATCTATGACCACTTGTGAATTTTTCCCCTCCGTGGAGATGGCGCTTTGGTTTAAGGAGTTGAGAAGGAGCTTAAACATGAGCGCACACGGACTTCTGCTCGTTTCTAACACTTGCAAGTAATTTAAACAGCAGATGGCAGCCAAGCCCCATTACAAAACATGCCTCCGAGCTGCAGATGGCAGAGATGAAGGCGGAACTCATTCACGCAGCGAGCGCAAACATACTGACACCTGGAGGACTCCGTGTAGTAATGTCATGTAGGAAGGGAAGCTGGAGCCCATTTTCAGTCCCACACACTTATCAGCTTAGATGCAGCTGGGGTCCCTGAAAGCCATCTACCTCCCAGAAAAGAGATTTCTTTAAGTGTAGAAGACATCTTCATGAAAGTCAGTGTCAAAGGAGTAGAAATGCATCGGTGCTGTGGGAACTCTCTCCACCTGGGTGGTTTTATTCTGCTTTCCTAGGCAAGCTCAGGTTTTAAAAGGACAAGATTGCATTTTAGGATGCGTATTAGTAAAGAGCAGTTGTTTGCAAACCTGCAGTTCTGCACCAGATATGCAGTAGAGAGGATGGCTGGCTGAGCTGGATCAGGACTTTTGCCAGCCAAAAGACCTTGCCATCAGTTTTCTCCAGGATTCCAGATGGATTGGAGCTTAACTGCAGACACTTTGATTGATTCCTCCCTTCTCAATATAACCCAGTTGAAGCAGTACTTCGTGTCCTGGATGCCTCCAGGCTCACTGTGGGAGAATGGAATTAATGGAGGTTAGATGCAGGAGACCCCCAGCTAGTGCAGGTGAGGATGCTTCCAATGCCTGCAGTGGAAACAGGGAGGTGAAGCTGGTGAAGATAAAGTTCACTGTCGTGAATAAGAAGCTAATACAGGAGCCTGAGATTGTGAACTTTAGTTAAAGGAGCAACCGTATTGCTATTTTAACTAGTGTGAATGGCTAATTTGAGGGCTGTAGGTTAAAACAAAATGAAATATCTTGTTTTGGGAGACATTTACGTATTGCTGCCCATGTAAGACAGGCTGTTAAGGATCTCTATTCTGTGACTTGTCTTATGATACTTTAATGAAGCTTGACCTAGCAGGATTGATCGGGTGTCACAGGGCATCCTTGGAGAGCTCCCTCTCTGCCCTTCCAGCTCCCACCTCATTGAACACAGGGCTGTAGAAGGAGCTATCCTGTTACCAAGGCCAAATGCACCTGTGTTCAGCACACCTGTGCAGAACAATTACAGCTTAAGGCTGACAAATTGCCTATTCAGAGACGTCCCCTTGTCTGCCAGGGTATGTTTAGAATCACTAGCAGCTCCATCTGGGTTAGTGTGCTTTGGCAATAGCTGCAATGAACAAGGAAGCTGATGGTATGAGAGGATTCACCTGTCAGTTGGTGAGATAAAGATCTCTGTGTCTGAAAGTTCTTGCAGTCCACCCTTTCCTTCCCCACCTGAATGCATTGGACATGTTTGGACACATGTGACACGAAAAGCTTTGTGCCTTCTGTCAAATGCTGATAAGAGGAGGAATGCAGATTAGCAACAAAGATACAGGCCAGGGGAGTGCAAGGAATAGCTTTTTGTGTTCTGAGCCTGCTGCATCGCTGTGGAAAGCAGGAGGTGCAGGTAGGGGCTTAAAAACCTCCGAGGGTGCTGCTGTACATCTTCGAGTCACTGCCTAATGTTCTAATGCTGGTCTTAATGGCCCGTGACCTCAGATTATGGCCCAGAAAGGACTTGATCAAATGTCAGAGAAAAGATGTTCCAGCTGTTAAATTGCTGCTCTAGGATTTGGGAAGCCCAAGCTCATTTTCTTGATCTGTTTCCTCAGATTCAATCTGGGACTGCAGGCCACCCACCTTACTGAAGTTTGGTTTCCTGTTGGGAAAGGGTTGCAGCTGTAACAGCTTCAACTCTCAGAGACAACATGAGGATAGACTAATTAATAATTTCAAGCCAGGACAGTACAGCGGTGAGGATGAACTCTGCCTACATTCTGGCTAATTTTTCCTTTGTAGAGAACTGAGCTTCACAAAGAAAAGGAGCCACTTTGGAATGAGATGCTGCAGTAAGGATGCTCTCACCACGTTTAAGACCATTCAACACATATAGATAGAAATACTGTTTTGTAGCACTGCTGTATTTCTGACCACTTGTGTGAATAACCAATTCAAAGCTCCTTTGCCCAGCATTTCTGAGGCCAGGTCAGAAGCTTCAAATGGTATAATGACCATTTGCAGACACAGTCTAAGTACAACCAAGGGCTGTCCAGAAGGAACCCAACTTTGTTTCATTGCCTTTGTTCCAGAGAAACTGAAATCCTATGGAGAATTGCTTGTTTTGGATGGAGAGCCTGCAACGTCAAGGTCCCTAAGTGTCCTTCCACCTCAGAGATTTGTTGATGGGTAAGAAATGTAAAGCTGTGTGAGTGCTGAGCAGGCATTTCCTGAACTTACTCATTGAGAATCTGTGTGGGAAACAGGAACAGCCTGTTTCCTAGTTCTTCTGCTATTGTTAGTGGATGGTTTATGGCTTCTCCCTATCCTGATTAATTGATCAGTCTAGAAAGCACAACTGTTTCTATGCATCCAAATCCTCAGCTCTAACACTCTCCTGGAGGGTCAAAGCCTATAAGCATACATGAGATACAGTGAACTTGTGATACCAATTTGAGGTACAATGGAAAAGTGAAAGGAGGGGTTGGTACACCTCAACAAAGTGCTTACTGCACTCTAGTTGGAAGCAAAATAACAGCAGAGGAATCATGAACACGTTTATTCTGCTGCTTTTCAGAGAGCAGGGTGAAGACAAGAGTAATTGGATGCAGGACTGTGAATAGCCAACACTGAGTTATGCTTGTTCTTCAGATGCTTAATTGCGTTGTGCTGTTGGGAGCAACATGGAAGAGTAACAACCTCTGGTTTGCTCTAAAGCCAATTGGTGATCCAGGAGAAATCCCACCCAACAGCCTTGTTCTCTAACATCAGCAGTGCATGCTAGGAGTCCCTTCTATGCCATCTGAATGCTTCCTGGCTGGAGGAATCTGATTTCCCAGCAGGTTTCACAGAGCAGTGTCAGTGTAGTCATCTTCTGTCTGAGCCGAGGTGTGAATTGCAATGTTTTAGCTACAGTGTACTTAGTTTGCTGAGCAGTCCCACTTGACTTGCATTGGAACTCCTCATAACCTGAGCTGCTATATTCAGCATAAGGAAGAGTATCATGGTCTGAAACTGAGCTGTCAGTGACAGCAAGCTGTTACGCTTTTCCTACATCCACTAGAGAAGGTGACAGGACATATTGGCAAATAGCATCATGCTAGAATTTGCAGTGAGTAGACAGGAGCCTAGCAGGGGAAGAGGTGCACAAACCAGTATTTCTTACCTCATTTCTGCTTGTGAGCAATTTGCAGTCACTGTAGAACTGAAGAGGTTTAATAAATAGTATCTCCCCTCCCTGCGAAATCCCATCTTGTGCTTCAGCAGCAAAGGCAAATGTCAGTATGGCAAGGATTGTAAGGCGTCCTCTGGAGAGCTTTGCATCTTAGCAGCTGTCCCCAGCACATACATGCTATCAGGACAATAAAACGTTGCTCAGTGCTGCTGTCCTACAACCAATTAGGTCAGCTGTAAATATTGGGACTGCATGGTAAATACATACACACATACTAGCAGATTGTGCTGACTTGTTAAATATAAACGGAAGCATAATTAGATTTATAACATGGCCCTCCCCCTCCTCATGCCCAATAACATAATTTACCAAAGGGAGAGAGAAGAACAAACCCTCACAACCTGCTGAAATGCCATTATTAACATGCGCATGAAAAGTCAATTATGCCAGAGGGAGGTATTTAAGTGAAGTGAGTTTCCGTACTCTGGGATTACACCTTGGGGATTATGCAGCTCTTATTTATTTATTTTCCCAGAGATTGCTGCTGCGGCTGCTTAGCAGTGAGGAACAGAATTGTTACTAAGAGATATCCTGAAATCCCCTAAAGAAATGGCCAAATGTGCAGATAAATAATTGTTCCCATCCCCATCAAGATATTCTCCCTCATCACCGTATCAAAACGACGCCACATCCTCCCCAGTCAGGGCTGGGATGTTTTCTGCTGTTTAGTTTTAAGTGACGCCAGGGAATGGTCTTCCAGCGCTTCCCTGGGGAAGGGATTTTACCACACTGTTATTAGTTGCAGTATTTATTATTTGTATTACAGCAGTGCCTTGAGGCTTCCACTGGAGCCCTGTTGGGCTGGATGTTGGATGCGTACACCATTAAAAGGATTTCAGCCTTAAACAGTGGTGAAGGGAAGGAGGGAAGGGTGAAGTGAGGTCTCAAAAGTCAGAGAGGAAAACTCAGTGCAAAATACAGCTGCTGGGAGCCGACCCTTCATAACATTACAGCTCTCAAATCTATCCCAAGTCATTTTTTATTATTATTATTAAAACCTGATCTAGAATCGGATGCAGTTGCCCATTTTCAGATTAAGCCGAGCTTTTCCACCCGGGCTGTTCTGCTAATAGCAAAGCTAACACTGACCTTCCTTATCCAAATTAGGATGGCTGGGACAGCGGCCAAGGGGAGCTCCAAGTTCAAATCTCTGCTCTGTTTGATTTAGAATGGCAAACCACAGCGTGATGCAGAGAGGATGGGGGGCTTGAACACAAGTCCCTGAGACGTCAGGGTGCAGCCAGGGGATTGCTGTGTGCAGCAGGCAGTGCTATCAGAAGGACTTTGGACATCCCTTCGTGGGCCCACTTGAAAATACTTTTCTGTTGGGATATTTAGCCTGCTAAATACTTCATTTCTGTTCAGAAAATCGGAATGTTGCATCTGAGGTCGAGCAGGGTTTACGTATGAGCAGATCAATGAAAAGTTTAATCAAACCGTAATTCAGGGAAATGCGGTGAAGCGCAGTGAGAAAGAATTGGACCTGGCCTGTTATCAGACTCAAAGCCCATTTCATCGGTGTCTCGGTGATATTTCTGGTGTTGTAGGCTGTTATAATGACAGATATCTCCCCCAGCCCTATGCACCCCATGTCCATACACTCTTCTTTTTCTTTCTCATTGGAAATCATCAGATCGGGGAAAGAACGTCATTAAGAGAATATTAAGTCATAAACCAGTACTGAACACAGTGGCAACAATAACCAAGAAAAACAAACAAAAAACCACAAACCAAGAGGATTAGGACTGGATGAGCTACAAAGTTCATCCAGAAGGAACGCATGAAGACCTCCCCAGGCTCCTTCCATGCTTATGGGGCATCGATGCACTTTGCTTTACTACTCGTGGCTTCTCCGCAGCCTTGCCTAAGGCATGGCAAGTTGAATGGTGTGTGTTCTGCTGAATTGTTGACTCTCGTTTTTCATTCCTGTTCAGTTTCTGGTGAGGCATAAAAGGGTGTTTGTGAGCAAGGGCTCCGCGTGTGCAACTCTGCAGCATCTCCTTCCCTTTTGTCTCAGTGTAAAAGCGCTTCAGCCAGGAGAAGGATTAATAAAAACTGAATTAGATTAAAGGGGAGCCCAGGCTAAAGAAACAAGTTTTAGCTCTGTCTTAATTGTAATTTATCTACTGCCAGGATAATTGCTAATAAATACCTGCTGAGTTGCCAAGCCTATGTTAGGGCTTGTCAGTGCCAAATAAATCTTTAAGACTTAAGATCCCACTCTGACGCTGCCCATCACTCCCCAAACCAAAGGCAGCTCAAAACAAAGCAGTAATGCTGAGTGCTCCAGCTCAGCTAATCTGGCAGAATGCATCACAGCCTTTATAAATGTGTGAGAAGGGCTGTGCAGGAGCTCCCAAAAAGGTCATTGGTATTTTTGGAGCGATAAATCACAGAGGGAAAGATTTGCATTACGGCTGTATAAAATCCAGGGCCGGATTAGAGAGAGAATACTTTACAGTAATATTTCTCTCCTGACTTGTTTTATTAGCTTCCTTTAAACATGTTACATTATTGCTTATAGAATTTCATTTACTTGGATTGGCAGCTTGATAAATATGTCTATTGGCGATGATTTGGATTGCTCTGGGCATTAATATTATTAAAACCTGTCACAAGGAAATGTCTGAAAGATGACTTACTGTAAAGATTACAGCATGAAATAAATCATACAATGGTATTTGTTACCGTTTATGGCCTCTTGGAGCCGAGTCAATCCCTTTTTATGTTGCATTATTTTTCAAGTTTTTATAGCCTTACATTATATATCGCTGTCAGAAATGAACAGATGGGGTGTCAAACACGAGCCTTCTGAATAATTCCCACCCTCGGGTTATTTGTATGAAGGACAAGTGTAAAACTGTGTTCTCAAGAAAAAGGAGCTCGATAGAGGTGGAGGAAGTGTTGTTACAGTGAGCGAGATCCCTTTGTCAGCAGGCACATTGTGCTTTTGCTCACTACCTGGTATTTACACAGCGGGGTGGGGGCTCGTGGAAAATGTAGCAGTCAGTTGGGATAGCAAAGAAACCTCACGTTAGATGAGGTTTCACGTTCTTTTGGATTGACTTCTATTGCTAGGATGGGGAAAGACGTGGAGGGGGTGTTTCGGTGATGGCCAAATCTCAGAGGGTTGATAGGAATGTGGAGAGATGTGGATGCATCTCAAAGGCTTCAGGGGTGGAATGTTATAAAGAATCCCTCCTGAACGGCGCCGGTGGCGTTTCTGCAGTTTGGGATGAATAGGGAATGATCCTTCGGGCTCTGGAAGGTCAAAGTGGGAGCTCCTCCAGGGAGAGGAGGAGATTTTGTATTCTGCTTTCTGTTGTGCAAGGCTCGTGTGTTTGCTGCGTGTTTTTGGGGAGTCCCTGTTGGAGTCAGGAGGCCAGATTGGATGAAGCGATAGATGTGATGAACTGATAAATGCACCTGCAGTGAATGAGGTGTCTCTGGATTAGGAAATTCAGGTAGGGACATCGTCCATGCATGCCTTCCCCCAAGCTTTCTCTTTTTAAATCCCCAACCCTCAAATCTCACACAGGTACACAATGTAAATCAGCATTATTTTTGGAACGCGACTCTTTTCGGTCTGTGTGAATCTTTAGACACCCAAATAAATGGAGATGGCTCTGGCGGTGCAGCCTGGCTGCATCTTGCTCGTGGAACAATAACATCTTTCTCTTTTTTTGCTGAAACTCACAGCTCAAGGATCAGCGTGATGGATCAGATATTTTAGCAGAGGTCTGATGGAGCAAAGCTACTTCTGCGGTGTGCAGCATGTGCCCTGACTTGCTTTGTGCAGACAGAAGCTCTCTTCCCCTCTGTTCACATTCTTTATTGTTTCTCTCAGCCTTACCATTATAGACCTTAATCTTTGCAACTTCTACTTCTCCATGCATTCCTCAGTTTCTTCCGTATTTCACATGAAATCACCTCTTTTCTCTCTTCCCCAGGCTCTTATCCCACATCTATCATCGGGCTTACACAAGAATTTTAGGGGCTCACATTCACCATGCAGAGTACAGTTGTGCTGCCCGTGGTAACTGGAGTTGCACCCACCTGTATGCACTGATCTGATTCCACGTTATACAATAGCATAATCACTTAAAGAATTTGCATGACTGATAGCCTGCGCTCTGAGTGCATAAGGAGAAGTTTCATAATTAGCTTTCCCTGTGAACTTGTGCAGACCAGTCTATTTATAATTTGGTCAGCTCCTGATTTTTAATGAGGTGCTGAGAGTGACTGAAGCCTCTGGCAGCATGCGTTTTGTATTTTAATTACCCACAGTAATTCTGACAATTACGTTGATGCCATAAATCACGTCATAATGACCCATAAGAAAAAAAAAAGAAGCCATATTTAATGATTGGATGGGGATTTGAATTAAGCAGGTATGCAATAGCTTAATAAGGAGCCAAAAGCTCCTTGGAGGTAAAGTCTTCCAAATCTTGTTGAGCTGTGGCTCCAGCAGGTGAGGAAACTTGGTGCAAAGTTTCTTTCACAGGCCAAGTCTTGATTTTCTCAGCAGAGGATTGCATTTCATGGGATTAAATCCATCCTTGTGTGCCTAACCAGAAATGGACTTCTATGTGATATGGCTGTGGTTGCTAACCGGCCCTTCTGCTCAACAGGGGTTGCTTGTCCTTGGCAGTAATTGTAAGCCAGACGTCATGCAGCAGTGATGGTATTGTTTTTTAATCAGGGAGCTTGAGTTTTGGAAGGGATAACACACAGTACAGCTCATGTTTTCTGTTCTGATGGATAGATTTGCAAGCATGTCCATGGCTATCTGAGGTGCAAGCTCTTCTATGTCACATGTGATGCACTGCACCCTTCTTAGCACCGAGGAAGGCAACAGTAAGCAATGGTCAGCATCACGTTGCTGTGGTAGCATTTCTCCTTTGCTATTTCCTGAGCAGTCCCTCTTACACAGACCTGCAGTGCCAATGCTGACAGCTCTGGGTCGGCCCTCTGAGGAGCAGCACACATTTCCCAGCTCAGCCCTGGCGTGCTGTCCTGCATGGCCCTGTGTTCCAATAGGTCCTGGCTCTCTGCTTGTGACCCTTAGTGAATATCACTCCTATTATCTAAGATCTCAACCACGCCAACTTCTGCTCTTGAGATTATTTTGCTCTTAATAATGTCACAATAAGTGGGTGGAAGTAGCTAATGGCTCTAAGCCACAAATGATCCCAAATGTTCTCAGTCTCCACTCTCCTGTAAACCTTGACAGATTGGGAGTGCTTAGTAAAATATTGTAACACTCAACACGCATTTACAAGGCAGCGATCTGTCCCATGACGGCTTCCAGATGTGTAGTGTGTGCAATTTCATAATTCAAGAACAGATTCTATTGCCCTCTGCAGATCCCCCATCAGGCTGTTCATAAACGCTGCTCGTAATTAAATTAACCCACTAACTAGCCATGCAAATTTTGATAAGCGGTGACCAAAAAAAAAAAAAAGAAATAAAAAGAGGGAACTGTTGAGATGCTCTCAAAAAATGACAAGGTTGTCTTCAGAGATTAGTTATCATTAGGAGAAGATATAGATTTTTTTTCCCTTCCCGTTTGCCAAATTCCACTTTGTCCCTTCATATGTGACAACTGCTTTAAGGCTTTAATCTGATAATTAGGAGCTGAATTTTGCCTGCCTTCCTCGAGCTGCCTGCTGTCCTACTCTCTGCTCAGCCTTTCTGGAATCGAAGTAAGCTGCTGTTCTGTGTGTGGGTAGCAGAATCAGGCTTCGGTTTTAAAACCCAGCTCGTGCCCAGCCTGAGGAGCAGTGAAGGAACAACGCATGCATGTGCTGGAGCTGATGAGAGGCTGTGCAACCTCGGGGGGAGCCTCAGTAAAGATTTCATCAGGGATGCTATGAATAATGGGCTGTTGTTTTCTGTCAGAAATGATGGCTCAGAGCTCTGACACGTGAGGTCTGCTTGCAGAAGCTGTAACCAGCTCTCCTACAATAACTGTGCTTATATTAAAAAAGAGCTGGAGTTATGACACCTGGCTTACATCGATGGCTGAACAGTGGATCCTTTAATAGTGGAGTGTTGGCCAGGGGGTAGGTGGGGTGGAAGTTGGGTGTGGAAGAGGAGGCTGGACACCAAAAGCAGAAGGCATCTTCTGGAGTGAAGCAGCCCCACTGGTCTGTCTGTGTAGCCATGCAGGGCATTCTGAGTTCCTCTTGCACTGCCAGCTCCTCGTTTCTTTTTGAGGCTCCATCCCTCAGAGCTGTCTGAGGATCCTGGCTGCATGTGAGAATGCAGCATAGGGCAGTGCCTGTTAGACTGGGACTCAGCTTTTCCCTGTGTGTTTTAAGTGCCAGTGTTGCTCTAAGCTGTTTTCTCAGCTCAGCTTAGTTTGCCTTTGTCATTCGTGCCTACAGCCCTAAACCTAAGGGGGGAACCTCTAAGAGCTGCTATGGTATAAATGATAACTACTGCCTATTGTACTGCAGTGAGTTCTGTACAACCATGCTGACTTCACTGGGATTACATGTGCACTGCTTAGGGGCGGATTTGGTTCAGTGGATGTAATTAAAAAAAATTAACTACTCATTTTTAAGATCGGTTTTACTTGTTGCCTGATATTTTTTAATTATTGGATGGAATGCTCTAAATTACAACACTTTGCAGTGACACATAATACCTCTGCGTTATTAATTAATTAAGCCTCACAGTTCCTTGTGAGGTAGGGAGAACACTTTGATGCGTTGCGATCTGAGTGATATAATCCATGGTGATGAATAAGCTGAGCCCAGATAAGCACTGTATTCTCATAGTGCAGGCCTGGGAGTGAGAAAGGGGCTTTGCAGCAGCCCCACAGGCAATGGCAATTTCCATTGCATGTGTGTGAAACTCTGCTCCTCCCTAAAGGAGGCTAAGATACGTGCAGATCTGGGAGCAATAGCACTGACATGGCAAGGCACAGCATCCTCTGAATGGCACTCTTTGCTTTCTAGACTCAAGGAGAGCAAGCATGGATAGCTGTGCACTCAACACACTCAATTTGTGACCCAGATAACCTAATAGCTGCAGTAAGAAACTCATGCAGCTCAGCCAGAGACTATTTCTGTCTCTGTAGAGTACCACACCGTATCAGTTCTCGTGCCCCCATCCTCAAGCTCCTTGGAGTCCAATGCAGAATGACTTATGAGTGTCTCAGGAAAATCAGATTTCTGGAAGGATCATGTAATCTGTGGAGTTTGTGACAGGAAAAACCCCAAACTAAAGAATGGTTTGTTAAATGAGAGTGTGCTTGGCCTTGCCAAGGGGGGTGCTGCTATGATAAAGCAGGTCTCCTGCTTTCTTCTCCTCTTTCCCCTGCCTTGGGGATCCACGAGGTGTTTCTTCCCGGGTGTATATATTTCCTATAATATTAAAAGGAGAAGTTGTCATTTCTGACAAGTTGTGTGTATAGATGATGTCTTTATTATGATAGAGATATATACACTGATTGATTGGTGAACGTGAATCAAGTAAAGAGAGCTTGTGAGAAGAGTCTTCAGCTTGCCAAAATGCCATTTAATCAGTGGCCTAAAGATGAATTATCTGAGGAGGAGACGTGTGGTGAATGGATGTCCCTTAGTTCAAGAGCTGGGGAATAGGCAGAAACCACCAGGAAGCTCCAGCCTGATCTTTCAGAGTCTGATGTGGAATAGAAAAGTCAATGGCTGTGCTGAAATAATTGACTTTAACTGCTTATCCTGAGCATTGGTTAATTGTGCAGCCGTGGCATCATGGTACAGCCTGCAAACTCCACAATGCCATGTGCAAAAATGGGTAAAAACTCAGGTTCCTGCTGCTTTGCTGAGAAGTTTTAAGCTGAGTTCCTATGTAAATCGGTTGGTTCAGAGCACAGCTCGATCTGCCTTGCAAGCCTTGCAGTGAATGGCACCTTCCTCTAGCAAAGCCCCCCTCCTCTCTGTTAATCTCAATACTGCATTGACAAGATAAGGATGAATTGGACAAGAAAAACAATGTCAGGACCAAACACTTGCCTGGCCATACAGCTCCACTAAGGCTGTTGTGTTCAGTGTATGCTGTAATCCTAGATGGCAAGTTTCTTTCATTGTTGCTATTTCAGTTCCAGAGTGATTAAATAAGCTTTGTTCCTAAGACAACTGCTCAGGGCTCCTCTACCTACAGTGAAGGTGGAGAGTGCTGAGCAAACAGGTCTCTTCCATCAGCAGAAGAAGATTCTGCAATATGGGCCTTATTTAAAGTTGCTGAAGATGAGGGAAAAATTCCTGCTAACTTCTTGCTCCTGAGACCACATTTATGTTTCAATGAATGTCCCCACTGAAGAACTCATTATTTAAAATATTTTTAGGAACCAAGCTCAAACAGCCATGAACATCACGACTATTTCAATGATTGTATTAAAAACTTGTTACGGTATGTTTTTCACCTTGTTTGACCCACTGAACCGATATAGGAATTCCTCCACCACGTAGCCCCTGTGAATCACACATCCTCACTTTTCCTTGCCATTTAAGGGATCTAAACACTGCAATATCAATGAGGAGGGCATCTCAGCAGCAGCTGGAGATGTGATCTCAGCTTGGAGGTTGTTCTGTAGCTCAGAAGCTGCTTTCTCTGTTTCAGAGCCCTGCATGCTCAGGAGGAGGAGGAGAGCCACAGAGTTTCCTTGTATCTAACAGGAAGGTTCCATCAGTGTGATGCTGTTCCTCTGCACGAAGCTCTTCTGGTAGGTGTCCAGTGGTGGCCTTTAGTATTTCACACATTCCTCCTTATCCTCCAAGGAATAAACTTAGGCTCCAAAGTGCTCATCTGAGCAGAGAGCACAGCACTTCCTGGTTTACTGTTGTTTAAATGCATTCCTTGAGCTGACCCTGCTCTGAAGGAGAGACGCTGAGACCACAAACCCTTGTTGCAGTTAAAGTGTCTTGACCAGAGACTGATGGGAGCTGAATCTCATTCCATGGACATATTTGCTTTAATTTAAGTGGTAACCTGGGAACAGAGAAGGATCTCCAAGGTAACAAGGGATCGGTAATGCCTCCTGTGTTCATCTAAAGCTTGGTAGGCATCCAATCTCTGGAGAGCATTTCAGCAGATGTGCAAAGGAAGGTCCCATTGATACCTGTTTTGTTTTTTAACAAAACGTTTGAAACATTGCACGTTTGTGTCCCTTGCCCTATTGATCTGGGTACCTTTAATATTGTTTGGCTTATTTATTTCATGTGCCTAATCCGTAAAAGAACAAATCCTATCTAGAAATGGCAGGTTGTGCTCAGAGCTGCCAGAGAGCTGAGAGTAGGCAACCAAATCTTGCAATGAGGTGATCAAAGATTTCATCAAAAATACAGAATGTTCAAGCTGTTCTGCCAGCTGGGAGACTTGTAGCAGGCTGGAATTCATGCTGCTTGAAATGCTGCAGCTTCCTTCCAAGCAAATAAAAGGACCCTATTGCCCAGCAACCACCAAAATAGGATTAGTCATTACAAATGGGCAAATATCCCAATAGGACTGGGAGCTCAGCTCTGAGAATGGGAGGGTAATGTTTTGAAAAGATCTTACAGGCAGGCTTACACGAGGAAAAGGCTTACAACTGCCATGTGCCTCTTTGGTATTGTACTGGTTCTGTGTAGCTATGCTAGGCTGTGCAAAAGGCTCTTTATGAGGTTTAAGAATGTCCACAAAGAAAATAAGTGTGTAATAGCTCTTGCACTTCATGCAGTAATGGAAAATTAGATCATATACCTTACAGAAGTTCCTACAGAACATCCATGCAGAACACAGGGCATCTAAACACATAAAAATACGATTTTCTTTGACTTCTACTTAAAGTATGCATTCTTAAATCACTTCAGTGTTTTTAGTGAATTTGCATCTTCACTTCTTCTGCATAGATGCTTAAGAACTGATGGAATTTTACGGTCATTTTCCTGACCCCAGCTTGGTAGGAAGGCCTACATCCTCCCATAGTGTCTTCGGAATGCCTCACCTCACCCTGCTGCTCATTCACTAATCTGACTGCTCCTGTTGATCTTGCAATTGTGTATTTCCTCTGCAGAGTTCAGCAGTAATAGTTTTTCCAATTGTTCCTATAAAATAAGCCATAAAATAGATTGTGTTTTTAATTGTTCAGCTTCATTCAGTAGACTAATCGTTGGTCTTCAGGCATGTTACATTAAATACAGCTAAAGGTTTCATTATTCAATTTAAACTAATCTAATTAGTTAGAGACAATCATTTAATTTGGTTATGATTCTAATCTCTCATCAGGAAACTTCTCCCTGACAAAAAAAAAAAACAAAAACCCTTGTTTGTCTTTGGAATAAAACTGCCATAGGAATGAAAGTTGTGGGAATGGATCCTGCAGCTCCTGGTTGGTGGATGTGGCTGTCAGTGCTGTGCCTGTGACAGACCTGGCTTTGGGGATCCATCCCACCTACCAACCACGAGACAGCAGCCATACATACCAAGCAATACTTCCTCCCCACTACTGCATTAATTAGTTAATTTGAGAAATGTGAACAGATAGGCAGGGAAAAAACACCAGGACAAAGGAGTCAGTAAGCACCTGGAATTGATATCCACTGTTGTTGCTGTGTTATGTGATTTTGATGCCTTATATCAACCAGTTTGTTGTAGGATACCTTTGGAATCCAAATACTTAAGGACAAACACTTTGTTTGGTAAATATGCTGGATGTTGTGTTGAGGGACATGGTTTAGTGGGAGCTATTGGGAATAGGTGAACGGTTGGACTGGATGATCTTTTAGGTCTTTTCCAACCTTGGTGATTCTATGATTCTATGATTCTATGATTCTCATTCTACTTGTAGATGTTACAAGGCAAAGAGGTATTTTAAATCTGATGATCCTATCAGCTGCTCTATCAGAATTCTGTTTCCAATTCAGAGCTGCAAGAACCAAGCAGTGCTGTACCTGCAGGATCACATCTTGGTCTGCGTCTTTGGTGATGCAAACTCACCACTGATTGGGCTGCAGGACTTTGTGATGCCCTTACGAGCGACAAATTTCCTTTACCATGAGCTGAAAGACATTATTCTCCTTGGGCCACTGGAGTACCTGCAAAGAGAATGGAAATTTATTCAGAATTTCCCAAAGCTGTGGTTATTCTCGGTGAGAATTTTTTGTTTCTCCCTCCCCCTCCCTTTTCTGTAGCTCTCCCGTGCACTTCTGAAGGTGTTTTAAAAGCGTTTGTCAACAGGAGGGCTGATCCAAAAGTAATGCCTCCTATTTTATCACGCTTGTCCATGATGCCAGAGGCAGATGGTGGTGGTTTCACGCTGTGGTTACCCCTGAGAAGATAATTGTGATTGGAAATGGGGAATTAATTGTCCGATGAATTGCAAATTTGGAACCATGAATTTTCTTCTCTGACCAAAGCTGCTTGCATCTGAAGACGCTTCCAAAATGCCATTGTGCCAGCTGGGTTTGAAATAAATACATTTGTTCACCTTTCACTTTCAATGGTCCTTAATGTTCAGCTTTCTCAGATTTCTCCTTATCCCTATTTGGTTTGATCAGGGTAGTGCTCTCTCCTGTGCGGATCTGAAGGCAGTGAATGTCCAGGATTGCGCTGCTTGTGTCATTCTGTCTTCAAGCACTCCTATCTCAAACAATCCTTCCTTGGTTGACACGGAAAGCATCCTAGCCACTCTCAACGTCCGATCCATGGAGGTTAAGCTCAGTTCATCCTCAGTGGGTAAGCGTGCTTCCCTTGGCCTGTGAGCTGATGAGGGGAAAGGAGGGAGGGGTGAAAGCATCACTTGTCACTACTCTGACCCACAGCCCATCTATCCTGACTAATGTCAGTGAATACGGCCAGAAATCCATTTCAACTTGGCTGGCTGGACAGCCTAGTCCAATTTCTGCAGCTACAGATTCGCAAAGGAGAGGTACAGCAGCACTGCTCCTGGAAATAGGCCAGTTCCTCCCAAAAGCTCTGAGTGAAACTTCAAGGTTTCCAGTGAAGAGACGATTGTGGGAGGCTAAATGGCAACAAGAGTTGGTAACTGCTGTATTACTTGGAAAAGCAGTTGTGAGTGGAGTCCCTATCCATCCTTCCAAAGGAGAAAAACAACACCTTTCCCTGGGGGCTTGAGAAGGTGGGCTCTGTTCTCAGCACGAAACTGCGATGGAAGCAAAAACAGCTTCAGCTCAGCAGAATATTTATTGTGTCTCTTCCTTCCTTTATTTGGCAAAAGAGCTAAGATTTGTCCTCCTCCCGAGAACATGGAAGTATTAATTAACTGAAGACGGGCTGAGAAATGGATGGCTCTCTTAAGTGTTTCCCATATACTTTATTATCTTTCTAGGCTTTTAAAGCAATGGCTGTGCCAAAGAAAATATTACAGTGAGGCAGAGACAGGGTGTTTTAATAATAACTAGGCAAAATAACATCAACATACAGCATGTACTGTCAGAATAGGAGAATAATGATTTAGAAGAGATATTTGAGTAAGGGGTAATTGTTAATTACTTTTAACTAATGTATTTATTGCTACATGTATATAAAGATATATGGAACTCATTATTGATTGTGTACAGAGAGGAAGTAAATAATATGTTCTTAAATATATAATTTATATGTCTCTGTAATGACAGATAAATACTGTACCTACTGCATCTTTATATGTATATATGGAAAAGAGGGAGACTCGAAGCAGAAAGGCCCCTTCGTCCTATCAGCCACAGTTCTACCACCCTCCAGCATTTTTATTTTTACTTTTTTGCCTAATGATTCAAAATCACAGTACATTGTGTGCAGAGCTCTGAACTACAATGCGTACATGGAAAATAGAGATGTGAGCATCTGTTCATCAAAGCCTTCCCAAGCTGCCTTGCAGAGTTCCTATTTTGTGCAAAGAGCACAGAAGACAACTGCAGATAGGAAAGAGCCGACAGATAGAGAACAGCAAGGAAATTTGCCAGGCTGGGTAACTGTCAAGTTAGCTTGGAAACAGTGAGAACAGCAAGTAGCAGTAACAGAGCCAGGCGGTGCCTGTGCTGATCTGAACTCGGTGTCAGTTCACCTCCTGCAGTAGTTAAAGGCAGCAACCTGTAGCAGTGAAATCTGCATTTCAGAGCTCAGGTGCTTTGGTAAACGTCGCAGCAAACATGGTCTCACTTTGGACGCTGTAACAAATCACAAATCAATTGCATTTCCTGTGGTTTTAGATTTCAGGGTGAGCAACCAACCCAGGCCCGTTCTGTGCATTACTTGTCCCATGGGGTGGAGAATTAGGCAGCTCTTAGGGAACCAGACCCACGCTGTGGTAAACATTACTTACGCTCACAAGAACGAGCGTTCCCTGAGGTCGTGCTGATGCCAAGGACTTCTAGTCTTTCCCATGGAAAATTTTAGGTTTTCCAGTAATGCTGTAATTATCACCCTGTCATGTCACCACACAAACAGGTTGGCAAACCTAGGTACCGAACTAAATAATCTGTGGCATAATCTAAACATGTAATGGTAATTAAATCTGACAACTTAATAAGCTACTGAAATTCAAACGTACAGAAGTAATCTGCAATTAAGTAATCTTTTGTAATAGCACCCTGCCAGTCTGTAGGATTTCAGGTGGAGCGCTGTGTACTGTTCCATAGGAAAAATATTGACATAAGGAAAAGGTATCCAGGCAGTGATCAGACATACTCAAATCAACCGGTGCAGTGCATGGAGAGGTGCAGCGCAGGCAATGATTCACTTCAGGCATTCAGTTGTGTGTATTCAGAGACGCCTTGTTGGGCTTGGGGAGGGCTTGTTCTGCTGCTTCGAGGTGTGGTGACTCCTGCCATCTCTTGCAAGGTGTTTGTGGGTCCATCTCCTGACCTCAGGGATGGATGATTGGAACAACGGTTGATCTCCAATATTCACTTGCTCCTCGGAGGGGTTAAGGAGTCATTACAAACTGCCTGAATCTCAACGAGGTTCATCTCTTGCAAAATGGAGTTCAGATTTCATCCTTTTGGCTGTGATAAAACCACATGTGCTGCATGTGGCGTTCCTGACCCTCAGTTACCCCAATACTGTGCTGGGCAGCAAAGGAAAAGCTCAGGTATAACAGAAAGGGAAACAAGATGGTATACAATCAAAAAAAAAGAGAAGATTTTGGGTTGGGGTTGCTTCTACAAGTCAGTTGTCCGGAAGACTTGGGAGTAATAAGGACGTATGCTTATAGGAACTTCTGGATTTTTCTTTTTCTTGACTGTCAGGTCTTCAAAACTCATGGCCTATGCCTTTGGCCTTCATCTGTCTCATCCAGTTACACACAGCATCCTTGAAGGGGAAGGATAAAACAAAACCCCCTCCCTCTATGCGTAACTTATTGGGTACTTGGGGGCAAACAGCACTGGAACCCATCACTGCTGCACCATAGAGGGTAATTATATTCCAGTAACGATGTCAATAAGCAGCTCCCAGGAGAGCTTTTATTTTTCTCGTCCTTTGAAGCCTTGAATGAATAAAGTAAGCCTTGGAAAAGCAAGCCAAGTCAAGACACTTTCTAAATATAGGAAATGCTTTGGGTTTTTTGCATGACAATGACATTATTTTTAGGCATAGGCAAAAGATTTCCTACATTTGTCAGTCTGAACTATTGTGTCTTGGTTTCATTTTTATCCCCTCCCCCTTTCTGCTTGCACTGACTTCCCTCTCTCCTCATGTTGTTATTGACTGTTTCTACAGATGCTGTTTTCAGAGCAAGAGCATTGGGGAATCAATCAGAGCCACGTTATAAAAGGATCCCCATCACTACAGAGCTGAGTAAGTTATTCTTTAGGAAAGAATTTCACAGCAGCAATATGCGTGCTGCATTATTTATTTAGCCCAGGCCTTTTTAGAATTCAGAGGCAGAAAGCAACATGCACTACATGTCCAAGGAACATTAAAAGGTTTGACTTAGATGTTAATTCACTGCCTTTGAAGGAGTCAGGATGGTTTATCGGGAGAATAAATAAAACAAAGTGTTACAAAGGTCTCAGTGTGAAGCAAAACACCGAAGCATCCATTTAGGATGAAGATAATGTCCTTGTTCTGTTCTGCTAGACTGGATCTCAGGAGATCTGTGTTCTCGTCACGTGGCCCACATTCATCCCACCTTTGGGTACAGACTTCACTATGATAAATCAATCAGAAGCGTGCTTTCCTGCTGTCCCTTTATTTTCAGCAAAGAAAGAGACACCACCAAAAGCAGCTGTGCTCAGAGACTTGTCCTTTGGCCATGCTTCCCTCTCTGCGGTGATTTAAAGAAAGATCTCATGTCCAGTTTTCATCTCCCAACAAAATGAGGCAAACCAAGGCCTGATTCTCTACATTTCAACCCTCCCCTTTCTGAAACACTGCAGTGGTTTTCTCCTCTTCTCTGGATTCTAGTGGTGGCTGTTGCAGGCTTTCCTCCATTGGCCTCTCTAACCTGTGTTTATAACTGGAGCAGCCATGGAGCTCTTCCATCACTGCTCTTGGCTGGTTTTTTATCTTTGCTTTTGTCTCCTGATGGTTACAAACTAGATTCGTTAATTAGGAACACGAGCACTAATTAATTGATTAGTAATGCAGCAGTCAGTGTCACACCAGAGTGGTGATGCTGGGCTGGTGCTCCCCAATGACGTGGATGTTTTGCTCCATTCAGAATGCTGACACAAGAACATCACATCAGCACAGCATGCTGCTGGGTGTCATAGCTGGATTCTCAGCATTGCACTCAGGTTTGGCTTCTCTTTCTTCCTTCTTTGGAGCAATGCTTGTATGTGGGCAATACACGTCTGCAGGGTGGGGATGGGACCAATGCACTCCTGCCACCACAAAGCAGCAAACAACTGCAGCGGGCTGCTCAGCCCTTAGACTGAAACTCTCCAGCAGAAACCGATAAGATAAAGCTTTCTTCAGAGTCTTTCAGAACTGTTGGATTCCCCGGAGTGATATTTGGATGCTCTCTCTAGTGCTGCGGTTTCAGCTTTTATTTCCGTTGTGTCCAAAAGCTTCAGAAATGTTTTGAGCTGGCTCCTGAGGCCCAGGGAGAAAGTATTGTGCAGTCACACTAATGTCTGCAGACAGCCATCGCTCCAATGTGATTTCCCTCCAGGATGTGGTGTGTCATGGAGGGGAAAACATCTGTGATGTGTTGACATAACTTGGATTTTAGTCATGTCAGCAATTTGACGCAATCATGAGTCGAGCCTGGTCCCTCAGTACATGGAGGGCTGCCCCACTTGTGGTCTTCAACAGCATGGCAACACATTCAGAGTTACAAGGATGGGCTAAGAAGGAAAATAACCCCCAGATTCTTTACCATTCAGGTGACACAGCCCTGGAATAGGCTGCCCAGATTGGTGCTGGAGTCTCCTTCTCTGGAGATGCTCAAACCCACCTGGATGCTTTCCTCTGCAACCTGCTGTGAGGAGTTCACTTTAGTGGGGTTGGACTGTGGTACCTGCAGAGGTCCCTTCCAACCCCTACAGATCTGTGATGCTCCAATTTAAAACCTGGCAGCACAAAAGCAAGGCCAGTTAAATGGCAGCTGCACGTGGAGGTGTCTGCTGGTCCAGATCCCTCACATTGAGCACATTTCAACATGTTGGTCATCTTCTGAACTGGAGTGAATCCCTGGACTCCCAGGGCTACTATAAGCAGGCACTTACCTGAGCAGCACATCCTAAAAACCCACACCATAAAGGGCTGGAGATACACAGGATAAACAGCAGCCATCTGCAAGCAAACAGGGATCCTGTGAGTGTGTGAAGGAGAAGGGACAGTGTGGAAAATAGAGCTGGACCCCTATTGCAGGACTGGTGCTGCAGGCTGGCTTGGGGAGCCACACTGATTAATTCCAGAGCAGTGCCAGCTCCTAAAAGCCAGGGTGGGTGAAATATCTGTATTGAGAGCACACGGCTGAAGGATGGCACCGACACTGCAAGACAACAGGAGGCATTAATAGCGTGGTGATTCTGGCTAGCTTTAGTCATCTTTAAAAATGATACACTCAAATGCATTCCGGCCCAAGGGGACATCGTAGAAATCAATCATTACTTGCATGGAGTTCCTTGTTCTCTCTATTTTTTAATGGGAAGACATGGGTTCTTGATCTCAATTCTTTTCAGCCCTCCTGTCTCTCTCTAACTGTGCTGCTGTCATTCATCAGAGCTCAATGGCTGTGCTGGAGTGCCAGGACAAACCCAGCACGTCCAGGAGCACTTTTGCCAGGGCACACTTTAACAGTTCCCTGAGAACAGAAGGCGAGCTGAAAAGGAATCACTTTCTGACTGGGGGGGAATTCTGCAGGACTACCTCAGGCAGCAAGAATAGGGATCCTCACTTTGTCAGCCTTGTAATAGAAGGACAGCCATGTAAGGAACTCTAACCCCAGTTTAAGCCAATAAAGTCATTTCATTCCTGTTAGGTCAGGAAAACGAGCGGAAGAAATCAGATTATTCCTTTTTTTTTTTTCTTTCAAAACAGGTGAATTAATTTTGGCCTCCTATCTTTAAGCACTTGCTTGGGAGATCAATTTGAGGCTTCTGTGTCTTTTGTGTCCCATTGCACCATCAGTCAGCACCACTATTTTGTTCCTCCTTCCTAATGCAGCACACTGTTCCTAGTGCTGGCCTCAGAATGGCAAGCTCCGTATATTAGCTTTCTTTTCTGATCCTAGATGGCTTCTTTCCGTTGCTGAGATGTCTCCCGTTTCTTCTTTGCTTATCCAACAGAGTTTTCACCAAATGCCCACTTCATTAATCAGTCTCCCAGCAGCAGTTCTGACATCCCAGAGGAAGATCTGCTTTCCCCCACCGCTGCCCCTGCAGGAGCTATTTTCTCAGATAGCTTCTTGAATTCTCTTTTGTCTATGGTAAGTAGATGTATCTCCTCCTGTCACGTTTAGTGGCATTGGAGTGTTAACAAAGTGATTATCAGCCAGGGTAAACCCACTTAATCTACCCTTAACAATGGTCAAGGCCACACGTGTCAGAAAGGCACGAGACTCAGTGCCCTCAGAATTAAACATGTCTATTCCTGTTTAAGCAATTTGCTAATCATGGAATCCTGGAATGGTTTGAGCTGGGAGGGACATTTACAGACCAGCCAGCTCCAACCTCCTGCCAACTGACTGCTCTGTGGGCCTCTGGTTTCCTGGGGTAGCAGGTCCCATAGAATGAAAGGCAACTTTGGGCTCCAGGAGACACACCTGAGTGATGCTGTGAGCAGCAGCTGCTCTCCCTGGTTTTCATACACTCATGCTAGTATTTGAAGGAACTTTCAGAGTGCTTTAATAGCTTTTCATAACTTTCTCTCTCCTCTTGCCTGATTTATTTACATTTTGATTGATAACATGAACTTACTAACAGTCCCCCAAAGGGAAGTGCAGCCACTGATGCTGGAATTGCATTCAGCACCAGCTGGCCTTGTGGTGCAGGCTCTGGCAATGATGCTCATTGCTGAGAAGATTATGGGAATTCTGAATACCTGGGACACATAGAATGGAGTCCTACAGGTCTGGCACATGGGTGAACTAGGGAACAGGCAGCTTTCACTACCTCCACTTTATCACAGCACCATGGGCACGAACAGAAAATGCAGTTCTTCTCATCTGTCTGACTGTCACCCAGGCAGAAATTCACTCTGAGTTTGGATGGAAAATCTTTTCCAACTCAACTGAACTTTTTACTTGGGACTTTTTAACCCAGTGGCTCTTTTCTGAAAAGTTCCACCTATTTGGACCATTGCTGACTCACAAGACCAGGTTTTAAAGGAAGCATTCATGTTGATTCTCCTTAAAATACCTGGTAATGTCTTTTTAGAGGCATTTGCATTAAGAGAATTGGGTACATCTCACAAAAAAAAAAAACAAAAACAAAAGCAAAACAGACCAGGAGGACTGCAGTGATTCCATCTTGATGGTGTGATCACTATAAATTGCTGTCAAAGCTGAGTGCTATAGTTTGTGGTGACACTTAGATGTAGTTAAGCCAGGATTTTGGCAGCAAAACTGAAGTTCAGCTCACAAGCTGGTGTTTCTAAATTGCCATCTCTTTTTTTCCCCAAAGCCCCTTTCTTTCTCCTCCCCATGCTGGAGCTGAGTTCCACGTGCATCGCTCTCAGTTCTTGTCCAAGGGGATAGTGCTTGGGTGGCAGTTTTGCAGAAATTGAATAAATACAAAACAAAGCTATCAAAGGGATAAGCAGTCCAAAATAAGCATGTCAAGTCCAGTTATGGTTTTCTCAGAAGGTGTTAGGGAAAGTATTATATTGCTGCTACTCCCTGATATGTCAGTCATCCAGATAGTAATTAATGGCTGCTTGTGTCAAGTGAAAAAGTAACTTGAGACTTAGCATGACCTGTCTTAAAGGATAAAATTTCACTCCAGCATAGATTCCAAGTCTGTCCAAGAACGATCAGCACTTGGCTCTGCTTTAGAGCACTGGAGCACCTTATGTTAGATTCAGTCAGTCTGTAAATCCATAGAATCATCATAGAATGGCCTGGGTTGGAAAGGACCACAATGATCATTTAGTTTCAACCCCTCTACCATGGGCAGGGCTGCCAACCAGCAGCCCAGGCTGCCCAGAGCCACATCCAGCCTGGCTTTGAATGCCTGCAGGGATGGGGCATCTACAGCCTCCTTGGGCAACTTGTTCCAGTGCCTCACCACCCTCTGTGTGAAAAACTTCCTCCTGATATCTAACCTAAACCTCCCCTGTCTCAGTTTGAAACCATTCCCCCTTGTCCTATCACTATCTACCCTTGTAAACAGCCATTCCCCCTCCTGTCTATACTCTCCCTTCAAGTATTGGAAGGCTATGAGGTCTCCTGGAGCCTTCTCTTCTCCAAGCTAAACAAGCCCATTTCCCTCAACCTTTCCTCATAGGAGAAAAAATCCAGGGAAGAAGGAGAGAAATACGCTGCTGTTGAGCAGTTGCTGTGGGTTCCTGAGCTGTACAGGACTGGTTCTAAAAGCTTGGTGGCAACACAAAGTGAGTGGGATTACACAGCTGCTTGGCGGTGGGAGATGGATTCTGGCACAGCCTTTGTGTGCAGGTCCATCCCTAGGAAGTGTCCTTATCTCGTGTTGTACCCAGACAACAGCTGGGAAAGAACTCCTCATGGGCACGCCATGGAAATGCTGCTGCTTTAAAGCCAGAGCCATTGTGAACACAGTATGCTGCATCCCGGTGTGTACGCACACCTCTGTCGTCGTTCCCTGCCTTTCAAACCCCTGCCGTGTAACTCAGCCAAGAAAGTACAGAATGAGGGTGACATGCAAATCCTATTAATTCATCCACGTATGGAAATGCAATCCTTTTGATGTCAAAAAGTACAGCAATGATATGTTAAAGAGCTCAGCACGCTTCTGTTAAATATGTAAAGTGCAGATTCCCCTGAAGCTGTATCACTCCTGGATAACCCTGGACTATAGCTCCTTACTTTAAAAGGCTGGGAATTACTCTAACAGCATTATACCTTTTTGCCCGACAATATGGTCAGAAGTTCTTAAGAGGATTTGAGCTGAGCTTGGATTTAATAGCAGCGTTCCTTCTCTGCACCTTGTTTAGTTTCTTTGCTCAGGTGAGCACAGGCGACAGGTTCCACAAAGTGGCTCTACGTAGGAAATGAGATTTTTTTTTGAGAAAGGGTGGGAAATGGGTTATTTGATGCACTGCAGGCAGAGGGAACACGTATAGATCAAATAATTAAAAAAAAAGATGCTGGTTCGTGTTTTTGTCTTCAAATCTTTGCATCAGAAAACTTTATACGTAATTAAAGACGAAGCCAAGTGTACAAAAAAACCTCTCTGAAGTGTCTGATCACGTTCTCGGTGGTAAAATCTGTTTGTCTTTGAGCAGTCAGGGCATACCCTTTAGTCTTTACATTTTCCTTGTTTCTTCCTCTGCAGACCTACTACAACCATCACATCCTGGCTTTGCTGCAGGCTTTGGTGACAAGCAGGACGAGCCCAGCATTGGAGCAGCTGGGAGAAGAGGACAGCAGACTGAGCAGAAGTCTGGGCAACGTGGTCCAAAATCCCTACCAAGTCAGGTGCAAGCTGGCACTCCTGCCACTGTCTGAAAGGTGGTTGTCAGGGATCCTGGTGAGTCATGGCATGGATTTGGGCTGCAGGGATCAAGCTTTCATCCTCACTGCTTCCAGAACAAAAAGGCTGGTTGTCATTACCTGAAGCTTTGTTTCATGCAGCTGAAGATCGTTGTGTAGCTCAAGCCATATTTTAAGGAGACTGAAGACATCAGATGGCTTTATATTAGATTCTAACCTTTTGGGGGGGATCAATCATTTTGTTTTCTGTCTTTCTTACCAAACACAATGAGACTAAAAGTAGTGAACAGGGAGGGCAGTTGGCTCAGTGTCAGCGCTGCGCTGAGTTGTCCAGTTTGGTCCCTTTGAGGCAAGAGTGGTTTTGCTTCTTTCATTGCAGGAGGATTCCTTTGGAGACATCTACTGCAAAGCTTTAGACACATTTGGAATACTCTGCTTTGGCCTCTACCGGCTGATGGAGGATCCCAATCCGTACAAGAACAGGCAAGTACACTTCATTTTAAGTTGTACTGTAAGTCAAAGGATGCCAGTCCTGACTTTGAAGTTTGGCATCTGTGGAAGGCAATCCGAATTCCTTATTTATGTCTTGAGTTCAGACATCCTTGAAGGCAACTAAGGCCATCTGGGGCAAACTGGTGAGTAATCTGAACACGGTTCTCCAGTTATTTCTGGAGATCCAGTGCTTATTGGTACTTTCATGAGGTTCTCTGAAGTTCATTTGAAGTGTGATTTATCTTTTCTTCATTAGAGAGCTGCTGGAGCATGAAGTTATAACACTGCTGAGGGCAGAGAGAACTGCCTCATCTGAGCCCATCTGCTCCAAATCTTTCCATTTCAAGGTTCCCATGATTGCTTGATCTCCAGATCTCAGACAGACACTCTGTTTTGATTTAGAGATTTTGAGCAACCAAAAAATCTATCACACATTTTGCCAGCTGTTTCAGAGACTCGCGAGTTTCGTTTTTAATAAGTTGGCCACTCCTAGGTGCAAAGGGAGGTACAATAAAACTCTGCGTGTTGTCTCAGCGTTCCAAAGAACTCTGCAGATGCACTCATTATCCATACAAAGAGCCCTGCAGCATTCTTCCTGTCCCAGACTCACTGCAAAGGCTTCACCAAGCAGTCTGAATCTCACATACCAATGCTTTCCCAGGTTTGTGATTGCTCGGCCTGCCAGTGATTTGAAGATGCTACCCACAGATCTGCTTTTCTCCCTCGTTCCATTCAACATTGCAACTGAAGACCTGTAAGAATTGAAGAGTTGGTTACAAAGCAAGAAAAGAGATACCACAGACACCTCCATGCATTGAGAGACTGCAAAATGCCCTTCAGATAAAGAGCTGTAGAAGCAATTGAGATCCCACAGTCAATTGTCAGTGCTCTTACTTCTTAGTGGGCAGCAGGTAGTTGAGATTTGGCCAATCACATAAGATTAGCATTGAAAACAGTGCCATGAAGCTCTTCAGCAGTGCCTATCAGAAAGTAAAGCATCTGCAAAGGGCAAAAACTTGAGTTTCTGCTGGGTGTAGAACAGATCCATCTGTATTCGAACGCGATACTCCACCAAGTTCAGAGACTCTGCTGAACAGCTCAGTTCAAAGACTCCAGCACTCTGAAGTGCACTTTTCTTGCACACAGAACTGAAGATGTTGGATTGATGGGCATTTAAAAACAAAACAAACAACCCCAAATAATCCCCCATTTACTTATGCCATAAATCAGATCCTGCCCTTGTGTTATATTCAGTGGAGGGAAGCAGGAGAATGGTGGTGTTTTTTTTTTTTCTTTTCCACTCTCTCTTTCCCCTAACACTAATTAGGTTTGAAAGACTGCAGCTTGAGTCCAGATACCACATGCTGAGAAGAAAGGAACCCAAACAGCTGATGCAGAGTTCAGACTAAACTAACTGCAAGCTCCCCAGGGACATCACAAGGTAAACCTGATAGTCTCTGTCATTTACAATCATTATCAGGCAGCTGAGTCTCTGTAATTTTACTAGGGAGCCAATTAACAGATCCCTGAAGCTCAAGAGTATGGTCTTGGTCTTTTTTTTTTTCTTTTTTCTGTTTTAAACAGGAAAAAGGGGAAAATAAGCCTTTGTTGCAAATAAATACTTCAGAAGTTTTCCCACCCGTGGGAATGGTTGGGTCTGGATTTGGGCTTTTCCCCTTGAGGAATAAAATAAAGCTCTGCAGTTAAGTGTTAAACACCAATCTGCAAATGGGCTGTATGACCCTGGGTGAGTTATTCAACTCCCCGTATCCTATTGCTGCCCACTGAACGCAGGGAAAATAATGACATACTTGTTAATTTAGGTAATTAAGAGCTTCAAGGGAGGGGCTGCCTCTTGTGATTTGTTTAGCCGAGCGTAAACGGGTGCTGATTTAGGACAGGACATTTAGGAACTCCATGCAAACAGTGTGAGTAACAAACAAGGAAAAGAGCTTGGACCAAAGCTCCAGATGGAAATAAATCCTGGGGAAGTCTGGGGTTTGGATTCAGTCTGAGACTTAATGTGTTGGACTCATCTTTCCTGGAAGAAAGTAATCATGCAATCTATCTTGAACTGTAAGTAGGAATCAGTGAGCCACGCTTAGAGCAAACAAAATACCATGGAAATGCTTTCCCATTGCCAGCCCTGTGCAGCCCTGAGACTGAGCCAGGACAGCTGATTTCTTGGTAGGAGGTTTTTTTGGCCTAAAGTCGCCCGCTGTACATACAAACAGATAAGATTTTGTGCACTGGGATCTGCTCACCCTCTGGCAGATCAAGGTTTTGATAACAGCATCCTCGATCCATTCCCTCTCATGCAATATTTTAAGAGACAGAGACTGTTAAAAGGTGGAAAGAAGAGCCTGGGGAGGCTTTACAGCCCTTGGTCCTATTGTAAGCTTCAGGAAGAGCTGAGATCTGACTACAGAGGAAATCTTATACTGACACTGCAAGCTTTCTGTATTGTCATCACCTGAACCCTTCTTTATTTGCAGCTGTAATTCAGACTGAGCACAGAGGTAACACCTTTTCCTATTGCTCTGTTGTCTTTAAATGTCTACACATGCATGCCTGGGCCTCTGTACTGGTTTTAAGCAGCTCTTGTGTAATGTTAATGCATTTTTACTAAGAAAACTCCCAGAAGAAGGAAAAAAACCAAAAGAATTGGTTTACCCAGAACTTTCCCAAATGGGTGAGAAACTCAACTTTGTAGCCAGCAAACTCTTCTATCTGAATTCATGTGCTTTCCCTAGAAATCATATGCAAATGTTGTAACAGAAATTCAGGACCTGCTGGGTCCAACTTTAAGGCACCAAACGTTGGTAATGCTGCTGTGTTACTCAGAGCTATGGGTGGTGTAAAGCTGTCAGAGCAGGGGGAATGTAGCAGGGGGCCTATATTCAGTTGCAGAGCTTTTCCTGTACATCAGATTTCTGGTGGTTTAACCCACGACTGCTGGAGCGTGTGGTGCCAGGCTAAGATGGAGCAGAGGGAAATGACAAGGTGATGGAGGGACCTCTTTCACTTTGCTTATCCCACCGTTTTGTTTAGTTGCTACCTCTGAGCAAGCAGTTCTGCTTCTCGTAGAAGAAAGGGGAGAGAAATCCTAAGGAAGGTAAAAGCATTAATGGGTCAAGGCCTCTTTTGCATAATTCTGTTATCACCAGGAGATTCTGCACTAATCATGTTAGGCATGTGCTCTGGAGCATCAAAGTGACTCGTCTTACCTTTTTGATGTTAGACAGGTTTAAGTGCTTTGTACAGATGAGGCACCTCAGACAGCTGATCAAGAAAGCCTGTGCTGTTCAAGCAAAGCAAAGGCCTGTTTTCTGCTCCTGCTGCTTTCTTTTTTTAATGTCAACAATGCCACATTCTTCCAGCAAGGAATAATCTCTGTTGTCACAAACTGTGAAAAGCAAAGGTGTAGGAGAGAATGTGTGTCGGGGTGCATGCAAACACGCTTTCTGAAGGTGCCACCTTTGATTCTTCAACAGCAGGATCTTGCATATTTGTTGGGTCATACATTTATATAGCTGTAGTAGAGAGAAGTTCAGCTCCTGCAGTGAAAACCATGGCGTGATACACAAAGCTGCTGCAGGATCTCTGCACCAATGTTTGCTCATCTGCACCCTTCCTGAGCAGGAAAACCTCCCTGTGCATAGGGATTGATATTCGTAGGTTTTGGTTTTTAGCAATATCGACAGTTTCCAGTTGAGTTCTGAAAATCTGGGGTTAGAAGCAATTAAAAGTGGTGCCTGACCTCGTGAGCTCAGGTGATGCATACAAATTACCAGGGAAGCAGTTGAGAAACATACAGCAGATCTGTGGCATAAACAAAGACAGAACCCAGGTCTCCTCATTGTCAGGGCATGCACACATAAGCTTTGCACTTGCCCTTAAGGAGATGAATATGAATGTCCTTTCCTGCAGCCAGCTCCAATCCAGCATGGTGAGCAGTGAGGGCTCTGCAGGGCAGAGGTGATGATAGACACGAAGTCAATGAGCTCTGAGGAGAATCCAGAGTCTATAAATGTGGGATAGGGCAGGGTGGCCATTGATGAAAACAAGAGGTGGCTGCAGACAGGGGGTGTCATTACTCTCTAAGCAGTGATGGGGACTGCCCATGGAGATGAACTGCTTCCCATCTGGGTGATGTTCTGTCTGCTGCCACAATGGGACATGGAGATGTCCTGGGAGGAAGGGCACAACAACAGGAACTCGGCTTTGAGAGCACATGAGCTGGTATCGTATCTGAGATACAATCTGACTCTACTGCAATAACTCCAAACAAGGCAGTCACTCTGAATCAGTAATTGGCAGTGGGTTCTTCAGCTGCTCCCACCAAAGGAAGGGCTCTGTTCTGCTTTGCCATCCATCTCCATGAGCTTACTCTCTTGACCTGCCACCAAAGTACCATAAAACTGTGGTCTCATCCCCCATCTCCCCATCAGCCTCTTACAGGGATTGCAGCAGTTGAGCTGCTGATTGCTTCCGCACATGCAGCAGGAGGCCGTGCAGAGTGAATTAGGTGAGCTAACCATATTAAGCAATCTGGAAGTGCATCATTAATGCTTCTGACACTTTTCTGTGGTACACATGTGCCAACTAATAAGCATTAATGGCTGAAGTTATTCATTTTCCAAGAAACACGTGGCTGGAGTAATGGCAGCGCCGAAGCAGCCTGCTGGTCTCACTGTGTCCATTTTCAGGTGCTTTTTCCAAGCTTTCCTAGCCAGGTACACAGAGGGCATCTTCTATCTAAATAAATATTATTTTTTTCTCTACAGAATGTTTCTAAATGTTGAGATTTGAGTTTTCCTCTTGTCTTTCCAGAATAAGCCCAGACCTTCTCAAAGGAAGCTTAAAAGGAGACAGGAGACCAAGCCCTGACTTGGTCTCATCCCTCTATAAGGTATCAATCAGAGCAGCAGGCATCTCTCCATTTCTCTCAGTCTGTTCTGCTCTGCTGAACACTTCTGCTGAGCGCTCTCCTGCATGGCAGAAGTGGTCCCAGCCATTCTGGTGCTCTTTTAGGAATGCTGAGGGCCCATGCATGGCAGAGATGAGCATTTTGCCTCCACCAGTGCAGTTCATCCTCTGTTCTCACTTCTCCCTGCAACTCCACAAAGAAGCAGAAGTCCTGAATGCCAGACTGACGCATCAATCATAATTCCTGAGCTGCCAGCAGTCATGTAACTGCTTAAAGACCTCAACAGCCCTCTGGCACTTAAAGAAAAAAATCATCTAATTAATCACAGGTGAAACAGCTTGGACCTGCTCCAAGAGCCCCTGAATTTACTGCCAAGCTTTGATGCTAATTTTCCTTCTAAGTAACCCCCTAAAGAAATTTACGATTAGGTAATTAAAGTGATGAATAAAGAGATACTTAGAAGAAGGAGGGAAATGAAAAAGAAGAAGGGAAAAGTCAAAAGCCTTAAATCTCCTCCCCTCCTCAAAGAGCAGCGTTAGTCATTTTTGCACACACGTTGTCTCTGGAAATTGGGTTGGATTCCCACAGGAGGATTGGGAAATATTCCTTAAAGTAATGTTTGCATAACCGAATAAAGCAGAAGGAACTCCAAAACAGATTGTGGTGACAATGTGGCTGAGGAGGAAAAGAATTTGTGGCTTCTGCCTGAGGATCTCACACCTCACAGCTCCAGTCTGGAACTGCCACTCGATTTTCCCACCCATCTACCTGAGGTCTGATCATTGATAGGCAAATTCATCAGCAAATGCACTGTTACCCAATTAATAACCTGAGAGCATCTGAACAACTTTTGAAATCCAGCCATTATGGTCCTTTTCAACCCAGGCCGTTCTATTTTAAGGTCCTCTCGAGTTCTTCCATTTGTTTGGAGAAGGAACAGGAGCAGCCCTGCAGTTGTGCTTTACCTTCAGTCAAATGGACTGTGCTCAAAACTTCTTCCCAGCACTGCTCAGCTCAACCTTCCCTTGTCCAGAACCTCCCATCACATCACCCATCCCCTGCCTGGCACCAAGGGAAGAACTGCTCAGTGATGTTCGAGGGGAGCAGGGAGGATAAAAAATGAGAAGATGGCAGATTAGATCTCAAGTGACAGAAATGAGAAATAAAAGCCATTAGAGCCCATTTGCAACGTGGCCTCATCGAGTCAAGTTTCAAGGTGTTTTTCCAGATAATTAATAGCCTGACAGCAGTTTTTGTACAGGCATCTGATACATGAAATAACACTCGTGTATACAGAGGGGAAAGTGGAGTCCTCTCATTTATTTACTTGAAGAGGTTTGAAATGCAGCAAGCCAGCCAGCTGGGTTACAGACAAAATAAACATTCTCTGTTATAATTGTGGCATCCTCAGACACATGTCTCTATAATAATGCAGCACTATGAAAGGAGCTCTCACAAGACTCTGTTTGCTGTAGGCACAGTCTGAGCTGTGTTTGGAGAGGCCCTGCCCAAGCCTTAGTGTTCTTTGGTGTGGAGTGCATTGCACTGAGGCACTTCAGTCCTGAGGAGATCTGTCTTGTCTCAGTCCTGCTCATCTGAACTCTCTCAGTGTGATATCCGGGTGAAAGGGAGGCCACAAAGAGAGGGAGAGAATGAGATTTGGGTGTGTGGGAAAGAAAAGATGAAGAATTCCCAAAGTTCTCCATCAGAGCCGCACGCCTGTTAGGAGGAAGTGCCAGGTGGATGGCTTTGAACTTCACAGGGCTTTGTAACACTGAGTTGTCAAATATGAGTAATTGCAGCTTTCTTCACTAGCAACGGGTGCCACAGACACTGACTGACAGAGCCCACAGTGCCCATGGGCCAAACAGACGTTGGGCTGAAAGAGAAAAGCACTTCAAACGTCATTAGATGCTGATGTCTGCTTGTCTGTGTCTGTTGCTTTCTATTAAGCTTCCAGTTTTTACTTCCTCATCTCACATTGCAAAGTAGTTCTGCTCATGAGAATTGCTGGGCAGAAATAACAGTCTTGATCTATGTTGCATAATAAGTTTTAGAGGTAATCAAGCCAATTTTCTTTCTGAAGCCAGAAAAGTAGAGGCCAACTTTGCACGTTTCTGCTCCTTTCCAAACTGTCTGTAGCAAACTTGGCAAAGTTGGCAAAAAAGAACTTTGCAGGTTGGAGTAATTGCATTATTGGATCTCCTGCAACAAGGTGACAGCCACCACCTGCATGGGTAGGTCTGGAGAGTGACACAGATAGATATCCTAGCTGAGATACTGAGATGAAATTAAAACAGAGGTAGCGAAGCCTCTCTCCTGCTAGCCTTCCTTTGCTTTCATGGTCTCACAATTCATAATGTAACCATATTGCAGTTTATATGCTGGCAGCTTCTGGGTGCTCTTTGAGCTTCTGACTGCGGAAGACAGGAATGAACTTCAGACACTTGTTGGCTTTCTAGCAAAGCGGTATCCCTGCCAGGAGACAGATGAGACAGCCTGAAAATCCACTCCTGTATTAGGGTCGATTACCTCCAGTGGTTCCACATCACCTACCGTGCAATTGTGCGTGTGTAGTTCCTGCTTTGGTTTTGGTAAACCTTGTGGGTGCACAAGTGTTTCCAAAAGACAAGTTGTGTGTCATTGTTGAGGAAAGCAATGCTTTGGCAGAGAGCAAGGCTGAGGACAGCAGTTGCCTGCTGGCTCTTCCTTTCACACCATTACAAGTGCTGCATAACTCCTAGGAAGTGCTGAGACGCATTCGTAACTCCTCGCTCAGCACTTCTTGACTTCTCAGACTTCACACGTAGACTGTGAGCTGCCTGGGGAGCCAACAGGTTCTATAGCATCGTACCTTCTTGATCCAAACACCGAAAAGAAGCAAAGAATGAACATCACCTCCAATGGGCAGATCTGCAGCTTTTAAAGTATTTTGCTGTCCTTCAGGAAGAAAAGCGCCCACGCAACAGTGAGGCATGATTATAGTTCCTTTATTGCTTTGTACGTGCATAATTTACTGACTGCTATGAAAACCCCTGGTGGAATGCCTCTTTGATGTCGTCTGCCTTGCTTAAGTAGTGGTTGCTGTTTGCTTCTTTCCTACCCAACTGGTTGCAATGCTGCCCATGGCAATTTCGGTGGCTGAATTCCTTCCTCCAGTAAAATCTTAACTAGTTGAACTGAACCTTGAAACAGTTCCACATCTCCCTCAGTAATTATCTAGAGGGAAATCCAGCTTAATATAAACAGAGAATAGCAGAATGGTGCTATATACACGGTTCAATTTCCCTTCAGGTAAACCACTAATGGCACATATAACTCTCATAATTAAAAGCTGCATCTGATAGAACAAAGTCGCCTGTGCAAGCAAAGGAGGAGGGAGATGAAAGCACCACTGGTGCAGAGCAGCAGTCCGACGATGGGCCCATGCATGTCTCTTTTCCCTGCTCTGAGAAGCAGCCAGAGCCTGAAACCTCTTCTGACAAGCAGCTCCTCTGATGACAGATGCTGCCTGCAGCCTCCCCAGGCTGCAAACAGACGCATTGTTCTTGCTGTCAGCTCCCCATTGAAAGGTGATTCCAGCAAGCAACAATTGGCATGATTTGTTAGCATTAGTCAGCAAGTGCATGGATCAGATTTGCTCCCAAGGAAAAGGAAAAGCAGGTCTGAGACTGAGAAATCAGAGCTCGTAATCAACAGCTTGTCAGGGAGCAGGTCTTGCTCTTTGGGGTGTGAATAGGGATGTTTAGCTAGCCTCACTTCAACTCCTTCAGACTTCAGAAGGCAGCCCATTTCTGTTGGAGCGATATGGATGAATTGACCACGTCTTTCTTTGGGATCCTCACCTCATGAGGTGAATTTACATGGTAAAAAAATATCCCCAAAATATTTCCTGTGAAATATCTCTGCATTGATACCTTGAAGGAAAGAAATGTCAGCTCTATACTTCTGTGAGGGCACCAGCTCTGTAAGAAACTTGTGGGGAAGCACTGGAGACCATTTTGCTCTTTATAGCCATAGTGTGTCCTCAATACCACGTGCATTTCTGGCCCTATTTCTGGTCTCCCTGCTCTGTTAGGTGTACCGTAAAGTAGCTCTGAGTGTTGCTTTGTTATCTGCTCAGTTACAGCTGGAACACAAGGATGGACACTGCTTCCTGAACAGCAGTCAGCAGTGGGAATAAATGCTGCTCTCATTTTCTAACCGAGTTGTGCTACAACTCTGGGTACAACCAGCTGAGGTCGGTCTGATACAGCAGTGTTCAGCTTACTTGTTTGATTGGAACCACTTGGGTATAGAATCATTGAATCATAGAAAGGATTGGGTTGGAAGGGACCTTTACGATCATCTATTTCCAAACCCCCTGCTATAGGTAGGGATACCTCCCTCTAGACCAAACTGGGTATCTTCTGGTTCTTCCCTCCCCAAACTGCAGCTGCAGGCCCTACAAAATGACAGCTTCACCCCATGCTGGGCCCTGGGTAGGCAGAAACCTCACAACGAGGTGCTAATTCTACATTCAAGCATGTCTGTACTTTGCTTTTTCCAGAACATCTGAATTGCTCGCAGTGCAAAAGTGTGGAGCAGAGATGAGCCAGAGATGAAGCAAATGATTAACACCAAGCACGCAGCCTGGAGCTGCAATTACACCTGATTCTTCTTTTATTTTTTTTAAGTACATCTTGGCACATTTTCCCCACCCTTCCCTCTCCCCCAGCACAGCTAGAGGTAGTCCATTAGCGTGAATGATGCGTGTCACTGCATGCTGATCTAGGACAGAGCTCTGGTTGCTTTTCAGAGCCAGTGCCTGGGAGCACAATTATACACCAACCGAGATCCTCGGCGGTGATTTAAAACAGAACTTGATTTTAAAGGTGCATCTTAAAAGCACCTGGTTTTCTAAAAATGTAAAAGCGACTCAGTTCTCACTATCTGCAGATAAGAAGCTCTCAGATTAGGTGCCTAAAAATAGAGGCATCCTATAGTATTAGTCACTGCTGGAAATGCTGTTCACGCAGCTCCGCTTCCTTCCAACCTGCAGTCTGTGCTCACTGCTCACTGCACGATGCCCAAGATGGGAAATCCGGGCCTCCAAGATCCCAGCAGGTTGAGTTCACATGACTCCTTCCATGTGAACTTTGCTCACATGCTGTACCACGGAGCTGTGCTCCCCAGCCCTGCGCTCTGAGCGCAGCTGCTCATCCCATGCTGCTTTTGGTCTGCATGGCACACGGACCCGGGCTCTGTCCCACTCTTGGCAGGAGGCTGCATTCCCAATTGTGCCTCCGTCCACCCCTCAGCAGTCCCAGTTAAGTCCTCATCTCCTCGGATCGCCCCTCATTGCCATCTCTGGTCCTGATCATTTCCCTCACCCATCTCTGCTTTCCGTTTATAGTTGGCTCAGCAGATGTCAGCACCTTCTGATACATGACAAAGCTGCAAATATCAAGCCTCTTTTTTTGCCTGGCATTTATTCCCACCACTAAACTCGACTCTCTATAACTTGCAATGCCCACTGGTTGTTACAGGGGAGAGGATTTTATTCACCTGTGATAAAAACCTCAGAAATACCGAGCTGGGGAAAGTTACAGCTGCTCAGAACCTTTCAGCATTTGCACTTTCTCCTTTCTATTAACGAGCTATTCAACAAGTTAAGCCTGAGCAACTGCTCCTGACCCCTTGGCCAAAGTGTCATCTGTGACCGTGCTCTGTCATTTGCAAAATGGAATGGCTCTGACTGCTTGAGCACACCGCTCTGCGGTGACATTTCCAGGACATCCGCACTCCAAAGGCACGCAGTAGCCTTGGATTAGAGTTTAAAATAGAAACATGTTTGCCTTTGTGTACGGCGTGGGATTGCTAGGGAGAAATGGCAGTGAGTGCACGCAGCTGGATTGCACGACCTGCAGGAGCTGCTGGGACTCGGTCTGCTTGTCACGTTACAGCCATTCTCCGGGCGATTTATTCAGCTGAGTCAGGAAAAGCCGCTGCCTGCTGCTTCTAAGAAACTCTCTGCACCTCAGGAGAGACAGCGCTAATTAACACAGGTCTAAATTCGAGCAGAACTAAGGCTAGTGCTTGGAAAACGTGGGGTGAGCATAAAACCAGGAGGGCTGTGTGCAACCCGCTGAGCTGCCTACAGGTGCCTGAGCTTCAGGCTGTGCTTGGAGCTGGTGGCGGTGCTGCTCCGTGTCGTGCAGGCTCAGTGGGAGCTGCAAAGGCCCTTGCTGCCCTTCTCTGCAATGCTAAGTGAAACTGGTCTCAGTCGGTCTCGGTCTCAGAACGGTAAGCCTGTTAACTTTGGTTTCCTAACAAACAACAGCTGAGATTCTTTTGTTTGTTTGTTTTAGGTATAGTAGTTTCCAAACACTGGCAGCAAGCTGCTGTTCGTCTGCTTGCTGGTAAATGGTAGCTGCTGACTTCCTCCTAACCCCGCTGAACGCTCACCCGAGCTGGGTGGTGAGCAGAGCTCATCCCCCCCGGAACCTCACGAGGGCAGTCACAAGGGATGGGAGCACCATAGGCTCTTCCATGCGCTCCCATCCCCTCTCTGCCCTCCCCTCACCCTCTCCTCCTGCACCTCACTGTCCCCTGTGCAGCCCTGTGCCCTCTCCTGCTGTGCAGTGGCAGCTTTCAGCTGTGTTGTAGGGAGCATCCAGCTGATTTATTGCTCTCAGCATCTCTTAGTTTGTAATAAAGTTTTCAGCAGCTCTGCTGAGGTTGCTCCCCACCCCCACGCACGCACACATCCCTGCGCTCGCTTTGTTCTTCTCACACATAATGTCAACTCATAAACCTTTCATCAAGTCAACCAGGTGGAAAAAACCCATTACTGAAAGAAGTGTTCATTCAGGTTTGGGGGTGGGGGGGTGGAAATGGAGGAGAAAGTTCCCCAATGGAAAAAAAAAAAAAAAAAGAAAAAAAAAAAAAAGGAAGAAAAGCTGTGTGTGCTCTGAGCTGAGTGCTGGCTCTGTGGCACACCCAGGTGCCAGGCCCCAGCAGATCTGTCATCCCAGTGACAGGAGGTGGAAGAGCTGCACACATATCCAAAGAGGCAGTGGCTTGAGCCTGATCCCCACTGATGAAAGGAAACATCAGCACTGCTGCTCTCTGCCAGTACTAACGAAACCACACGGGTTGTTGAGCAGCAGGAGGACCCCAGCAGATGGGTTGAAGCCATGTTGGCTGAGGATTGAGTGCTGATTGGTGCTGCTCATGCTGCCCAGCATGGGGCTGGCATAGTCGGTGGGAACGAGCTGTGCAGAGGGAGCCAGCAGTGTGCCCTGCTGGCCGAGGAGATGCTCTGATTGACCAATGGTTGGCCAACAGTTGACCATGAGCCAGCAGTGCACCCTCATGGCCAAGGAGGCCTATGGGACCCCAGGGTGCATTGAACAGGGTGCTAGCAGGGTAAGGAGGTGCTGCTCCCCTTTGCTCTGCCCCAGGAAGGTCACTATGCCCAGTTCCAGGCAGACTGAACTGCTAGAGAGAGGCCAGCACAGGGCTGCAAAGAAAGTGGGAGACTGGAACACCTTCTGATGGGGATGGGCTGAGAGCCCCAGGGCTGTTCACCTGGAAAACAGAGAGGGGATCTGAGCAATGCTTATCAGTATCTGAAGGCTGGGAGACAAATGGATGGGCCAGGATCTGTCCAGTGGTGCCCAGCACCAGGACGAGGGCTGCCAGGCACAGGCTGGAGCCCAGGGGATTCCATCTGCACATTAGGGGGAAATTCTTTACCTTGAGGGTGCCAGAGTGCTGGGACAAACTGCACAGAGAGTTGGTGCAGTCTGGTTCTCTGGAGAGATTCAAGATCCACCTGAATGCTTTCCTGCATTAGAGGGGTTCAGTGGGGAGCTCCAGAGGCTTCTTCCATCCCCTATGGATCTGTGTGGTGCTGAGGAGATGTGTGAAGGGCAGGGATGGAGCATCTGAGGCTTTGATCTGGGGAAGAAGGAAAAAAGAAAAAAAAAAATAGCAGTAAAATTTGACAAATTTTGAATGGAATTTCAATAAAAAAGGGTGGATAGGTGGAGTTCACACCAGCATCTTTGTGGTTTTGGGAACACGCTTTGGGATTTGATGGATTGCTTTTTGCGCAGGGACATGGAGAATGTACTGCACAAAATTTAATTGAAACAGTTTTCCAGAGCTGCTGGAATGGAATGGATGACAGAGCTGCTGCTCTGGAGAAGGGAAACGAAGGCTCTGAGATGGAGAAAGGATGGAAGACAACAAAGGAGCACAGGCAGTGACATCTGTCACTGGTATTTGATAAGTTAAAAATTCAGCATAATCTCCTGCCACCCTGTCCGCCGTGCTGAGTTCCAACAGTAACAGAATTGTCATGATTTCTACATGAATTAATTCAAATCTCTTTTTGCATGATATGGTGTAAGAAAGGGGCCATCTGGTTTATGTTCTAGGTGTCAGAACCACTCATACCAGCACACTCTCTTAGTGCAAGATGTATGTTGACTGCACATATTAATGTCTCCTTACCCTCTGCCTCCCTGAGACCTGATGCTGTTGTCCCATTATGGTGCTGCCATTTATACTGTCAATAGCAATAATAGGAATAATGCAATACTGGCATGCACACGGAACCTCCAATTACAGATGTGGCTGAGCTACATTTGTATTGCTTCCTTCACACGTGGGAAGCTTAGGGATGTTAAGTGGGAACACGCTGTGATAAGGATAGGAGTGGACCAGTGCACCATAGAAGGTTGTCCAGAGGGAAAGAATGGGATCAAGAAAATGGGTCTGACTTTCTGGGCTGTTAGTGGTGCTTTGAGTATCAGTTTTTATAGTGACTTTCTGTTGGTGTGTGCTTGAATGTGCCAAATCTGAACAGGATCAGCTCACTGGTAGCAGCCAATGAGCCACTGCCCCTATCCCTGCACTGCAGAATGGGGCTCAGAGCAGTGGGTGAAGGAGTCCTGCTGCAGAAAAACTCATCTACTGCAGATTAGCTCTATTTATACTGCGAAGGCTCTGGCTTAAGTGAGGAGCTTTTTTCCTTAGAAATATTGTCTTAGCATGAATTTATCTCAAAATGAACTTTGTGGTAAATATAATTTAAGCATAAGCTTAAATTCAAGGTCTTATTTAAGTGCTTTTCTACTTTACTTGCCAGCGAAGGATCCGGCCTGGGCTTTGAACCTCTTCAGGGAGAAGAAACAGATTAATGAGATTAGAACGTTTTAAATCACTTCTGTACTTTTCTGGGCCGCATGATCTTTATAATGCCACATCTCTATGGACTCCACGAAGTGCATTGGCTGGGTGCTGGTAGGCAGGGATGAGGGAAATGAGGCTTGCTTGTGCATCCATTCAGATTTGGGGAACGTATTCAATGGCCTGTGGGTATGTTGAGTTTCATACGTCAACGTGTGTTTAATCTCTCTGCCTGCTTTTTGAAAAGCACCGTTTTAGAACTAAACTCTCAACCTTGTGGGCCTGATTTCCTCAGTGAGTTTTGTACAACCAGGCCAGTAACACGAGGAATGGGGTCGTGGCCGATGGTGAGATGGGCACAAAATGTTCAGAGCACACAGGGCTCTGGGCTGGCACCTGTGGGACCTCCTGCCTACACCAGCATATGTGGGCACGCACACACAGCCCTGCAGCCCCGCAGGCAAAAGGCAAATCCGTGCCTCTTTGAGTTTTGCTGTTGTTTTCTTCCGAGTTCCGAACGAAGCCATCCTTGCAGCAGTGCAGGAGTTGGAGCCACGAGCTCAGGTTTCCCCCAGTGTCACCGGGTGGTTTCCATTTAGCAGTGATGCAATGTAAAGTGACCCCGGTGAGAGCAGTGGGTGTAATGCAGGTTGTTGGCCCGCGGGGTGCAGGGCTTTGTCAAAGGGAAATGGAGCAATTGCAACAGACTGGAGTTTCCTGCAGCTAAAGTTTCCCAGCAGACAAAGTTAATCTGTTCCTCAAAGGCTTTGTGTGAAGGAGAGAAGCGAGAAGCACAAATCCTACGAAATATCGAAAGCCTCAGGATTTTGTCTGCCCTGAGATTTTCACCAAGGCAGGTTTCCCCAAGGGTTTAATTGCATGTTCATCTCTCGCAGCCTGTGCTGGCTCAGGCTTTGAAAAGCTACATGAGAAGGAGCAGGGGAGAAGTCCAGAGTGGTGTAAATGCTGCTGCTGGTCGCTCCTAGTCAATGTCAGACCATCCCTGTGAACCCATCTGCACAGTGGAGAGCTCAGAGTGTGGGGATGGGGATGGGGATGGGATGGGGATGGGGATGGGGATGGGGATGGGGATGGGGATGGGGATGGGGAGGGGATGAGGATGGGGATGGGGTGGGGATGAGGATGGGGAGGGGATGAGGATGGGGTGGGGATGGGGATGGGGATGGGGATGGGAATGGGGATGGGATGGGGTGGGGATGGGGATGGGGATGGGAATGGGGATGGGATGGGAATGGGGATGGGGAGGGGATGAGGATGGGGATGGGGTGGGGATGGGGAGGGAATGAGGATGGGGATGGGGATGGGGATGGGGATGGGGATGGGGATGGGGATGGGGATGGGGATGGGGATGGGGATGGGGATGGGGATGGGAATGGGGATGGGGTGGGGATGAGGATGGGGAGGGGATGAGGATGGGGTGGGGATGGGGATGGGGATGGGGATGGGAATGGGGATGGGATGGGGTGGGGATGGGGATGGGGATGGAAATGGGGATGGGATGGGAATGGGGATGGGGAGGGGATGAGGATGGGGATGGGGTGGGGATGGGGATGGGGAGGGAATGAGGATGGGGATGGGGATGGGGATGGGGATGGGGATGGGATGGGAATGGGGATGGGGATGGGATGGGAATGGGGATGGGGAGGGGATGAGGATGGGGATGGGGTGGGGATGGGGATGGGGATGAGGATGGGGATGGGGATGGGGATGGGGATGGGGATGGGGAGTCAGGCGGGAGGCACAGCGTGTGTATGGCTGTTTCCCACGTAGAAATTGAGAGTATAATTAAAAATAAATCACCGTAGCTTTTAGTTTGATGAAATTACCAATTATATTAACAGCAGCTTGAGCTGACTCTAAATCACTTCCTGCAGAACGTCGCTTTGGGATTTAAAATGTTTGATCGGTTAAAGAATGTGTTGCGCTGCGTTTGGGAAAGAAAGGAGCAAAACATGGATCACACAGGTGTGAATGCAGGAGGTTCTTAGATCCACAGTGCCTGAAGTCTATGAGAACTGAAATATGCCATTCTAAAATGCATTCTAAAATCCCAAAGCTGCTCCCAAGCACTCCATCAGCTCCATTCGGGTGTGGGTCAAAGCCATGGCTTCTTATTTTATAGCATTTTCTGATGCTGTGTTCTATGTTGCGATCGTGGTAGCTTCAGAAATCACAATGTGAACTCGTGAATCTTGGAAGTCTGGGGTTTACACTGCTGCAGAAGGGCTATTTGTTGAATACAAGGCCTGATCTGGAAATGCATTTAAGACATGCATGACTTTGAGCATATAAATAGTTGCACAGAAGTCAATGGGACATAAATTTATGAATTTGCCTAAGTGCTTTGCTGGATCTCTGCCTGAGGAACCACTTACCACGAGTTTGAATAACAGAATGATGGCCTCATTAATGAGCAAAGCTCTGGACCAAGAGCATCAGTGAGATGTGAAGTCCAACTCCATGCCATATCTGTGCTACTCGCCTTGACTTCATCTACGTAAACTCATTCTGCTGCGCTGACATTTACATCCTTTGCCCTTTCCAAATTGTATTTATAAAATCCAAATTGATTTATAAGTTCCATTTCACACTCGTGAGGGCAGTGGGATTGTGCAAGATGTAGAGCGGCAGTCTCAGCGATCTGGGATGGGTGCAAATCAGAGCAGGCAGTGCAGCACCACAGGGACACGGCTCAGTCTGTGCAGGAGATCTGTGTCTGCTGTGCCATCTGAGTGCTGTTCTCTGCACAGCGCCTCTAGGAGAAATCACAGCACCTGCTTGAAGCAGCTCTGTGAGCTGTTACGTTTATCAGCTCAGACAGTGCAGGTAGCAAGAAGAGCCTGGGTCAGGTCTTTGCTGAGCAAAGCGCTGTGTAAAACGCTACAAAAAATAGGGTCTGCCTTCAGAGCATTGCAATGTAGATAAAAACAGCAGCGTGGTGGTGGGACAGGGCTGGAAGGCCTTTTGCTACATTGGGGTTTCTTCTAAAACACGAAGTAGCAGCACGGCCTGGAAGACCGTGGTATAAACCACGAGGCAGAAGTCATTTGCTGAGCTGTTTCAGCAAGTAAATCCATCTCAGGATTCTTGCACTTGGAACGGCATTGCTACAAGTTAAAATACTTGATGGTATGGTGCTGTGGCACGGTTAGTGGGCACGGTGGGGATAGGCTGATGGTTGGACTTGGTGATCTCAGAGGCATTTTCCAATCTTAATTCCATGGTTGTTTGGCTGATTTGTTGTTGTGCGCAAATCTTTATTCCAATCAAATAAGGAACGCTACCAAGACCAAAAGAAACTTTTGCAAGCCATCTCCAGGCTTCAACTGGTAAAAGGCTTAGTTGAGCTTTGGGCAGTGAGAGCAGCTGCAGAGCACAGAGGGTGTGCAGGGATGGGGGCTCAGCCTATGGCGTGGCACAGCCCAGCTGCAGCAGCAGCAATGCACGGACATGCACAGAGACACAGCACAGACTGACCCTGCACCTCCACCTCCTAAGAACATCCAGTAAGCAAACATTTGGGAGGTTTAATTTATGGAGATCAGTGTGTCAGGCATATTTTGAGGAAACTTTGGGACTGTTTTCCAGAAGTGAGCCCCAGAATTCCTCCAGGATCTCCAGGCGCTTTGTTGTTTAAAGGACCTCCAGTCCTTCCCATTCTCACAGCATCCTCTGCTGTGGTTCACACACAACTGTGTTAACACGAGTCTGGAATATCTCAACACATAATTATTTATCCTTCAAAAAAAAAGCCAACAAAGAAAACCATGTCTGAATCTGACTAATATCCCTTCCCAGCCTGCCAAGTGGGGCCTTGTGTTTTCAGTATTGAAAACCAAGCCTGACTTGCTGCATATTTTGTGTTACTATGGTTTATGTCCAAATGCAAGGATTTAATTTTGTCCGTCATCAAGCCGTGGTTTCCATATGACACCAATACATTCCTTCTTCCTCCTGCTGTTCTGACAGACGATGGAATAGAATTAAGCACTGCCACTACTGTGCTTAAAACACAGGAGTTTGTGCTCCTTTGGCTTTGGAGATCAAGGGGCAGATCTTCAGTGGTTAGAAACTGTCTTCACCAGAGATAGGAACATTTACACCACTTACCCCAACTGAGGTGCAATCTTAGATGTATTTATTTATTTTGCAGTGCCGTTTGAAGATACAGTAAGACTGAAAGTAAGATTGACTCTTGTCGTCTTCTCTGCAGAGCCCTTATGAAAGATGACTGTTGTGTTTCCATCTGGAGCAGCTGAGCAGCCTGACTTATGCCTCTGGAAGTCAGTAGAGAGAAAACCCTGTGCACATTCACCCCTAACTGCATCCTGCCCTCCCAGTTTCAATGGAGCAGTACCAACCCTGCAAAAAGCCAACCCACAGACTCCAAACTGAGGCTGAGAGGAGAAAGATGAGCGGTTCCCTCAGAGCAGCTGATGCTGCAGGGGAGCTGCAGGAGTGATGCACGAATCTCACATTGAAATTCAAGTTTTGGATCTCAAAAGTAATAGGGTTCTTCCACTCTGCAAGGACGGCTCGGTGCCTGGGGTTGCTGTGATGTCATTCCTTTTGGGAACCTTTTTGGGTGAAGTCAGTGCAGGTGACCTCAACCTCCATCAGAACACCACTGGTGTGATCCTGGGCTGCTGGATTCTCAATTGCTCGTAGCGTTTTCCCTGTCTGTCCATCCACAGTGCTCCATCAGTGTGCTGAGTTACATCTGAGTGTTGTAATGCAGCTGAGCCGAATAATCCCTGCGGATAGGAAGAGGAGATGGATGCACTCTCCTCAGGAAGAAGAGTCCAAGCGGATGATAGCAACGATCCAGCTGGACCTGCAAGTCAACACCATTCCCGGATTTAGCCGAGAACTTTGGCAGTTTTTGAGTTGCTTGGGATTTTGCCCTGGATCCTCAATGTCAGAAATGGCTGCTGCCCAGATTTGCAAGGTGTGGTACAGCCACTGCTGCTGATGCCAATAGTCAAGGAGAGGGGAATGAAACCTGCTGAGACTTAGGAATGAAACAAATCAGCATTAATTAAAAGCAAATGCTATCTGTTGACTAAGAGGTTCCAAAGCAGATGTTTGTCAAAATCGCCAGGAGATGGGTCATCTGAAAGCAGAGGTAATAAATAATGAGAATGATGTTTCTAGTCATTTCATGTTGTCTCAGGTCAAAACCAGGTGTCAGTCAGGGCTGGAAGTATCACAGAGTGAAACACGTTGTGTTGTTCCACTGCAGGGAGCTCCATGCCACCATCTCTGTGTTTGTGACCCATGTGCTCAAAGCACTGTGCGCCTACGGACCCGTGGCAGCATTACATGCACAGCTGGCAGCGTGCTGGGCAGGCCCTCACATCACTCCTACTCCATCAAATGGCTCTCTGCAAGTTTATGCTCAGGTGGATGCATGTTGGAATGGCATTGGCACTTCTGTGGCTCTCCATCCCTTTCTGGCAGCAGCACAGAGGAATTCGGGCAGCTCACTCTGTTCTGTCCTGGGATACATCAAAAGATGAAGAAACGTCCAGCTGTGATGCAAACCAGCTTTTCCAGGTAAGATTTCTGCTTCTAATTCAGCACTGTCAGCTAAACTTGGGATGCCTTATTCCTGTAATGTGCTTTTACAACTTAACTGTGGTCTTCAGACCAGGCAGCTCTGCACTGTGCAGCCTGCAGGTGAAGCAGCAGGTCCTGGGAGGCTCTTCCTACGGTCAGGGCTGCAGAAATATAAATATGTGTAGGGCCAAATTCACTGCTGACACAAGGACACATAATGCACAGTTTTCAGAAAGATATACCTGCTTGCTCTTGAAAAGAGCATGGCCTGCTTGTTTCCTCATGTACCACCATATATAATATCCTCATAGAAACATACTTTGACCAAGTTCTAGTATTTATATACGGTGTGGTATATGCTGTATAAATATCCATGGGTTCAATTGCCAGCACATAAATCAGCGCAGTTAAACAAAGACACAGATTTACACTCCCTGCAATTCTGATGTTATAAATGGATCAGTGTGAGCCAGCTCCCAGCCTGGCACTTCACATGCAAATACCAGTCATGTCTACAGGCAGGAGATGGTAGGGATGGAAGTGTGGGCATCTAAATCTTCATACCAGGACTGCTGCATTCCACACTCAACTGGTCTGTGCGTGGGGGATGTAAAGGCAAAGTTATGAGGCTGGGCTAGCACTCAAACTTCATTTTCCAGATGAAGTGAAAAGCATTTTTTTTTCCCCATAGCTTTAAATGAGCAAAACTGTATCAGATTTCAAGAATGCAGCCCTTTGTTTCAACCTCAGTTTGTTTACAAAGAGTGTGGTAAGGAAACAGTAAGGAATTAAACCTGTGGGTGCATTGTTTGCCTTGGGATTTATCTGTGGGGCTGTCTTCACGTACCTGTTTCGATATGTGTTCTGCAGCTCTGAAGATATGCATGCTAGAGCAAAAAAAAGCCAGTGTTTAGAATTAATTTATCCAAGTACCCACTGTGCAAAGGTGCCCTGTGCACACATTTGGTTGTACATAGATGTGAGCATAGAATAACTTTTGCGTGCAGAACCACACACAAATTATACACAGACAACTAAGCGTATGCCCAGCACTCCCTCAATAATGCATCCTTCCAAGGAACGTCCAGCTTATTTGTGTCAGCAGACAGACCCCCAACCCAAGGAGGCACTAATATAGATGCACAGTGAAGCCCAGAATCTCAGCACCTGTAGGAGCAATCAGTTGTTGGAGCACTGTGTGTCCCCTCTCCCTGCTCCCCATCCCTCCCAGGCAGTGCTCTCCATCCCGGATCCTCTGATCTTTGCCCTCTTTCTCTTCAAATTAAATTTCAACTTATTTTTTTTTTTCTTCTGGATCTCTGGCAGAGTGACAAGGCAGTGCCAGAACTGTCTTTTAATACACAAAAGCATAAATAATGCCATCCATCAGAGCTGTCACTCACAAAGATAGATTGCTGCTTGTCCAGACGTTGGAATGACACAGAAGTGAAAGTTAGGAACCGTCTCTTTTCTTTGCTCTCTTTCTTTTTCTTCTTCTCTCTCTCTCTCTTCTCTCTTTTTTTTTTATTTGCCGGACTGCTTGATTCTGATTAATGGTGCTGTCAGGGAGGGATTCCGCTTGCCCGGATAATGAGTCAGGAATGTATTCCCTGTCACAAACACAGCAGATGTCAGGGGCAGAAGGGCCCGGGAATGCCAGAAACAATATACAGTTTCTTCCTAGTCCCCTGACAGGCCAATATGCTGCACAAGGTCTAATTTATGTAGACAAAACGCAGGCAAGGGGCTGTAGCAGCAGAGAAACTGTGCTGGGAAGTCTGAACTACAATGCAGCAGGGGAGAGAGCTGAAGGGAGGTAATGAACGCTAGCAGTGGGACTCAATAGCACTGCATCAAATGGCCTTAACAAGAATGGCCCAGGACCACTTTGACTCCATTAAAGTGCACTTTACATCATTACAGAGAGAAATCAAACAGGGCAGAGGGCTTCTGTTTCCTTTAATGGCTCGATTAGGTTATTCACTCATCGAGGTTTGCAGCTGTCATAGTAATGCAGCAACTGCCAGCAGAGGTACAATAGCACTCGTGGCAGCACGGGGCCGTGTGCCCTCTCAAAGCAGAGTGCAGTGCCTCCCCATGTGCACACGATGACTGTGCAAAGGCAGAATGAGAGGGCATTTGGCAGGCCTGGTAAAAGAGCTTCTGAGGGATTTGCCTTGAGATGCCTTTTGCTTTTGGGGGTGGCCACATGGAAGCCTAGGAAAGGGTCCATGGCTTTGCCCAAAGCCTTTGGTGAGCTGGGGACCTGGAGAGGCATTCCCTGAGCTGGAAAGAAACCCATTGCTTTCCAGCTATAAAATGCTGATATCATAAAACTAACTCACACATTGGGAAAATAAATTAGCCTTTTGAAGTGCATGCAACTGCACTGGTCTGCTGCACTCTTAGCTCAGCACTCTGGGGCAATGCAGGCTGCCAGTGCTTGGTCAGCACTCGGTGTAATGAGGTCCTGGTCCAGGAGGACCAACTGGTGTACCTCCATCCCATGAAGCTTTTCTGAGGTGCTGCCAGCCTTCCTGTGCTGAACGAGTGCTGAAAATATTCCTTACAGGAGGTGGAAGAACTGCTCCCTGCTGTAATAGTAAGATAATACCACCACAGAGATCAATTCCTGTGCTGGGGTAAGTGTCCTCATCACCCTAAATCTGGTGCTAGACCATTTTACTGAAATCAATCCTAAAAGGAACACCTTAAGGTGTTCTCGTCTTTATCTCATTGTTGAGCATTTAGTCCTGGCTTTTATCATAGTGTTTGGTCAATCTGAACCAAATAGGATTCAATGGAGGCCCTGAGCTTTCCCCAGAGCTACCATGTCCCTATAGTACACACAGCCTGTGTAGGAGATCTGAAAGTGGTGCTGTTTTAGTGAAGCATGCTCACTCTGCACAGGAGCTGTGCTGGCACTGGGTTGGCCGGGCCCACACTCTGAAGGCACGGTGACATTTTTAGTCAGATCAGTATAAATCCAGCTACTGGGCTACATTTGATCCCATTTGCAGTGGCAGCAGTCCAGAGCATCTCTGCTGCAAACACCAGCCTGCATGTTCTTTTGGTTCAGTGGCATAGGCTGGCACAGTGGTGCCAGCATCAGTGGAGAGGTTGTCTGTAGGTCTGTCCCAGTGCTTCACTTTTGCCTTTACAGGGCTGTAAGTACAAGGATTTGGGGGCACTGACTTGCATTGAAAAGTCGTTTCTCCCCAAAGCTCAACATGTTTTTTATTTAAAATAACTTTGTCTCCACTCAGAGTGCCCCTAATCGAAACCAGCACCTAACCATTAGCCTGAAAATGAAGGAAATAAAATTAAAGATTGCAATTGCTTTGGTTTTACAAGCTGGAGGCCTGGTGAGGCTTTCAGGAGAGGAGGGGAGAAGAAGGGCTCCTTTTTCTCAGTTTTGCTTGTATTACACTGATCAAAGCAGCATATTGTTAAGTAAGCACAAGTCTGGATTTGGAAATTTAGTGCATTAAAACAGCTGTGATTGACATCGGATTGCAGGAGGCAGTGCTGAAGGGAGTGCAGAGCACAGGGCTGGCATGTCTCGGGTGTTGCAGGGAGCTGCTGGGTGGGAAGGGGTACAGAGAGTGGGAAAAGGGGCTGCTTTGGTGCTGCAGGTCAGCGTGGAGCCAGGCAGGAATGTGGGAGGGCACTGCTGCACATTAAAAGTAAGTGTACTTAATGTGGCTTGCCTTAAAACAAAAGTTAGTTTACCAGTGTGGCCAGTGCAAGTATATATTCCCAGCACCCTTTGCTTCCATTTCTCTTTTGTACCCTTTGAGCGATTCCCCCTATCTTAAGTGAAACTGAAGCTCTGCTCTGCCTCCTTCTCCACATCTCCCTTTATAATTCAAAGAGGAGCTGAGTCTGAGCTCCTGCAGGACCCAGGCTGAACTCCTGGCACCTTTGGCACGCGGTGATCCCTGGGTGTGATGGACGTCCTATGGAAGCAGCTGTGACATGGACATCAATAACAATATGGGGAGTGCTCCATGGGCTGAGCTGTGATATGTACTGCCAGTGGTGCTGAGAAGAATGAGCAGTGCTTAACTGCTTAAGCACAGCCTTGGCTACGTGATGCTGTTGGGAAGGGAGAAGCAGAGGTAGGATTGTTACAGCATTCATCTCTCCATGCCTTCCATTGGAATGAAGCTGTGCTCTCACTTGGACCAGAGTCCATAGCAATGTTACTGAAAGGGGGGCAGTGACACAGGTAATGCCACGGCTGTTTGCATCCGTGCAGAGTAGCTACATGAGGCCAGGAGAAAGAGAATGGGACTGTGATGGAGCCAGCAGGGATGCCAGGCTGTCCTCTGAGCCTGAATGGAGCACTGCTGGGAAAGGAAAGTGCAGCATTGGGAACAGAGAAGGTGCCTCCCAGGGCCCTCTGGCCCTTTAGCCCCACTGTGCATCAGCATTCAGAGCAGCAGCTGAATTTAAGTTGTTTAAGCTGTCACCTGCTGAACTCTGCAGAAGTTGCAGCCCAAAACATTTATGATTATCGGAGTCAGCAGAGCATTGTGTGTAACCTGAGTCCTGCTAGGACCAGGTCAAAACCTGGTCAGTGCTCAGGCATCTCCCTGGCATCCCATCCCCACAGCCCCACGAGAGGGGATTGGATTTCAAACGCACTGTGTGTCGTCTTTAAAAGACATAATACAAATAATTGGCACCCCAGGACCAGGCGTCTGCGTGGGGAAGGAGGGGAGCAGAGCTCATCTGATCAAAGATGCCCCAGCCGCCTCGCCGAGCCACGTCCCTCAGGAAGGAGCCTGGAAAGACCAATTTTCACAGATCTCAGCACCAGGAAATGGGCATTTCATCATGAGTTGAGTCATGGAGAGGAGGGCTCGGCCGAGCTGCTGCTGCTAAAGCAGAGACAAATGTAATTTATTACCCTGCGTCCTGCTGAGGCTCGGGGAACTCAGGAGGAACAAGCAGCGCTAAGGAGCCCTGGCCCCCAAGGAGGCCTTTTGGAGAGTGACTAATCGAGATGGGGTGTTCTCATCCATCCGAGCACGTTCCATCCTTTCACAGATTGGTGTCACAAAGCAAACAGCACAGAGGTGCAGGGAGAAGGGCTGTTCTGACCTGAAAGTCAGGGCACCCAGCTCATCTCGCAGCTCCTGGAGGTGCTTCTGTCACTCAGCAGCTCACTTCGTCTTCTCCTCTCTCAGTTCCCCATCTGTCAGAGCAGCACAGCACACTCAGGTGCCATAAGGAAATAACACATTCCTGGGGGCACCCCCTCTCCAGGCAGAGGCTGTGCTGTTGGTGCCTATTTTGGATTAGCAGAGCAGAGAGGCGATGCTCGGAGATGAATATGCAACGTTGCAGGAGTGATTTTACGTCTGTGCACCTACTGTAAAGCTGATGCTCCCGTACTGTCACTGCAGGGGGGTCATTAACAGTTCTGAGATGTGCTCAGGGTTTTCAGGTGAGTGGGGGCCCTTCCCAGCAATGCAAGGTATTGGGTTTCTCATGTGTGTGGTGATTAACTGATAGTACTAAGTGCTGAAGCCCACCACTTCCCATATGTGCAAGCGTGTGTGCGTGTGTAGCAAGGCCAGGCAAATGACTAATGCAAACCTGAAGAGAGACAGCAGAGCATATTGTAAAGATCAACCCTATTTCAGCTTATGTTCAAATCGGAAATGCCAGAGATTGTTTCATAGTCTTCTGCAATGTTCATTATAAAAGTCCCCAGATGGCAGATGGCTATTAGCTCACTGTGACCTATATAAATGTCAAACGTAAAGCTATTGCCCCAGCGAAAATCTCAAAATAAATAACAACAGGAGGGATGCTGTTCCGCTGCCACCAGGATTTATGGATTATGAATTCATGCTAATTCATCCCAAAGTCGGCAGAGGCATGAATGCTGTCCTTTTGGAGGGATTCACTTCACACCTGCTTGCAGATGAATGCGGGTCCTGCACGCCTGGTTCTGCACCGATGTCCTCTGCACTGCATCCCCCTATGGGTGGAAGCAGCACACCTTTGTCTGAGGCTCTCCTTTGTTTGCCAAAATCTTGTAGCTACATTTCAAACAGCAGTTCCGGATTGTTTTCTTTACCCTTGTTGATCACAGTCAGAAAAGGTGGATTTCCCCCCAAGTTCTCAGGAGGTGGTGGCTCATAAGGGCTAACCTGCACTCACTGGGGCTATCTGTGTGGAGCAGGGTGGAGGAAGGGGCTTTGTTTGCTCCATCCTTCTGTCATTGAGTCCTCACAGATCAGTAATTGCAATTTCTGTAGCGAAACTTTCCCAGCCCTTCTTCCTTCCATCAGATCAGTCCAGGATGGAACAGATGCACTTTGTAGAAAGCCCAGAGTATTAGTTGTTATACCTCCCCCTGGTCTCGTTTGCATCATCATCCATCTGTGGTAGCTGTGTCACCAGAGCTGATCCAGCCCAGGTCGTGCTGCAATTGAGGTGTGGGGCTGTGGGTGTAGAGCAGAGCCCCATGTCGACACCCCAGCATCTCAGCTGGATGGCAGCAGCACGTGCAGCCCACAGCTCCTCAGTGTGCTGGGGGCCTGTCTCTGCAGGGAGCCGTGAGGAGCAGCTAATTGCATGAGGCTGCAAACAGAAGCTCAGCACTATTAAAGCCCCATGTGGCTGCTCCGCTTCACAATAACACGTCTGCAGCTTGCTGCAGTTTCATCTAACCACGAGGCTTTGATGTACCCTTATTAACTTCATACCTTGCCTCCATTTGTCTCAACTTTTCTCAATGTACCCAGTAGACGAGACCTTTGTAAGGAAAAGAATCGCATTCGTGAGCTTGAAGGAATTTATCCTAAATGGCCGTTTTAGGATGATGGGCTTTGCAGTCACCACTCAGTGTGTTCCTTTATATTTCAGTGGTGCTCAGATGGTATCAAGGATACACGGTGCTCAGAAATGAGCAAAACCAGAAGAAGATGGTGGAAAAAAGTAAGGAAATTGTGGAACTGGAAAGCTGTGTTCCCCTTAAGGAGCACTTCACAGAACAGGTAGTTGCTGTCAAAATGCTTTAAGCTTCACCAACACAAATTCCATGTTGTTGCTGGTTTCATAATACATTGCTCAGTGAAAACATAAACGAGCTGATTTGAGAAATATTTCATCCACATGAAAGACAGTTTGGTAAACAAAAACACAAGTGAATATTTTATTAATGCTTTTGATAAAGATGTGAACGCGGAGTGATATCGTGCAGTGAATGAACCAACTTATTAAAAAATTAAGAGGGAAGGAGGAATGTGGGTCAATTTTATCAACGCAGGAACAGCTTCAGTCACGTTTGTCTCACAGAGACGAGATTTCATTTTTGAACTGTTGCGATCATAAACATTCCCGAGGAGCACAAACTCACTTTCATTTCCTCTCACTCTGCTTCGTATTGGCTGAAAGCTCACAGCCCTCTGAAGCTGAGCATCCCTTTGTATTCACAAATGTCTCAGCTGGGGGTGCACTGCTGTCCTGCCAGTGTTGGGCAGTGAGATTTGTGCCATGCATGCAGTGTGTGCTGTGTCAGCACGGTGCTCGATGTACAACACAAGGAATGGTCCCATTTGCAACGCTGATCCATCCAGCCCAGGGCTGGGAGTAGCAGTGCATGCTCAGAGCTGTGCCTCCTCCTCCAGCACTGCATTCCACGTCATCCATCCCCACTGTGCCACAGCGTTACATCAACAGGCGACTGAAATCACACTTGAAAATTAATTTCCCACAGAGGTTTGGCCAACAGCTGACAGGTGACAGATTGCTCCGTTGGTTGTGCACGTATTGGTTCTGCCCTAACGTGAAATGGAGGTCTTGGAGCAATGTCTTTTTGGTTTTCTTTCCTTTTATTAAACCTGTAATTCCACCGTGTCAAAAATTACAGCCATCGGTCGGTGCTGCACAGAATCCTCTGTGCTCGTGGTGAGCCCACGGCTCCAGGACCAGCAGGATTGTGTCCCACTCATTAACTGGGCAGGAAGATCTGATGAGCTCAGGGTCCAACCCGTGCATCTCTGCTGCTCCTGGGATGGAGCCTGGATGTCTGCATGGCATTGCACGGGGACACGCAGGCACCACTGCTGAGAGCGAAGTTAGCTCTGAAAGAAAGGACAAAGAGATTCAGTTCCATCCTCTTCTTTCTTATCTAAAACAAAACAGGAGAAAAAAAACAGTGTTAGAATGAAACAGGCTCCTTAAATTGTGCTCCAACCTGACCCTGAGGGATTCACTCATTGCCCTGAGCTCTGTGCTGGGTCTCAGAAGACAGCCCCACGGATGTGGCATTAGTGGGAGCAACGGCAGAGTGAGGGCTGTTGTTGTGCCAGGCCTGCAGAGAGAACAGACAGCTTGGCTGAGAGCAGATCTTTCTCAGAGGCCCAGCTCCAGCTGCCCATGGAAGCCAAGGAAGTCTGTGCGAGATGTCAGTATTTGAGGAATTGCCATTGCAGAGATGAGGGTGCCTGGTGAACACCAGCATCCCTTGTTCTGTGCAGCACAGCAGGGGGAGAGTTAACGTGACCTAGAAGCAGAAACGAAGGCTTTCCTTTTTCATTCTTTGGCATGCGTGTTTCTTGCTTCTCTGAGTATTTGCATGACCATAAATTCAGAGCTCTGGAGGATATTTTCAGCCAAAGACTACATGTGCAGGATACCATAATGTAAACTGCATATGTTGTGAGAAGTTGTTAAATGGAACCAGCAGATGATAATGTGCCCAGCATTGCTGCTAACATCACTCGATTTCCTCCCACCATAGGTAAAACAAGCCCTTTTCCCAATCAATTCCAATCCTCAGACAGGCCCATAAATTAACATGAGGAAGAGAATGTTTTTGGCTACCAGACCTCCACTGGAGACCCAGGAGTTGGCCCCTGCTTTCAAGAGCAGCTCTGGTTCTGAGGAGATGCAGACAAATGGCCTTCGTCTGCCATTTCCCATCTCTGTGCTCTGCCTTGCAGGCAATGACACGTGTTGGAAAAATTCTGGCACAGCCCAGGACATCTGCCATCTTCCCGGCCTCTTTCCCACTCCTTTTCCAGAGTGGCTGATCCCCTTTCTGTGTGGGTTTTAGGGCTAATGGGAGCTGCAGCGTTTCCTCCTGGCTTGAGGACGTGCAGCTGTTGAAATCACACAGGGAAAGCAGCAAAACTCCATCGGCTCCATCAAGAATCAGGGCTGGAGTGGACAGGACACTGACGTTCTCCCTGGCAAAACATCTGGAAGTCCTATGGGGTTGTTTTTGTTCTTGTTTGGAAGTCTGAAATGTGGATCAGGCAAAGATTACTGTGAGATTTTCTTATGGAGCAGCAATGCAATATCATAACGCTCTTGGTGATCTCAGCATTGCATTCTGTGCCTTTTGGTGTAGAAGGAGCAAAGGGTTCCTGCCATCACCAGCAGCTGCTCCCAAAGCCAGTTGCAGTGCTGGAGCTTAGTCTGACAAATAACCAACAGATTTTCTCTCTGATGGTCCTCAACCCAACTACTGGTGCCTCTCAGGTCCAAATTTTGGGGCAGTATTCATGTTGCTTGTCTGCCTGGATGGAGCCCAATGCTCAGCAGTATGGTGTGGTGAAATGCACAGCTGGATGGGGGCTGAGAGCTGCCCAATCCTCAACCCCACACCAGCAGATCTGTCTGCTTCAAAGGAGGTTGTATACTTTGCTAAGTAACGTTCATACCCAGAAGTGTAACACTGAACAGGGACCAAACATACTGCGCAAGCATAGGGTTGGAGTTTGTGTTTGTGTATGACTTTAAGCTGTCAGGAAAGGATGGCCACGAGGGATGAGTGGTTCTGTGCTTGGGGATGTTCTTTTATTGCTCTGACATCCTTCCATGGAGCTTCTGGAATTGCTTTGCTGAGACATGTGAAGCAGGTTGCTGTCACAGGCAGGATGTGGGGCAGATGATGCATGTGATCCATCCTGGAAATCCTGTCATTTCTCTATTTCGGAGAGCAGATATATATATATATATTTTAAAGTGTTTATAAGTGGAAATTACCAAAAAAAAAAAATAAATAAATAAAAATGCACTTTTGTTTGGAAGCTCAGCCGCTGGGAACCTCTTTACCCATTTGTCACTTGCCAAATTGAGAGTTTTTCCCTGCAAGATTCCAGGGCATTGCACGCACCTCGGGCAGCACAGGCTGAGGGGGAAAGCTCTGCTCAAGGTGTCTGAGATGTCACAAACTGTTGCTGAGCAAACACAGAACCCTCAGCTCGAGCCAAGCAAAGTAACACAGTCGCAGTGTCCAACTTCCCACGTGGTTCTGTGTGCTCCTTTTGCCTTCATGTTCACTTTGTTTCATTTCCTCTGCCATTTTTTGGCTTTAAAACTTCACCTTCACACATATTATTTTGGTACCATTTGTCACAAAGGCTTCTGAATTCCTTTTCTATTGGGTCAAATGTTGTCTGGGGAGCTGAAGGAGATTCCAGCCCCGATCGCTGCAGGACAACTGCATCAGATCACTGCTGCTGGGGATGCTCTCCATAGAATCATACAATCGTGCTCCTGCTCTTGCTGTGGTTTGTGTCTGTGCACTCACAAGGGAGGAACACAGTCCTGGAGCTGCATGGAAAAAAGGCCTTGTAACTCATAGCAATGTCTCTACAGCTCTGTAGAGCTAACCAAAGGAAACTTAAAGCAAAACCAAACCACAGCAACAAAAAAAAGCATTTTTGTGTATACGTTCTGCAACATGATAGCACCTTTTGCAGGAAGGTAGAAAAACGGCTCTTACTCTAAGGAAAAGATTAATTAGGAAGCTTTTTCTGCTGTCCTGCAGATTTCCCCATAAGGGCAGGCGCTGAGCATCCTGATGAGCCACAAGCAATGCTCTATCCCTCTAAAACTGACTTGGTAAAGGCTGGGAGGTGGAATTCTTAGAATTGCAGCCTGGTTTTGATGCTGCCCTTGTCCTGGAGAAGTCAAATGTGGGTTTCTGGGATGGCAGACAGCAGGGCTCATGTGGGAAGCCCTCCTCTTCCCTCCTTCCCCTGGAGGAGCCCTTTTCATTCCCCTCTGCCAGGTCCTTGTGATTGAAATTTGAAAGCATGTAGCTGTTAATCTGGGAGTGATTAAAGAGCCTCATTTCTTGGAAGAGTCAGTACTCATCATCTGCCGTGCTGAATGAGCCTCTAACATCCCCTGATCCCATTATATTGTGATTAATTGTGCCAGTTTAAGTCAATAATTCATTTGTTAAAAATAGGCCTGCAAAGTATCATTTGTCTCTGGGGAGATATCAGAATAAAGAAAAAAAAAAATCATTTGATACTTCTCATTAAATTAGTGTTGGGAGTTCTATTGAAGGGTTCTGTTCATGAAACATTTATTGCAGGCTTATTTGATAAGAAGTTGTATTTGTCTAAAATTATGTCTGCTAACAGATGTAGCGGCCTGCATTTCCCCATTGTTAATGAAAGGATAAAGACTCTAAAGAAGTGCGTGGCGGGGAGAGTTGTCTGTGGTGACAATAAGGGAGATTTCTGAACATGTGTTCCACCAAACAGGCAGAAATAATGTCCTCATCTTTCACTACAAAGCGGGGTCCTCTTCTCCCCGCTCCCTCTTCAGCGTGACAGCGCGGTAATGGGAGGTTGTGTGCCTGCAATGAAAGATGGATGTGCCCCAAAGTCTCATATGTATAAATGGTTATAAATGTTGCATTCATATTCATCGAGCCATTAAAAATGTTTCAGCTGTAAACGGTTCTAAAAGGAATATATAGGGAATAGTAGCTAGCCTGCTAATGATAATGGCCATAACTGACAGAGACGCATGCTTAATATCTTCATCTCTCCAGTCAGTCACACTCCGTGCCACACTGTGCTGCTGGAGATGTGTAGGATGATGCTCAGGTTTTGGGCTCAGAACATCCGTGCTGGGGGCAGCCCAGGTGGAGGAGGGGGCTGTGCTGTCCTTGGTTGTGGGGTTGGTGACTGAAGCCTGGGCCGTCACCCCTTTCTATCTAAGGGCTGTCCAGTGGCATGGATGATGCCAAAGGTGGTTGCAATCATTCTGCACTATCCAACCTTGCTTGGAACCAGTGAGGCAGCACAGGGCTCTCCGTGCTCAGTGGGTCCAAGCAGGGAGCACTGAAGAAAGCAAGGAAGCATTGCTCTGGTTAAGGAAATGCGCACATTGGACTCAAGCTTGTTTTGGAAACCCAATCAAGTCAAGGTTTGTTCCAAAGTATATACCAAAAATAACCCAAACCCCTACAAACCACAAAGCTCTTTGCAAAACAAGGCTCTGCACTTTTTGCATGCGTCTTTGAGACATTTTATAGCTCTTGCATCAGGTTACCTGGTGATCTGCCCATCAGCCATGCCGCACAGTGTACAATCCTTCCATTGTTTGAAAGCCTTCTTGTTTGACAGCAAATTCTATTAATGTGATGTGCTTGGCCAAAAATGTGTCACTGCTGCAGAGGGGAGAGCGAAAAGCGCCTTTGAAGTCTGAGTGACAAGTTTCATATGTCTGCGTGGGGCAGAGGGAACGTGAGCTGGAGCAACAGTCCTCGGGGAGGAGGGGGACGGGGATGAGGATGGTCCAACAGCTGTGGGTGTGGGCTCTGCTGGGGGTTCTTGTTTGCAGAGGCTACACAGTGAATTTGGCAGAGGGATGGGTATCTGTGCAGCCCTATTTCTAATAAAAAACTTGGTGCCCACAGAGGAGCAGGGTGCATCTTGTTTATACCCAGCAGCGTATTTGGCTCAATGAAGTCAATGAAGCTCAATGGAGGACAATTTCTGTTCAGTGAAGCTGTGAGTCTGTATAAACAGTGCAGGTTGTGTGTGTCCCACTGACAGCCGGCTCATGGAAGGCAGGGATGTGCTGTCACTTTCTCACACTTCAGCAATGTTCTGTGTAGCTTCTCCTGTCAATACAAATCTGATTTGAATTGGCCTGAATTGACAGAAACCCATTGACTTGAACAGGAGATGGATCCAGTCAATAAGCTCTCATGCCTCGCAGCATGAGGCAGTCGCTAACTCAGGGTGGGCCAGAAGGAAATATCCCTGATGTGTTGATTATTCCATAAAATTGTCCACTAGGAGGATTTATGGACTTTTAGTTGCTCACAAATACAACGCACAGCGCTGCAGGGACCATTAACCTGTTCTAACCCAACAGCTCCAGGGTTCTGCAGCTCCGAGTCTCCTCACAAAGAGCGCGGTGGAAATATTGAGCACTGTAGTGGTTAAAGCACAGAAAGGAGAAGAGTTTATTGCTGAATCTTAATCCGTTCAGTAAAGCCTGAGATGTGCCCTCTGCGATCCCTGTCCTCGCAGGATCCTCCAGCTAGCTCCACCAGCAGCATTCCTAAAGTTCTTCTCAATCTGTTCAGCACGTAGGTGATCGGTGAGGTCCTTCCCATCCCAAACCATTCTGTCACTGGGGGAAAAAGGGGGAGTAGCCTCCTCCATTCCCTGGGCCATGGGCAGCTCATGCAGAGGTCAGCAGCTGTCGGCACGGCCCCTTTAAGCCATCCCTGTCCCTCCGTTCCCAGCGCTGTGAGGCTGCCTGTCAGTGGGGAGCATAAAACAGATTGTGACACAGGGCAGTGATTTTTTTAACAATCCTATTATGAAAGACAGAGTGCTCCCATTTCCTTTGCAGCTTTTATCAAGACTTAAATTGCTGCCAAGGGAGGGAAAAGAAAAAAAAAAAAAAAAAAAAAAAAAGAAAAAAACAAAAACCTTCACTGCTTTTATTTTTAATTTTTTTTTTTAAGAAAAGATTTTGCTTAGTTACTAAATTCCTCCCTAAGTCTCCTCCAAGCAGAGATCCAACAGTATCCCTATTAAATTATATAGAGCGAGTCCAGTCCTTGGCTGTCAGCGGGACCCATCAGTCCTAATTTATCGCCCCAGGAAACACAGTACAATTATGGTAATAAATAATAATAGGATTCAGTACATGACAACATGAATGATGGAGCCTCTCAGAACTCATTTACATTGCTTTGTGTTGCAATCACCCTGCTTCTAATGTAATGCCAAGCAAATGAGCCTTTTTGAATATTGTGCAATCTATTGCAAGTCAACTGGCACAAAACTCACTCAATAAATCATGTTCAAACACATGCCTCTAATGACAGGTAAATCAACAATGAAGTAATTGCATTTAATGTATTGAAATACTGGACAAAAACAGTGACCTCGAAGTGACTTTTTGCAGAAGGTTTGATATAGTTGCAATGGCAAATGGGTCTTTTTTATCGGGCACTTCTTGCTCAGATGCACACGTGAGAACCGACGATGCTGTTCCATCACACAGCCGTATTTACAGCCCTCCTCCTCCCAGCTGCATTGCTGGGCTCGCTCGTGGGCCCACGTAACCCCTCGCTGAGGATGGATGTGGTTAACAACCAGTGAGGCACTGCAGAGCGGTGTGACTCCATCAGAGCCATCAGCTCTGCCCATCCGCTGCGCTGGGGTTCGGCTCTGTCGCTTTCAATTGACTTTGTTCTGAGTTTCCCTGATCTCCGTGTTTCATTTGTTGCAATAGAAGAGGGAAAAGAAGGGCTGGGCTGCAAAGCAGAGGCTTCAGTAGCACCTCCTGTCAGAACCTCCTCCTGTCAGCCCTTCCTGTGCTTTCTTATGGGTTATTTCTGGGTGCTTGGACAGCCAGGCAGTGCGCTCCTCCAAGTTCTGCCTAACCAGAAGCTGTGTGTTTGGTGGCACAGCCAGCATTGGAATTACATTTCTGATGGGATGCTCATGGGATGTTTCTGGGGAGAATGCAGACTTGATTCCCCAGTGCCTTGTGCAGACATTGACACCTGTGCAGAATTTGCCTTTGGGCCCATTTCTCTGGCCCCGGTGGCCCTGGTGACTCTGTGTGCAGAGGGGAGCTGAGCCAACAGCATGGAAAGGAGAGCTCTGAGCAAAGCAGACCTTCCATGTTGCCCCATAAAAACAAGGTATCGTGGCAAAGGAGCATTTTAGGATTCTATTTGAGGGCTAATGAAGAAACGGCTTGACAGCTTTTGGCTCTGACTTTCTTCCCTTACCCTTCCCTTGCAAGGGAATTTGTCAGGTGTCAAAGGTCTCCTTGGATTCTTCAGGCAGTGGAAAGGCTTTACATATCCCCAGGCTTGACTGTCTCTGCTGATAGCTCCCATATGATATGAGCTGATTAGCAAAACGTCTAGAGTCAGGACAAAAGAACTATTAGCTCAGAAAAAAAAGAAAAGAACAAGAATTTCTCCAATTTTAGAAAATTGTTACCAGTTGTATTTACCATCCCATTTGTTCCTCTGCAGCAGGAATGAAAGGATGCAATAGCCCCGTTTTCCTAGACACTATTCCTCCAGGACTTCACTCACAAATACTGCCAGTGTTGATCCTGTGGCATTTCTGCATTTGTTTGTTGCTGTTGGTTTTGGTGTTTATTTTGGGTTTGTTATTCTCCAGGCTGTTTACAATGGTTTCATGCCATCCCAGAAGCACGGCAGGTATTGGCATTACACAGCTGTGCAATACAGGGCCTTGCATTACAGAATGGTGCATCACAGTGTGTTTTACAGCTGTGCATTGCAGGGCTGTGCATTACACAGCAGTGCATTACAATGCACACGTGCATGCAGCAGCCGTATATCGGCACGCGGGTCCTGCAGGGTTTGCTTGCACAGATTCTTTCCCCGCTCCCCCTCCTGCTGTCTTCCCCGAGCCCCCTGGTGTGAATTAATGTCAGCAGTTTGGCGGCAGGAAATAGACTCACTCCCCTTGTCATTTTATTACGCAGCTCCCAAGAGCCAATAATCAGGCTCTGGCTGTGAAAAGGCCCCGGCTTAGGCAGCTTGATTAATGACTGGGGGTCACCGCGCTCCACCTTTCCCACTGGATCTCTGAGGCACACATACAGCCCAGCTGGAAGTGAACAAGAGTCTGAAAGTGAGGAATAAAGAGGCTGAACAATCAGGAACCAAAAACAGCCGCAGCCAAAACAAAAGGGAGGAAATGCAGCTTCATCCGAGAGCTGTGGGGTTTTTTTTCCCCGCAGTGAATTCAGTGGAGCTGCGTTAAGTGGAGGTGGGGATGGGTGCAGCCTGCGGGGGTTTGGGAAAGTTTTTATTTTGGCGTAGGTTTTGGGTGATGTGAATGCTTCTTTTCCTTCTCTTTCCCTCCACCATCCGTTCTGCTACTGAGAACAGGTCCTGTGCTTAGGAAACACCAGGAAAGAGGGAGGACTAAAACGGGAAAGGAGACCTGAATGGGAGCGAGTGCTGCGAGCACTGCCACATCTGCAGGCTCCAAGGCCACCCCTGCAGCCTTCCCTGGCTCCTGGGGGAAAAAATGCAGGGCAGAGAGCCTGCAATTGTACATCATTCAACAGGAGCAGTAGAAATCCCTCCTGGTGGAGTCATTGGTCTCCAATGCTTTGCCATGAGCCACATTAACCCCCAGTCTCTTCACTTCCCTAGGTCAACACTTGGTTACAAATCACCTCCTGACCTCATTGCACCATCCTCTTACCGTGACTTCACCAGTTGCTCCTCTTTATAGGCACAAATGCAGCATGCTCAAAGTAGAACGTTTTTCATTGAGGTTTAACTTAATCCCGACTTTTGTTCTCTCCAATGGCAAAGAGTGGCTCAGCTCGCAGCGATGGCGTTGTTGCTCTGCGTTCAAGGCTGTGCAAAAGAGAGATGAAATGTTGCTGTTGCCCTACTTTGCAGAACGAGGAGCGATAGTGGAAGTGGGGGAAATCGGTCCAATAACACTCAAGAAACTGGCAATAAGGGAGGCATGTCAGTCACTGGTGAGAACAGAGGGAGATTTTGGATTTAATTCACCTCAAATTTCAGTTGATTCTGCACAAGTGATTTTTTGATTCACTGCAGACAAGAAAAACGCTGATTTGCTGGCTGAGTCAGCTCAAGGAATCTCATTTGGGTACGGCAAGTTTTGTTTTGTTGTTAAAATAAACAATGAAAACGTCTTCATCAGAAGAAAAGGTGAAACGCTGCCCTCGACTGAACTCCTGGTCTTTAGGGAGGCAGAGAAAATTTCTGTATGTAATTTCCCACTGTGCTAGGCAATTCTATGTAAAACAAGCTGGGCTTTGAGATGGAAAGGGAGGGAAAGGAAAATGAACTGATGTAGCTACAAAATTTCCCGGACCTTCTGGCTGGCAACGGCAAATCCTCATCATGAAATCCCCATGCTATGCTCCCTTTGCCCCCCCCAGCACCTTTCCCAGCACTCTGCGTCACGCAGCTTCGTGCCAACCCTTGGGAGGATCTTGAGCAACGTAATAAGAAAGACGCCATGGTAGTCACTCCATTTTCCTTTGCTTGCTTTCATCCCATTTCTCATTAGCTTGAACTCATTGGCCCATTCCCTGACACTGACACGGCCCTCCCATCACCTCCCAGTTTCCCAATCCCATGCCAGCTGCCAGCCCCATCCCTCCCACCTCTCCCCATTTCCCCAGTTGTGTTGGTATCACCCAGCTGGATTCAGGGACCCCGATGTGCAGAGCAGGGAGGTCAGGCTCAGAACTCCACAGGGCTTCAAACAACTCTGCTCAAGATCCAGCAAACTCAATACCCGAGGAAATTAGGTTGCTAGGATCCCGAGATTGTTTATTATGCTCTCAACTTTAATTAGCTGTAAGTAACATCATGTCAGTGTTCTGCCACAAATGTTAAAGCTGTCAAGGCAATTTTACTGAGTCTGGCAGCTTAAATCAGAAACAAGAAAGTCAACATGTCAATAATGGATCTAGACATGATGGATATATTAAAGGGGAAACCTAAAAGTTCTGGACTTCATTATACTGACTTCAGCTCGGAAAATGCATGCCTGAGAAATCTGTACCTCATTGGAAAAGCCCCTTGGAGGTATTGTTCTCAATTATGGGGCACTTCTCCTCACCTTCCCGCAGTTGGTTTTTGCAGTGTGTGCCTTATGAAACGAATTAAAGAAAAGAGCAGGGGGTGGAAATAACCCATTCAGGTTCAATTTCTACCCATACATCTGCAGAGGTGAAGAGGGTACGGTGAATCAGTTGCTCCCCTTTGAAAAGGACTTTAAAACCCCAAAGAGAATGCAGTTAGGTTTAACACCAGCAGTTTTTTCACAGCAGGTGAAGCACGAGGAAGCATTTCCTTGCTGGAATCCAGGAGCTGGTGCTTGGTGCAACACCTGAGATTAGCAGCTGCCCCTAGGGAGGAGTCTGCCTCCTGCCTTCATTGAGACACTTGGCTTTTCCAAAGCATTTCTGTTCCCATTCGCTGCATTTGGTTTGGGATTGGGGTCAGCGTCACCCCTCCCCTGTTGGTTGCTCTGTGCAGCCTTACAGATGCTGCTCACACTCTGCCGTTGCCTTTCCCAAAGCTCAGCAGTGTGCTAAGGCCATCACAGGATGACAAATTTGGCCCCCGTGCTCAGCTTGCTTTCCCTTCCATGTTTGGCTCTCCCAGATGTTGTTGGTCATTTCCGGGTTGTAATTAATAACAATAAATCAAGCGAGTCCATCAGGGCTGGCTGCTTCCTGCCACCACTTGGCTGAAAGGGCGGTGTTTTTTGTTGTTTTTTTTTTTTTCTTCCAGATTTTCCAACTGTTGGTCAAGGGAAGCTGTCAGATGGGGGCTGTTGGTTAATAATAAACCCCACCACATTTCCTCCCTGGGAAAGTAACATCTCCACATCTGCTTTTGGGTGGAAACATCTGTTCCGTCCAAGCCCTGTCTGTCTTGAGAAGAGACAGGCATTCTGGGAAAGTGTTCCAGCTGGGTGCGATTTTTGCTGCTGCTTTTTTTTTTTTCCCTTGCCCAGAAATCTTCCTGACATTGCAATGCGCCAACAGCCAGCAGTATCCAAACGTTTGCCAGGCGTTTGTCTCTTGCACAAAGCAGTAGCAGCAACCCAGGGAAGTCATGAAAGATGTAATGAGATGGAGGAAAAGAAAAACAAAAGTTCTCTCTTATGGATGCAAGTATATAAGAAAGGTGTTGCCAACAGTGTGAACACACGGGAGCACACAAGTTGGGGGCCTTGCACAAATGGGAGTCTTGTTCTATAAACAAGTGTCAGTCAGTATAGCAGCAAAATGAGGTACATACTTCAGCACACATGGTGGTGTTTGGCCCTGGGGCATCCCACCAAGAGGCAAAAATCCCCATTGCTGCTGTCTGCATGCTGCTGTGGGCTTTGGTTCCTCCAGGAAAAGGTCCATATCTTGCGTTGCATCAATACTGTGTCAACTGTAGTGACATCTCCAGCAGACCCGAATCATAGCGTGCTGTGCCAGAGCACACAAGCAACGTTTGACAGCAGTATTGGCTCAGGTGCATCTCCAGTCTTTACCTTCTTGGTTCAGAAGCAGGTAGATGAGCAGGGAATGCTACCATCTCACTGCCGTGGCCAAGCAAGCCCCATTTCACTGGTGCTCCACTTGTGGTTTCATTCCACAACCACTTCAGCTTCCAAGCCCCACTTTCACCACTCATGTTCTAAGCATCATCTCCACGTGCTGCTGTCCCATCTGGGAGGCTTCCTGAGCACAGTGAGCTGTGAGGGCTGCTCTCTGCTGCCAGGCATTCTGCCCAGAGCCAGCATCCCTCCCTTCCTTGGAAGTTCTGTGCTGTCAGCAGCAGGCACTGCCCGTCCTCCTGCACAAGGCTGCAATGGAGAACCTCTGACAATCCAAGTTGCTGTCCCCAGCTGCTGCCCTCTGCCCTCTCCGCACTCAGAGTGGTGAAAGCAAGCAGCCACTGCCAGTGAGGCTGAGGCTCTCCTTCCTCACCCCGTGGGCGCTTCCTGTGTTGCACTGAACATTTGTTCCTTGTCGCTTGAGGGGAAGAGCACAATGTGTATCAAAGCCAACAATGCTCCAGCAGTGAAAATGTGAGGAGAGATGCTAAACAGCTCAGGAAGGGATTGCGAGCCTCGGAGTGATGAAGTGGAGAACCGCAGCAGTGTGGCTGCAGAGGATCCGGGCCAATTATTTATTTTCCTGCGGTCTCTGTTACTGCAAACAGAGGCGGCTGTGGACACATCCGTGCCCCCGGCACAGCCCTGTGCTCCCAGCCCTCAGTGTATGGCAGCTCTGTATGTGCTGGGAGAGATGTCACCGGGAGCTCCATGCCCCGAGGCCCAGCAAGAAGTGTGAGGAGTCAGTAGGAGCCCTGCCAGGCGATTGCCTGACTTTGGATTTTCTTTCATCACCTCTTTTTTCCCCCCTCCTTTGGATTGCAATGTATTCCGGGTGGTGGAGGTTGTGCAAAGAAAGGAGGGTGTGGATTAGGCAGATCATGCACATCGACCCTGGGGTGGCCCAGCTCTCCCTGCATGCAGAGCTGTTGGTGTATGTGCAATTAGCTGGGGCTGGATGTAATGGGAAGTAGAGCAGGGAGTTGTGCAGCACCAGCAGAGTGAGTGATTGCCCAGGGCAGCAACACAGCAGCCACTGCCTCTCTGTAGACATTCTCCAGTCAGTACTGCACTTTGCTTGATCTGAAAGCCATGCTGCTGTTAGGATATGGGATGCAGAAGTAACCAGCACAGGGAATGCCATCTATTTCTCAGAGTGGAAGGGAGGGATGCACAGTACTTTAAGAAATTAACTCTGGGAGCAGGAGGGAAAGCATCCTCAGCACATCCCCGCCAGGCGTGCCTTGATAACACAGCACATCATCCTCCCACCTCCTCCTCTGGGAGACCAAAGGTGCCTCCCAGTCTCAGCAGATTAAAAGCTGCCACAGTGCTATTATCACCTCCAATGCAAACCTGGGGAAACTGAGGCATTTTGAGGTGCTCTGTGCTCCAGAGGAGCTGCTGGGGAAGCAGGGCTGGAACACTTTCCTCCCTGCTGCTCCCCTTCCATCCCCAGTCCCAGTACCCCTGCACTCTCCCTGCCTGGCATGTTGAATTCTCATGGCAGAGGAGGATCTGTGTGCAGCATCCTGCTGCCTCCATTCACGGAGCAGGACAGGGCCTGCCTGCTCCCCTGCTCTCCAGCCATGTGTTGTACCCCATGAGCTGGCTTGTGGCATTTATTAGCGGAGCAGAAAAGTGCTTGCCTCATCACAGAGAGCAGCTGGAGACAGAAAGGTTTTCAAAGGCATGTGACTGACCTCTACCTCGGCTGCTGGGGGCCGCGGATTGCCGACTCAGTGGAATTTTTTCTTCTTTCCTCCGTCTCTCTCTCCCTCTCCCGTTCCTTTTCGCAGTGTCCTGACCTTGTGAGGCCGTGGTCTCCCCCCGATCCATCTCCCAGCGCTCAGTCTCTCCTGTGAACTCATGCTGGGAGATTAATTGCCACTATCGCCCCTAATCCATCACACTTCCCAAAGATTGTTTTGACATCTAGTTAATTTTTGGCTGATGATTTATCAAATTCTTATTACCGTGCTCTGAAGGGGCTCATTTATTGTGTTGATTCATGGTAATGATAAAGGGGAACCTTTTTGAATTTTAACTACATTCCCTCATGTTCTTCCCAGCACAGCTGAAGAGGAAAAAGGGAAAAAGTATAGCTGGGGACTCTTAATTTCGTGAGTAAAAAGGGGAGGGGGAAAAAAACACCCTATCCTCCATTATTTGCTTGAGAGCCAAAAGTCCTAAAAGAGGTTAATATATATTAAGACATATTTTTAGAGTTCTGGTCTGGACTGTGTTTCAAGAGCATCCCCCCAAGGCTCTTTAAAACATTTATTGCCCTGTAATATTACCTAAATGTCTACTACCATTTTATTCAAATAGAAGTTAATGCTAAATGATGTCAGTCATGTACCAGTGGAAATGTAAAACATGTCTCTCTGCCAGTCCATATGGCAATTCCAGCTTTTAAAAGTACACAGAGAATTTTCTGCAGCCCTCGATGTCATTCCCCCATCTTTGTTCCCACCTATTTTTAATTTGCTGCGCAGTTTTTAATAAGCCCAGATGGTAAAGGAAACACAGTAAATGTCCACTCTCCATTTCTCTCCAGGCAGCTCAGGGAGCCGGAGCCCTTAAAGGAAGGAAAAGAATGTTTGCAGCAGTTTGCAGGCTCCGTGGATGGGTTTGGGGTTGCAGAGCAGCTGTAGGGTGTGTGCTGAGTGGGGTCCGATGGGTTGGGGTCACAGAAGTTGATGGGAGGGATGCTACTGTGCTCAGAGCACAGCCCCAGGAGTCTGGGGGAGAGCTCCTGGCTCGGCTCCGGTCCGTCCTTTGTGACTCCAAGCAGTGATGTGTCTTCTGCATCCCTCAGTTCCATGCATGTGAGTGGGGAGGATAACCCAGCTCTTTCTCCACCTGCCTGAGACACAAACATTGCACAGCCATTGGAGTGTGTGTGTGATGCACCCAGGACAACGCTGCCCAACCTGGCACACAAGTTGGCTGGGAGCTCCTGGGGCTGTGTCATGAAGGAGGGCAAATTCCTCAGCGGCTTCCATCGAAGGGTGGTGGTGTTAGATGGGAAAAATAGGGCAAAATATCCAGGAAAAATATCTGTTTTTCTGTTTTCCTTAAAGAAAGTCCCAGAACTTAATAAAAATAATGATTTGAAAATACTGATGATCATTGCTTCTGAAAGTCAGGTCCTACCCCAGTGCTGGGGTAAGCCTGAAGCGGGGTGGAAGCTCCTGAGAGGCAGCTGTTCACCTGCATCGTGTGCTCTATCTTTTATTTTTCTTATTTCTCTCTTCTTTCCCTCCTCTCCCTCCCCTTTCCTCCCTCCCCCTCGTCCTCTGCGCCTCTCATTTTCCATCCCTTTAAATGAGGTCACCCTGACTGAATGAAGGACGCAGAGAGCGGGAGAGGTCACGCATTAGCACTGCTATAACTGCGCCGCTACTGAAACCAGGCAAGTCATCCATCACGGCCTCCACTACTCCATTAGGCCCCGCATGAAATATGCCCTGCTCTGGATCGCACGGCCATACATCTCCCCGTCTAGACACCTTCCTGTTGTGTGAAGATCAATGCCGCGCGGTCATGCATCATGTGTCATCCAGTAGCCCTCACTCTAATAATCGTGTCTATTCTCCAGTCTGCAGAATAAATTATGGGCGCTGTGAAAGTACTATATTATTCAGCAACCTTGGTCACTAATGGATTATTGGTTTATTGGCTGATAATGTGAGCTCCTTTTTTTTTTTCTTTTTTTTTTTTTGGCTGGATCTCGTCCTTATTTATTTTTTTATTTTCCGTGGTTGTTATTCTGAATGATGGCTGATTTGGGTTCTCATCCGCAGGCTCTCACCCTCGCAAAGCAATTGTAATAATAAAGCCCTTTGACCGTGGGCCTATTGCATTGGCTCGTGCTTAATAAGGATGGCTTTGTCTGGAATAGAAGTCAGATCTCTCTCTTTACCAGTTTGGTTTCCCATTGGACTTTATTCCCTGACCTCTTTTCATAGACTCATGGAACGGTTGGGTTGGAAGGGACCTCAGATACCATCAGTTTCCTGCCCCTGTCGTGGGAGGCTGACAACCACTACATCAGGTGGCCCACGGTACCATCCTGCCTGGCCCTCAGCACCTGCATGGGTGAGAATGGGACAGAGTCCGAAGGGGCTGGGAGCAAAGAGCCAGGGGTTCCCTCCAGGTGCCTGCAGGCACTGCTGGTGATGGCACCCATCACCCACTGGGCTGGCCGGTGGCATAGGAGGAGGAGGAGGAGGAGCCCCATGGTGAGGAAGGGCTGGGCAGGGCTGGATAGACTCGTCTGGCACAGCATTAATTGTCTGTAAGAGTGCTGCACTGCTCCGCCGTGCCTGCCTCAGTGTCAGCTGCTAATTTGTTGCTGTTTGTTTGTACATGACAGTAATGTGTTTACCTCATTAGGGGATGTCAAAGTTCCCCAAATCTGTAGCTGGGAGATTACGGATTTCCTTTGCTGACACGTGGAGGAGGCGCAGCAGACGAGAGAGAGGGGTTTTGGCAGTGGGATGGAGGCAAAGCAAAAGGATGCATTAACCCTTGGAGATCTCAGTCTGACCAACAGAAAGTCACAGCCTTCCTGGGAAGGGGCTGCTGCTGTTGTTCCCCCAGATCAGAGCCATGTGTCAGGCTGCTGCCATTAAATCCCCTTGGACATCACAGCAAGGACTGCGATGTAAAAGCTGTAAAAGCTCTTAAAGCAAGGACATGAAAAAGAATGGGCATATAAAGAAAGATCAGAAAACAGCCTCTTATACATCGCTCTCAGCTCCTCAAACCGCTGCCAGGTCTGCGTGCAGCTACTCATTGAGCGGCCGTTTTCCATTAGTTATGATTAAACTACACTGCAGTTAGTTTGTTCACTCCTTTCCTCCAACCAGTTCTAATGTTGGCCATAATTATTGTAGTGGTGGAGGAGTCCCTTAGGTAGCCCTGCCTTCCTCCTCAGTGGGTTTGAAGCTGGCCTTGGCCACATCCAGCGCCTGAGATGAGGTCTGGGTAACCAAAGGCCACAGATCTTGGTGTTGCCTTCCCCTGTTTGATGACACTGGACCTCAGTGACTTGTGCCTTCCCTTGTCTGATGGCTTTCAAACCTGTCTGGTTTACAGGATGGCTCTGAGAATTAACTAGTTAAGATTTTGCTGATTATTCTGAAGCTACTAGAGGCTACTGCTGCCTGGTTGTCTGCCAACACACCACATTCATCACCTTTCGTGTGAATGAATTCCTAGGATGCTGTCCAAACTGACAAGAGGAGCAGGGAACACTTCCTGTGAGGGCAGAAAGAAGGCTTTAGGAAACTAAAGGAGCAATTCAAGAGCCACGTCCCACTCCCATATCCCTGTTTTCATGGTCCCCCATGCCACAAGAGCCCAGCAGTGCCATGCACCCATCCCTGCAGCATCGTGGCCGCAGCTCTTGGAAGAGGGAAGGGAAAACCATAGGGATGGGAACGAGGGAAGGTCTTCCTTTGCTCCACGGGGTCACTGCATCACATGCTGGGAATTCCTCGGCAGCTGGTGCCTGACAGGCAGAAGGAGTATCTTAGGGAAGATCTCTGCAATCGGCTTGACGGGAGCGGCTGGTTCTGCTTCCTCTGAGACACAACTCCAGCACTACATTTGACTCTGCTGATCAGATAGGAGCTGCATTACAAGGCAATATTGTGGTTTCCCTTAATGTCCTGCCAAACTACATTTGTCTTCTCATTCCTTCCCCACCCTGCCTGAGCTGCTCAGGTCGTGGCATGGAGAGAAAGCCTTCCTTGTGAGGAGGAGGATGGAGCTGGGGCTGATCAAAGACCTAATGTAGATGTTGATGTGTGTTCTATTTTAGTCAGGAATGAGGAAGAATAATTTAGAGGTACTTTAACTGGTTCTTATAGAGAGATCTTGACCTGAAAGGATGCTTGAAGCATCCTACAAGGCTGAAGAAGCAGTGGTAAAATCCCGATAGGTTTCCCTTTAGTATTTCCAAAACCATCAAGAATGTGGCTCAAAATTGGTAGCCTTCCAAACATGTAAATCCACAGCAGGGCGATGTGATTGATGAGGCTGAGAGCTGTTCAAGGCCTGGAATGGTGATGTGTGGAGGGCTGAGGAATGGCTGTGCTTGGGTCTTGGTGCTGCAAGGAGCAGCCCCTGTTTGGGCAAAGGGCGGGAGTGCAACAGTTGAGTCTGTCCTTATCTCTTAAAATCAGTGAGGAATTGCAGCAATTTGTTCGTGTGCCTAAACACTGCTGCCGAGGTCTGCTCACAGTCATCCTGAATCATCTCAGTGTAAAGGAGAAACCAAGTAAACAGCAACAGCCACATCAGACCCTGAGCAGCACCAGCCAAAAATATTGCTGCGTGGCGGTTCCAAGTGCCATCAAGCATATGGCTAGCAAGGGCACTTTGTCATCTCTGCCTAGCAGGACTGAAATACTGTTCCGTCAGCTTCCATCTGCATCTGTCAATGGAAGAAGGCTTCCATCATACAACCTCTGTAGGTAGCAAGGGAGAAAGGTACTCTAAGGTACTCCGTTTTCTCCAAAAATTGGTAGAAAGGCCAGGCAGTGGCTTTGCTCAAAGCATCAGAGTACAGGTGGTAGCAGCCAGAAGGTGTTGTGGCCATGGAGAGGTAGGCTGAGCCTCGAAGAATTACATAGAAGCTTGTGCTGATTTTAATTATACATAAAATCAGTTGGAACTGTGCATGAACACATCTGGCTGTGCAGAGGCACGAGCACATGTGGCCATTAGCACCCAGCACCTGCACACATGGCTAACTACTGCCAGCAGGCATGGCCATGGGTCTGCGTCGTATCAGTGCATGTGTGCATGGGGAGAAGAGAAAAAAAAACTGAGAAAGGAAATGGATTGAAACCTCCCAGCTTTCCTCTACCTGCTGCTCCAGAGATCTTTTTCCTTGAAATTGCTCCTTGCCACAGTGATGGAGGGCTCACAGGGCTGCTTGGGACCCTCAATCCATCTTCTGCAGTCAGAGAGAGAGGAGAAAGGGGGAACTCCCCAATTCCTGAGTGCATTTCTCCATTTGTTTGATCCATAGCCATGGCCCTCCACCTGCAGAATCTCTCAACTATCACATTTCTCCTGCTCTGGCCGATAACGAAGATAATTGTTTCATCCACTTTGTCAAGCTGAAATGAAAAGAGGGCAAAGCAAAATGATGCCATCATAAATCATCAGGCTGAGACAGCAAAAAAAGGACAAGATAGTGACTTCATTAAGGGTTATGTATTGTGTCATTAAGTTGGCAGGGGTCACCTTTCATGTCACGCAGCAGCCCCATGATGCATTGCCGGCTCCTCTTTCCAATAAAATTAAACGTAGATGTAAAACTGATTAGGCCGTGTTTGCTTCAGCCCAAGGCAAGGGAACTGCACGGGGAATAATTGATACAAGATCGCGACTGATTTGTAATGGCAGCGATTTCTCTTCCTGGTCATTTCTTCGCTGACCTTGCCCATTAAAATAAGCCCAGCTGCCTCGAGAAGAGAGATGCACGTTCCACCCGTCCTCCCCCTGCCTGGAATTCATTTCCTCATTCTGCTTCCTCGGGTTTCTCACTCAGCATCCTCACAGGTTGGAAGGTTCATGGCTCAGTGTGATGGGGCACAGCCTCTGGTGCCTTACTGATGTTTCTGGTACCTCCAACCTCACATCACTCCCTGGCAGTGGCACTGCACTCCTGCCTGGAAGACACTGCCACCCTCTTGGCTCTGCCTCCTGCTGCTTGCTCCTCGGATGCCCTTTATTTCCCCTTCCCTTCCCCTGCAGCATCTGTCTGACAGCACAGTGCCCACGATAGCGCTCTGTGCTTCACAGGAGCCTCCCTGGTGCCCCATATGCTTTGGTGCCCAAGGAACCTCAGCGCATTTAGGCTCCCACCACTCACAGCGCTGTCAGGGAAGGGGAGGGAAAGTGAGCGCAGTCCAGGGGTGAAGGTGGAGGCAGTACCAGGATTTTAACTTCTGCTTGCGCTTTCCTGCAGGGGGATTGAAAGAGGAAAAATACAATGCTCAGCTGGAGCACAGCACAGAGCTGGAAAACATTCGACCTGGGTGGCTTTCAGAGGGATTACTTATCCACTTAGAGCTAAATATGTGTTTACATGATCTGATGGAGCAGAACTCTCACTTGCAACAACTGTGCCTCATTCTTGATGCCTTTTGGCCAAGGTTTTCCTAAGTGGCTTCTGGATTTGGGGCTCTCAGTCTGAGAGGGGGCCCCAGTTTGTGAGCAATGCCATTAAATCGTGCTGGAAAACTGCCTCAAGTGATGGTGGAGTGGATTTATCCCGTGGCCACAGAGCACTCTGCAAACCCCTACCCTTTTTTGGGGGATGGGTTCAGGGCCCCCCTGCTCCCCTCCTTCATTCAGATCAGGGAACCTCCCAGCTCTCAGGCAACTGGTTGAACCAAACGCTCACATTAATGACACTGGAAGGAAGCAGAGTAAATAACAAACATTGGATCCCCTTTGCAATGAAAAACTATTAGAGAGACAGAACCAGTAAAACAAATACCATTCCATGCGTCAATCTGAGACATATGAGCTGAAAATACATACAGGGAGAGAGCACACACGAGAGAGGGGATGCAAAAGCCTTATAAACGGCGAAGTAAAAAACACCCATTTCCCATGCAATAACTAATACGGTGTGGAACAAAGGAGCTGAGGAGCTCAGACCTTCTCGCCATAAACAACCAATGGAAATATAAACATTTTCTAGGGCTCAGATGGCTGATGCTTCGATTTTATTTTACTTTTCTATACCTTTGACAGCTAAATTCAGTCATTTGTGAACAACGCGGCCATAAAAATGAGTAACAGTGATTGGAGGTATCTTACTTTTGTTTTAATGTGCTCTGGAGTGATTCTCCGGAGCTGCTCCAACCAATGTGGGGAGGAGGGGGTGAGATCCTCCAGCAGAACCTCAGTCACTGTTTGCAGTCCTCACAACAGCAGAATTCCCCAGTTTACACCGCTGGGGACGGGGCCTGGAGGGCTCCTGCAGTGCTGGCTCCAAACTCTAAATAACGCTGTCCTCAGCTGCACTGTTTGGGATTTGTTTGCAGAGCCCCATTGGAGGCAGCTGTCTGCAGAGCACTGCCTGGGACAGGCACAGGGGTGGGCTGCAGAGATTTTATCATCTCTTCAACTTTTCCTCTTCTTTAATTATTTGAGCTGTGTCAAAGCGGAGCAGAGGGGTTTTGTCAGCAAGCAGAACAAGGCAAGATTCCTTGCCAACCTTCATTTGTGTAGGGGTGAAGTACAGCTGCATGAGAGATGGAAGGGGCACTGGCTGTCCGTGCTGCAGTTTTGGTCTGTTTTCATCCATAAACTGCTCATAAAATATAGGTGAAGCTGGTAAATTCCCTGTACTTCGTTTTACCTGCCTGCACAAGGTACCTCGCCAACACGAACTGCTTTGGGATCCTGGGATTAAGGAAACATTAAGGTTTGCTTTCTGTTCTCAGCAGTGTAAATCTTTATGGGAGTTTGTATAACCCTTCTATGGACACCTTCGCTACGGTAGCACAAGGGAATGAGTTTTGCTCTCTGTCCATCTCAGTGTAAATGAGCATTTGGGCCTCAGGTTGAGGAATTTCCCCAAACCGGGGGGCTGACATTTGCAGTGGGTGGAGGAGAGCATGTCCTGAGGGTGAGTTCCCTGGGTACCTAACGATTACTTGGCTGGGAACTCGCTTTGGGGCAGATCCTAAATCACACAGCCCAGTGCTGTGCATCTGGTCTTCAGTGATGTGATATTAGGTGATATTTAAAGCTAAAGCCGGCTCTGGTGGTGAGATTTACCAGGTTGGAAAGGAGAGCAGTAAGGCACCACGAGCAGGAGCTTCAGCTGAAGGTGGAAATCAACTGCTGTGCAAAAAAAGCCAGGGGAAAAAAAAACAAAAAACCACATATATTGTCAAAAGTCCCATCTGGAGGGCTTGGGCTGTGCAAGATGGGGATTTCCATGCTCAGGCCCCAGGTCCCAGCGAGCTGCTGTGGCTCAGAATAGACCCAGTAAGTGCTGCAGCAACCAAGCGCGTCGCGGCACAGAGCTGCTCTCCATCCACACCTCTGACCTCCCAGCATTTAGAAAAGACATCTTCTGAGATGGATGCACACCCACAGGGACGGTGAGAAAGGGCAAAGCGCATTCCTGCTGCACTCCCCCACGCTCTGCTCGCAGCCTCTCCTACCGCCAGCGCTCTTTTAGTGCCAACTGTAACAGCCAGAAGACACGCGGGGGGGAAAAAACTGGGGGCTCATTAAGTAGATCAAATGTTAAGGTAATATTATGTGCCACAGTGCGTCCTGCAGGCTGCTGGGGACGGTCACCCGAGGTGGCTGTAATGAGCTCCATTTCTGCTCCTTCTCAGGGCTGCAGGAATCAGTGCTGTGCCTGCAGCAGAGCTCCCCATGCACTGCCCTCAGCCCGTGCGCAGGGTGTTGTGCCAGCTGTTCCTGGGAGATGCAGGCTGTGTGAGTTCAGAGGTGCCAGGGTGCACCTGGCACTGCATAGCGAAAACAAGAGGAGCCGAGATGATCCCTGCTCCCAACACCACATTGCCCAGTGCCTCCATTGGATTCTGCCCAACTCGTGCCACAGAGTCAGGATGGTGAGCTCTGATCCCAGAGCGATTTTTCTTAATGTCTTTATATAGATGAGTTAACTCAGAACCTTTCCAACACAAGCATGTTTTTCTGTTCCTTCATCCTGACCTTGGCATTTTCTTTCTCCACTCCAAGTTCTCTGCTGTCCTCTGGCCAGCTTTGCCTCTCATTTGTCAATGTTATTATTGAATTTTCAAATGCCAGTAGTGCACATAAATCAATGGCTGGCTTCTCCCCAGTGGCATATCCCTGCCACATGTGGTCATTCATTTTTTTTAATAAGTCCTCCTCTCCTTTCACCCATTTATAAAAATGCATCTTGTTCGCCTGCCGCCGTCCATCATCCGGTGAGTCCAGCTATTTGTTGCCCCTGAGTGCTTATTCATCAACGTTTTCAAAAGCAAAATCACTCTTCGCCTCCTGCTCTTATTGTGCCATCAATCTCGACTGGGGATCAATAAACCTCACTTTTGCAATTTTTTCCCCCCATCGTCCTGCACTGGCTTTCCCAAAGTCTGGTGGTTGTATTTACATTTCCAACTGATCACCGGGAGCAGGGCAATGACAGAGCTGAGCAGCAGGATGCTTTCATTTGCTCCCAGCATGGCAATAACTCGGTTGGCATCACTCATCCCCACCTGTAGACCCCAAGGATCGAACGCTCATCTCCTTCCCTCTCTTCTCAGCCTGGGGATTCCAAATGGGGTGAAGATGAGCCGTGGCCATGAGCTTCTCACAGACATCAGCCCTGGGGATGGGGAATGGGTGAATATTCTTCTTCTAAACTGAATTTAAATGAAAAATATGTTTTCACTCAGAACTGAAATGGCCACTGAAAAGCCATTTTTATGGTTTTTTTTTTCTTTGTTTTTCAGTAATAACAATCGAAACTAAAACTTTTTTTTTTTTAACTTTTCTACCTCAAGAATACTCTCAAAAGCATGACATTTATTTCTGAATCTGTTTCCAAGAAAACAGGCCTTTTTCTTTTTTGACCAGAAATGTTTTCCAAAAGCTGAATATTTTCACCTGCCTTCTGAAAAAGCCAAACATTGCTGTTATCAGCTTTATCTTCTCGTTGACTTTCTAAAAACCCCCACCTGAAAACACTTCCAGCTTCTGGGATTTTCCACCCCATGCAGATAATGGGACTTTGGTTCGTGGCAATCACAGCTGCGATGGAGCACATGGAGATGGGGCTCAGCCCCATGGGTTGGAGGTCACTGTGCCTCCCCTGCACGTTGCATTTCCAGCCCTTTTCTGCATTCATTGGAGACAGAGGGGAGCCTGCCCTCTCAGCCCTTCCTTAACGAGGCCAGGGATGGGATGTCCCAAACTTTTCAACTGGAGAAACCTGCATTAAAGGAAGAAAAGCAGCAAACAAAAGCGTGTGCCGAGGCAATAAATTCGAGCCGCAGTCACGAACATTTTGTGGTTTGACACTTAATTGATTAACTAATTTGAGGCAACAAGATTTAGTGTAGCAGCAGATTAGTGTGGAAGGGCCTATGAGGCCGCACTCCCACCTTCCAGCAGCGTTGGCTGCAGGAGCAGCAGAGGAGATCCCCCATGGCTCAGCACCGGGGGAGCGCAGCGGAAAGGTCAGGCGCTGACTTATCAGCATAGACAAAATCCCTTCCTATAATATATGTGTTTATTCTCAAATTAAATATATTAATGTATTATTTGTTCTTAAAATGTCATTCAATAGATAGTAGGCTTAGGTTTCCTGGCAGACCTTTGAAGCTTAAAGAGTAATGTAATAATAGTACATTAATCCATAAGCTACACAGCCTTCTCCCAGCAGACCCCAAACTCCAGAACTGGCTCCGAAGTGCTGAATTTGCTGCATCTGTTTCTAGGAATTTCTGTCTAACAATAGTGGGTTTGTTGGAGGCTGCTCTGCCCATTCCAGCATGAAATGCTGCTTTTCTCCTCCTCCATCTGTTCGGCGTTAACATTTGGGCACCTGTACATGGTGTTTCTGGGGGCAAAGGCAGGTGTCCCTCCCCATAGCCACGCACGTCGTGGTTCCCCTGAAGCAGGGTGGGCTCCCAGCGTCGGATCCCACTCCCCACAGCCCTGCTGAGAGCGGGGCTGCAGAGCCAAGGTTTGGTTTGGGCCGAGCCCCAGTTTGAGCTGGAGGAAATGCTGCATTTGGACTTTTCCCCAGGCTGAATTCTTGGCACAAGGAAATCATCTCTTGGAAAAAAAAAAAAAGAAAAAAAAAAGAAAAAAAAAAAAGTCTTGAAAGAATGTCTCCATCTTTTCCTCCAAATCATCCATCCATCTATCTGTTTGTCTGTCTAGAGATGATAGCTTGATAGCTCTCTAAATGCCAAACCTGATGTTTTGGAGAGCTTGGAATCCTTCTCTGAACCGCTCTGATTTTAATTCTGCAAGTCTTAATACTTGATTGACAAATACAGCTAAACAATCCATCACAGTCGCCTTATCTAAAAAATGTAACCTTTTTCTGTTTATGGAACACGCACATGTGGAACATGTTTTTCTTTTACTGTCTATTTATTCCAGACAGTTCAGAGCATTTTTGTTTTTGTATTTCGCACTGGTTTTGCTGGCTCCTCCTGCCTTCCCCTACCTCACCTCTCACCTCTGGTTCCTGGAAAAGAGTCTCAGTTGCAAACAAACCCGGCTGTGCATGGATGTGGGGCTGAGAGGAGGGACGACGGAGCTCCAGTGTGGGGCAGGGAGCTCCAGTGCTGCAGGGCTCTGTGCACGCAGGTCATGGTTGGGCTGCAGAGCGCCGGGCGCTGCCACAACGATGGCAGTTCTCATTGGAGAGCTGTAAGGGAGATGGGAACCCTCCCTCATTTCATGCAATGTTGGTGGGCTGCCAACGCAGTGGGAGCACCTGACAGAAATTGATGTTGAGGTTTTGTTCGCCGCTGTGGGCGTTATTGCCAACGGTGTTGACAATTATTAAATTATGGCTGCTGCTCTAATGATAGTCAAAGTAATGTTGGTTAATTGCTAAGGCGAATTAATGGCTTCTGCAATTCTGTCTTTGAGGAGAAGCCTTGATGGAGCGGTGATGCTGAAAGTGTTAATGCTATGGGGAGGGACCCACGCGGCCCCACTGCTGCCCCACTCCCATCCCAACCCCACTCCACCCGACGTCACGCTCTCCAGCCCTGCTCACAAATGGCAAATAGGGAAATAAATCATGGCCGAAGGGATGGGATTTGGCAGGAAGGAGGATCACACCCCACTCTGCTTCCCAGAAGCTCGTGGTGCCCCGGAGAGCAGAGATTTCCTGAGGTGACCCCAGATCCCAGAGCCACAAAGGTCACTGAGGGAACATGCTGGGATCCTTCTCCTCAGCCCTTGTAATGGTATTAGCAATGACTGTTTCTTACTCAATCATACTCCCAAAGGATTTTCAATAAACTTTTTATGTGCCATAACTGTTACATTAAATAAAGCTGAAAGTATTGAGTAAACTGACTGTAAATCACTTTAGATGCCTTGGAATTACATTAAGTGTGAGAATTATGGATCTTTTGCTGCTCGCAGAAACAGAGAGACGACAGAGCCAGAAATTTTTATGCTGCCAACCCTTCTGAGGGTTTTTTTTTAATTATTTCTTCGTGCCACACAACAGTGTTCTCCTTCTGTCCATGGCTCTTCCTGGGACACGTGGGGGCTGAGCTCTATCCCCGTGGTGCAGAGGGAGATTTTCCCTTCCAACCAAGCTGGGATGGCTGAAGCCTGGAGCAGAGTGCTGGGGTAGTGTTGTAGAGTTGAAGAGCTCTATTGCATTGAGAGTGATTTTCTGTTGGTAGCCCAGCAGGCACTGCTACATCTACACAACATTGGATGTAAACACCCTTAGGCACCCCAAAGTCAGCTTCAGTGTACGTTCCATTCAGCACCCAATGGAGAGACGATGCAACAGAGCAGGCAAAGCACCTTATGCTGCAGGATAGGGGAACTGCTCCTTTCCCCATCCAACCCCCTCTCCCAAACACAGCACAGCCAAGCTCTCTCCTGCCCGCAGCCGCCCGATGAGAAAACAGTGAGCAAAGGGCTCCCAGTGGGAAAACCTCCTGTTCTGCTGATCTTGTAAATCAGCCGAATTCAGCATGTCACAGGCACGTCCTACAACACGCAAGACAATGCCCAGATTTTTGTAGTGCAAAAGCATATTAACCTTTGTGTACTCTTGCCGGGTTTCGACAAAAGATGTCTGTTAAGAACTGCAGGGCTCATTGTAATTGCATGTGGGTAAGCGATCCGGAGCTGTGTGAAGATAAGAAGAAATTGCTAAAGGCAAATCACCTGGGTTTTATTATGCTTGCCCTAAAAATAATTAGCATGGCCTATGAAATCATACTGCGAGGGGGTTTGTTTTAGCAGGAAACCATAACCTAGGCATTGTGGCTTGCTTTCTGGGGAGCTGATCTTTGTAGTGGTGTCAATAGGTCTCTTTCTGTAGTTTTTTTTAACTGCAGTAAAAGGAAAATGAAGGGGCTGGGATTGCACTGAATAGCAGCGAGGAGCCCGGTTGGCAGCCTGTGGGATCTGGGTTGTGTCCTGCTGGAACCAGAGCCTGACCTTAAGGAAATCCCTGCCAGCATCCATGGGGAGTGCATCCCTGTGCCGCTGCCCCAGGCTCTGCTTCTAACACAGGATCACGGGTTGTGTGCTATCCACCAGGCACGAATCCACCAGAGCAAAATGTTGTTTTCCATTTGCTGCATCTATCCAGGACCGTGGAAATATCAAGGTCGCGAGAGAAAGCAAGGAGTAAAAGAGCAGCCGCACGCAAAATTACAGGCTTGCTGTTTTCAGCGCTCGCTTGCTCGCCGTTTGCGGTGGGTTGCAGGTGATCAGAGCTCTGAAAAGCATTTGTGCACAGACGGCGTTACCAACCCTGAGCACCGGGAGCCCTGAGTCAGCTGTCCTCAGCATCACGTGTCGGGGCTTAAATAATGAGGTATCCAGGAGCAGTAAATGCGGGGCCGTTCTCCTGAAGCCTGCGGGGATTTTTGGGCTGTGTTCCAGCAGCTGTTCTATGGCAGCCGATGGTTCTCCTACACCTGGGCACAGTGAGGTGCCTATGAGCCAAATGAGGGCTTGTGGGGCTCCCACTGCTCCCACCCCCCATCTCCAGCTGCACCGATGCAATATAAAAGCCCCCACATTCCTCCCGGAGCGATGTATGTCTCCAACAGTAACTCCCCCTGTGTGACATACAGCCCATCAGTGCTGGTTCCCCGTCTTCTTGGTTCTGATACAGTTGTTTTTCTCTGTTTCATTTCCCGGTATTTGCTGTAATCCTTATGTAATCCTGGGAGATTATTTTTCATGGCGCAGCCAATAATTTATGGAGTTCTACTCTGTGTTTTCTCTATGGAGAAGATGAAGAGAAGAAGGGGCTGCTGCCTTACTAGTCACAGTGTTCTGATATAGTCCTCTCTTTGGGCTGAAGGCATCGATGTATCTCTGATGGATTTAAGTAGGTCTCCCAGCCAGAAAATGATTGCTCAGAGCTTCTCTCAGGTCCTGGGGGCGGAGGTGTTTATTTCCCTGTGATAACAGGGCACAGATGTGGATCTGATCTTCTCTTTTCATGATGCATCTGAAGTTTGGGTAACAACAGTTCTCCCACTTGATTCTTCGTAGCTTTCAGGGTGAAGCAAACAACAAATCCCCATTGACTTGCTGTTCCAGCAGCTCTCCACAGAAGCACATGGTGGTTTCCCCAGTGGTTGTTTGTACTGCTTTGCAATGGGACAACCAGTTTTGCTTTGTGTTATTTGCTTTAGTTTGGCTGGGTCAGTAAACACCCAGCTGGCCGCCCATCAGCATGAGGTCTGTGGATGAAATCCATCTTGTATCAAGAGCAAAGCTCTGAAGGGCTCAGGTGGGACGTGAGCTGAAGTAAGAGTTGGTCGGTGGGTTGAGACTCCCATCAGCTTATAGGAGGTCAAGGGAAGTACAAAGGAATTGACAAGAAAGCAGAGTGTGCTGCGCTGCCCCTGGAGCTCTGCAGGTACCGCTTGTGTACCTCCCACATCTGAGGGCTCCAGTTTGTGGTTTTGGGACTTCAGTGTCTCCAGGGCCACCGTCAATGGCAGCAATCACTGCTATCCCTCTGGGGGGGGGACGGCTGCAAGTTCTTGGGCTGCTTTTCTGTGCTGGCTCAGAGACTTGGAATGCTGTGCTTATAGGAGAAGCACCCACTGCAGACTGCTCCTTCCTGGGGTCCCTCCATGCTGGGTTTGCCCAGCTGCTTTCTGAGCTTCCTTCTAAAGGTCATAAATATCCTTTTCCACACCGTTACACATTCTAAAACAATGGATTCCCTTCTGCAGCCGCTTGGGCTGGGTTTATTAGGCAGGGAGGTGAGTTCCTGGAGCAATATTCACTTGAAAAATAGAAACACACTGCTCCGTAATTTGGGTTGCACTGAAAGTAAAAATACAAGCAGCCTTCTGAACATGCACAGAGCAGACAGCAGCCCATGGGACATGAACCCAGCTGTTGTTTTACATTTACACGAGGCTGACCTGGAGCTCTATCCAGAACGTGTCTACCCCATGTGTTCTGTGGAGCAGCTGAGATGCACCGAATGCCTTGATGCTCCATTTTCCATTAGTGGGATGGGGTAAGGAACTCACAGAGGTGAACACAGGGAGGATGGTGAGCTGCCCTACGTGGTGCCCCAGGCTGAGCCAGGCTTGTTCTGAAGCTGAGAAGCTGGGAGATGCAGCTCTCGGTGTGGAGGCAGGAAGATTGATGGGGAGCTGGTAGGCTTCCTCTGACACGAGTCCCCTTGTGCTATTCAATGCCTCACTAAGCTCCCAAGTCTCAGAAACAATGCTAGCTCAGAAACCAGCCAGGGAATCCCTTTCCTTGCTGATCATGTATTTTTCTGCTATAAAACACTGTAAGAAAGGCATTAAATTATATAAACCACAACAGTGTTCAGTCCTTATAGCCCTCAGTGAGTTGGAGGCACTAAAGACAATGTGATGTAGCTGTAGAGCAGTTTCCACGCTCTGGATTTGTGTTATTAAATACCAGAATAAATAGTCATTTCAAACCCACATCATTTGTCAGCTCTTGAGTTATGGCTGCTTTGGTAACTTAGACACCCTCTCCTGCCAAGTTCCCATGCTCTTTGTTTTGAATATGTATAATTTTATGTGTTTGGACTTAAATAACTTCTGCTGTTTCTCCAAGATTCCTCCTGTGCTGGAACCTGCCAGATCCCTCCTGGGAAGGAACAAAGGCAAAGGCACTTCCAAGCAGGATGAGAAGGAAGGGGACAGGGGGCTGTGCTCTGCAGAAACATATTGTTCAAGGCTTTTTTTTAAAGGAATTGGAAAGTCGTGCAGAAACTGAAACAACTTTGCTGTTAACTTTGGTCGTGGGTCTTGGGAATGTGTCTTTTTCCCATGAAGTCCCAATGGCTTTAGGTGCTGAATGGCTACACAGAACTCAACTCATTGTCTGATTCCATCTAAAAACAGCTCCTGCTGGGTGCCTCCATCACCTGGGTGCCTTCTTAAAATCCCTCTACTTGTCTATGAGCCTTTTTATGTATTGAATGTCAATCTGGACTTGTTTTGCATGCATGAGTTTGGCAGCATCACTTACTGAGATCTCTGTGCAGACGAGGATGCTGTTGGTGCAGTTGCACCATCCCTGCCCTGTAGCACTGCAGAGGGGAGCACTGAGTTGGGTAAGGAGGGGATTCCTGACGCTGTGTGGGACCAGGATGGGTTGGTGCTGTGTTCACAGGTGGAATGAGTTTGGCGTCTCTTAGCTGCCATTGATCAGCTCCTGCATGCATGACAGAAAGGTCATGGATACGTGGGGGTAACAAGGGATCTCGTGAGTTAAGAGTAAGATATAGCAGCATTTAGAGCTGGCTGCAGGCTTCAATATTTCAAAATCAGGCTGGGGTGAAGCAGAAGTGATATTTCCTTTCAGAAACACTCTGAGAGGCTCCAGGTTGGATATGAGAGCCTTGGAGCAACTTGTGCCCCCCTGGCCCCGTTCTTCCTGTCCCCACGTGTGTGCTGTTTTGGTGGTGTGATGAGCAGAGGGAGCTGACATGGGAGACAGCATCCACCCATCACCTCTGGGAGGGTGTGCTCAGCTCTGCCACGGTGAGTGGGGCTCATGGCATGTGCTGTTGGTATAGGGGAGCTGCTTGGGGTGGTGAGAGCACACAGGGCATAGGAAGGGCATTGGAAACATCTGTCCCTTACGTCTGAGGAGCTGAGTGACTTCTAGGGATTCCAGAACTGCAGCAAGTCCTGTGGCATAGGCTGTTGATTTGAATTTATTTACAGGGGAGGGGGAAGATTTTTGGTGCCTAAAATAGTGTGAAGTACTGTGATACAGAGGGCCTCTACACGTTGGGCTCTGGAGGTGATTGCTGCAGGTACCCCCCGTCATGGGGCAGCCAGCAGAGCTGGGAGGTGCACCGCGCACATCCTCACTGTCAGCATCCCTATGGGCACCCAAAGCTCCGTTATTTATTATTATTTACCTATTTATTGGGAAAACACTGAAGGCAGATGGATAATGGAAAGGTTAAGCAGCAAATTGCAGTGCTTTTGCCTGACCAGGGGACGCGGGGCACAGCCTTCCTAACCTGTAATAAAAGCCCTAATGGGAGAGGAACATTATTTTGCCTTCCACTAAAGGGCAATTTTCTGATCAGCTCTTGGTTTGAAGTATGCAGAGAGGAAAGAGAACGGAAGGAGAGAAATATATTTATATATAATATATATTAAAAAAAAAAAAAAAAGGGAGAAAGAAACACTTACACTTTAATGGAAGCTCATTTTGGTAAAGTACCCGAGTGGCCCCCGTGGGCCTGGAGAATTAAGCGCTGTCATTCATAGCTTGAAAGCGGAGCCATCCAGTTTGCAGACACCTGTCATAATTAAACTAATGGCTCTGAAAATGTGCCTTGATATTAAATCTATCTTCCGCCAAGGAGCAGGGCTGATTAAAACCGCTGTTTGACAGTTAATGATGAACCTCGCGCTTGCTGAGCTCTGTAACTGGAACAGACCGGTTCGGCCCTCCCTGCACTGATTTCCCAGAGCCCTGGGGCCCATGGGGTGCTGCCTTCATCCCCTCCTCTTCCTCACCCCTGCATGCAATGGCCACCGACCCCACATACCCAACTGTGAGCAGCAATGGGATGCAGCTTGACGATCCTTAAGGTCCTTTCCAGCATAACCCATGTGTGGGTCTGTGCTCTTTGGGTACTTCCAGCCCCTCTGCCCTACAACACAGGCAGTGAAGCTTCCTTGTTTGCTCCTTCTTTTAATGGATGTGGGGGGCACGGCTTCTCCGAAGGGGTGAGCAGCACCCAGCACTGTGTTGGGGGCGTTGTATTGGCAGAGCACGCGTTCATGGGTGAGGATGCTGCGGAGGGGTCTGCGGAGATGGATTTTCTGTATGTGCAGAGGAAGAGCCACTTGTTGGAGCTGCGGATGGCGGAGCCGTGCTGACACCCAGCCGGGCTCCTATCTGACTATCATTAGCTTTCTTACCCAGCTCTAATGCCATCCGCTGCCACAACAGTAATTACCGGGAGATTAGGCGGCATTAAGCACTCTTTAATTTGACACATTGCAATGATCTCCATTCAGCCTTTCTGCTCGAATAACTCTCCATAAATATTTTGTGAGGCTACCAAAATAAACAGAGGCTCGGCTGTTTGCACAGCTGAGGTCTCTTCAGCTCCCTTGGAGCCCAGGTAGCAGAGCAGGGGTGGCAATGAGGGGCACCCAAGCAGTCCCTGGGGTGTGCACAGCACCCGGGAGGGGGAGGTGGCCTTGTGGAGCAGAAGCAGAAATAATAATGATAATGTATGCCTCGCACCGACGGCAATTTAATAGGAAACATTTTTTAAACAACAGCCCAATAAAGAGAGATGGGTATTTATGTAAAAAGTGGCTGCATTAGAAGAAATAATAATTACACTGGAGTTGTGTTCTTCTTTTTTTTTTTTTTTTTTTTTTTTTTTGGTGTGCTATTAGCTTAGACATTATTCATTAAGTAATGCAATGGAAAACCACTGTTAATACAGCAATAAATCCCATGGGGCCCCATTGCTTCTGAGATAGGATCATTTGGTAATTACAGTGCATTAGAAGTTCAATATTCTTTCATTTTTTTCCCCTCTGCTCCTCGCCCAGATGAGCGGTGGGACACACAGTGTGTGCCAGGAGGGTTCTCTGCAAGGAAATGCTCTCCATGGGGTGCCTATGGGGCAACGCTGCCTCTGTGCATGGGAACCCTGACCCCTTACATGGGCTACACACCATCAGGAGATCTGCAGCCCTCAGCAGGTGCGCCTTCCAGTGCTCTGAGGCAACTTCCCTATGTGTGCCAGTGCTGGAACCGTCCCCATCCCAGCCCTCGCTGTAGTGGGAGCGCTGTCGATGGACGTGTCAGTGGGGCCATTGATCAGCATAGGCATTTCGGGGTCGCCGATCGATGGGAACTCTCATCAGTAGATGTAGGAAATGAGCGCTCGCGGACACAGGCAGCAACGTGAGCCTCCCCGGGGAGCACTGATACAACTCAATTTTCCCTATCCTGTTGCTCTGTCAATTTGTCCACGTCTGGAGGGGAAGGAGGGGGACCAACACTTCCAAAGTGTGTGAAAATGAGGAGGGGAGCAGCGGCTGCTCAGCACCGCTCCCATCGCCCCATGGCTGCTCCTGAAGTCCCATAGGGCTGCCCAGCAATCCTCACCTCCTGGTGGTATCCTTTGAATCATGGCTTTGCTCTTTCCTTTCCAGCACCTGTGGATGGTTTCTTGCTCCTCACATATCTCCCACTGTTCTGTTTTTAGAGCTTTTTCTGTTTTCTTCCTGTTCTCAGTTGCTTATATCCAGTGCTTGAAATGGCACTGTCCCTCTGTGATGCAAATCAGATAAGAGAAACCATGCAAACCCCATGCATCCATCTGCAGGATCCCATTCTGCTGAACCTGTTCTGTTTCATTCTGAGCTTAGGCAGATGTAAATCACAAAGAACTCCTTTTAAACCAATGTCAGCAGGAAAAAGCTCACAGAAATAACAAACCCACCGCGCCCTGTGTGTTTATCACTCTTCGAGGTAAGATAAACTTTGAGCTCCGTGGTGATTCATGCTCTTGACTTTCCCTGGAGGGCTCCTCCTGTGTTGTGCAGCTCCCAGCAGCCTGTCTGCAGTGTGGATGGGAAGTGTGGGCAGGGGGGAGCGGGATGCAAAGAGCACCAGGAGCCTTCGGAAAGGGACAGGCAAAGCACTGCAGCTTTGGGGAAACTTCATAGCATGCTCAGGGCTCAGCACGTGCTCTTGGTTCTGAGCTCCCGTGGGACGTTGGTGATATGGAGATGTGCTGCAGAAAGGAACACCGTGACCACAAGTGGCACCGGTGCAGGAGAGGGGGAGAAAAGATGGCAAGCAAATAGAAAGAAGCCCATTTGCAAATATTGTAAGGAATGCATGTTCTCATTCGTGCTGCTATTAAGTCCGTTCGTATCATATCAGCTAACATCGTGTCAGCTTGGAGAGGTTCCTGCTTATTTCTTTTTCCCCGTGAAATGTTTTTCAATGCCTGAGCGAATCAAAATGAATGTAAATGAGGTTTATTAAGTCAACCCCACACGGCGCTGTATTGTCAGCGTTTGTAGGCTGTGACAGGTTAGTTATTGCAGCTTGAAGGGAATGTCACCAGCACAGCAGTCTTCAGAAGTAACTTTTTAAAAGAATAACAATAATAATAACAACAATAACAACCCCATCTCGGGGCTAATCTGGGATTTTCTGAGCAGTCCCTTCTGCAGGAAATGGTGCATCTGCAGGCAGCCCCTCCCCACGTGGTCCTCCCAGTCCATGCCCCCCCCAGTCCCTGTGACATCCACGATACCCCTCTGTAAGTGCAGCCCCTTGGAGATGTCTCATGAGCTCAGTGAAGCACTCTCATTTTTGGTCAATTGCTTCAGCCTCGGCTATGCCACAAGACAACAACTAGTAGCGGAAGCATTAACTGAGTTATTTATTTGGATTTAAGACAGGATTTAAATCCGAGGGATTGGGTCTTCAAGGTCAGGTTGCACGGGCATGGGGAAACCTTATCTGGTGCCTAATTTAGAGGCTGGAGCTTTATGGACTTTAAGGTCCCTTCCAACTCAAACCATTGTATGCTAAGAGAAGGTTAGCACTGATATGAGATGTTCTCAGTCACTGTGGGGCTGAGCTGGAGGTTTGCCCTGTTTGTTGCAGGGCAGTTGAGCTGGATGACCTTTGAAAGGCTCTTTCAACACACGGTTCCTATGGTTCTATGGTTGTCACTGAAGGGAATTTACTATACAATCAACACATTCAGTGTCTACCCCCGTTCCCCATGCAGGCAGCCAGTACCCCGTGGGCACTCAGTTCAACCCCTTGCAGAGTAGCTGGAAGCCACCAGGCTCCGATCCCTGCTCCTGAGATCCTCCTGTGACCTGTCCAGGCACAATGCACTGGGATGGCATGGGAAGAGATGAAACCCACCCCAAGGCTTCTGCCCAGCCGTTCTATGGGACCTTTGCCACCTTGGCTCTCTGGATTGGCTGCTGCTGCTCTTAGCTGAGGAACTGAGGATGGAGGACTGCAGTCACCCTCGGTCCTAAAAGATGGAAAATGGCCTTATTTACAAGCGCCTGCTAAATGAAAAGGAATGGCACAGCCTCAGTCTTGAGGCCAGCCGGCAGAACCCAGCCTTCCCCTGTCCATTTTCTGCACTGCAGGCCTAGCAATGAATGCTCAGCTCCCAGCACTGTATCTGCTCCTCCTGGGTCTGTGTTAGAGCAGAGGTGTTGGGGAGTGTCACACCAGTGTGTTCCCAAAGCACTGATGTGCATGAGATGCCTCACGGCCTATCTGCAGGGAGAGGAGCTGCAGGCTGATGGAAACCTAGTCGGGTTTTGCATATTTATTCCACCTTTAAATCATTTCCGAACCACTAAACCATTTTACAAGGACGAAGGAAAACATCAATTACAATTAGAGTGAAAAACTCCTTCAAGGCAAGCCTGATAGGCAGCAGACAGAACCATCCGGGGGCAGTTCTTCCCCAGGTTCCTCCTTGAACTGCAATGTAAGCACGTCCTCATGACCTCAGTGCTCTCAGGTCAGTGTGATCTGGGGCAACTCCTGTGCTGGGCAGTGGCATTGGGCAGACAACATCTCCTGGGACGAGCTGGGCTCTCTCCCATTGATACAAAGAGCACAGGCAGAGCTGAGGACTCAACCCATCCTGCAGCCTCTGCCCAGTGCTTGTGTTCCCCTCCCATCTCACTGTATTATATGGAAAGAAAGACCCGGAGTGCTCCTTCTTCCCAATATTAAAAAGAACACCAAGTAGAACTTCTATAAAATAGGACGGGATCAATAATTGAGCATGGCCTAAAGCCTGGAATTAAATGAAGGAAAGTGGCTCCGAGCTTTTATCAGACCTACCCGACGTATTTTACCGTTGCTCAAAATGAAATGAAAAACTCAGGAGATGCGACTTTCGAAAATTGAACTGCCTTGAGACAACAGTGCCATGGTTTGGGGCTGAGGGGGTCAAAGCCTGCAGGGGGAGGAGGGCTGTGGCAGTGCTGCAGGTTGGCTGCATCATCCTGGAGGTGTCCCATGTTGCACATGGGATGCATCAGTGCTGCACGTTGAGACAACGCTCACTTCGTGCATCACCATGGCACTCAGAGCGCCGCAGTCCTGATAGAGCAAATTAAATTAGCTGCTAATTGCTTAATTGGTGAGGGGCTCTGTAAAGCAGCTAGGAGCAAATTAAGCAGAAGGGAGAAATGCTGTGCTGTGATTCGAGGGCTGCTGGGAAGGCACCGTGGGGCTGCAAGTCCCATCACTGCCTGGCGCTGGCCGTGAGCCCCAGGGGTGACCACAGTGTGGTCCTCACATCGCCCACCTGCTCAGTGCTGTGTGCTCGGCAGCATCCCCAGATGGTGCCCCCAGATGGAGCTCTAGGCAGCAAGCTCTGCATCCAATGCAAGCGGAATTCTGTGCCTTCCTTGTCAAAAAAAGGAATTGAGGAGGGGGTGCAAAGAACGCACGTAAGTGTGGGGACCTCCGCCTGCAGCGCGATGCGTCCTCACAGCGCAGCCACAGGTGCTGGGGGCTCTCAGCCCCACGCCTTTAAATTCCAGGCAGATGCCGCATTAACTTGCGTGACTCCTTGCCTGTAACAGCACATAATGGAGCACGAATGATGTAACTCAATGTGATGCCAACATTTATAGGAAAAGACACTGCTTGCTGAGGTCAGGCTGGTATCTGATTGGAGCTGGCAGTAGGAGCAGCAGTGTTTGTGAGCCCACACCACGGCTCTCCCACAAATCACATTACTCTGAAGGCTCTGTTGGGCCCCTGGTCCAGACAGCTCCTCTGTACTGGGGGCAGTGATGGGGCTGCAGTGCTTCAAACCCACGCAGGGCTCCATGGGATCCACCACAGACAAACTCCTAAAATCGCTTCCAATGAGAGATTTTTTGGGGTGTGTTTTTTTTTTTTTTTTCTTTCTTCTTTTAAATGAGCAGAAGGATTCTAGATAAACTCGATAAGGGCTGGAATCAAAACAGGATCCCAGAGCCAAAAGTGGAGTGACAGCTATTCCGGGTAGTGAAAATGATGACAGATTCTGAGCAGAGAAATGAAGGCAATGCAGTGAGAGGGGCTCATCCTGCAGCAGCACAGTTCTTGGGGCCAGGCAGGGGCACACTGCAGGGGTGGGCAGGGGTCTGCAGCCACCCCCAGAGCACAGCCTACAGCAGGGCGAGGGTCTGGTCTGTGCCATCAGAAGGCTGAGCCGCTCCAGGTTCTGCAGCAGATTGTTTCTTCTGCTGCAAAGTGACTGCTGGGATGACATGGGGAGAGACATCGAGCCAAAAAGAGTCTTAATTTTGTAGCAAAAGATCACAGTCAGACAGGAATGTTTCTTGATGAGCTTATGGGGAAATTGAGGCAGTTGGAAGGTCAGACCAAAGCTGGCTGTGGCCCTGCTGGCTCATCTCTGCTTTGATGAGACTTCAGCATGCAGATAATACCTTTGGTTTTCCTGGGAGCTGAACCCTTTAAGAATCCAGTTGTGCTTTCCCAAGGCAATACTGGAGTGCAGCAGACGCAGAAATGCAACAGATACAGGAAGCACAGCTCCTCCAGATGTGCAGAGCTGTGCTGGGTGCCTCACCAAGCCCTAGGCTCTATGAAACCCCCCTAGATGCCAACAGCACCACCTCTGGAGGGTGCAGACCGGGGCAGCGCTGCAACGCCCAGCCTGCCTGCAGCCCTCAGAGCCATTTGCAAAACGCTCCCTTTAAATAAGCACTTATTTTTAAACCGTGCTTCAAGTCTCACCGAAAAAAAGCTTAAAATAATAATGTATAGCCATAATACATCGGACGTGAAATAACGCCGCCGACGGTAACATCAATAACGTATGGAATAATAAAAGCTGCTGCTGATGTTGGAGCCGCGCGGTCAGCGTAGCAGGAGGAGCTGAGGCTCCCGAAGGCTCTCCAGTCTCTCCCACCACCATCTCTAATTCTTTTCTTCAAGTACAAAATCATTCTTCCCCTGATCTCACTTGTGGTCAGAGCTCGGCGCAGGCCCATCACTCAGCACGGTGATTTGGTTCAGCAGGTGTTGGTTGGGCAATCGTTCATTTCGGGCTAATCTGCTGGCGGCTGTCAGGGGTTATGGAGTATTTATTGAGTTTGTGTCAGGTCCGGATGACCAATAGCCGGCAGTCGCTGGATGCCCATTGACACTGATGATATTGCTGAATTAAACTAGGTGATGTATACAGAACTTGCTTAGAGCTAGTAATGAAGCTGGGAACCATTTGAAACACAATACGGAGGGCCCCGGTGCTCCGGGCTTTGCTCTCTACCTTTTAAATAAAAAATTATTATTATTTTCTTTTAACGCCAAAGGAGAAGCCATGAATCGAGCTCCCCTGAAATATTTAGAGAGAAAAATAGAGTAGCCCAATGGAAATGAAAATCATCTTTATATTCTGTGAATTTACTGCCTGCTAGTTGGGCAGCAACTGAGGAATTTCTCAGCCGCTTTTAGAAAGGCAGCAAGGGGGAAAGTGGAGCGGGGAGGATGATGAGCTGATTATTGATCATGCTTCAAGGACCTGATCCCTTAAAAGCTTTGCTGAGCACCTTCAGCTCTCATTGACTTCAGCTCAGCGCGGGATCCGGATGCATTTGTCTGCGCCACGCCGTGAATTGCGCTTTGTGGGGACTGCACTGCCTGTGCCTGGGAACTCAGAGTCCACTGAGGCGAGAACTGAGCATGGGGAAGGCAAGATGGGGCCACGGCCATGGGATGTGCCGCGATCACAACCCACCTGGGGCTGTCCCATCCCACCCGTGGGCACTACTCACCTCCCAGCAGCTGAGGGCACACAGCCAGGCTCCAGGCTGACGATCAGACTGCGTTGTTGCTTCATTATTCTGCAAAGAGCATCAGAGTTAATTTGGGGGACAATCAGCTCGTCTGAGGCTGTCACTGCTGCTGGCTGAAACCTGCAGCGCTGGAGAAAGAGCAATCAGAGCTGTGACCTTGGCAAGGACTGGAGTTAGATTACAGGCATGATTAAATGCCGAGGAGAGAGCTCTGAAGCTGCTATTTGAATACCTGTTTACATGTAGGATAATAGATGGCCACCCGCTGCCTGCGAGGCTGTAATTCACTCTGGGGATGCTGGGACGCAGATGACACCATAAAGCACACGAGGCAGTGCAGGATGCTGGCAGAGCAGCGCGGGGCCCTGCGGTGATTTACGGCCCTGGGCTCGCTCTATGGCCATCTCATCTATTGTCTTTTTATTGCAGACACTGCACAGAGAAATTATTATTGTAAAAATTTGTTTAAAGGAGCTCCGTAAACTCACTTTGATCAGACAATTTCACCTTAAAATCCTCCTGTTCCTGTGGCTGGAATGAGGATGAATGGCGTCTGAGTTATCCTCGGGTAAGGCTCCATGCCAGGCAGCAGCGGGGAGCTGCAGTTGGGCTGTGAGGGCCTCGTGGTGACATGGGGCAGAGGCAAAGCTGAAAACACCATGTGTGCAGCCTGGGTTCTTTGCAGGGGTTGAGACCCCAGGAGCCCTCCTGCCCACCCACAGCATTGCTGACAGCCCCAGCAAATGGATGGGTAGGGATGGGATGAGGATGGAGATGGGAATAGGGATGGGATGGGGAGAAGCAGTGTGAGCTGAGCTGCAGATCAGTCACCTCCCTTCTCTCCATCAATAGAATGGGTGTTAATGGCTTCTCTGAGCTTCTGCTCCTCCTGATGAATGATCTTTTTGAAATCCTTTCTGAAAAAGCACAGTTTGGGATTGGGGCTGAAAGCTCCATTTGATTAAGAGACTCAGGTGCAAATTAGGAGACGTTTCGTGTGCTCAGACTTCCTGCTTTTTCCATTAGGACCCAAGATGAAAATATTTCCATTACCATTTACAGCCCTTTGGTGCCTTCTCCAGTGCAGTCCCTGGAGCCCCCTGTGCACAGCCCCTGGTCAGGATCGGGGCTCACAGTTACCTGGTGCCACAGCCATGACCTTGGGCAGGGCACTCCATCTTTGGCTGGCGGCGGTAAACAGCAGATAATATTTCTCTATTTCCTGCCCTGCAATGTGAGAATAAATCAAGTGAATACAGAAGGCTGCTCGGAGCAGCCTAGGAGCCAATGCCTTCCCAAGGTTTGTCCTGTTCCCATCGCACATCTCCTCACCCTGTGCCACTCACTGAGATCCAGCATTCCTCCAAAAGTGCCACTGTGCTTTTGTCAAAGTGCTGACAACCTCTGTGCAAGTTTTCCCAGGACCTCGCAGCAAATTATCGGTGGCATTTGACACAGTGATCAGTGCCTGCCTCCCACCTCGCCATTTGCCAACCATTGTAAGCCATCAGACATGAGGGTGATCTCTGCATGGGCCATCTATCCAGGGCTGTGTGTCAAGAGAGGAAAAAGAGGGAAAAAAAATCCACCATCTAAACACACTGGCACCCAAATCCCATCTCAGCTGAGAAAATGGTGTTTCTAAGAGGTCTGAGAAGGGCTTCTCAGTGTCTCCATCACTGTCGGATGACCCAGGAAGCGCTGAGTGCTCCATCTTTGTGCTGAAGAAAGGTGGTGGCAATGGGGCTCACCTCATGATAACCACGACCAAATTCTCCTTTCCCAGAGGAGGAGAGGGTTCTTGGGCACCAGGGGAGGCTGTGCCTTGTGCCCCACTCTCTTGGGGCAGCCTTAAAAACCCAAGTTCCTAAACAGCTGAAAAAACATAAAATGCTCCATATACTCTCTATAAACAAGCAGTTAGAGAAGCCCAGGCTGGAAAACACTTGGTGGAATAAGGTCAAACTTCTCATATGAATCAAATTAGTGGCCGCTCAGCTAGCACCGCAATGCATTAGGCTGAAGGGACGGGGGAAAACAGCTATTCTCAAGGTTACACTTTTGTTTCCTCTCTGGACTGCTGGCTGCCGGGTCTTTGGCCACGCTGAGCCATTCTAGGGGATATCTGCATCCACTTCCCAGCATCTGCTCTGAAGGCGGTGATGAGAACCCTGATTTAAGAGGAGGGAGCTGTGAGGTGGGCAGTGGTGGTTTCCCCGATGGCTGAGCAGCACCGTGCTGGGCTCAGGGCCTGCAGCACACACTGAGCATCGCTCGGAATTCAGTGAGAGTTTCTCGAGACTGAAGCGTTCAATTTTACTCCGCCGAGCATCCAGTATAATCCATTGAAAGGGCACTGTCCTTCAGGCCTTTCAGCCGGGCTGACAGCTGCCCTCTGATTAATTGACAGGTTAAAAAGATTGATTCCACATGTCAGAGCTGTAACCCTGCCAGAACAATACGGCTGTCAATTGGGCTGTAAAACAGACGCTTACATTAACAGCCCTGACAGCAGCAGCGCATGAACACATGCACCTGCCTTTATGGAGAGCCTAAACACACAGCCGGGCAAAGATTAATCATCCTGAAAGCAGTGCTGTGGGATCACATAAACGTCGCTGCAGAGGAGAAGCGGTGCTCAGACTGCAGGGGGACCCACGGCAGGGACCCCAGCACTGATGGCCACGGGGCAGAGCACTGCAGGGCTGTGCAAAGCATAGCCAGGGCATAACCCTGAGCACCAGCATTGCCCGGGGAGGGCTGTGCTCCAGAGATCGATGCGGGCACTGCAGAGCACAGCTCCCAAGCACAGCACTTCTGCTCACTCGCTCGCTTTCCTTATCAGCACAATGTAACTCATTAATATCTGTCAGGCGGGGCTGTTTCCAAAGATCCTCCTCAGCTGGGGCGCAGTGCAATATCTGAAGGGCGATTTATTTCTCTGACAGTTTTGGAGCTGAGAGCTCTGCTGCGGGCACTGAGTCCACATCCATGGGTGGTGGCCCCGCACTCCCACCCCCAGTGCTGAGAAATGCCAAAGCCCCGCACGCCCCGCAGCGATACGGAGAGGGTGAGTCACCGGGAGCCGGGCGCTGCCAGAAGACGTTTCAAAGCTTTTATGGGGAGATTCAATGCAGATATACAGAGATCAATTATCTTAAAAGCAGCAAGGAGGTTCAGCAAATATTTCCAGCTTTAAACAGGTTTATTTCCATCTGCACTTATCTGTGCTATTTAAACTCCATTGCTTGCAGTTAATCTTTTGTAATGCAGCATAAGAGGGCTTATTTACTTTCTAATGACATCAATTGGCCATAAATATTAGACATCTAAGGTTCGCTGAAGCTGTAGGGACAGTTTTCCATTCCTACTTGACATTTGACTATTTGCAGTGCTTCCTTTCTGTTTGTTCTTGTGTGACTCACTTATCGGCTGTCATAGGCCCGTGTTCGATTTATTTAAATTGAATGAATAAGTACATTAGGCAAAGCTGTCAGGGGAAGAGAGAATGGGAACTCGCGGGGATGAGTGATAAGTCAACAAGCTGCAAGGGAGATTCTGAGCAGAGCAGCACAAATCAAAGTGCTAAAGAGGAGGAACAAAGCGTGGTGACACGGCTCTGCTGGGAGCACAGCGGTGCAAACGGGTCCCGGAGTGCATCGCCGACGCCAATGCTTCTGCAGTTGCTGCAGGATCAAAGGCTGCAGGCTGCTCACTGCCACCGGAGCTGGGAGCTGTGCAAATACCCAGATAGCTCTACATGGGAAGACGGTGTTTCTTTTTAATTTTCTTCATTGCTTGCTACTTAGCCACACTAATTAATTGCGGAAAGCTCATATCGCAGCCCTACTGGAACTGTCGGTGCTGAATCCATTTGTCATGATCCAGGAGGGGGGGAAGAGACCTCGAGTCATGCTGTCATTCTCAGCTCATGGAAGCAATTTGCTTTGCGTGAGAGTGGCGGGGATGAAAGATGTGTTTGGGAACCACCTTGGCTTGCAGAGATCCCCCCCTGCTTTGCACACTGTCTGCCAGCCCTGCACCCTGCTGGGTGCACGGGGGGTTCTGGGTGTGAGAGCCCCATCCTGCTCTGTTCTGCTGATCCTCTTCCCCTGCACTGTGCTTTTGTTTCTCACCTCCTACCCCCCACACCCCCAGACCTTAATTGGCAGAACACAGTAAATCAGAGCTGACAGTGGTTGAATAGCAGCTGATTAAAATCATTTGTTTTCCAGCTCGGCCAGCTGCAGACTTTTGCCTGCATGACTCTTGTGGCATTCCCTGCATTGCTCGCTCTCTCTCCTTCCTTTTGAAGGAATCACATCGCATTTTTCCAATTCCTCATGGATGAGGTGCTCTGATTGCCCCCTCCACTGCCGCCAGCCCACTCCCATAAGCGCAGCCCCATGCAGCCCACAGCCACGTGGAAGCTCCCACAGGGCTGCACAGTGCTCTCCTCTTTCATTGCACGGCCACATCTGCTTTGGGTTTGTTTGTGCTTGTTTGGCTTGTTTTTTCCCAACAGCAAAGCTGGGAGGGAGGGAAAAAGCATTTAATTTCTAATCCCATGTACCCGGATCGCAGAACAGTGAGAAAAGTGTTAGGAAGAAGCTGCCAAGGAAGGAAGGACCGGCACTGAGCGGGTGCATTGCAGTGAAATGCATTCCCATCCCAAAAGCAGGGCCACCGCCAGCCCCGAAAAATGCACTCTGGCCACGAGTGCCATTCCCCGATCTCCAGCATCTGCTGCCATATGCATCGAATTAAAACCAAATGCAAACTATAAATCTCCCTGCCATTCCTCGGAAAGGTTTCACATGACAACCACATTCCTGTGACACTTTCCATCTTATGTTTTACCGCACAGGCTAACAGCTGTTTCCAAAACAAACGCTGGTGATGAGCAGACAGAATCACGGCCGCTGGGACAAAGTCGCTGTTGTTGCACCGGGGCTGTGCCCATTCAGCTCCATGGGCCCAAAGCACGTGCAGGGAGCTCATGGGAGGACTGAGGTCTGTGATGGGATTCTTCCATACAAACGTTATTTTCGTGCACAACCACGTCATGAAGCCAAGATGGCCTCAAGGATGTACTGTGCCCTACAGGATGGACCGAATTCTGCCTTCAGGTTTCCAATGCGGTGAAGTTTGCCTGGGTGACATTCACCTTCTCAGCACACAGATGGGCAGCACCAGTTCCGAAAGCAATGGCCTCGCCGGGAGGATGTTTACCTTCCCAAGCCGCCTTCTCCTTACATTTAAACAAAAACGTTTCCTTTTCTAAACAGTTTACATTTCTGATTCCAGAGGTATCCTGCTTGCCAAAACCGCCAGTATTTGTCTCACTTTAAATGCATTTATATGCTAATGCAGACAGTCCCTCCTGCTTGCACACGTACCACACACAACTCTATAGAAATTACTCTTTTCCTGCTAGATTTACAAGGTATAGCCATCAAACTTCTTTTCAATTCATGTGCATTGACTGCGACCCTGCAGTGCTGATGGTGCTGTGATGTGGTGGTGAAGTACAGCTCTGGGTGAGCCATTGGAGCTGTGGAGCGATGCTGCATTTGGAGTAGGGGGAGGAAGGAGACATAATAGCAGGGATATGGTTTGGGATGGCTGGGCAGCAGCACTCCTGTTTATGTCACCTTTGGGATCATCATTTATCTTTCCTTATCCCCCACCCCTATTATTGCCCCTCACAAACATGTCAGTCTGTTTAACTTCTTCTTGAAAACTACGAAGAGATTCTGCTTTCAGAATCCCCAAATCTTTCATTTTGACAGTCCTGTTCTGCATTAAGGTCATATTATAATTGACACAGCAGAAGAAGATTAATTGTTTGGGTTGCAACGCGCAGACAGACGTTGGCTTTCTGTCTAAATTTGGGGCAATCATTCTCATGAGGAACCTCAGAACTTCTCACACAATGGAAACTCCATTTTTCAGCCAGCCACAATCGTAACGCCATTGCACCACTATTAGTCTTGAAAGGACGTTTAAAAAAACTCGGATTACTCACTAAGATCTAAAGAACAATGTCATTCTTAAACTACCTTTCTTCCTTTCAAGTTTTCAGGACTGAAAGCTGACACTGGGAGGGGGAGAACTCTGACTCATAGCAGGCAGGTCGGACGGCTTGCCAGATCAGCCAGGGCCCAGCAAAGCTCTGCGTTATTCTGGAAAATAACGATGGAAAATTCATTTAAGAGTCGTGTATGGCTTTGCCGGGGTGGAGGAGGGAAGGGGCAAATTTAATTCAGGCCCAGAACTCCCCTCAAACGGATGCTGGATGTAAACTTTAGCTGCGTTTCTGTCAGCCTTAATGGATTTCACTTATGGGAACTATAATAAACAGCTCATTATGGAGTCAGCTGCGGGAGCGTTTTGAGCCCAACAGGGTCATTTGTTTTCCAAGGCAGATTTAGTCTAAAGGGGGTGGACAGAATAATCCCGCGTTCAAAGTGTCTGCATTAGCGCTGGAGGAGCGGTGACAAAGTGGCATTGGGTCCAAAGCAATGGCTGCTCTTTGCCCAAGCACGGCAAGAGCGCGGGGACGGCTTGGTGCTCACTGAACACAGCTCAGGGAACGGTCATTGCTTCTTCAAATGTTACTGTTAACAGCACTTTAAAAATAAATAAATAAATAAATAAATAAAATCAACCATAAATTCAGCTCAGAAACCATCCTGGCTAATAGCGCCGAGGCTGGAACTTGTAAATGCCATCGCAGCTGCAGCTGTTGTTGTTGTGAACACTTTGAAAGCCGCTGCTTTCTTTGCTGGAATAATGATCTGCACTGTGTGATGACCCTCGAAACGTAACAGTACTGAGAGATAACAGAGGAGCTGGGTGCTCGGGGAAGACAATTTGCCGTGAGAAAAACAGCCTGAGTCTTCATTACATTGGCTCTGAGTCCTACTCCTGAAGATGCTGCCGATGCTCCGCTCTCTTTTGAGGTTGGCCTCATCATTTCTTGTCCCTTCATTACGATGCCATTTTTTAAGCCTGTGACTGTTGAGGAGACAGTGCGATGGACGTGGGTCGCAGTGTGGTTACAGCATCCCCATGGTGCTCGTAGGGTCTGCAGGAGGAGCAGAACCAGGTGGGCTCACCCCGGCCCATGGGAGCGGGGCCATATAGGGCTGCCATCAGCCCATCCCAGCACTGGAGGGCTCTCCGGGGCAGAATATATTCCCCTCGCTCAGAGCAGGCAGTAACTCACAGCCCTGCAAAGCACTCTGCCAATACAGCATTTGCTGATGTATAGCTACAGCCATTTTCGCTGTTTCCCTTACTCTGTCTCCGTATAGAATAATATGCGATTAATTGATTTTCTGTCGCTCTTTTAGTACGGAAAATTAATTTTGGAGCAACCTTGTTTTCTCAGGGTATGAATTCTCTACATGCAGAGTAATTCCGCTCCTACATTATTCATGAGAGAAAATAGTGATGGAGTGTGTAACTGAGGCAGCCCCAAGGCCACAAACTGATAGTCTGCGTTACTGATACAACAATATTCCACTGATGCTTCTAAATAATTCACGGCTACAACTCAATTTGGCACCAGGCACGTGGCTCGGGGTGTGTGTGCTGAGAAGAGAGGGGGGATCCTCAGGGCAAGAGGAGCTATGCCCAGGGCTGGGGCATCAGGGCAAGAGGAGCCATGCCCAGGGCTGGGGCATCACCCGGTGCCAGTGGTTCCTGTTCTCTGCTCCAGGCACAGAGCACCAGTTGGGCTTTGCATTTCCCACTGCAGCATAGTCTCCTGGGGGGGCTACGTGCCACCTGCCCCAGGTTCCCCTGTTTATGGATATGGGCTGCAGAGAGGGTTAACGGCCCCAGAGCTCTCCTCGTGGAAAATGGATGGAGCCTTTCCTCCCTCCTCCCCGCCGCTGGCATCGGCTGCACGGAGCGGGTCCAGCAATGGAGAGCCCCTTCCTGGCACCGGCCTCCCTCCAGATTAATGACTTGCCATGAGATGCCGAAGTCACACATAGGGATTTTTTAGCGTTGAACTGTACCTGGCACCCCGCGGCCATTTATCACGGGGCTGCAGATGGAAGGCGGCAGCAGCGGGATGCGAAGGGCCAAGAAACACAGCTCTGCAGCCAACCCGCTGGGGGCTGGAGGGCTGCACTGCAGCCAGCCCAATGAGGGACGGGGGGGCAACTGCTTTGGTTTCATCTGAGATGATAAATAGGATTTCTTTGGGATATTGGAGCAGCTGCATCTGACCTGGCTATTCATCTGACAGATCTTCGGGGTGCGTGATAACAGCTCTTAGAGGATGGATGTGGTGTTATAAGCCATCTGGGCACTGAACGTGATTAATGGCATTCATGGAGATAAACAGATCGCAGAGTAAGAGAATCCCTGCCCTCGTTGGGGACTGGAGCAGCACCAGGAGCTGAAGCTCTCCCAGCAGTTGGTGCCACATTGGTGCCAAACCCTCTGGGGGACAATGCCCATGTGCCACCAGGAACAACCCTGCAGCATCCCATGGCCGGGGGTCAGCACCCACAAGGCTGGTGGTGGAGAGGAGGGAACCACACCATCCTCAGTGCAGAAACCCTCACCCAGAGGGATGGGTTAAATAAACACTGAGATTAATTAATCACTAATGGCACAGACTAAAGGTGAGCCTTTACCATTTACAGACTGAAGACAGGAGGGTCAGGATCGAGGAACATTCACATTCCATTAGCAGAGTCCCAGCCCTGCCAAAAGGGAGGGAGAAATCCCTTCAGTCCATACAGAGGAAGCTCGAGCTTATTGTTTCCTGCCAGGGCTGGGGCTACGTTTTATGAAACACCTGCGATGGAAAACACGAGCACAGACCTGTGGGGCCATCCCTGAGGACGCGGCCCCGCGCCGCGGTTGGGGGCTCTGTGCCACGCTCCGTGCCGCCGTGCCCGGCGAGTTCTCCTGGTCGGCATTAATAACAGCGGATCAATTACAGCAGGCAACCGGGAAAAGGGATTGTGAAATCCTTCCTGCGTAGTGCTGGAGGTGGTGTGTGTGCATGTGTAATGCGAGCGATACAAGCCACCCGAGAGGGGCTATAAAAGGTGCTTTCTTTTGCCTCCAAATTTTGCTCTGTGGCTGCTCTGTACCGTGCACCAGATGCAGCAGCAACAGCGCGAGGCCTATAACCTCCTTCCAAATGGTAATAAATCCCACAAGACTCCAGCACACTTGTAATTTACAACTCTGCTAAAATGAACATTATTTCAAGCTAAGCGTATTCTCCAAGGTGCAGGAGGAATGTGGCAGCTTTCCTGCTGACAGCGGAGTTTCTTTTTTTAAATGTCATGCATTCACTTTCATTACTTCCAAATAATTGCCCAAAAGATCAGCAGTCGGATGGGAGGAGAGAGCTTTGTATCGCTGTGGGTCGATCCCGTCAAGGCACAAAGTAGCCATGGGAATGGGCCACGGTAGGCAGTGCTGGTTCTGGGTTCCCCCCCAGCACTGCCTGGGGCAGAGCAGCTCCAAGACAAACTCCAGATCCTGTAATGCAAGCCCTGAAGGAAAGCTGTAAACATAGGAGCTGCTGGCAGAGAGCAGGGCTGGCCCAGGGCTGCAGCAGCCGCTCCCGCAGTGGGAGGTTTGGTCCTGGGATGGGCGCAGGCAGTGTTTCTGTCTAACAGCTGGAAAAGAAGGGCTCTGTGGTCCATGCACAGTTTTCTTCCTCTGCTGGAAAGAGTGAAAGGAGTGATGGAAAAATAAATAAATAAAAGAGAAAAAGCAAAAGCTGTAAGGAAACCCTGGGCAATGAGGGATGTGGGGAAGAAGCAAAGTGCAGATTAGGAGAAGGCACCATCCTGTCTGCTTGGGAAGCAGCTGCAGGTGCATGGCACATTGCTCAGTGAGCTTGGCCACGATGAACTCCTACCACCCTTATCTTCATAGGAGGAGTAGCACTGTGGGGCTCAGCGCTCAGTGATGCACTCTGTGCAGCTGCATCCCTGCACCCCTGCCTCTGCAGATGGATGGGGGCTGCCCCAGCACCCCCCAGAGCATCTGACAGGGGCCAGCCACGTCCCCGCACCACTGCCTGGTGTCCTCTCCATAAATGCAATTTACCTGAATGTCAGAGGAAAGCATTACAGATAACACACTGCGTGCGTCTCTGACCCAGTAAGTGCTGAAATCACAGATCTCATTATTCTGACATGATAGAATTTTTTTTCCCTCCCCGCTGCAACCCCGCTGCTGTTGTTTTCCAGACTGCAGACATAATTGCCGAAGGTGCAAAGCCTCCGCAGACAAATACGTCTTGCTTACTTCCCTAAATCTAGCAAAATGCCAGTTCTGTGTGTGCATAAGGAAACGCCGTTAGATCACGCTCGCAAGCAGCGCGGTTTCCATCGGGCACCACTCAGAGCTGCGCTCACCTCTGGGATGGTGTGAGATAGAATGCAGGGGCAGAACAATCCGAGGGCTGACTGCAGGCAGTGCACACAGGGGCTGCAAAGCACCGTGTGGGTGAGTGGTGAGGAAAGGGATGTGCAGGGACACAGAGGCTGGCGGTGATGTGAGCGGCCTCCGCAACAGCTCTGGCGTAGCAATAACCCTACGCGGCTTTAATTGCAGCGCCATTAGGTCAGCCATGCAGTGATTGAGCACAGGCCTGAGCATAGCATGGGGAGGAAGGGCTGCAAGGCAAGTTTGCCCTTCAGGAGCAGAAGAAGCGTGGAGCAGAGTAGGAGGATAGGGCAGGTGTGTGTCCAGTTGAGCAGGACAAGGGGAAATGGTTTTAAGTTGGGGGGGGGGGGGGAGATTTAGGTTGGATGTCAGGGGAAAGTTCTTTACTATGAGAGTAGTGAGGTGCTGGAACAGTTTTCCCATAGAGGTTGTAGATGCCCCATCCCTAGAGGTGTTCAAGGCCAGGTTGGATGGGGCCCTGGGCAGCCTGGTCTGGTATGAAGTGGGGAAGTTGGTGGCCCTGCATGCAGCATGGGGTTGGAGCTTCATGATCCTTGAGATCCCTTCCAACCCTGGCCATTCTGTGATTCTGTGATTCTGTGAGTACCTGCACAGCCAGCAGAGCTCAGCAGACAGCAGGGAGGAAAAGAAGGGAGAATATCACCTTGGATTTGGAGAGGTTTCCTGATACAACTGCCCTCTGCTGCTCTTCTTCAGGTGTTTGTGAAGCACATCATCCATCCTTGCAGGGTGCAGGTGGATGGAGCCAGGGTCAGATGTGACATGCAGGTGTGCTGAATGCCCCATTTTGGAGCAATTCTGCTCTGTGAGGGTGGACCAAGCAGGAGAGCTGGGAGGCAACTGTGTTGTCCTTGTGATGTCCCTTTTGTAGTTCCTACTGTCACTGGTCTCCAAATGGCCCAGTTATTAATGAGAGGTGGAAGTCAGTTCCATGTGGCTCATACTGGGTCTGAAATATGGGTCTCCCCCTTCACCTGATGCTGGTGAGCAGTGCTGCTTCTTGAGAACATTTGGTTCAGAGTACAACAGAAAAGGTGCCCAAAAGTTGCACCGTGTCCTGATCTTCCCGTTCTGGTTGGCAAAGGCAGATGTGCCTCCCAGCATAGATCTGGGGGTCTAAGTAGCCCCTGAGCAGCCTGATGCTGAACTGTGCTCTGTTCTCAATGTTACAGACGGGGAACCATCGCCATCCAGATCCCTCATCCTCACACTCACTCCCATGGTGGGAACGCACCATGCAGTTCAGCTGCGGCCCAGAGCGGGCGGCTGCATCCACTGCTGAGAGCCTTCCCCCCGTGCAATAACCTCTCATTATTTTTTAATGTTGTTGTAACTTTATGGCTTAATCAGTATTTGCAATTTGTTAGTAGTCCAGGCTGCAATAAAATTGTTTTCCAGGTACTGAAACATCCTATCAAGGTTTGTAAAGCAGTGGTTCTTAGTTTATCACACTCATAAAAAGCACTGGCAACTTGACAGATATAATAACTTTTTTTATCAAGTGTCTAATTTGAGAGGAAATTAAGCCATACATTACATGCCGATCCAAACTGGAATTGGAAAAAGACCCAACCACCCCACTCCCACCCCAGTGTTTCCTCTCCCATCCCATTCCTCGCCCAGAGCTGGCTGTGCTCCTGCATTCTCTCTGCAGTACCCTCAGATTGTGTGTGTATTTTTACAGGGCACTGCACACTTAATAAAAAATAATTTATGTGGCCTGCATTGATGTCACCGCAGTGAAACAATGCTTTGCCTTTACTGCAGTGAGGAGCGGTGATTTATACAGGCGCCTGGAAATGCTTCCTCAAAATGCAGTGCAGATTCTCCAGGCCACTGCAGCAGCCACTGCGTTCCCATCCGGGTGCTCCCCATTATCACACCATTATAGGGGATGGGGATTTGTTGGTAAGGAGCAGCTGGCCCTGCTCAGGATGGGGATTTGTCTTTGGGAGTTTGATCCATGCATCTAACAGCCCACCCCAGTACCAATCTGAGTAGCACTGATGGCTACTATCACACAGATCCCCCATTCCTCCTCCTTCCTCTGCTATGTAAACTGAATCATAGAATCACAGAATGGCCTGGGTTGGAAAGGACCACAATGTTCACCTCATTCCAAACCCTCTGTTATGTGCAGGGTCACCAACCAACAGACCAGGCTGCCCAGAGCCACATCCAGCCTGGCCTTGAATGCCTCCAGGGATGGAGAATCCACAACCTCCTTGGGCAACCTGTTCCAGTGCATCACCACCCTCTGGGTGAAAAACTTCCACCTAATATCTAACCTAAACCTCCCCTGTCTTAATTTAAAACCATTCCCCCTTGTTCTATCTCTATCCACCCTCCTGAAAGCCGTGGTGCTAATTGTAAAGCCTGTCCTCAGGCAGCAGTTGCAAAGATCATTATTTTGGTGTTTCATTCCAGCATAGACTTTCCCTGATTCCCAAAAGTGGCACCAAAATGCCAATTATGGACTGAGCAGGAGCAGGGTTCATTGGATGCAGCTGTCCCAATGCCGAAGCTGCAGCAGCAGCAGGACTGGCCACTATTTGTTTAAATTTTCATGCTCACGAATGTCAGTGACACAGGAGAGAAGTTTATGGAGAGAAAAAAAAAAAAAAAGAAAAAAAAAAGTTGACAAATGGCCCAGTAATCAACTGGAACATGCAATAAATCATTGGAGTGCCAATAACACTTCCAGGACGAGCTGCGAAAGGTCATTACGGTGCCACCATGGATCACGCAGCGCCAAACAAAGCAAACAGAACATGTTGGGAATAGGATTATGGGAGAAGCATCTGTCAGTTCTAATTAAGAATTAACTGTGGATCCTATGTAAAAAGATGTGTGGTTTGTTCCTCTCTCTCTCTCCCCTTTCCCACTTAGCTCTCCATTTTTTCCCTCTCCAAAATAAAACTCCATTAGTTATAAAAGAGCCCTCTGTCAGGGAGTCCATCTGACAGCAGTGCAGTAAAGCAGTGTGACAGCAGGGCTGCAGGGCAGGACGGGGCTCTCCTTGGTGCCCAAGGGCAGCCATGAGCTGCACTGCCCACAGGAGCACTCAGAGCCCATAGGTTTGTAGAGGAGCAGTAGGTAAAGAAATGCTGATGAGGTAAAGCAGACAAGTTAAAGAAATGAATGCCAATAAGGGAAAGGCATCACGGAATGCCCCACTCCTCCCTTACTCTCTCCACCCTGCTCCTCCTTTCCCCCTCTCTCCTTCTCCTCTCCCACTTTCTCCCTTTCTCCCCATTAACCCTAGCCAAGTTTTACTGTGTGGGTGCCCATCCCAGGGCTCCTGCCATGAGTGGGCTATGCAAGCCGCGTGCTTTTCTTTATTATTATTATTATTTTTCCTTTCTTCTCCTCTATATTTCCAGGCCTCTTTTCTGCTTAAGTTGGCATTTCTTCTTTTTTCTCTTTCCTTTTTTTTCTTTCCCTTTCTGCTGACTGAGACAAGACCGCGTCCTACTTCAGCACCCCAGGATTTGTTACATCTTCAAGGTGCAGCTTTATGGCTGCAGTTGTCCCGTTTATGGTACAGTTCTTCTTATGGGTTCTAATAAACTTTGTAGCTCCAGGGTGCTCTTAAATCCTGATATGAAAGATAGAGAAGAATCATTATTTAGTCCAACTAAATATAGGATGCTTCACCCTTGAAGGCTGAGGATAATGTTTCTCTCGCAGGTGTGGACAGACCCATAACTTCTGTGTGCAGCAAGTGCAGCTGCAGGAGGAAATAATCAATGTTTCCCATGGAAGGAAGAGTGCTCAGCCCAGTGGAATGGGGAGAGGCAGTGGCAGCTGGATGGGTGCTTAGGAGGGTCGTTTAGCACAGGGAAACAGCATTAAGGCTTCTTAGAAGTAGACATCAGCTAGGAGTGCAGGGTTCAGCTGAGAGCTGAAGACATCGCTTGGTGCAGTTGGAAGGTCCTGAACCTCAACCGTGCAAATGCAATAGGAAGTTCTCCTGTGTCCAATATTCAAGTTTCCAGATGGAGTCCATTTGCCACCCCAACCAAGGTGACCTCAGCACCTGAAATACGAGAGGCAGAAGGGAAGTTGCCAGGCTGGGATGCAGCACTCATGATGCAAGGGGAAGCCAAGCACTGCTCCTGCTGAAATGGCACAGGATGTGCTGCAGGCAAGCTCAGTGTCCTCAGTGCTGTGAATAAGCTGGTGGGATGCAGTGATTGCTTTGTGGTTCTGGTAGCAGCCAGTTGTATTTGGGCCATTTCTGTACCAAAGCCCTCTGCATTTGCATGGAGCTTAGGGCACTTCTACCAGTCCTGCCAGGTGTGGAGGAGGGTTGTGGGCTCTACATTGAGCAGGTTCTACATCGAGTGTGGCCCAACATCAAGTTGGGCTCTACTCTGTGTGGATTTTACCTTGAGTCAGGTTCTACATTGGGCAAGTTCTACACTGAGTTGGGTTCTACATTGAGTTGGGTTCTGCATTAAGTTAGGTTCTATATTGAGCTGAGCCCTGCATTGAGTGGATTTTACATCAAGTTGGATTCCAGAGAAACGCTTTTCTTATACATAGTTTTTTCCCCTTCCCTCAGCTTTCCCAAATCCTGTCTGATTTCTATTTTCATTCTGGGAAAGAAAAAGGAGGTCAAATGAGGTGGAAAGGCCTACACCATTCTCCAAGTTTTTTCGTGTGTGTGTTTTTCCTTGGAAGTTCCCTCAGAACAGCAGTGCAGCACATTGCACACCCCCAAAGATCAGTGATCCCTTTGCTTGGCAGAAGTTACCGTACACCAACCATTGGTATGTTGTAAAAAGCCATCAGACAACAGCGTATTGGATCTGCAGTGTGGCTTTCAAAGCCATCACTCAGTTCCATTTCTCTGCAAGCATTTTGCTTTCCGTAAAATCTCTGGGTTTTGTCTTACACGAATTATGAGAGATTTGTTTGTAGGGGGCGGTAATGCAAATCACTGGGAGCTGCAAATGAACTTCCAATTAAACACAACACCTCCCCAGAACCAGCGTTCTTCATGATATCAGTGGGCCAAGAGGAGGTTGACGTGGAGCAGGAGATCCCTCAGCCTTCGCCAGCCTTTGGCCTTTCTGCCTTTTTTTTCCCCTTTTTCCTTACACCTCATCTGCTGTCGCAATCCCCCTCCTGGCAGTGAGTGATGGGCTGTCAGTGCTGGCACAGAGCCGTGGCCATAGGAGCTCCCAGCACACACCCAGCAACTCACCATGGGGCCGTGGCAGCAATGCATCCCCCACACTGCCAGGAAAGATTCCTCCCCCCACCCCCATGACCTGGTTACACACATTTTCTGCGCTTCCTGCATGCCACAGCCCTGGCTGCTCTCAACTAACAGCACAGAGGTGGTGCTGGCACTGGAACACCCATCTGATTGTGCTCACACGTATAAATAATTGCTTTAAAACACATGGGAAAGGCCAGGCTGCGAGACAGCAGCTTATTTGCCATTCAGATTTATACAAATATATATATATATTTAAAAGTGCATTTTGTAAGCTCTCAGGGTGCTTGGCAGAGCCATGGCCCATCACAAATGCACTCGAGGTACAGCTGTGGGTTTTCTAGAATCATGGGGAGCCCATGGCCGCCTGTGGGACAAGGACAAGAACAACGGCAAGAACAGGGACAGGGAAAGGGACAAGGAAGAGACAGGGCAAGGACTTTGCCACTAGGCTGCTGCTGGCACTGGGAGCTGTGCACCTCCCCAAATGAGCCCTTCCAGCAATCTCTCCACATTTATACTAAGCTGCTCCTCCCCAGCAGATGTTCAGAACTCACACGGAGGAACTTCCAAAGCAAACCATCTGGAAAAGGAAATAGCAAAGCCCTGGTGAGCCATCCCCCTCCTCTGCTGTGCCCTATACCTGGCAGTCCTGCTCCCAAAGTCATGGGGAGGGCTGGGGTGGGAAGGACCATGGGAGCCATCAGGGCTTCTCTTTGACTTCAGCCTTGCTTCCAGCTGGATGAGGAGCTTCAGCCCAATGATCTGCTCATGAGAATGGTCTTAGGTCTCCTTGGCCCTGGCCAAGCCCCATCCAGCTGCCACACTGCTCAGTGTCCCCACGGCTAATTTCATCTCTTGGCATGTGGGAATCCTTCAGGGAGCAGGCTGTGATCCCATTGCAATGCTGCTCCTGGATTTCTGCTTTTTGAGGATTTCACTGAGGTCTCCCCTTCGCCATCTTCCCTTCTGCACAGCCCAGGAAATGGGGCAGTGAAAGCCGAGTCATCCATTCTTGCGTTATGTTTCCAAAGAAGAAAGTGTGACTGTCAGGTTTACAAAAGATTGTTTATGTTCAGCGGCGTGAAATGGGGAGCGAGCACACGGAGCAGAGCGAGAGAAAGACTACCCTGCCCGTGCTGACAGCGCGGCATTCATCCTCCACGCTACAGCAGACAAAGCGCTGGTGCCGCCTGACAGCGGCCATAAATCACCGCTGGGAGATGCTGTACCTACAGCTTATACCACTCCAGATGACAAACACACAATAATCCACAGAGCACAGCACTTTTTCTCCCCTCCCTCCCTCGCATTCATTGGTGGCTCCGGTGAAGGGGGGATGGCGTGGAGGAGACCTGCAGAGCCAGGGGCCGCTGAGGGGTATGGAGAGCTGAAAGCTGTGACCAAGTGAGCTGGGACAGGAGGTCCCAGTTTGCCATGGGCATGAGGAGGGGATGCCAAGCGGGGCTGAGTCTCCTTTGCAGTGCCCTGGGGGCACCAGGGTTTGATTGGGCAGGGGCAGCTGTGGCTGTGCCAGCGATGCCACTCTGCCACATCCCCACCAAAGGCACAGCCCAGTCCTGGGATGCACCCAGGCTGTGGTTGCTTGGTTGCTTGCAGAAATGCCAATGCAGCATTGCAAGGCCACCGGCACCTTGGGCTGAGGAGGGAAAGGAGAGCTGTGTCTGCTTAGACAGCTCTTACATCCATGTATCCTAATTAACAAAAGATCTAATTCATCAAAGTGACAGCAGCTGTATTTATATCACCTCCTTCCATGGGGGCTGCTGGGGGTTTAGGGTTGGATTTTTATTCCTTTCCCTTTTCTGACAGCTTTATCTTTCCCACACACATTTTTATATTCCCTTTCTGGGGGAGAATGATTGATAATGAAGCTCTCCTTGGGAATAGGGCCATTCATTTGACATTTCCTGCCTCCCCCCAAAAGTAGAGGGAGACATGGGGGGGAGCAGGAAAGAGGGCTCACCCTGATGTGGGGCAGGGCTGATCTCCTGGCAAAGCAAACCCTGAGAGCCTGACAAGGCATCTGAATAGCACCTTAAATCTTGGAGAGCATAAAAGGAACCCCAACTGTTTTGGTTTGCTTTAATACCTGGAACCGCGTGGTTCGGGGCGGGCAGAGAGCGATGCTGAATTGCCATATAAATACAGGGGCTGTGGCATCTCCGAATTGCTCTGCTGTTCTCAGCAGGCTTGCTGGCGGGAGGAGTAAGGCTTGGCCATGATATAGGAACACCGAGATGGAGATGGTGGCAATGAATCCCCACTCAGCCGCTCCTCCCTGCTGCACTAAACCCCTGGTGTAGGCAGAGGAATCGCAGGATGCGAGGAGCTCGCGTGGCTGCAGGAACGGAGCCTAGAGCAAAGCCAACCCTCCATCCCTGCTTGGTGGATCAGCCATAAAACAGAACCAGTGGCATCAGGGCGTAGATCCTGATGTGCCGGGCTCCCTACTCCTCCCGCAGCCTCAACTTCTGATGAACCAATGTGCTTCGGTGCGCATTTATATGCAAAGGCGTATAATATGTCCCCTGTATCTAATTATCTGTCAACCTGAGGCAGTTTGTTTTCCAAATCGGCCTCTCGGCTGTGACTTTATGAGGTCGTAAAGAAAACGGTGCCACTCTCGCACTGGAGCGCCAGGAGAGCCTGGATCAACAAATTACCGGCGGTAATGGTGTCTGCCTGCCGCCATCCCCAGCACGGTGGGGACAGAGCCTGACCCCATGCCCTCCCATGCACCCAGCCCTGTGCACCACCATGCACCCAAACCCATCCACCCCCGTGTCCCACCATCCATCCATCCCCATGCACTGCCACGCACACAGCTCCATGCACCTGGCCCCGCACGCCCGTCCCCATGCACCAACCCCATGGTCCCCGTGGGTGCAGGTGTCCCCTGCTGTGCTGAGCCTGGCAGTGAGCTCCAGCTGAGGATTCCTCTGCTCACCCCGCTCCTGTGATTAATGACAGAAAAGAATTAAAAAAGCAGCGGGGAAAAAGAAGAGTGAGGGAGAGGGGAGGGGAGCGGGTCAACAGCTGAGTGCAAGGCAAGTCGCTAGACAGGGAGTAATTAAGATACTTGGGTAAATATGATTAATAAGCTCAAACTGGCAGGGTGTGCAGTAAACAAGGGCTAACCAGATGGTACCCTTTCCTTTCTGACAATGCTGCAAGCTTTGTGCAAACAGGCAGGAAGGCTCCGGATGCTCTCAGTGCCCTCGCATGGGGAGGATGCAGCACAGGGCCAAGCAGTGAGGTCAGCTGGTCCATTGACACACATCCCATCCGACTGCCCCACATGAGCCCCTTCCCAGGCAGAGGATGCCATTTCACCAAAGGTGAAACATTTGTGGAAATGCACTGATTCTGATGAAATTGCATTTGGAAAGAAAAATCAAAGGAGAAAATCGTTTCGATAAGGCCAAAGCATTTCTGTTGACCTTTTAGGAATTAAATGGCATAGAGTTTTTTTCCATTTCAAAATACATTTTGTTTCAATGTACCATATATATATATATATATATAACAGTAAGAACTACTGAAACCAGAATTAAATGCTGTGATTATCCCAACGTGGGATGATATATTTCCATTTCCCGCAGTTCAATATTTCAAGAAATTAAGCACAAATATCCCTCTGCTTTGAAAAGGGGAAGGGAAAAAGGCAGAAAATGTGGTTCTTGCTGCTGCTGGAGTGTGGTTGAGTGTCTGCAGATGTGAAAGAGGACATTTGCAACGCATTCAGATGGATGTTTCCTCATCATTCAGGTTGGATATCAGTAAAAATTTATTCTCAGAGCATTGAGGCACTGGAATAGACTGCCCAGGGAAGCGGTGGTGTCACCATCCCTGGAGATGTCCACGAAGCATGGAGATGTGGCACGGAGGGACATGGTCAGTGGACACTGTGTGATGGATTGGGCTTGGACTTGGGGATCTCCAGTGTCTTTTCCAGCCTTAATGGTTCTGTGATCCTAAACTCATATATCTGAGCAAAATGTCTTAGTCAGTGCGCTCAGGGTGTCAGAGCTATCATTTTCATCCGACTATTTACTGTACTCAGAGAACCAAAAAATGGCCCAGAGGCTGCAGATGTGACCAAGAGGTGACATCAGCCCTTGGCTTTCAGTTTCCTCAGGACAGAGATTCTCAGTTTTCCCAGATGTCACCCAAAAGCATGAGCTGTCCCTGCCCATTTTAGGCTCCATGGGTGCTTCCATGGGGAGAACTTGGATGGCTCGGCCAGTGGCCTCGTGGCACGGGAGCCACAGTGGCTCAGAGGGGTGGGGATGAGATGGAGGATAAAGAAGAAAATTTGGCTCATTGACAGGGCACATATTTTTCCAATATAAAAGCAAATGGGGGAACCCTTAAATAAATTGACTCTATAAAAACGTCCCTTTGTATTACCGCCTCACCTTTTCAGGGAGAAAACACCGAGGTTTATTTTCATGGCTCCCGAATAAAAATATCACCGCCGCTCCGTAATTCCGCAGAGCCGCACGCAGTCCCTCACTGCTGGGAGTGCCCTGGCTGGGGGAGCAGCTGCCACGTAATTACACGTCCTTGTCATGAGTGCGGAGAAACAAGTTGTGGCATTTAGGAAAGGTCTGCAAAAATAGGTGTCAGACCTTAACTAATGGTGATTGTCCTCCCATTCTGCCGTAATTTACATTTAATTCGCACATTTCATTTCCATTTAAAATATGATTACAGTGTTTTGAAGCACATCTCACCTGTCCCGTCCGATTAGGGCAGCAGGAGGGAGAACATGAAGCTGCAAGAGCAGGGCTGGCTGCAGGGACAGCACATGGGGATGTGGAAGGAGCTCTGCGGGGATGTCATTGCATGGGAATGGATGTTTGGACACACGGACAGACAGACACACGGACACGTGGATAAATGGGCAGATGGACAGACACATGGACAGAGAGAAACACGGACAAATGGACAGACAGACACACAGACTCGTGGACAGATGAACAGATGACAGGCAGGCAGATGGACACTAGACAGATGGGCACATGGACACACAGACACATGGACACTTGGACAGATGACGGACATGCAGACACGTGGACAGATGGACACATGCTGTCATAAGGCCCCTTGCTGCTGTGCAGGATGTCCAGGGCCACTCTGCTTGCCTTCTGCTCCCCTCTTCACTTTTAAATGAATTTGGATGCATAAAGTTCAGCTATGGAGATGGAAAAGCGGGGCCTAGAAGGGGAGTTTTACCTGTCCTGAGCAGAGAGACACTGGGGATGCCACCCCCTTGCAGTGCTTCCTAGTGCCTGGCACTATTTAAGCTATCAAAGGGAGATTCACTGGCACGGAAGAGGAGCTCAGGCCATTGGATACCTGCAGACATGGGGCTACAGCTGCAGCAGGGACTGCCCTTGTGCTGACCTGGGGGAAATCTGAGCTTCTCCGGGTATGAGATCCTGTGCTGGTGGAGCAGTGCTTCACCTGTGAGCTATGAAGGCTGTGAAACCGCTCTGCCTGTGGTGCACTCTGGAAAAGACTGCTGGCATGGCTGCCAGCGGCTGCGTGGCTGCATTTCAGCCTCAGCCAAACCGCTGTCCTGCACACCTGGATGGGCACTGAGGCACCGTGCAGTCCAGGCAGGAGCTGCAGCTCTGGATGTCGAACCCTTCCTGCTGCAGGGAGCTGTCGCTCCCCCCGAGGGCTTTCGGGAGGTTCTGTGACCACGAAAAGTCTCACCAGGAAAATCAATCACTCCCGCCCTCACCACCACGTCCTCATCCCGCGTCCCCCAGTGCTGCACCCGCCCACGGCGCGCCGAAAAGGCCGGCATGCACTGATTAATATCTGCTACGTGTAGGGGAAAACAACCGCCCCGTAAACAGTATTATTAACCCATGGGCCGGCCATAAATCAGTGGGAGAAGGTGACCTCAGCAATGCTGGAGTAATCCTGTGTGTCAGGGTAAATTTATGAGGCCAATTTTATTGGCCTGTATGACCCAGGCTCCTTGGAGATGTCTCAGTAACAAATCCAATCCATATCATTTATTAGCTTTGTACAGTGTCAGCTCTAAGCATAGGAGGGATCCCATTAAAACGTATTGCTCCCTCTGCAGAAGATGGGCGCAAATAAGCCGCCGGATAATTGCCGGCTGCGAGGAGCCCTCGATTAAGAAATGGCTCGTGGTGGATTTGCTCTCAAATCCATAAAGCTGGAGGCTGGGGCTGGAGCTGCTGGGGTTTGGGTTGGTGATGCCTGTGTGGGGCTGGCCGTGGGGAGCAGTGGAGCACTGGGAACACTGGGGACACCGAGAGCAATGGGAGCACTGGTTGCACCAGAGCCACCAGGAGCACTGGGGATGCCATGAGCACCCTCAGCACCTCGTGCATGGCACCTCCTGTGCCTGATGGTTGTTGGCTAACCAGAGCTGGTGGAGGCAGCTTAAGTCTGTTTGACTGTCCCTGTCATCATAAGGTTTACGGATGGTTAATTTATTCTTTATAGCACAGTCATTGATGGCTGTTAAATCACAAATGAGAGCCAATAAAGGGTGAATTGCAGCTGAAATTACACTGTTTATATGACAGCAGAGTGCTGGCTAAAAGATTCATATGCCGCTGATGAAGTACGTTATAAATTTTAATTACCATAGTTTGTACAAATGACATGTTTGAAATGCTATTGAGTAATGTGACCCTGATAATGAAACTATAAAATAAATCATTAACTTTCTGAATGAGCTTTTTTATTTCCATGCTACATGAAGTAAACTTTCCAATTTATTCCATTGCAGCCCTCTTTCAAAAAAATAAAAAGAAAAGTGGAGGGAGAAGTATCACCATCCAGCAGCAGGGGATGTGGACATTTGGGGGAGGAGAGCATCATGCAGAAGGTATGTAGGACATCAGGGACTGCCACGAGCTGACCAGAGCCCCAAAGCTGCCATGGCTTTGCCCTGGCTCATGCAGTACAAGGCAAGCGGGAGCACAGGGATAAGAGCAGGGATTGTGCACCTGCTCTGAGGATCCATCAAAACCTCAAGCGAAGGAGAGAGAAAATCTCTGCCGAAGTCAGGGTGTGATTACCACTCACTCCTCAGCCAGGCTGTGCGGCTCGAGCTCCCCTGGGAGACCCAGCTTGAAGGCCAGCTGCATGCAGCAGGAGAAGGGATAATTCCCTGGCTGGGCGCAGAGCTGAGCCCTGAATCAGCCAGGGATTGCGGGGAGCACAGAGCGTGCAGTCCTCCAAGCTGCAGACTCTGGTTCGGCTCCACTTGCTCAGGATGAGGAATGCTTCTTTAAGCCTCGTGGAAGGACGCTGATGCCAAGCTGCTCCCTTGTTATGGCGCCGTGGGTTGTTTCCTAAGGGATGCACAGCAAGAAGGGAGTGTGCCAGGGCTGCTCCCTGTCCATCTGCACTGGGGTTGGCAGGTTCCAAGGGCAGGGCAGGGGCTCTCCTGTCTCTGTTGCTGGCTTATTCCCTGCCTGCTCACAGAAACTGGGGCTTTGGCACACCTACCTCAGCTTGAGTATCAGGCCTTCCTGTCCCTCAGCTGTTTCACACTGTAGATAAGCAGCTAACAAAAGTCCATGGCTACCCCACACCATCCCATCCCATCCCATTGCATCCCCATCCCGTTGCAACCCCATCCTATTCTGTCTCATCCCTATCCCATCCTATCCCCTTCCACCCCACCCCATCCCACCTCTCTGCATGACCTCCTTGAGCCTTTTCTTCCTCCCCAAAAGTGTTCAGAGTTGGAGAGCTCCCAACGTCCGCTTTTGTCTTATCAGCCCGGCCGAAAATATTTCCAAGCAGGCTGCTCATGCTGCACTACTTACCATTAAAAGAAAGGACCACATTATTGCTGTTATAAACCATTGATTAAGGTTTATAATAGCAATAATCCCCTCGAAATTCATTGTTACTGCAGTTAATGACCAGTTTATTAGAGCGTTAACCATCCTTGGCAATGGGCTGAGTCGTTTAATGCTGGTAACGACCAATTTCTCAAGGGTTATTGCTTAAATAACAATCCTTTGGTAGATATATGTTCAACCACCAGATACTGCTCCAGCTGGAACCTTCTCCTGTGAAATAATTGTTAATTATTTCCCCCAAGTTTAGCCACCATGCCTCAAAGCTGTAGATGGAGAGGGCTCCTTAGCGTGCAAAGTGTTGGGGATGCTGCAAGTAGAGACTGAGCAGCACGAGGAGAAGCAGCCAACAAGGTGTGAGCCATCTCACAGTGCCAGTTCATGGGTTTTTCTCCTTCCATCCCCACGGTGGTCCCTTCCCAGCTGCCTGTCAGGATGCAGTGGCTCCAATGGGGAGCAGCAGGGAGCAGCACCACCAGCATCCCCCTCCACTGCGTCCCTGCGTTAACTCAATCGGAACAGTTCGTCGCGTTAACTGTGTCCTATCGTGTCACATTAGCATCATCCTTCTAACTGTGTTCATTTTGCCTGACATGATATGAAAGGTACAGATACGATTACCCTTTAATTGTGTCATATTAGCAAAAATAAATACCGAGATCGTGCGAGGCTAATGCAAAACGATGGCAAATCCTTGCCGTGCAGGGAACAGGATCAGACTCTTGTTGTCCAGGGAGGGCCCTGAAATCTGCCTTTTTCAAGAGGAATGTGATTGGATGGGCAAATTTGGGAGGAAATGAGCAGGAGCGGTTCTCTGCTCAGCGTTTCGACATTCCCCTACCAGCCTCAGAAACTCACATAGCACATTGGATGCTAAGCCTTCCCGATTCTAAACCTAACTTGGAGGGTTTAGGTGACGGCTGAACGCTGTTAGGTTTGGCTGCAGTGTTCCTCTCCCTCCTTTTGCTTTTTGTCGCCGAGATTGTGGGCTCTTCATGGGGGCACTGAGAAGAAAAGAAATAGAAAGAGGAATAACTCAAAAAT